>NC_133658.1:243844060-244491560 GCF_037893015.1 Macrotis lagotis | reverse complement strand
ATGGCCCCAAACATCAAGATACCTCAGTTTCAAATTCTCTCTCAGCTACCCTTTTTGAGAAGGCAAGAGGAAAAAAAGTCATTTCAAATACATAGAATCATTAGCCTCATGTCATAAAGTAAGTTTTAAAAAACAAGCAGGAAAGTTTAAACAAGTCTGGACAACATTTGGTTTGATGTGAATTAAAAACTTTTCAGTGATGAGATCCAAGTAGAAAGTTTAACTGAGGTAGTTATCTCACCAAAAGTCTTAACAGGTGTACTGTAGAAGGGATTCTTAATTGGGTATGGGTTGGACTGATGGGCCTTGATTTCTTTTTATAAACTCACCTGCCATATTTAGAAGAACTTTGATTTCTTTTCCTTGGAGTAACATTTGCCATTTTATGAGAATCCCTAGAACATAAGATTTTTAAGGATGACCAAATACATAAAATAATTAGAATCAGTACATAAAAACAATTCTCACATATTTACCATCTGCATCAGAAACCTGAGGCAGTATCTAACAAAGGAGTTCTGGTCTGTTAGGAAGTTAAGGGAATTTTATGAATTCCTCACTTGGCTCTTGTGTTTAAAGGTTTACCAAGTGCTTATTCCTGTGCCACAGAAAGTAGTACAAGAACCTGGAAACAGATTCAAAGGCATTAATTGATCCATGGCAAGTTCCCAGCAAGGGCGTGATGGACTCCCCATCTCTGGGGCTTTCCACTACCCCATGCTCATTTACCACCACGTGATGTGTCATTTGGAAGCTCTCCTCCGAAGTTAACATTATTCAAGACTGCGGGCAGTCTCCAGACTTAGGGCTTTTTTTTTCTCTTTTCCGTTTCTTCAGTGCTTACTCGCGTGTAGCGCCCAATAGGTGCTAAATAAAAGGATTCTATTCATTTTCTTTTCGTAAAAGCAGAACTAAAAATAAGAAAAGAAGGGGTGTCTGGGGCGGCAGCAGAATTGGGAGGGCAGCCAGGGAGCCGTGCCGGGGACACCGTCCTCCAAGGGCAGAGTAGCGGTAAGTGGAGGGCTGGGGCCGGCCCCGGATGTCAGGATGGCCTCTGGAGGACTTTCGGGCAGGTTCCGCAATGACCCGGGGCGCTGGGCGGCTGCGGGACTGGGCCAGCCGCACGCACACGGGGGGGGGGGGGGCGGCTCCGGGTCTTGGGGCTGGTTTCCCCTCGACTCGGGACCCCCCCACCCCGGAGCCTGGAGCTTATCTCCAGCGGGCAGGGTTCCAGAGTCCTGCGGGCTTCGCTGACCAGAACCTGGGCTGGGGGGCGCGACGCCCAGGGTGGCAGGTTCAGAGGCGGATTCCTCTTGGCCCTTCCCCGTCAGGCACCAAAAGGGCCCCCCAGAAGCCTCCCACGAGGCTGGGCCGCTCCCCCTCTCCGACCCCCACCTCCTCTCTTCCCTCTGGGCGCCCCACCCCACCCCCACTCCTGGGGGCCGCGGGCTCCTTACCTCCGGGCGGCGAGGCCGCTGCGCTCGCAGTGCTCCAGCTTCCCCCAAGCCGCCGACCGTTTTGAATCTGTATTCAAATTAGCGCGCGGAGCCGAGGCCCCGCCCCTCCTTCGTCCCCATTCGCTGGTTCCGACTCGGCTTCGGCGACGAGCCCTCCAATCGAGTCTCTTGCTCGCTCTGGACCGCCTCTCTCCGACCGGAAAGACTCGCGCTCTCTCTTCTGCGCCAGTCAAGTCCGCAGAAGACCACAAGTCCCAGGATGCTCTGTTATTAAGAGCCGCTCGCAGCCGCGCGACTGGAGTAAGGCGCTTGCTGGGAATTGTAGGCCAAGTGGAACGCCGCTTCCCAGGCCTCTAGGATTTTGTGGGAGTGTTTGTCGTTGTAACCGCGTGATTCTCTTATGATCTTACCAGCAAGTTTTGATGATGTCACCGCCCTGTTTACCAATCTTATAGTTTCTGGGTTCTGCCCTTCGCAGGCTGGCTGGCGCCCCATGTGGGGCACGCGGCTCCTAATTGGTCAGCTCTGAATCGCCGCCTCGCTTTGCGTCACCCTCCTTGAATCCCAAGCTGTTCCCTCAGCTGAGCTCGGGCGGCTCCTCCTACCTGGGGCCTCTCTTGATTTCCCAGCGGTTAGTAGAACATTTAAGAATATGCAAAAGTTAAAGATTTGGCATTAGATAACCCAGGTTCACCTTTCTCTGTAAACTGCAGAACATCTCTGCCCCTGCGGAGACTCAGGTCCTCCCATTTTCCCTTGAGGCTGTTGGACTGTAAGGTCCCTCCCTGCTGTTTCCTTTTTTTTTTTTGAAGTAGAGTCTTGTCTCTTGAGACCGGAATGTCTTGGGTTCAAGTCCCACACCAGACTCACACTGGTTGTGTGATCTGGTCAAGGAAACATTGAACTTCTCAAGTCCAGGGAACTCCTTAAGACTTGGTAGATTAGGTAACCAACTGCACTGGTTGCTATATGTGGGAAAACCCTAGTTTAGCCTTCCTATTCCCACCCTTTAGAATTAAAAACAAAATCTGTCCCACACTTGACTCAGAGAAAGGGTTGAAATGTTTGTTTGGTTGCTGGGAAAGGGCTTTTGAGATCATAGAGTCCAAATGTTTCATTTTACAAATAATGAAGCCAGTACTCAGGAAAAGTGAGTGACTACCTAAGGTCTCACTCATAGCCAGGATTCTAACTCAGATTCTTTGACTCCAAATACTGTGCTTAATATATTCAATAAACATCAATGCACATGCACAAATATCACTTAATGTACTCAGTAAATTCTAGCTGTTTTTTATCACCTCCAGGATCAAATATAAAATCCTCTGAAATTTAAAGTCCTTCATACCTCCAACTTCCCACCCTCAAACTTGTACTTTCTTACATCTTATTCCCACTATGGGCTCTTCTTACTCTTCTATCCAGGGCTAAAGTCCCATTATTTACAGGAAACCTTTCTCAATATCCCTTAATGCTAGTACTTTTCATCTATTGATTATTTTCGATAATAATTAACTCCTGGATATGGTTTAAGTAATTGTTTGCCTGTTGTCTCCATTATTAGAGAATGAACTTCTTAAATCTTTCTTTGTGTCACTGGGCTCATAGTAGGTGCTTAATTCAATGACTGACCAATAATGATCTTTTTAGGAAGGTTGTACAAGGATTATTCCCATTTTACAGAATTATTCTCTATCTAGAGTTCATGTGGGATTGTCTTTGTTTCATGATTCAGAAGGCAAAGCAAAGGAGCTGAGTGTCAGCATGGGGAGTTCTTTCACCATCATGGCATCATGATATCATGGTCTTCTTCCACAATGAAGGACAAAACATCATCATTGTCACTATTTGTAACTTAGCTCACAAAAGTTTATACCTACATTTTATTTTTATTGTTGGGGGTATGGGAGGAAGCTTTGCTAGACAGATATTTTGGAATCTTGCCCATTTCTCTCCCAGTTAGATTTTTAAAATTATAATTATTATTATTTTTCTAATTATATGTAAAGATAGTTTTCAACATGCATTTTTGTAAAGTTTTCTCTCATCCTTCCCCTCCTCTATCCTAAGACAGCAAATAATCTGATATAGGTTGTCCATACATAATCATGTTGCACATATGTCTATATTAATCATGTTGTGAAAGAAGAATCACAACAAAAGGGAAAAACTATGAGAAAGAAAAAATTAAATTAAAAAATTGAAAATGGTATGCTTTGATATTCATTTAGACTCCATCATTCTTTTTCTGGATGAGGATGGCATTTTCCATCACAATTTTTTTAGAATTGTCTTTGATCACTGTATTATTGAGAAGAGTTAAGTCTATTGTAGTTGTTCATCACACAAAGCTATTACTGGGAACAATGTTCTGTTTCTGCTCACTTCACTCACCATCAGCTTATGTAAGTTTTTCCAGATTTTTCTGAAATCTGCCTGCTTATCATTTTTTTTTCTCGATTTTTCAAGGCAATGGGGTTAAGTGGCTTGCCCAAGGCCACACAGCTAGGTAATTATTAAGTGTCTGAGGTCGGATTTGAACTCAGGTACTGACTCCAAGGCCAGTGCTCTATCCACTACACCACCTAGCCACCCCCCATTTATCATTTCTAATAGAACAATAATATTCCATTACATTCATATACCATAGTTTGTTCAATCATTCTCCAATTAATGGATATTCCCTTAATTTCCAATTCTTTTAAGGCTTTGATTTTTTCTGTTAAAGGTAGTCAATGGTTTATTGTTTGGAAGAGAGTTTCCATTTTCTTCCCATGGTTGGGTGGAAATCATAGGTCCCCCTTCTCTAAAAGAAGTTTTAGAAAATATGGTTACCACATTACACTAAGCCAGCTGCCAGTTTGACACAATATTCAGGGATTTTACAAGACTCCACTCTCTAGAGCAGTGGTTCCTAACCATTTTGTATCTTGAACTCCTTTGGCAGTCTGGTGAAACTTTTCTAACAATAATATTTTTAAGTGCATATAAGATATAGAATTACAAAGGAAACCAAAAATTGATGAAAATGTGGTAAGCATTGGTCATCATTCATTGTGAAAAATGATCAATAAAATCACTAGGGTGATGTCTTGACTTTCAAGTGAATTGGATTTCAGTGAGATTATAAGTGGAAGCCCATTGACAGAAAAATGGCTAATAAATATAATAGAATTTCATTATGCTTCAAGGAGATGTGAAATGCAGAGAAACATGGAAAGACTTTTATGATCTAATGCATTTAAGTAAAACAGTCAAGAAAATCATATTCACAAAGATGACAAAAATGAAATTTAAGTGTAATTTTCAAAATTACAAAGAACAACTATGGATCCCTGAAAGATGTGAAAAGATAGCAATTCCTTTGCCAAGATGAGAGGTGCTCGGATGTAGAACATCACATATACTTTCTGATTTTACACTATATTAGTTTGCTTTTGTTTTTCCTCTTTTCTTTTTTTAAGTTTTTTTGCAAGGCAAATGGAGTTAAGTGACTTGCCCAAGGCCACACAGTATCTGAGGCTGGATTTGAACTCATGTACTCCTGACTTCAGGGTCGGTGCTCTATCCACTATACCACTTAGCTGCCCTTCTTTTTCTTTCTTTAAAAAATATTATCTGTTAAGTGGGATGGCTCTCTGGGAGGAGGACTGATAATGTGAAAAATTGTTGATATTAAAAAAAGATATTAAAAATTAAAAAAATAAGAACGATGTGTTAACTTGATGATTCCCAGCACTTAGCTTTAGCTACCTCTACAAGTCAAACTGTGAGCACCTCAAAGGACCTCCGGGTCCCCAAACTGATCAGAAGTAGCAGCATTTGCACATTAGTAAAAGCTTTTTCCTCCCCGGAGGTTCCCTGCACTGGTGCAGTCACAGTTTTGGTTCCAACTTGCTCTATGCAAAGCATTAGAGGTTTAAAAAAAAAGTTAACTGTCTTCAAAGAGTTTATATTCTAAATAATTAAATAAAATCCCTTCGGGCAGGAATCACTGTTTTTTTTTGGTGGGGGGTATTCCTGTTCCCAATACACGGAGCTGTTAACTGGAAGCAGCTTAATGGGGCCTTTGAGCTTCACACGCTTCCACTAGGGACTCCCGCTCAGGCCCGGCCAATAATATCCGAGGTCTCAAACCCACGTGGTGCTCCCCCCCCGCAGCGCCGCTCACCGAGAAGGCGGGGTCGACGTTATGACGTCACACGAGGACGCACGGGAACTGCCGGCTCGGAGGGGCGGGTCCGGGAGAAAGTTCCGGCGGAGAGACTTCTTGAGTGACGGACGGAGTAGGTGCTGCTGCTCTGGGCCGTTACCTCGGAGCCGCCGCCGCCGGCAGCATGGTCTTCTACTTCAGCAGCCACGGTGAGTGAGGGCGGGGGCAGTCTCTGGCGCGCTCGGGCTCGGCCGGCCCCTCCCCCCTTTGCCGCTCCAGGTGCTCCCGGGCCGGCCCCGCGCGGGGCCTCGCTCCCGCCGGGCCTCAGTTTCCCCCCTGTGGCACCAGCCAGCTCGGTCCCTCCTGGGTCGTGCCCCCTCCCGGGGCTGCCCCTTGCCCCCCTCTCCCCAGAGGTGGCCCCGCGTCTCCTGGTGCCGCCTGCCTCGGCCGCCCCGGGACAACCACTTAGCAACCTTAACCGCCTTCACCTAAGTGACCCGGAAGGAAAGCGGGAAAGAGGTACTTGAACTTGATGGACCTGATAGGGCAGGGCACGCCGCGGGGGCGCCGCAGATGCCGGGGGTCACTGGACCCATTGTACCCCCGCAACGTTCCGGGGAAATCTGAAGGGAAAAGAGAAACGAGGATGGACAGCGTTGGAGTCAGACAAACCCCGCAAGAGGATCCTAGCGCCGAAGCACTCGGGTTTTTTGTTTCATTCGTTCATTTATTATGTCTAATATGGAAATGTTAGAAAAAAATAGGGACAACCAGCTGGTGCGGTGGGAAGAGCACTGACCCCGAAGCCAGGAGCGGCTGAGTTCCAGTCCAGCCCCGGACACTAGCGCTATGACCTTGGGCAAGTCACTTAACCGCCGACTGCCTTAAATCCAGAGCTGTCTCTAGTTGTCCTGATGCATATTTGACCACTGGGCACAGATGGTTCCAAAAGAGAAAGTGAGTCTGATGACTTTGCACAGCACCCATGCAAATCCAGTTCATGCTTTTGCCATGGCATCAGCTCCCTGATGGCATGGTTTTCTACAGACATCACCATCATCAATATGAAAATATGTTTTGCATGATTTCATATGTGTATCTGATATATCACTTGTCTTCTCAGTTTGTGGAAGAGAAATTGGAGGGAGGAAGGCATTTGGAATTCAAAATTTTTAAAAAATGTGAAAAATAAAATTTAAAAATATAATTGGGAATTTAACAACAATAACTGAAAATGATTTTTAAAAAAGATCCCTGCAGGATGCTATTGACTTAGTAAACCACATTATTACCATTCTATTATGTTTTTATTTATTTTGTTAAGTGTTTCCTAGTCACAGTCTAATTAATTTTGTTAAATATTTTCTAGTCACATTTTAATATGATTCAGCCCTACTTCCCATGTAGGGTATGGAGTTTTGGTGTGCCCTAGTATTTGACATCTGTGATTTAGAGCACTCTGAGTACCTTACTTTTCTGGCCTCATTTTTCTCATCAGTAGATGGACTTAGAATACCTCTACCAGTTTCCTTCCAGTTGTAAATATATAATGAGAGGATCTTCTGATATCTAAATTTGAGATTATAATGGTCCTTTTTCAGTTGTCAGTTCTGTTCAGTTCTAAATCTATGAAACCAATGATCCCATGAAGCTGAAATTCAGTTACTATGTAAGGTCAGTATTCTACAGTTTGAAATTTGTCCTTTGTGTTTGTATTTTTTTTTAAATACAGCATTCTGTCTCATTGATGAGCAATAGAGAAAAAAGAATGCTAATTCTTAATTCCTTCATGATACTTTCTCTAATTCTTATTTGCTCGGAAATGAATATTAAAGATTATTAAATTTCATCTTGTAACCTTTATGCCTGCTCAGTGGTGATAGGATTGATTTATATTGCTTATTGGGTTGGTATGTTATTTTTGAAATGGACTTTTAGATAGAGTAGTTGAGTTACTTTTGAACTTTGAGGTTGTCTTGTTTTGTTTTGTTTTGTTTTTAGGGTTTTGCAAGGCAGTGGAGTTAAGGCCACACAGCTAGGTAAATTTTTTTTTTTTTTAGGTTTTTGCAAGGCAAATGGGGTTAAATGGCTTGCCCAAGGCCACACAGCCAGGTAATTTTTAAGTGTCTAAGGCCGAATTTGAACTCAGGTACTCCTGACTCCAGGGCTGGTGCTTTATCCACTGTGCCACCTAGCCACCCCACAGCTAGGTAATTAAATGTCTGAGACCCGAGGTCGGATTTGAACTCAGGTTCTCTTGACTCCAGGGCCTGTATTCTATCCACTGCACCACTTAGCCATCCTGAGGTTGTCTTGTTTTATCAGTATCCTCTCATTTACTTTTATTTCTCTTTGCTTTGGAGTGAAGTCTGGTGTTAATAGAAGAGTGATAAAATCTTAGACCTAGAGGGATTTCATTTATTATTTTGATTTTTATTGATATTTTATTTTACCACATTTTCAACATTCATCCACATGTATAATTTATGTTACACAGTTTTCTTCTACCCTCTCTTCCCACCTACCTCCTAAAGCAATGAACAGTTTAGTGAGCATTATGCATATACATTTGTGTTTAACATGATTGCAGATTAGTTATTTTCTGTATGAGGAATTAGGACTAAGGGAAAAGAAAGTAAACTATGGAATAGGAAAGATTCATCAAAGTTTATTAACTCAAAATGTTGTTAATGTGTTCAGTGTTCTCTTGGTTCTGCTCTTCACTCAGCATCAGTTGCTGTAATTCTTTCCATCTGTTTCTAGAACTCAACCATTCATGTTTTTTTGTTTTTTGTTTTTTTTTTTTTGGTTTTTGCAAGGCAAATGGGGTTAAGTGGCTTGCCCAAGGCCACACAGCTAGGTAATTATTAAGTGTCTGAGACCTGATTTGAACCTAGGTACTCCTGACTCCAGGGCCGGTGCTCTATCCACTGTGCCACCTAGCCGCCCCTTTACATTTATTTTTTAAGAACTTATTTCTTATTTTTAAAACTTATTTAAAACATACCTAACTGCAGAGTTTAAAAGAATAGCAAGAAGATATGATGATGATGATGATGATGATGATGATGATGATGATGTTTTGTGCTTCACTCTCAAAGAATACCATGAAATCAGGGGAGGTGATGCCATGACAAATATATAAATTGGATTTAAGTGAGGGGGATGCTGTGCTAAGCCACTAACCTCACTTTCTTCTCCAAGGCTATCTGAATCCAGTGACCAGATGTGTCTCAGGACTGACCATGGAGACAATGCAGTTAAATTTCAAGGTCTGAGGCTGGATTCAAACTTCTATCCCCCTGAGAGTGCTCCACTTAATTGTCCTAGCAAGAGGATGTAAAGTTGGGAACAGCTAGGTGGTGCAAGTGGATAGAGCACCGGCCCTGGAGTCAGGAGGACCTGAGTTCAAATTTGACCTCAGACAATAATACCTAGCTGTGTGATCCTGGGCAAATCACTTAACCCTATTGCCTAGCAAAAACTTTAAAAAATAAAAAAGGAAGAAGAGATAAGATTTTCTTAAATGAAAAGTATAAAGAAATAGAAGAAAACCGGAATGGAAAAGACAAGATCTCAAGAATATTTGAGCTAGCAGGAAAAAAAATCTCATGCAAAAAAAAAAGACAAATGTAGGGATTTAACAAAGGCAGATGAGATAAAGAAGAAATGGCAAGAATACACAAAAGAAAAACACAAGAAAGATTATTATGATGTGATTACTGTTCTAGAGCCAGACATCCTGGAGAATGAACTCAAGTGGACCTTAGGAAGCATTACTAACAATAAGGAGAGTAGAGGTGAAGGAATTCTAACTGAAGTATTTACAAATCCTAAAATATGTTGCTGTTAAAGTGCTGTACTCAATATGCCGGCATATTTAGAAAATACAACAGTGGCCACTGAATGGGAAAAAGATCAGTTTATGTTCCAATCCTTCTTGAGTCCAAGTATCCTTCTCCTCTCACCTCCTAGAGAGCTATCCCATATAAGGAGAATTTTTAGGAGGACACATTTAACCAATATATTGAAAAAATGAAAACATATGCTATGTTTAATACCTGTGGAACTCTCCCACCTTCATACAAGTGTGAATTGGGGAAATCTCATCTTTTCATTCCAGTCCTACTTGATTCTTTATAACTTTGTTATGTTTGCTTTTGGTTTTTTTGTTATGTAGTTATTTCTATTTCCATTGTTATAGTTATTATATTATTTGTATATATATTGTATATATTATTTGTATATATATAATATTATTATATATATATTATATATATTGCTTTCTTGCCTCTGTTTGCTTCACTCTTTTGTAGTTCATGCAGATCTTTTTCTGTTTCTCTATATTCATCACACATATTTCTTACAGCACAGTGATAATCCATTACATTCATGTATCACAGTTTGTTTAGCCATTTCTCAGTTAATGGATAGCCACTTTGTTTTCAGTTCTTAGCCATCACAAAATGTGCTGCTTATAAATATTTTGGAGTATTTTTATTGTTTTCTAGTAATATAAGCCCAGTAATGAAGTCTGTAGTATGGACATTTTAGTCATTTTATTTGTACAATTCCAAATTGGTGTACTATTTCACAGATTCACCAATAATGTATTAGTATGACTATCATTCTTCAACTCTTCCAACATTGATTATTGCCATTTTTTAAAAATAATTTTTGTGAATTTTCAGGATTGTGAGGTAGAACCTTAGACTTGTGTTGATTTATCTAGTCTTCTGTCTTGTTGGTTATGTGACCTGGAAGTACCATGTCTTTTCTGTTGACATGAAGATGGTGTTTCCTAAGTTTTCATAATATAAATTTGGAAAATAAAATTTGTCCAAATTTCACAGCTTCCTAAATGCTTGAGCAGTTTTCCACTGTGAAATAGTAGTATTTTTGTTTTGTTTTGCCCTGGAGTCAAAAGGACCCAAGTTCAAATCCAGCCTCAGACACTTGACACTTACTAGCTGTGTAACCTTGGGCAAGATACTTAACTCTGATCTCCTTGCATCCAGGGCCATCTCCAGTCATTCTGATTGATATCTGGCTCCAGAAGAGAAAGTGAGGCTCACGACATTGCACAGCATCCCCTCACTCAAAGACATTTCATGTGCATATCATGGTATCACCTCCCTGATGTGTCATGGTCTTCAAGGATGAAGGACAAACAACAGCAAGAATGCCAAGCATTGTTTAAGTTGATCTTATACTGAAGATTACTACTAGAAAATTTATTTGAATGAAATTTCTTTATATTTGTACTTTTTACAAACCTACTTGATCTTCAGGAGAGATAAAATTTTTTAAATCTCAAAACTAATGTAATATTTAGTTGGAAGCAATGTTGTATATTATCTTGCCCAAACTTTTAGTGTCTGTTTTTCTCATGTCATAATTTTATATTGTTAGCTGATTTCTTTTCCTTTTTCTGTTTTCTTCTTAGTTGATTCATCTGTTTACACCATTTATATGGGAAAGGATAAATATGAAAGTAAGTTTTACAAAGCATTTGATTTTGAAATTTCCAACAGGTAAGTGATAACTATTTTTCTTTCTATTCCATTTTGCTTTGGGACTGAGTTTTTGATCTTTTTTGTATTTGCCCTTCAAGTCAAAATTTCATTATTAAGAATTTTAAAATAGGTGTCAAAATGCTTTGATTTTAATTTTTTGTATTGAAAGAATAGTGTTTGAAATTATTAGGTCAGCTGGTTCTTTTTGGTTGAAATTGGATAAAAATCCTATGTATCTTAGGTTTTGAAGATACTGCACACATTTTTTTCTCCCTCTCCCTATACAGCTGCTTAGTTTAGAAGTTCATTATCTTTCACCTAGAATATTGTAATAGGCTCCTAATTGACCTCCCTACCTCAAGTCAAATCCTTTCCCCACCACACTGCCCAAAGTTTTCCTAAAGTGCACACCTGATTATTTCTTTGTTCTACTCAATAAACTCCTGGGGTTTCCTATAACTTTAAGAATCCAAGATAAATTCTTTTCTCTGGCTTTTTGAGTCCTTTACAAATTGGCCTTTGCTCCTCTTCGTACATTCAGAAGTCCAATCAAACTGATTTTTAAAAATAATTTACATATTTTATTTTTCCAGTTACAAGCAACAGGAGTTTTCAACTAACATTTTTTTTCAAGGTTTTGTGTTTTCTATTTTTCTCCCTCCCTTCTCTCTCCCCTTCCCCTGACAGAAAGCAATATAATATAGGTGTCACTGTATAACCATGCTAAACATAGATTCAAATTAATCATGTGAAAGAAGAATCAAATCCAAATGGAAGGGGGGAAAATCCAAAAAAAAACAAAACAACCAAACTAACTTATAGTTCCTTATAAATAACACTTCATTCTTTGACTGAGGAATGTATCCTGCAGTTCACTTTTTAGAATCAATCAGCTAGTCAATCAGTATAAACCCCTAGTGTTATTATTAGACACTTAGTACATAACTGGCACTGTGCTAGGTGTTGGGCATACAAAAAAAAAGGCTGAAGACCATTCTTGCTCTCAAGAAGGTCGTATTCTTCATGAAGAGACAGTATACAGAACAGCTGAGTCTGAATAAGATATAAACAAGATAAATTTGGTGATAATCAACAAGAAAGGCATTATAATTAAAGGAAATCAGGAAGGCCTTCCTATTCTAGGGGGAGATTTTAGCTGGCACTTGAAGGAAACCAGTGTGGGGGGAGATGAGGGAGAGATTACAGGAATGTGGGGCAGCCAGTGAAAATATATGGAGTCAGGGCAGCTAGTTGACACAGTGGATAGAGCGCTGGCCCTGGATTCAGCAGGACCCGAGTTCAAATCCTGTCTCAGACACTTAAAAATTGTCTAGCTGTGTGACCTTGAGCAAGCCACTTAACCCCATTTGCCTTGCAAAAAAAAAACAAACAAAAAAAGGCCAAAATTTAAAAAGGAAATATAGTCAGGAGATGGTACATCTTGTTAGAGAAAGAACAAGGAGGCCAATTGACAGTAGAAGATACATGTTAGGGAGTCTTTGCTAAGTTCCCAGTGATATTTGCTCCCAGAAATATTGGGAGCAAAGCCAAGTTAGAAAGGGTTTTGAATGCCAAACAGGATTTTGTATTTGCTTCTGGAGGCAATGGGGGGGGGCACTGGAGTGGTTAAACATGGTTAAACTTGTGCTTTTAGGTAGGTTACTTGACAACAGGGTGGGATGGGGAGAGACTTATGGCAGGGAGACAAACCATCAGTTGTTATAATAGTGTAGGTGTGGTGAACCAGGGTGGTGACAGAGTTAGAGGAGAAAGAGGAGGGTAATCCATGCATCTTGGATAGCAGGTTGAACATGGGAGGGTAGGGTGAAAGTAAGAAATTGAGAATGACACTAAGTTGTGTACTTTGGTGACTGAAAAGGATGATTGTGCTCTCAATAGTAATGGTTCTTGGCCTTCGTTATTAAAGGAGACCAAAAATGACATCACTATGTTTGAGACAAATTACAGTGTGTCTGACTGTGGCTGACTAGACCAATATGAGCTTGGAATGCTTTGTCACAGGTTGGGCACAAATAGTCCATGCGAACACCTGGGGTGGGTATTCTAATATCATGTTTCCTTTGAGCTGTTTCAATTCAGCCTTCCTCATAGAGTGAGTGCAGCACCCTCACTGATGAGGGCACACCATGTCCTGTGGCAGTATCTCTTATGCTGTATAATCAGTCCTAAAGTTCCTAAGAGAGACCTCAGGGTGTCCTAAATTGCTTCTTCTGACCCCCTTGTGAATGTTTGCCCTGTGTGAGTTCTCCATAAAATAGTTTTTTTGGCAAGCATAGGTCTGACATTCTAACAACGTTGGCCAACCCATTTCAATTGCACTGTAGTAATATTTGTATGCTTGACAGTTTGAGAAAGGACCTCAGTATTCAATTTGTTCTGCCAGGTGATCTTCAGAATCTTCCTAAGACAATTTAAATGGAAGCAATTCAGTTTCCTGACATGGCGCTGGTAGTTTTTCCCAGTTTCATAGGCAAATAGCAATGAAGTCCGCACAGTGGCTTGGCAGACCTTCAATTTCATAGTCAGAGTCTAATACCTCTTCTCTCCCACACTTTCTTTTGGAGCTTCCCAAATACTGAGCTAGCTCTGGCAATACGTGTGTCAACCTCATTGTCAATGTATACCTCCTTGGAAAGGACACTGCCAAGGTAAGTGAACTTGACCACAGTACTCAAAATGTCTCCATTTGCTGTAATCAGTGGTTCTGGCTGAAGGAGCACCTGTGTTTTCTTGGTGTTAATAGTTGAGCCAAAATTAGCACAAACAGCAGAGAGTTGATCCATACTCAGCTTCAGAGGCTGCATTGAGTGTACAGTCATCTGCAAACAGAAGATCTTGTACGAATACTCCCTCCCCTTTGGTCTTGGCTTGAAGTCTTTTCAAGTTAGTTTATCATCAGTTGTGGTAGCTGACTTGGATGCTGTGTTCATTGTCAGTGAAGTTGTTTGATAACATGACTGAAAACATCATGCTGAAATGCATGGAAGCAAGAACACAAACTTAGTTCACTTCATTGGTGAGAAATTAGGAGGAAGGGAAAAGATTTGGGTAAAAGAACATGAGTTCAGATTTGGAAATATTGAGTTCAGATGTCTAATGGATAACCAGTTCTAAATGTCCAGTAGATAGTTAGAAATTTGAGACTGGGCATCAGCAGAGAGTAGCACCTCAAAGTAGATTTGAGAACCATTAACATGAAGATAATAATTTAATCCATTGGGAGTTGATGAGATTATCAAGTGAAATAGAGAGAGGAGAACAGGGTCTATGACAAAACTCTTTGTGACCTCTATGGTTATCAGAGATGTTCTGAATGAAGATCCAGCAAAGGAGATGGAGAAGGAACAGTCAAAAAGTTGAGAGGAGAATTAGGAGAGAGTAGTCTTGAAAATCTAGTGGGAGCATGATTAACAGTGTCAGAAGCTAGAGAGGCACCAGGAAAGATGAGGCTTGGGAAAAGACCATTAGATTTGGCAATTAAGAGAGCATTAGAAAATTAAAAAAAAAAGAGCGTTAGTAAATTTAGAAAGTTTTAGTTGAATGATGAGGTTGGAAGTAAGATTGGAGAGTTAAAAGAAGAGAAGAAAGGCATCCTTAATTTTTTGTAGGGCTCAACTCAGTTATCACCTTCCTTAAGCCTTTCATGATTTTCCATGTCCCCTACTTTGTCCTTTCCTTCCCAGGCCCTAGTGTGTTTCCTTTCAATTTGTTATATACCTGTGTCTCCCTAAGTGGTTCCATGAGGCCAAGAACCATTTTTATGTTATTTTTGTGTCCCAAACACCTGACTTAGTGTCTGGCACTTTGTTTTTTGATTTCATACATATTAAAGTGTCAGAGACTGGATAAAAAACCATTTTTCACAAACAATTTGTCAATTTTGGTTGTGTAGGAAAACCAGTCTTCTTTGTAGTCCAACTTGTTACTTGGATATTATATTTTAGGATATAGTTTTTACTTTAGAAAAATTGAGAAGAGAGACTAGACTACAGATTGACTCCAGTAGGCTTAATTGTTTGTAGTCCTGACACTTAGAATGCTGGGGATCTTGGGGAAGAGAGTGAGGAGGTGGGTGGTTAGGTTTAGGAAAGGGAGAGTAGCTTTGGTGACCAGAAGGAAGTTAAAAATCACAGTTCTTCTACTCCATAATCATAGAGCAGAGGTGTTCATTCAATGCTTCCTTCAGTCACCTAAGAGTTTCCCAAGTCCTGCCTTTTCTGCTAACTGGAGGGGTAGCTCACAGGGAAAAATAACTTTACCCTGGAGAATACAGAGCTGAACTACTATATTTATGATATCTCTTTGGTTCCCTGGTTTTTGTTTTTGTTTTTTGCAAGGCAACGGGGTTAAGTGACTTGCCTAAGGTCACATAGCTAAGTAATTATTAACTGAGGCAGGATTTTTTTTATTAAAGATATTATTTGAGTTTTACAATTTTCCTCCCCAATCTTACTCCCCCCCCCCCCCATGGAAAGCAATCTGTCAGTCTTTACTTTGTTTCCATGTTGTACATTGAACCAAATTGAGTGTGATGAAAGAGAAATTGTATCCTTAAGGAAGAGACAAAAAGTCTAAGAGATAACAAGATCAGACAATAAGATATGTTTTTCCCCCTAAATTAAAGGGAATAGTCCTTGAGCTTTGTTCAAACTCCACTGTTCTTTATCTGGATACAGATGGTATTCTCCACTGCAGAGAGCCCCAAATTGTCCCTGATTGTTGCACTGATGGAATGAGCAAGTCCTTCAAGGTTGATCATCACCCCCATGTTGCTGTTAGGGTGTACAGTGTTTTTCTGGTTCTGCTCATCTCGCTCAGCATCAGTTCATGCAAATCCCTCCAGGCTTCCCTGAATTCCCATCCCTTCTGGTTTCTGATAGAACAATAGTGTTCCATGACATATATATACCAGTTTGCTAAGTCATACCCCAATTGAAGGACATTTACTTGATTTCCAATTCTTTGCCACCACAAACAGGGCTGCTATGAATATTTTTGTACAAGTGATGTTTTTACCCTTTTTCATCATCTCTTCAGGGTATAGACCCAGTAGTGGCATTGCTGGGTCAAAGGGTATGCTCATTTTTGTTGCCCTTTGGGCATAGTTCCAAATTTCTCTCCAGAAGGGTTGGATGAGTTCACAGCTCCACCCACAGTGTAATAGTGTCTCAGATTTCCCACAACCCTTTCAACAATGATCATTTTCCTTTCTGGTCATATTGGCCAGTCTGAGAGGTGTGAGGTGGTACCTCAGAGAAGCTTTAATTTGCATTTCTCTAATAATTAATGGTTTAGAGCAATTTTTCATATGGCAATTGGATTGCTTTGATCTCCTCATCTGTAAATTGCCTTTGCATATCCTTTGACCATTTGTCAATTGGAGAATGGCTTTTTGTTTTAAAAATATGACTCAGTTCTCCGTATATTTTAGAAATGAGTCCTTTGTTAAACTCAGTTGTTAAGATTGTTTCCCAATTTACTACATTTCTTTTGATCTTGGTTACAGTGGTTTTATCTGTGCAAAAGCTTTTTAATTAAATGTAATTGAAATCATCTAATTAGTTTTTGGTGATGTTCTCCAAATCTGACAGGTATACTAGTCCTTGATCTTCTAATTTGCTTATAGTATTGTTTTTTATGTCTAAATCCTGTAACCATTTGGATCTTATCTTGGTAAAGGGTGTGAGGTGTTGGTCTAATCTAAGTTTTTCCCATACTAACTTCCAATTTTCCCAGCAGTTTTTATCAAAGAGAGAATTTTTATCTCAATAGCTGGACTCTTTGGGTTGAGGCAGGATTTGAACTTAGGTCCTCCTGACACCAGGACTGGTGCTCTATCTGCTGTGCCACCTAGCTTCCCCAGTTCCCCAGTTTTTGTTTTCTTTTCCTGGGTTTCCTGTTTTCTTTTCTTTGAAGTGTGGATGAAAATATGAGACTCTTTAAAGCATAGTGTAAAATGTATTGTACTTGCTTTAAAAAACTGATAAAGTATTGATCTTTCTGTTTTAAATGTTCATTATTAAACAGCCACAAAACATAGAGCTGGAAAGGCAGAATGTCTTTGACCTACAATGACCTACAAAATGTAGGGTTACATATTATAGAACTAAACAGCCTGAAACATCTGAGAATTCTAATCCACATTTTAGCCAGTTGCAGCCAGGTAGGATGAAACATACCTACATTTCTCCTGACCACGAAGTGGGATTCAGAGTACAGAATGAAATCTATGCTATTCCTTACATTAGGACTATGTATTTTCTTCATATCAGACATCTTTTATTTCTCTTATTCAAAATTCCTCATGTTTTATATAGTGTAGCCTGCTCATACTCATCATGAACTTTCCATTGTCACCTGTGTGATTCTCATTTTAACTTTTAGGAGATTGTGTATTCTCTGTCTCTATGCAACATGTAACAAAGATAGAATGTTGGCTTTAAAAATGATGATGAGGGGTGGCTAGGTGGCGTAGTGGATAAAGCACCGGCCCTGGAGTCAGGAGTACCTGGGTTCAAATCTGGTCTCAGACACTTAATAATTACCTAGCTGTGTGGCCTTGGGCAAGCCACTTAACCCCGTTTGCCTTACAAAAAAAAAATAAAAATGATGATGAAACTTTGTTTTCATGGAAAATTTGGATGAAAGCATTTTGCAGTTTCCCAAAGTCAATATATGTCACACCTGTCTGTCTTCAGTCTCAATTCCTAATACAGATTGAGAGACAAGGAGTATAGGCTTTCCATTCAAATATCATAATCTGGGCAATAAACATTCTTTATCTATTTGATTTTCTTTAAATAGTCAGGCCAAACTGTTTTGATTGATAATGGTGCTGTAACCCTTTTCCATGTAGCTTCCTTGTTCTAGGACTTGATATAACTAGCATATCATCTTATAAACAGGAACATCTCAAGGACCAGCTTTGCTATCTACATACAGATTGAAGTAACAGATGTTTCACTGTTGTGTGCATATGGAACTCTTACTAACCTGAACATTAATTCCAGATATACTTATGGGGGAGATCAAAATGGATCTAAGAGAAACAAATATGGGAAAAACAGGGAGATTGGATTAAATGTAATGAGAGATAATTGTGAGGGAACAATATGCAAAATATACTAAAGGAAAGAAAAATACAAAAGACATGGAGAAAGATCTCTGACCTTAATAACAACACAAGGCAACTGGAAAAAAAAATTAGCAGCTGCCTGCTTTTATACTTTTTATTTCCATTCAGTTGTCTTTTTTTAAACAAAAATTTATTTTATTTTTCCAGTTACATACTTTGGTAGTTTTTCAACATTCATCCATTTGCAAATTTATAGGTTATATTTTTCTACCTCACTCCCTTCCCTCTCCCCCTTGATGGCAAATAGTCTGGTAAAAGTTATACATATACATTTTTGTTTAGCATATTTACATAATAGTCATTTTGTTTAAGAGGAATCTGGACTAAGGAAAAGGAAAGAAAACCATGAGATAGGAAGGAAAAACATGTTTTAATAAAATCAGCGTAGTATTCATACAGACTGTGTTTTTTTTTTTTTATTTTTCTCCTCCGAATGTGGATGACATTGTCCATAACAAGTCTATCATAATTACCCTTGTTCTCTGAATTGTTGAGTTTGTAGTTGATCAACTCACACTATAGTTAATGTGTATAATGTCCTCATGGACAGTATGAGTTTGCTCAGTATCAGTTCATGTAATTCCTTCCATGCTTCTCTAATATTTGACCACTCATGGTTTCTTATAGAACAATAGTACTCCATAACATTTAAATACCATAACTTGTTCAGCCATTGAGGTATCCCCTCAATTTCCAATTCTTTGCCACTTCAAAATGAACTAGTATAAATATTCTTGAACATGTGGGACTTTTCTCACTTTTTATGATTTCTTTTGGATATGTATCTAGTATTGATATTGCTGGATCAAACAGTATGATTAGTTTTATTGCTCTTTGGGTGTGATTCCAAATTGCTCTCCAGAATGATTGAATCAATTCCCAACTCCACCAATATTGCATTAATGTACCAATTTTCCCACATCTTTTCCAATATTGATCATTTTCTTTTTTAGTCATCTTAGCCAATCTAATAGCTGTGAGATATGGTACTCATAGTTGTTTTAATTTACATTTCTCTAAACAATAATGATTTGGAGCATTTTTTTCATATGACAATAATTTCTTCATCTGAAAACTACCTGCCTGTTTTTTATCCTTTGACTATATCAATTGGGGAATGACTTGTATCTTTATAAATTTTTTTCAGACTTTATCAGAAACACTAGCTGTGAAAATTGTTTCCCAACTTTCTGTTTTCCTTCTAATCCTGGCTGCTTTGGTTTTATTAGTGCAAAACCTTTTTAATTTAATATAGTCAAAATCATTTATTTTGCAACTTATAATGCTTCCTTTTTCTTGTTTGGTCATAAATTTCTCCCTCTTTCAAATTTCTATCTGGCAGTATTTCTTGATCTCTTAATTTGTCTTTAGTTGATATCATCCTTTATATCTCAGTCCTGTACCCATTTTGACCTTCTTTTGGTATAGGGTGTGAAATGGTCCCCTTACAGATTGAGGTCATCTTCAATGAGGATATTAGGGAATAAACAGATTTTTTTTTGCAAGTGCCATAATGGGTCACATCTTTACCATTTCACAATTGATTGAAAACTACAAAAGACTGTTAAGATCTCACTGTATATATTATTGATTTTGAAAAAGCAGTAGAGAAAAAAATCACCTTAAAGACTTTTTTCCAACAAAGTATTTCTCATCCCTTTGTATAATTATTTAAAATTCCTTAAAACATAAGAACCACCCTGTTCATTGATCCCCTTATAAATATCAAGTGAGGTATAAATCAGGAAGATGTAAGCTCACCAAAAGTATTTATCACTTTGCTAGAATAATTACTAATACTGAGTTGTCTTTTACTTGAAGGTGTTTTCCCTCTTTTATTTGTTTCCCCAAAATAATGTGCAGAAGAAGGTGAGATATATATGTGTATATATATATATATATATATATATATATATATTTATATATATACACATACATATACATATGTATATGTATATATAGCTATGAGTCTCCACTAGAACATAAGGAGGTGGGGTGGCTAGGTGGCATAGTGGATAAAGCACCAGCCCTGGAGTCAGGAGTACCCGGGTTCAAATCTGGTCTCAGACACTTAATAATTACCTAGCTGTGTGGCCTTGGGCGTTTGCCTTGAAAAAACCTAAAAAAAAAAATAAGGAGTCTGGTGACAACTACAGGTGTCATTAATGCATCTCTAAATCAAAAATGGTATTCGTATTTTTTCTGTCTCTGCTACCTAGTAGTTTTTTAGATTTTGGCTTTTCCTTCACTTTTAAAACCAGAGATAGCAGTAAGAAAAGATTGCTTTTCTAACCTTGACTTATTTCCTGCCCTTTAAATTATACCCTTCACTGCTCTTGAATTATGGAAATTTTTTTCTCATTTTCTGTTGATCTTTCCACTTCTTCCAACCCTCTTATCTCCTGGTGTAGCAGAAAAATATCGAATACTGCAAAGAAATTTTTGATACAAGCATGATCTTCTCTAGTAGCTTTAGTCATGTTCAGTGTCCTCGTCTTTTGGATAAGCAGCTTTGGCAATTTTTTCTCTCACCAAGGCTAGTTGCTTATTCCTCTCATTGTTCAGCAGGTGGAATCAGAGAGTCAGTCATGGTTTGATTGAAAGTGAGAGAAAAGAGATAAATCATAGGATCTCAAAAGATGTAAGGAATTTCTCAACTTGGACATAGTCTTATTTATTCTTTCTATAGTTTTACTTTTATTCTAAATTTAGCAAATAACTAACAAAATGGGCATTTTCATATATGCCTTGTAAAACAGAAAAAAAAAGATTATATGCAAAACTCCAGATCTCTTTTTTATGTATAGCATGATTTTCTTTTTCAGGTATATGAGTTCAACTTAAAACTTTCTAACTGTCCCATTTGACTATGCTTTTTTCTGACCTTATCTTTTTTTCTGCACTAAAAAAAAAAGAATGATGCCTCAGTGACTTTCTTTTCTTTCCTTTTTCTTCTCCCTCTTTCTCTTTCCATTATATGAGGAATAAGTCCTCTAAGAAACATCTTCAGTTTGAAACAAAACAAATGTCCACTTTAACTCTATCTGAAAATGTAAGTCTCTTGCATCTTGAACTCATTACTTCTTGGAGATGGATAGTACTTCATCTAAGCTTCTCTGGAGACCATTGAATCTTGAATTTATTTTTGTCCTTTTTACCCACCCCACAGAGGAGAGAAAAATGGCAAAAAGGAAAGTACAGAAGAAAATCAAAATGACTAAAAATTAGTGATTGTTTTTAAATCACCAGAAGTTCTTCATCAACATGAATGAATTCTATATTCAATATTCCCTATTAGAATTTTGATTTCCTTATCTGTAAAATAGGGATACCCAAAGGGCTTTTGTAAGGGAATAGATTAAATGAGGTAATGTACCTGAAAATGCTTTTGTAAACTGTTAAGTACTACTAAATATAAAATTTATAGGGAAGGAAACAGATTAATTCAAGGTCCTCCAACAACTTAGTGACAGAGCCAGAATTTTAACTCAGATCTTCTGGTTCCCAGTCCAGTTATGTCTTTCATTTATGTCATGCTAAATGTATTTTCCTTTATTTATTTGTTTATTTTTGCAAGGCAATGAGGTTAAGTGGCTTGCCCAAGGCCACAGGGCTAGGTAATTATTAAGTGTCTGAGACCGGATTTGAACCCAGGTACTCCTGACTCCAGGGCTGGTGCTTTATCCACTGTGCCACCTAGCCGCCCCTCCTTTATTTTTTTTAACCTTCACTAAAGACCAATTCTGTTGCCTCATTGTGTTATGGTTTTGATCAAGAGTCTTGAGGGCTATGCCAACTGATAGTAAATTTTGGCAGATAGCTGGAGAGAGGGGAAAAAAACTTTGAATATGTTATTCATGCCTATTATCTGAGGGTAGAGCTAATTATCTGAGCTTCTCACCAGAAGGTTGGTGATAAGAAGCCAGTTTTGTTATTGTTCAATCATGTCCTACTCTTCATGACCCCTCAAGACCATATTATGCCAGTACTGGCCATGAGGTACTAGAGTATCCCTGGAGTTTGCCATTTTTTTCTCCAGAGACAAACAACAATTAAATGGCTTGCCTAGGGGTACACAGCTAGTAAGTCTCTGACATAGAATTTGAACTTTTGTCTTCTTGACTTCAAGCCAGTGCTTTAGCCATTGAGTCATCTAATTTCCCAAGAAAGCAGTATTTATTCTAACCTACAGAAGAAGATATTGCTGTTAAAGCTGGATTATTACTTTAATAGCCTTGAATCTAGGCATGAAAATTAATAACTTTCTTCAGTTTACTGGTATTATTTTGTTTAAAATTCAACAGGAAGAGGGTCAACTAGGTTGTGCAGTGGATAGAGCACTGGCCTTGGAGTCAGGAGGACCTGAGTTCAAATGCAACCTCAGTCACTTAATAATTGCCTAGCTATGTGACCCTGGGCAAGTCACTTAACTCCATTGCTTTAAATAAAATAGATATGTGCATGTATTTTTAGATTATGCTGATTATAATGTATGGTCATGCAAAACAAATTCTCACATTGCCCATATCCGTAAAAATTCACAAATATGTCTTGTTTGAGGAACCTCATTATGGTAAATTCGGAAAGGACATGCTAGTAAAGAAGCTTTGAATATAGGCCTGCTGTTGGACCATTGCCTATAAACTAAGGACAAGTCTAATTAAATTCAGAGCCTTATCATTAGAAAGTTAATGAAGTACTTTGGTGGTAAAAATTTAATTTACATGTGATCTTTGGATTATTTTTGCTTTTCATATAACTTGATTGCTTGAATTTCTTCCTCTGAAAACTGCTTATATTTATTGACCATTTATCAATTAGAGAATGGCTTCTTAAGGGGCAGCTAGGTGGTACAGTGATTAGAGCACCGGCCCTGGAGTCAGGAGTACCTGAGTTCAAATCTGCCCTCAGACACTTAATAATTACCTAGCTTTGTGGCCTTGGGCAGGTCACTTAACCCCATTGCCTTGCAAAAAAAAAAAACCTTAAAAAAATTTAAAAAAGAATGACTTCTTAAAAATGTGAATAATTTCTTTATCTTAGAAATTAGATCTTTAGGGGCAACTAAGGGCTCAGTGGATAGAGCACCGGCCCTGGAGTCAGGAGGACCTGAGTTCAAATCCTGCCTCAGACACTTAATAATTGCATAGCTCTGTGACTTCAGGCAACTCACTTAACCCATTGCCTTAAATAAATGAAATTAAGAAAAAAAGAAATGAGATCTTTATTAGGAACTCTGCTGTGAAAATTTTTTTTCAGTGTTTTCTCTTCTAATCTCAGCTGCATATTTTTACAAAACTTTAAAAATTTTATGTAAATAAAATTGACGATTTTGTCTTATGTGATTATGAACTTTGGTAACTTCTTCCTTGCTTCTCTAATTTGTTTAAGATGGAACCTTTTAAATCTCAGCCATTGTGAAATGTTGGTTCAAACATAATTTCTGCCAGGTCCATTTCCCATTTTTCTAGTAGTTTTTGTTGAATTGTGAACCCTAACTGTTTGTTTAGGTATATGTCTAATTCAATCTTCTCTGTTGATCAGTCTTTCTATTTTTTAACCAATCCCAAATAGTTTTGTTGATTATTGCATTGTAGTTCATTTTGAGATCTGGTACTACTAGACACCTCAAAATTCATGACATTTTATCTTCCAGATTTATTTCATACTTTGTAAAAACTATAAAATAAACCTTTGGCAGTTTGATTGGAATGATATGGTTCATTCTTATTATTTTGTTTTTTGTAAGCATTTAATATTTTTCCAGTGACTAAGATCTATCTATATATATGTTAAATCTTTTGTAGTTACAGTCATGAAGTTCCTATGCATGTCTTGGTGGTTGAATTTTTAAGTTTTTCGTACATTTTGTAGTTTTTTAAGAGGCAGCCGGGTGTCTCAGTGAATAGAGTGCCAGGTTCTGGGAGTCAGGAAGACCTGAGTTTAAATTCAGCCTCAAGTTACTTATTAGATAGAGCAGATTGCGTAACCTCTGTTTGCCATTATCCAATGAAGAAGAAAATGGCAAGTCACTCCAATATTTTTGCCAAGAAAATATCATAATTAGTATTGATGTGCTATGGTTTGGTGGGGTCATAAAGAGTTGGATGTGATTGAACAATAACAATAACAACCTGTTTTATTTTTATTTTTAATCTTTTTAATTTTTTTATATTTTAGGTTTTTGCAAGGCAAATAGGGTTAAGTGGCTTGCCCAAGGCCACACAGCTAGGTAATTATTATTAAAGTGTCTGAGGCCAGATTTGAAACCAGGTACTCCTGACTCCAAGGCCGGTGCTCTATCCACTGCGCCACCTAGCTGCCCCAGCAACCTGTTTTAAATGAAATTTTCCTGTCTTTTCCTGATGAATTTTGTTGATAATTTATAGAAATGCTGATTATTTTTCTGGACTTAGTTTATATACTGTTTTGCTGAATTTAGTAATTTCAGCTTAGTTAATTCTTTTAGGGTTCTCTAAATAAACCATCATTTCATTTGCAAAAAGCAAAACAATTATTTCTTTTTCAGAAGTGATGGTTTTTACATATACATCTATCCATATATACACATTTCTTATGCTTTTGGCTTTATGATTTATTATATAGTTAGTGATATGGAGCACAAACTGCTAATTGCCCATGTTAAGATAATGCTAAATTCTTTATCTGAAGTTAGTAAATTACCATGGTAACTAGATATTGAGAATATTGGAAGAACATTAACTGGAAATTGATAACAGAACACTGATATTTATAAAACCTTTTCTAAAAAAAGACTGAGTGACTGTATTGTTGTTCTCAGGAATCAAGCCCTTTTCAAGATGTTGTCTTTAAGCTTCAGTTAAAATATAATAAATGAGTGATTAAAGCATTTATTAAGCTTTTCTGTATGCAGAGCACTGTGTTAAGAACTGAGGCACATATAGAAGAATAAGACAGTCTAGACTCTCAGAAAACTCACATTTCTAAGAGGAAGAAAATACAAAAAAACCCCTTTTAGCTGCAAGTCTGATGGAAAAGTCCCATGGTCCTTAGTGTGAAGAGAAAAGTTGATGAAAATACCTTTTCTTTAATGACATTATTAAAGTTCTTGCTTAAGATAAAATGTTGTTTCTAATGTTGGACTATTAGAGAGTTCCAAGGGCTTTGGTGATAAGAACTTTCTTTTCTGAATCTTCAGTTGTAGCAATAGCTTCTCTAGGAATAGTTTTCAGACTTTTTATTCCACAAATGAAAGCAGGGTCTGTTGCCATCAGTGTCCAAGGGGAGTTGGTTGTCAAGGTAATGGTGGTGGGTTTTTATAAAAAAAGAATTTTAGCCATTTTTCTAATCTTTTAAAAATTACTTCATTAACTCAATTAAAAAAAATTAACTTACCTGGTTTTAAAACAGTAGTCACTTGAAGATACTGTGCTTTTCCTTTCTATCTGGGAACTTTGACTAAGAACTATTGTGCATTTAAGTATTCAGTATACATTTATGGAGAACCTATGTTCAAGGCACTAAATATTGTCCAACCTCAAGGTGTTTTTAATCAAACACATCTAATATGTTGGACTAACCTACTGACCTCCTTGCTGAACTCTGGGGACAGCTAATAGTTTACCACAATCCAATGAGAACTACTGGTTTAAATAGCTTATTCTTACTACTACCCTTAAAATGCTTTAAGAAAAAGGCTGCATAGTTTTTGCTTGTTTTTTGATATTATAAACCATGACCAATCTTAAGATGTCTGGTTACTAGAATGTTTCTTATCCTTCTCTTGTGTTTTCTTAGATGAGGATCTAATAAAATATGGCTGGCCAGAAGATATTTGGTAAGTAACTCTATTTTCTATGAAGTATCACTCCTTGACTGTGAAGAAATCTTCCTAACTTAAGACTTCATGATCAAAGCTAAGACTTCAAAGACTGGGAACAAGGCAGTGTCACATGTTTGTAATTTAAGTAGATTAAATTATAAGTAGCTGAGTAGCTCCTAAGTTTTGCTATTACTGCCTAACATAGGGGCTTTCTCTTAATGATACAACCTTGGCAACAAGCACATCAACACATCCTTGCCTTTTTTTTTTTAATGGGGCCATTTTAAACCAATATTTTAGTTTTTATTTACATCCTTTTTTTTTTTTTTTGGTTTTCACAAGGCAATGAGGTTAAGTGAATTGCCCAAGATCACATAACTAGGTAATTATTATTATTATTATTATTTTTTTTTTTTTTTTTAGGTTTTAGGCAAATGGGATTAAGTGGCTTGCCCAAGGCCACACAGCTAGGTAATTATTAAGTGTCTGAGACTGGATTTGAACTCAGGTACTCCTGACTCCAGGGCTGGTGCTTTATCCACTACGCCACCTAGCCGCCCCTATAACTAGGTAATTATTAAATGTCTGAGACTGGATTTGAACTCAGGTCCTCCTGACTCCAGGGACAGTGCTGTATCCACTGCATCACTTAGCTGCCCCCCTTTACGTCCTTCTTAAATAATATAATCACTATTCTACTATGAAGATTGAGAATAGTTTGACTGGATATTTAAAGGCATACTATTTGTGTGCACAGAATCCTGTTGTATGTAGATTTGGAGATAGTATTTACATGTTACCCTTAGTTTGTTTACTTCTTTCCAGTCCCATTAATTTTAGTCCAGAATCCTTTTATCTAGCTAAGTCTGTATTTTTAAAGTTTTCAGGTCTGAAGCTATCCCTTTAGCTATCAAAGAAGTCCTGGTTAATATTTCCTTTTTTTTAAATTAAACAACATCAGGAACAACAACAAAACAAACTTTTTCTCCAGTGCTTGACACCTGGTTTCTCCTGCCAAGTTAGTATCTGTTCTGTGAACCTAGAGTTATCTCTTGAGGGAGACAAAAGACAATTACTGTCATTGTCATTGTCTTATAAGATATGAGCTTTTAACATTTACAAATAAGACATACAGACAGGTACACCAAGAAGGGTGTTTTGCAAAGCCTTTTGACTCAGAAAAAGGACCATTTATAGACTTAGATACTTGTTATAGACTGTTTACTGAAAATACATGTTCAGTGGGTTGCTTGCACCCAAAATGCTCTGGGTGGGAAGGAATCCTATTACAGATTTCCAGGGTTTCTTTTATACTCCCTAGGACTCAATTAAGTGTTCTCTGATTCTAGTGAAATATTGGGTGTTAGTTGATCCTGTTAGGTGAGAGTGATAATTCTTGCTTAAGTTAGGTAGCTTCAAGAAGCCAAGATTAGCCTAAGTTTTAAATCAGGGAGACTGGAAGAACAGGTCACTTCTGGAATTTTTTTTTAGAGTTTGATATCATACTGTCAGATTTGGGCATATCCTTAGGATTTCTGGATTTGAATCTGGATTGTCACAGAATGAATTCATCCCCATGAGAACCCTCAATATAAAGAATGATCCTGAAATAAGGATGAAATTGAGTGAAAAAGGGGAGAATAGATGTGTTACTATCCATATATTTACACAAAGTTGTCTATTCAAGGGAGTTAACTGGCCTAGCTACTAGAATTTTGTATAAGCTACCTAAAATGAATCATAATCACTTACAGATGTTTAAATTTATGTGTTATGGGCAATAATCAGAGGAGTAGAATGAAGAAAAAAGGAAATTGAACATTAGAAAAATCTAGACTTTCACAAAGACTTTGAACAAAACTGTACATCAAACATTGGCTTAATAGAATAATAAATCAGGGCTAATAATAATGGGCACTGGCTCTGTAATTAGAGAAACTTGGTTTAGTTCTCATCTCCTACATAATCTCTGTGACCTTGGGCAAATCACTTAAACATTTTTGGGGCCCCGGTTTCTCTTTAAGGAGTAAGATTTGATGGCCTCTCAAGTCTCTTCTAGCTTTACATCTGTAATCTTAAGTAGTATTTTATGTAGATTCACCATAAACCCTGTGAGGTTTAATGGATTAGGAAACAAAGGAGTTAATTGACTTGACCAGGGAGAAACTGTATTTGAGATGGAATTAAATCTTAGGTCTGCTCACTCCAAGTATAGTATTTCACTATGCAGCTACTGGTATATTATTAAGGGCTGGATTATAGGGGGCAGAGACAAGATGGCAGAGTAGAGGCATCAACCCAGGTAAACTTTCCCAACATTCTACTTAGACAACTTTAAAATAATATGTCACATTACAGCCCAAGGCAACTGTGGAGGTCATTAGGAGGATCTGTGACATTTGGCCTGTCTGTGTACTTGCATTGTAATACCAGCAGTGCTCATTAGATGTAGCAGCAGTGGCAGCAGCAGCTCTGGGAGCTCTCAGTCTAGAGATAGTGTTGGTGTGGGGTAGTTGGTCAAAGAGAATAAATATGTAGAGGAACCAGCACTGGATGGAGGATTAAACACTGATGAGCATTTTAGTTCTAGGGTGTAAATGGTGCTTGTGATCAGCCACAAAGGAGCAAAAACCATGGTTGCAGTTCCAGGTCAAAGAAGAATATTAGTGCTTGTGTCTATAGGTGAACAGGGGCCCCCTTCCTGGATAAAGAGCAGAGCACAGACCAGGAAATCAGTGACCACATATCTCCCTAGATAACATCACCGTGGAAGCACTGAAAACTTGCAGACTTCCCAGGACTAGCTCTGAAAGCAGCAGTGTGAAAAAGCCTGGAGCTTAGTACAATGTCTCTCCACCCCCCAGGTGGACAGAGTCCAGCTTTAACATAAAGTTTAGTCAAGAAGTAGACTGGAAAAATGAGTAAACAAAAAAATACTGACTGGTGACAGGAAAGATTAAGATTCAAACTCAGAAGATAAAAATGTGAAAATAATTATAAGTAAAACCTTAAAGAAAAAATTGCAAATTGAATATAGATTCAATAAGAATTCCTGGCAGAATTAAAGAAAGATATGAGTGGTATAGGAAAAATTGAGATAAGAAATGAGAGTGATACAAGAAAATTATGAAAAAAAGAATTAGAATTAAAGAGGCACACAAAAAATACTGAAGAAAATAATAACACCATAAAAACAATTGACCAAATGGCAAAACAGGTACCAGATTCATTTAGGAAAAGAGCTCCTTAAAAAGTGGAATTGATCAAAAGGAAAAGGAGTTCACTGAAGAAAATAATTCCTTAAAAAATAGAACCGGGCAAATGGAGGCTAATAATTCATGAGTCATTAAGAAACAATAAAAATAGGGGCGGCTAGGTGGCATAGTGGATAAAGCACTGGCCTTGGAGTCAGGAGTACCTGGGTTCAAATCTGGTCTCAGACACTTAATAATTACCTATCTGTGTGGCCTTGGGCAAGCCACTTAACCCTGTTTACTTTGCAAAAACCTAAAAAATAAAAAAAATTTAAAAAAAGAAACAATAAAAATAAAAAGAATGAAAAAATAGGTGAAAATGTGAAATATCTCATTGGAAAAACAACTGACCTGGAAAATAGAACCAGGAGAGGGAATTTAAGACAAACTGAAGGCCATGATCAAAAAAAGAACCTAAATATCTTATTTTAGGAAATTATGAAGGAAACTGCTCAGAAAGATACAGCGTAAAATAGAAATTGGAAGAATTTATCAATTACCTCCTGAAAAGTGATCCCAAAAGAAAGTCTTCAAGGAATATTAAGAGTCAAATTCCAGAGCTTCCAGATCAAGGAGAAAATGTTATAAATAGTTAGAAAGAGCCCATTCAGAGTCCAGTCAGGATCACTTAAGATTTAGCAACTTCTACATTAAAGGAGCAGAGGACTTGGAATATGATATTGTGAAAGGCAAAGGAGCCAGGATTACAACCAAGAATTACCTACCCAGCAAAACCTGCAGAAGGAGAAATGAATATTTAATAAAACAGAGGACTTAAGCATTCCTTTGTTTTTTTTTTTTTGTAGGTTTTTTGCAAGGCAAATGGGGTTAAGTGGCTTGCCCAAGGCCACACAGCTAGGTAATTATTAAGTGTCTGAGACCGGATTTGAACCCAGGTACTCCTGACTCCAGGGCGGGTGCTTTATCCACTACTGCCACCTAGATGCCCCTGACTTAAGCCTTCCTGATGAAAAAACGAAAGTGATATTTATTGAAAGCAAAAAGAGAAGCATAAAAAGATAAACATGAAAGAGAAGTGATAAGGACTTAATAAACTGTTTATAATTCCTATATGGGAAGATGTTACACATCATTCCTAAGAACTTTATTATAACTAGGGCAGTTACAAGGAGGCTACTTAGTCAAGAGGGTATGAATGTGAGTTGTTCAAGTTGGGATGATCTTAAAAAAAATGAAGATGTGAGAAAGAAGAATACCCTGGAGGAAGGGGAAAGAGAGGGAAAAAAATGGGAAAATTATCTCAAATTAAAGAGCTATATTAAGGAAAAGGTTTTAAAGTGGAGGGGAAATTGGGGAATAGGGGTGGTGGGCAGCACTTACATCTCAAATCAAAATTATTTCCAAGAGAAAAGACTATATAACTATATAACTATATAACTATATAACTATATAACTATATATATATATATATATATATATAAACACAAACACATTCATTTGGGTATAGACATGTATCACCCAATAGGCTGGGAAGGGGATAAGAAAAAGAGATAGGTGTATTAAGTGGGAGAGCAGATTAAGGGAGGCAGTGGTGAGAAGCAAAACAGACTTTTGAGGAAGGGATAGGGTAATAAGAGAAAGAAAAAAATAGTATTGAGGGAAAATATAGTTAGTAAATCATAACCATGAATGCAAATGAGATGAACTCACCCATAAAACAGAAGTGAAGAGCACAATGGATTAGAAATCAGAATACTACAATATGTTGTTTACAAGAACTGCATTTGAAACAAATACAAAGAGTTAATTTAAATGACTGGGACATTCTGGAATCTATTATGCTTTTGCTGAAGTAGAAAAGACAGGAAGCAATTATGATCTCAGATAAGCAAAAGCAAAAATAGGCCTAATTAAAAGAGAGTATCAGGGAAATTACATAAAAGTACCATAGGCAGTGAAGTAATGAACATTTTGCAGTGAATTTCTTTAATAAAGGCTTCATTTCTTTTTTTTTAAATATTTAAATTTATTTTTTATTCTCATTTTGTACAAATTTTTTTTTACATTAATAAAATATTCTTGTTTACAAGTAAACAAAATACCCCTCCCCCCATGAATATAGATAAACTTGCTTGGGCGAAAAAAGTAAAGGGGAGAGAAAAAAAATTAAAATTAAAAAAAAATAATAGTAATAATTGTAGGTATGGCCAGGTGGTGCAATGGATGAAGCACCAGCCCTGGAGCCATGAGCACCTGAGCCCACATCCAGCCTCGTAAACCCAACAATCACCCAGACGTGTGACATGCAAGCCACCCAATCCTCACTGCCCTGCAAAAACCAAAAAGAAGAAAAAAAAAGACCCAAAATAAAATAAAATAGTAATAATAGTAGGGGTGGCTGGGTGGCAGACAGAGCATTGGCCCTTGAGCCAGGAGCACCTGGGTCCAAATCCAGCCCCAGACACCTAAAGATCCTCTGCTATGTGGCTCCAGGCAGGCCACCCAGCCCCACTTGCCCTGCACCCCCCCCCCCCAAATAATAATAACAAAAAAATGTGCTTCAGTCTTTGTTCCAACACCAACAACTCTGTCACAGGTGGGTCACATTCTTTATAAGTCCATCACAAAAGTTACTTCCATATTTTTCCACTGTTGCCATTGCTGATTGCAACTCCCTCCTTTCTTATTTCTCCATTACCATGTTCTATATTTTCTCTCTCCTTTCACTCTGACTCTGCTGTAGGGTCTCTGAGTGGCGCAGCAGACAGATCCCTGGTCCTGGGGCCAAGAAGCCCTGAGCCCCCATACCACCCCTTAGACCCAGCATCCACCTGGCCCTATGGTCCTGGGCAGGCCTTCCAATCCCAGCCCCTTGCAAGAAGTAAAAAAGAAAATGTGTTATATCTGACCACTCTCCCCCCATGATCCATCCTCTCTTCCTTTATTCACATTCCCACCCCTTCCCCTTGCTCCCCCCTCCTTCTTACTCCAGATGTCTATACCCCATTGAGTATATTTGCTGTTTCCTCTCCTAGCCACCTCTGATGAGAGCAAAGATTCCCTCATTCCCCCTTGCCTCTCCCCTTCCATATCATTGCAATAGCTCATTGTAATAAAAAAAAAAACTTATGTGAAATATCTTGGACTATTCCCCCTCTCCTTTTTCTTTCTCCCATTCCATTTCCCTTTTTTTCTATTGACTCCATTTTTACACCATATTTTATCTTCGAATTCAGCTTTCTCCTGTGCTTCAAGTATAAAAGCTCTCTCTACCTGCTCTATTAAATGAGTATTATCAGTGCCATTTTTCTATGCAGGAATGCATGCAGTTCATCCTCATTAAGTCCCTCATATTTCCCCCCTCTCCTCCAATCTCCATGCTTCACCTGAGTCCTGTATCTGAAGATCAAACCTTCTGTTCAGCTCTGGCCATTCCAAAAGGAACCTTTGAAATTCCCCTGGTTCATTGAAAGTCCATCTTTTTCCCTGGAAGAGGACATTCAGCCTTGCTGGGTAGTTGATTCTTGTCTGCATTCTAAGCTCTTTTGCCTTCCGGTATATTGTATTCCAAGCCCTATGAGCTTCCAATGTAGTTGCTGCTAAGTCCTGTGTGATTCTGACTGCAGCTCCACGATATTTGAACTGTGTCCTTCTGGCTGCTTGTAATGTTTTCTCTTTGACTTGGGAGTTCTGGAACTTGGCTATAATATTCCTAGGGGTTGCTTTTTGGGGATCTCTTTCTCGGGGGGATCGGTGGATTCTCTCCATTTCTATTTTGCCCTCTGCTTCTAGAATATCAGGGCAATTTTCCTGTACTAATTCTTTGAAAATGATGTCAAGGCTCTTTTCCTGATCTTGAATTTCAGGTATTCCAATAAATTTTTAAATTGTCTTTCCTAAGTTTTTCCATATCAGTTGTCTTTTTTCAATGAGATATTTCACATTTTCTGCTAATTTTTCATTTTTTTTTGGTTTTGCAGTATTGATTCCTGATATCTGGTAAATTCGTTAATCTCCCTGAGTTCTATTCTTTGTCTGAAGGATTTGTTTTCCTCAGAGAGTTTTTTTTCATCTCTTTTTCCATTTGGCCAAATTTTGCTTTTTAAAGCATTCTTCTCCTCAATAACTTTTTTGAACTGTTTTATCCATTTGACCTAAGCTGGTTTTTAGCATGCTATTTCCTTCAGCATTTTTTTGGATTTCCTTGACTAAGCTGCTGACTTCATTTTCATGTTTTTCCTGCATCTCTCTCCTTTCTTTTCCTAGTTTTTCTTCCAACTCCCTCATTTGATTTTCAAAGTCTTTTGAGCTCTGTCATAGCCTGAGCCCAATTTCTGTTTTTCTTGGGAGTCTTTAGATGCAGGAGCTTGTGCTTTCTCATCTTCAGACTGAGTATTTTGATCCTTCTTGGGCTCATTTGCAAAATATTTCTCAATAGTCTTCCTTTTGTTTCTCTGCTTGCTCATTTTCCCAGCCTGGTTCTGGTTTTGAGGTGCTTTCTGAGCTTTTGGGACACTCCCCCAAGGGTTTCAGTGTGTGAGGCTCCGTCCTCCCTCCTGGTCTGTGAATGACCATATGCGCCCCCCTCTGCCACGGGGCCGAGGTGGGGGGGGCCACTGCTGTTCTATGGGGGGGCCTAGACTGCGATCAGGATCTGAATGTGGTCAGAGCCCCAGAGTCCTGTTCCTGGGGCAGAGGACAGAGCTCTGCAGTCTCTCTTCACTCCCCTCCTCAGCTCAATGGGCTAATGCCCTGGGGGCTCCAGCTTACAGGCTCTGCCTGCTTCTGTTTCCTGGATCAGGGCTGGGGAAAGACCAAGCTGCTTGCTGTGTGCCCTGAGGGCTGAGCTCCATATGGTCGCTCTGGCAGAGGTCCCCCGCTGTTCCCCCACTTTGTGCCTGGTGCTCCCCGGGGTGCAGCTCAGGAGACTCCCTGGCTGCTGTGAGCTGGGGCTCCCAGCGCCCTAGGACTGCCTCCCGGAGGCTGAAGTACTTTCGCTCTGGTGCACCACCCCTCTGGCCGACTGCCCCTCCGACCCCGGGGAGCAGAGCCTTTCTGCTCTTTTCCAGGTTACCTTGAGTAGGAGAACTGCCTCACAGGGTCCCTCTGTGGGTTCTGTCTCTCGAAAGTTTAGTTAGAATCCTTAGCTTATGAGTTTTATCAGGGAGCTCCTAAGACTTGATCCCTTCTTGTCGCCATCTTAAAGGCTTCATTTCTTAACTATATAGGATACTAAGACATTTATAAAAATAAAAGCCATTCGGTAAATGGTGAAAAAGATATGAATAGCAATTTTCAGAAAAAAGAAATCAAAACTATTTATGCTTATGAAAAAAATGCTTGAAATCACTTGATTAGAGAAATACAAATTAAAACAGCTTTGTTGGGGGTGGCTAGGTGGTGCAGTGGATAGAACACCGCCCTGGAGTCAGGAGGAGTACCTGAGTTCAAATCTGGCCTCAGACACTTAATAATTACCTGGCTGTGTGGCTTTGGGCAAGCCACTTTTAACCCCATTGTCTTGCAAAAAAAAAAAAAAGAAAACAAAAAAACAGCTTTTTGAGGTATCATCTCTATCAGATTGACTAACATGACAGAAAAATGACAAAGATTGGAGAGAAAAAAATATAGCACTATTGGTGGAATTAAGAACTGGGCTAAACATTTGAGAACAATTTAGAACAATGGCCAAAGGGCTATAAAACTGCATTTCCTATGATACAGCTGTACTACTTCTAATTCTGTATCACAAAAAGATCAAAGTAAAAGGGAAAAAAAGACCTATTTGGACCAAAATATGACAGGGTTTTTTTTTTTGTACAAAAATATAGCATTTTTTTTTTGACAAAGATTTGGAAATTGAGATGTCACTCAATTAGGGAATGAATGAACAAGTTGTATATATTTGTGATGGAATACTATTGTCCTACAAGAAATGATGAGGGGAATAGTTTCAATAAAAACTGCTGTAAAATAAAATGAATTAAATCAGGAGATTATTGTACACAGTAATATTATATTGTATTATGTTATATCATATTATGTTGTTTTGTACTGTACTATACTATATTATATTATGTTATGTTATATTATAATATTATAATAATGCCAACTGGGAAAGAGTTAGTTTCTCTGGTCAATACAATGACTCAAGAAAGTTTGAAGGACTTTTGATGAAAATGCTATCTGCCCCCAGAGAGAGAATTCATGAACCTTTGAGTGTAAAGTGAAGTATAATTTTTTTCAGTTTCTTTATTTTTCTTGCCTTTTCTTTTTGGCAACATGGCAAATATGGAAATATGTTTTACATGATTTAACAGGTATAATATATAAATTACTTGCCTTTTCAATAGATGGGAGGAGAGAATTTGGAACTCAAAGTTTCAAAAATAATGCTAAAAATAAACATTACATAGTTAAAAAATAAAATAAAAACAAATAGTTAATAAAATAGTTAATAAAATAAAAATAGTTAAATAGTTAAAATAAATTACAAAAAACAAGAATTAGGTTACAACAAGGAAAGAAAAAAATATATTTTTTTTTGTAGTAGAGAATGTTTACAGTGGTAATCCTTAGGAATCAGTGCCAGGAGCAAGAAACAGAAGTACATGAAATTTTCAGATTTATGTAGATGATAGTTAGTTCTCTCAGATTGTGAAATGCCATGAAGAAAGCCACAAATGCCATGATAAATTAATGGATGCTATAACTCTTAATGGATTACTTAAAATAGGTAGGGGAGCTACACATATTTGGGACATATGAATAATATTTTGAGAACTGTCTTGGAGAACTTGCGCTGCTTCTTAAGACCTGTTATGGTCATGCCCTTTCTTTATATTATCATTCTGTACATATGCTAGGCCCAAGCCTCATGTTAAAAATGATTTTCTTCTTTTGTAGGTTTCATGTGGATAAACTATCCTCAGCTCACGTATACCTTCGACTACACAAGGTAGAGCTAACTCCTTTTAAAATATTTTTTTTAATGCAATAGAAAGAATCCTGAGTTTGGAATCAGGTTTTATTCCTCTCTCTGCCACTTTACAAGGATGTGTTTCCTTATCTGTAAAATTATGGAATTGGTGTAAGACTTCCAAATCTATGATTTCTATGATATTTTTCCCAATGAGAAATATTACTCATTTATATAATTAATTTACTTTAATATATTAATTACTAAAATTGAAGAGAATGAAAAGATAAAACTTCCTTTGACTCTTGTAAACAGTGCTCAGCTACAATTGGAATCCTCTCATTGAATAAAATAGAACCCAGTGGGATAACCTGCACTTCTGTACATATTTAGATTTTGATCAGCATTAAACATAATATGATTCATTTAGGTTTGTGTTTCAGGGGGAAAGGATAGAAGACATTCCTAAGGAGGTGCTGATGGATTGTGCACACCTTGTGAAGGCCAATAGTATTCAAGGTAATCGTTGCCTAAGGCATTTTCAGAATTTGTATAGTCTGATGGACCCAAGAATGTTGCTTTTTTAAAATGTACTTTTTAAATATATTTAAAAATTTTTTCAATATTAAAAAAATTGTCATGTGTGCAGCACAATCTGAGAGAATTTATAAGACAATAAATTCTGATTTCAAGAAAGCCTGTATAATACATGTTACATAGCATGTTCAAAATTGTTCATCTTTGCTCTTTTCTGTTTTCTTTTGTTCTCTGCTGTTCGCTGTTTACTTTTTTTCCCTTTCCCCTCTCCCCAGGATGTCTATAATTAAGTGTGTGTGTGTGTGTGTGTGTGTGTGTGTGTGTGTGTGTGTGTATCTGAGTGTATTTGTGTGTGTACATCTATTTACATAAACACACCTGCCTACATATGATACATATATGCATACATTATTCATATATTTGGTTTGCTGTATCTTTAATTTTTATAACATTTCCTGAAAACAACATTCCACTACTCTACTGCTTGCTACCTTGTCCTTCTATTCCTTAATCTACTGTCCTTCAAAGAATTTCTCCCTTATACATCCTTCTAAATCTGCAGTATTTTTTAATATACAAGCATGCTTTTTTTAGTGGTAGCTTTGCTAAGTAGAAAGCATTTGCAGTTTTTTCCTTATGAAACAATTTGTTTTTCATTTCCCTTGTATCTTAATTCATCCCACCTCTTTATTTTTCTTGCCTAAAATGAAAGATTACTTTAGACTTTTAAAAAGTTGTCTTTAAAAGTGATTTATAAAAGGTTTTTGTACATTAATATTATCAGCTCAGCATGAGAAGCATTTGTTTGTAAGTTTGTCATTTGGTCATCAGATTCCATTTCTAAAGAACATTTTCTTTCTCTTCCCTTTTTCATGCAAGTGTACTTTTTGTCTTTTTTCTTTTGCGTTGAGATGAAATAGATTGGTTGATATTATCAAACATTATTTTGTTAGGGAATGATATGTTCTAGCTATAACTTCTTGACAGTTAAGGCGTGAGAAGAAAAGAGCTTCAGGTATTTTGAGGGTAGATGGATGCTAAGATGTAAATTAGGAGTTGAATTTGTTGAGAAAGACATCTTGAACCTATAGGAGGTTTTAGTGGAGCAGATATTAATGGGATTTGACTTAGAGTTGATGAGAAGGTAAAAGGAAGATTTGGTATTAGAACTGAATGTAGTTTGGGATAGAAATAGGGATTGAAGGGGGAAGATATTGTCAGAGAATTAACATTGAGTTTTACAGATACATTTATCTTTTTCTGTTTATTAGGCCTCATCAGACATTATCCCTTGTTTAGGAACAAAATGAGATTTTAAGATGATATGCCTTATATTTTTTTTTAGATTTTTGTAAGGAAAATGGGGTTAAGTGACATTCCCAAGGCCACACAGCTAGGTAATTATTAAGTGTCTGAGTCTGGAGTTGAACTCAGGTACTCCTGACTCCAGGGCCGTTGTTCTATCCACTGTACCACCTAGCCACCCCCGATATGCCTTATACTAAAAAAGATCTTAAAGATACCTGAAATATACAATTTAGATTTTTTTTTTTTGTTTAGGCATTTCAGTTGTATCTGATTTTTTTTTTTTGTGGCCCCATTTATCATTTTCTTGGCAAAGATTTTGAAATGGTTTGTCTTTTCCTTCTTCAGCTTATAATTCAGAAGAGGAATTGAGGCAAATTAGGGTTGTGACATGCTTATGGTCAAATATCTAGTAAGTGCCTGAATCTTTGGCACTGTATCCACTATACTTTGCCCTCCCTAGATTTTCTGTATTTCAAGAAAATAAAATATATTTTTAAATAAGATTTTATATGGGGAATATCTGCTAAAGGTCACATGGGGTCTTATTTAACTTGTTTTATAGATGAGAGAATCATGATCCAGGGAGCTTAAATGAATTATCTTATGACTAGAGACAAGATCTGCTTTCCAGTGTTCTTTTTTAATACTATATTGCCTTATTGTAAAATTCCTTTTTTTCTAATTTGTTAATTGATAAATTTACTTTAAGATACTTAGCTTTTTGTAGGTAAAAGCAGAATTTTCTGAAATTTTAAATGAAATTTACCAATTAAAATTACATTTCTCATTTCTTTGGTTTTCATTCTCATTTCTTTCTCTTCTTTTCCGTATTCACTGAATGACTGATGAAAATTATGGGAGCTCTAAGTGTCTCCTCTACAGTCTTGTTTTACTTTGGTTCCAGGATCTCAGCACTCCCCTCCCCCTCCCCCCATTGTTTGGAACCCCTTTTTTCTCCATATCTCCTCTTCTCACCCTAGTGGAATCAGTCTGCCATAATCAAAGCAGCACTTGTGAGTGATCATAGAAAATAAAAAATTCATAACTAGAAACATTTAATCCAAGCCTCTCATTTATAGAGAAGCAAACTGTGCCCCAGAGGAGGATAAGTGACAAGTTCATATTTACTTAGGTGGTTAATGAATTTGTCTCACTCCCACAGTATAAGACTCTCCCACCTCTTAAACTATCCCAGAGACCTCAAAACTACCATGTTCTTACTATCCCACAGCCCCAGAAACTGTATTGCCATCCTATTTTCCCTGATGCCCCTGAGAATTTCCCCTGGAAGAATGGGAAATTGATTCTTTATTTTCTTTTCCCCCCCTGATTGTAGCTTTAAAAAAAAAAAAAGTCAAGTAGAGAGAGACTCTTCTTGAGGACTCTAATTCCTCAAGATTTATTTTTTTTATTACTCAGAGCTGGCTAGTTGTGGGGTTGAATATAATGCAGCATAATGTTAGAATAGGCAAGGACCTTAGAGAGCTCACCTTGTCCAACTTCATCATTTTAATACATGAGGAAAGCCAAAGGTCAGAAAAGGTTAATTTGCCTAAAGTCACGCAAAACAGAATTCAGACCTAAGTCCAGGTTTTCTTATTTCTTGCTCCTGGTGCTCTTTCTATTATGGTACAATTGTTTAGTGGTAATTTTATTTAATGAATCAGCTGTCATTTTTTGAATAATGGAAAATCATCTCAATGCCTTAGCATTTTATTATTTTGATGAAGTGTTTTGGTTTAATTATGTTTAAATTTATCCTTACTGACTTGTGATTGTTAATGGAAAGTTTGAAGGGAAAGCATTGTCTGATCTTCTCTTGCCTTATATGCTGAAGAAAAGTTTCTCTTTTCAGGCTGCAAGATGAACAATGTTAATGTGGTATATACACCGTGGTCTAACCTAAAGAAAACAGCAGACATGGATGTGGGACAGATAGGATTTCACAGGCAAAAAGATGTAAGTGTTTCCTATTTTTCTGATGAAAATAGGTTCCTATATGAGTATAGTACCTAGTTTTTCCATCTAGCACTATGCTTTTGAGGATTGAGTATGTTTCAAGTTTTAAAAAAGAAAATAAACTGTGTTTGATCACTAATACAATAACTGATAACTCCCTGTATAGGTTCCTCCCTTCCTTCTGTCCCAACCACCTTTAATCAGGAAAACAACTTGTTCCAAAGAACAAAAAAAGCTTACTTTTTCTTCTCATTCCCCACTCTAATTTCTCTTTTCTCTGTCAAGGTGAAAATTGTAACAGTGGAAAAGAAAATAAATGAGATTCTGAACCGATTAGAAAAGACCAAAATGGAGCGGTTCCCAGACCTAGCAGCAGAAAAGGAATGCAGAGACCGAGAGGAGAGAAATGAGAAGAAAGCTCAGATCCAAGAAATGAAGAGGAAAGAGAAAGAAGAAATGAAGAAGAAGAAGGAAATGGATGAACTTAGGTGAGTTGAAATTGTAGGACTAACCTCAGAGATTGATTTCTAGTTTTCTTCTTTGTAAAATAAAGGATTTGGACTAGTTCTGTAGTGTCAGAATTCAAATAGAAATAGATTAAACCTCAAATTAACATCTGTTTTGTGTTTTATTTTTATTTTGTTAAACATTTTGCCAATGACATTTTGATACAGTTCTGAACTCGAGCTACAACCTTAACCCTTCTGGTTTTTACATAATCCCGGAGATACCTTTCAGCCTTTCCCAAACTTTCTCCCCTGATAAACTTTAAAAAAAATTTTATTCATTGTTAGGGACTGTTGTGTGTGGGAGTGCTGTGAACCTTCATCACCTGGTGTCCTTGAGCACCAGAACCTTGTTTTACTAAGTGCCACAGAAGTGGGAGTGGATTAGAGACTGGGAAGTTTAAGCACTGGTATTTGGTTCAATAAACGGAGACCTTGGTGCACAAAGGGAGAACTTGTCTTCCTTTTCTCCCACCCCTTCAGTGCTCACCTGGGTAAGATTGAGGGAGTCAGAAAGAGACTCAACATATGATGTCCGAACAGGGACTCAACAATTCATGTTAAACTAAAATAGAAAATGAGAAAAAAAGAAAACACTTTTCCATATACACAGGAAAATATGAGATGATTCAATTTAAAACGATAAATGTCCATTTCAAGAAAACCCATGTAATAAATGCTAAACTTATTTTTCTTTGCCTCTATCTAGGTTTCCTGTTGTGGTCTTTTTAATTTATATCCTACCAGCAGACTGCAATTAAACACAAACATATATTTATACCTATATATTAATACACACATACATATGTACATACAGGCATATATATATATATGCATACAGACACCTGTAAGACCATACCATACATATTTCTATTTATCAGTTCCTTCTCTGGAGATGAATGGCATCTTCCTTCATAGGGTTTAAGTTTTTCCATGTTTTTCTAAATCAGCCAGCTCATCATTTCTTATATCACAGTGGTATTGATATATTCATATATTCATCATATCTTATGTACACAACTTGTTTAGCCATTTCCCAATTGAAGAGCATCTATCATTTTAACTAACTGGTATGTGTAAGATGATATCTTTACTTTGTTTTAATTTGCATTTCTTTAATCAATAATTTAGAGCATTTTTTCCTATAATTATGTATAGTTTTAATTTCTTCATTTAAAAAAAACTGCCTGTTCTTATCCCTTGATCATTTATCAATTGGAGTATGACTTGTATTCTTATAAATTTAACAAAGTTCTTTATATATTTTGGTAAATGAGACCCAAACTGTATTGAATAATATTGGTGACACTGTATAGTTTTTATGTTTTTTCCTTTTAGTTAAATCTATTTTATCTTTAATTTTGTCTGAGGTGTTGACTCCTTTTTTTATGTAATAAATTCTCTTCCAGTTTATATTTTAACTCTGAATATCTCATTTTTATTATGTTTCCTGAAAACAACATATTGTCGAATTCAAATTTTTAATATATTCTACTGTCCATTTTATGGGTAAATTCATCCCATTCACATTCAAAATTATACTTTATTTCTTTCCATCCTATTTTTCCTCACTGTCCTTCTTACCCTATTTACCCTATCTCTTCTCAATCATCTAATTTACTTCTACCTGCTGCCTTGCCCTCCTGTTCCTTAATCTACCCACTCTTATTAGAATGCCTCCTTTATCCTCTTTCTCTGCCTTAATCTGCCCAAGAGTTTCTCCTTTATCCCCTCCTTCCTCCTAATTTTTAACTGTCCCTCCCTTATCCTAGTCTAACCCCCTTTTTTGTTTATAAATTTAGAAGACATTTATGCCCTTCTAGTTGCATTGTTTCCTCTTTAACCCATGGAAGGTTCCAGGTCCCCCCCACTTGCTTCTTTTGTATTAGTATTTCTTTTCATACCTCATTTGTAATAAAATAATTATTCCTTTTTAATCTTTCTCATTCCAGTTTTGTGTTTTAGAATCACCCTATCATATAGAGCCTAGCCCAAGTCTTTCTTTCAAATTATCCAAATAATAAGTCATAAGAGTATTGATAACATTTTCACATATAAGAAATTCATAACTTTTGATCTTATTTAGTCCCTTATAAATCATTTTTTACTGTTTATCTTATAGGCTAAATTTTTTGTTTTTGTTTTTGTTTTTTGTCTCAAATGCCTGAAAGTCTTTTAATTTATTAAATGTCTTATTTTTTTCCCTCATTCAGCATTATACTTAACTTTGCTGGGTAAGTTACCTTTGGTTGTAACCCCAGTACTTTTGCTCTATGAAATAAATTGTTCCAAGACCTTTAGTTCTTTAATGCAGCAACTACTAGGTCTTGCAATTGTAGCTCTGCAATATCGAAAATTGTTTCTTTTTTGTTGTTTGTAATATTTTCTTTTCAACCTGAGATCTTTGAAACATAATTATGATATTCCTCTAAGTTTTCTCTTGGGAGCTCTTTCAGGTGGTGGTGGATTTTTTTTCTTATTTCTGCTCTATTTCTGTTCTAGAACTTCAGGTCAATCTTTCTTAATAATTTCTTTTAATATTATATCAAGATTTTTTTTTTGATCCTAACTTTCAGTATATTCTCTCAGTCTTTTTCCAGAATTTTTTTCTGATGAGGTGTTCTATATTCTCTTCTATTTTTTCATTCTTTTTATTTTATTTGGTATTTCTCCATGTTTTGTCAGCTAGCTCCCCCTTGTCCAAATCTAGTTTTTAAGTAATTATTTTCTTCCTTAAGTTTTTGATTTTCTTTTTATAGTTGCTTGTCTTTCTTTTCATAATTTTTTTGATTTTCTTGGATTGCTCTTATTTTTTTCCCTAATTTTTCTCAGTCTCTTGATTTTTTATTTTTAATATATTTTATTTTTTCAAATTATATGTTCAAACAATTTTTAGCATTCATTTTATTTTTAGATTTTTTTTTTTAAGGCAATGGGGTTAAGTGGCTTGCTCAAGGCCACACGGCTAGGTAATTATTAAGTGTCTGAGGGTGGATTTGCACCCAGGTACTTCTGACTCCAAGGCCGGTGCTCTATCCACTGCGCCACCTAGCCGCCCCAGCATTCATTTTTTTTATAGTTTTTTTTTTTTTTGCGAGGCAAGTGGGGTTAAGTGGCTTGCCCAAGGCCACACAGCTAAGTAATTATTAAGTGTCTGAGACCAGATTTGAACCCAGGTACTCCTGACTCCAAGGCTGGTGCTTTATCCACTACGCCACCTAGCTGCCCCTCTAGCATTCATTTTTACAAGATTTTTGAGTTCCATATTTTTCTCTTTCCTTTTCTTCCTTCCCCTCTTTCTAAATCTTAAATTTTAATGCCCTTTTTGAATTCTTCTTAGAACATTTTTTTTGGCCTTGTAAGCATTTGATGTTTGTCATTGAAAAAAGAATGACTTTTTTTGGTTACATTTTCTTCCTCTAAATATGAACCCAGATCTTCTCTATCCCTTCTCTACAGTAGCATTCCTATGGTTGAATTTTGAGTTCTGTCTTGGGGCTCAACCTTGGATACTCCTCCCCCCTGCTTCATTATCCTACAAATGTTATTAAGCCCAGTACATTCCGCCTGTGGTAACACACCTCAACTCTCCACAAACCCTTCCCTTGATTCCTTTAGTTATTGTCATTTATCTTCCCTCTTGCTTCTGTACTTCAGATCAAATGAACCTTTTCCTTCCATTGACTTTTATTCAAATGAAATAATATTTGTAAAATGGCACATCATACATTCTTCCTCTTTCCCTTTTTCCTTCCTTCTCCCCTCCCCTCCTCCTTCCCTCCCTCATCTCTCTGAAATAGTGCTGATTTCTAATCAAATAAAATGGTATTTTCTTCTCTTTATATAATCACTATCAGCTTTGATAGATTTTTTTCATTTCTTGAAGTCGTCTCTTGAATTCATGTTTTATATTGCACTGTCTTATTTTCACTTTGGGCTTCTTTTCTTTGCTGGAACCTCTTCCTTTTCCATTGCCTTAATTATTTCTAAGGATTACTCTTCAATTTTTTGGTCATGCTTCCTAATCCCTGGGAAAGATAATTTCTAATAGCTTTAATTCACATCTCTATTCTAATAACTCGCAAATTTGCATCTCCAGCTTTAATTTCTCAATTGCTTTCTTTTTGTCTTAATTTCCAGTTGTCTCTAGACCATCTCTTTTCAGCTGTCCCTTAGTCTTATCCTATATTAAACCACAATTAAGCTCCATTTCTTAACTAACTTCTTCATTTCAGTATCAGCATGGTTTATTAGTAATATTAGACAAGTAACTTTGACATCTTTGACTTTTCTATCTTCTATATTAGTATATGATTAGATTGTTAATTTTTTTATATATTTCTTAGATGCATACTTATCATTTTCACTTTCAGCACTTTAGTTCATGTCTTCATTTTGGATTATTATAGTAGTGTCCTAATTAAAATTCACTGCCTTTATTCTCTATCTTTTCCAGTCCTTTTTGTACATCACTGATTTTCCTGAAGGACAATTCATATTGTTACTCTTCGCAGGAATTTTGAGTCTCTTCTCCTTAGCAAATTACCTAAGTGTTTCTTAGTTTACTTTTTTTTTTAATGGTAATTTTAAATTGATATTTTTTGGTATCTTTCACTCCTCCCACACAGGGAGTCATTTTTTAAAAAAATATAACTATTTTATTTGTTTTTCCAACTACATATACATTGGTAATTTCTACCAATCATTTTTTTTTTTTTGGCAATGTTTTGAGGTTTACAAGTTTTCTCTCTTCCCCCCATCCTCCCCTCTCAGCCTGGGCCTCTGACAGAAAGCAATCTGATATAAGCTTTACATTTGTAACCAGGCTAAATATAGGTCCATATTGATTCTGTTGTGAGAGATCAGATCCAAAAGCAAGAAAGAAAACATTAGAGATAACAAAATTATATAATACATAAGAAAACTTTTAAAAATTGAAGATAATAAGCTTTGGTCTATCATTTAAACTCTACAGTTCCTTCTGTGGATATGGATGGCATTCTCCATTGCAAGTCCCCTAAAATTGTCCTTGATTATTGTACTGCTGGAATGAATAAGTTCAGGACAGGGAGTCATCTTTTAATAAAGAATATTTATTTTAAATAAAAAGAAGAGAAAAAGCAATCAGCAAAACTGATCAATATACTGAAAAACTATGAAAATTATGCAGTGTTCTGTACTTGTGTGCCTCTCACATATGCAAAGAAGTTGGGAGTGTCTTCTCAGATCTCTTTATTTTGGGCCATTCTTGTTTTTTGTAATTTCTAGTTATGTTTTAGTTCAGTCGCTACTTTAAATATTTTTGCGTAGATTAGTCTTTAATCTCTTTGATATAACCTATTCATAGTAATTTTGGGTTAAAGTTACCTGCACAGTTTAGATAATAAAATACTTTTCTGAATGGTTTGATTAATTTCCAACTCTACCAATAGTGCATTTTTGATCCTCTCAAAACCTAACAACCACCATTTTTCTCTTCTGTCATTTTTTATCAGTCTCATGAATGTGAGGTAGAATCTGAATTGTTTTAGTTTGTGTTTCTCTTTAGTAATTTGGAATATTTTGTTGTAGGAATGTTGATAATTTTTGTTATCTTCTTGTGAAAACTGCCTGTTTGACATTTTTTTTTTAGTGGATCTGAATTTGTGGAGTCTTTATGGAAAGTAATTTGGAATAATACTGCTAATGTATATGTATGTACCTTTTGAATATTTATATATGTATATGTGTACAAATGTACATTTTGATTTAATGCAACTGCTACTAGGCTTTTACCCAAAGGCTTAGTAACAAACAAATAAAAGGACCACTAAGTATAAAATATTTATTATAGCTCTTTATGTAGTATCAGAACTGGAAACTAAAGGTGAGGGGTATCCAAGAGTTGGGGAATGACTGGACAAATTATGATATGTGAATATAATGGAATGATATTGTGCCCTAAGAAATCAAGAAAGAGATAGCTCCAGAGAAACCTGGAAGGACTTATATTAAGTGATGAATAATGAATAAAGACTTATATTAAGTGATGAATAATGAAATAAGAAGAAATAGTAGAACCATTTATATTAAAACAACATGGTAAAGAAAAGTAATTTTGAAAGACTTAAAATAACACTGATCAGTGCAGTTTGCCTGCCTGATTCCAGAGGCTGATGGTAAAACATTATTTATCCACCTGATTCAGACATGATGGACTCAAAGTGCAGACTGAAACATAAATTTTGGATATGGATAATGTGAAGATAAAATTTTACGTGAATATACTTTTCTGATACATGGATTTTATATTTTAGGAAGTGGGGAGAGAATTGGTCAAAAGAGTTAAAACATCAGTGGAGATAGTTAAATTAAAAAAAAGAAAAAATGGACACTGAGCATTTAAAAACACATAGAATAGACCAGAACAAAGATCATTATGTAACAAACAATACAACTTTGGAAATAACATATACTTAAGATGAGAAATTCATAATACAAATTTGGAGCTTCATATACAATCGGTTTTTTTTGTTTGTTTTACTATATTTTTATGTAAATGTTCACCTTATTTAGTGTTACATTCAGAATAAAAAAGATAAAACTGCCTGTTCAAATCCATTGGAAAATTTCCTTGATTTTCAAAGCTTTGTTTTCATCTACATTTAATGGAAAGAACATTTGATTTGGTGTCAGTAACTAGATTTTAATCTCAATTCTGCTGGTGTCACTTAACTGTAAATTACTAAACTTTTATGGACCTCAGTTTCTTTATCTGTAAAGGGAGAATTCTCTCTTAAATTATCTTCTCTAATTCTAAATTTTATGATCCAGACTTATTTTCCACTCTTCTCTCCTATGAACTTTGATCTTCATAATATTCTCTACATAATATGCTAATTTTCTGTTTCTGTACTTCTTGTTTTCTGTAAAACTTTATGGTCAAGGACAACAGTTCTCCCCTTCTCTCCCCTCGTTTTACAGATGAGGAAACTGAGACCTAGAGAGACAAAATGACTTGCCTCTCACAGCACTGCTGGGCTAAAATCTTCTCTATTCTTTTAAATTTGACTTAAGTTCCATTTCTTTCATGACCATTCTGTCCCACTGATGTATCCTTTCTTTAGATTTCTACAGCACTTATTTTTCTATATCACATTTTTCAGTTCTTAATTTTTTTTATTATCTTTTTTCCCCCATGTGTATGAGTCCTGTTTCCCCAACTACAAAACAGGGAGCATATCTTCTACTTCTTTTTGTACCTACACTGTCATGAAATTTTTAAGTTGATTGGTTGATTGTGTTTAGTAGTCTTTCCAATAACTTAAGAATAATCCTTTTTTTCCTCTTGCCATGGAAATGCAAACAGTTTTTTGCATTCTTTCAGTGTTTTTCAATGTCTTAGTAATGTTATTTTTGTGAAATTGTAATATATGACAACAGTATACAATACTGTAGTATATGTGAGAGCAGCATTTTAAAAATCCTCATTTTTACTTAAAGTTTTTGTCTAGATCAGAGCTAATATTAAACTGCTGTGTATGTAGAACACATATATTAATTTAAAAAATAAACATCTTATCCTCTTCTTCCAGAAAAGCCCTAGCACTAATTGAAATATCTTTTCTATTGTAGGAGTTATTCTTCACTGATGAAGTCTGAGAATATGTCTTCAAATCAGGTATATTCTAGGTTGTTTGCTTTAATAATATACTTTTAAGTGAGCTTGGTTTAAAATTATTTAAGAAGAATTTAATTCTTATTGGTGATATATCCCTGATGTTATCTTATAGATATCTTATAGGTAACTTGGCAGTTGTTTAGCATCAGGACTGGATTCTGTTACCTTTAAGCTTCACTTTTAATCTTTGCTCCACCTTATAAGACTTTTAAAAATGAAATTATTATGGAGTCCAAGAAATCTATATACTTTTAGTTTCCCCCTCCCCTTTCCTGCCTTGGTCACACAAGAATGTTCATTATTTGCATTTTTTATTTTTTTCTGTACTCATGTGGCAGCATATTCTTTGTAGAAGTAGAGTGAGAAACAAAATTTACATCTAAACTAAAAAAAAAATTAATAGCAGTATTAGCACTCACATTCATTTGCTTCCCAAAGGGAGATTTAACTCTTTAATTCTTAAATTCTAGCCTGAACAAAGAAGAAAACATGCTCTGTACTGTAAATGAGAAGATGGTTACTAGATAGAAAAGACACCAAACCCAAAGTCAGCCTGACTAGTTGTGAATCCCTTTTCTGTGACTGTATCATTTGGATCAGGTTACTGGAGCAGTGAGATGAAGACCAAAATATTTGCACTATTTAATCTCATGTAACTGAGACAAACATTCTTTTTTTTTTAATTAAAGATTTTATTTATTTTGAGTTTTACAATTTTCCCCCTAATCTTACTTTCCTCCCTCCACCCCCCACAGAAGGTAATTTGCCAGTCTTTACATTGTTTCCATGGTATACATTGATCCAAATTGAGTGTGTTGAGAGAGAAAGCATATCCTTAAGGAAGAAACATAAAGTAGAAGAGATAGCAAGATCAGATAATAAGATATCAGGTTTTTTTTCTAAATTTAAGGTAATAGTCCTTGGTCTTTGTTCAAACTCCACAGTTGTTTCTCTGGATACAGATGGTATTCTCCCATTGCAGAGAGCCCCAAATTGTCCCTGAGTGTTGCACTGAGTCTGTCAAAGTTGATTATTGTGAGGCAAACATTCTGTAAAATAAATTATCTGTAACTTTTATCCGAAGTTTGAAGAATCCCATAGGAATTGCTCTCCCCAGAGTTTCTTTTGAAACCTCCAAAACGGGCTGCTTAGCAATGTCCTTTGCAAAACATTGAATTTAATGAAGCATTTGTAAATTATTGCATATGTTTTAGTCATTTTACTTGTAAATGTGCTAGGAATTTTTCTCAAAACTACCCTGCTAAAAATTTTGAAACATTCCAAGTCCAAAGTCAACACTGTTTATAAAAGCTCTCAGTTATTTGTTGTATAAAGAATATTTCCGGCTGAATTTCATCAGAATCTGGCTCCCAGATTGAGTTTTGACTGTGACCTTAAACATTTTCATGCCAAGCATTAGTGAATAGAAACTTTTTGGACATTGGACCAGAATTAATCTGGAACTTTTAATAAGTGTGCATCCAACTGATTAGTGACAGATGTTTAAAGCTACCATGTTAAGCAATGTAATTTATAGAGCAAGGGATTTTATCCCACATGATCCTCTTCTCTGTTCCTTTCTTCTCTTTGTACTCCCTGCTTTCCATCCTCGTGCTTCTCTTGTGCTTCCCCCTTTGCAGGGATTGCCAGGCTTGATCCTTTGAACCAATTTTGAATGTAGTTCAAGTTCCCAAAGAAGAACTGAACCAAATTAATTACTGTCTCAAATTGTATGGATACAAAGAATCATTGTGCCCTTTTCCACTCTTACTCCTCCATGAGTCATCTCACAAAAGATGGCAAAAATAAGAGCACCCAATCTGATTGCTATATTGAAATGTTGACTGCTAAATAGAAGCATTTATACATGGACCAGTAGTAATTAAAAACACCACTGTGCTCCAATTGTAGGATAGAGCCTCTAAGGAATTTTTCAGTGTCATCAGTGAAATCTCTTTGACTTAAAAACTTAATCTATCAGTTTATTTGAAACTGGCCTATAGATTCTGTAGCCCTGCATTTAAGGTAGTCTTCAGCCTTGGTGACTTATTTCACTTTGGCACTTGAATGAACAATAGAAAATAGATTTTCTCCTCATAGTTTCTCCAGAGAAAAGCTACAGTCTCTCACTGTGTCTGAATGTCAAGCAGGCACCTGTATTATTCCTCCTATTATGTGTCCAGAGTTGATACATGATATATTTTTCCTGTGGTTTAACTAACTGTACTGACTGTAGAAGACCAGAGACTAAACTTGTTCCTCTATGTCCAATATTTATAAAAACATCTAAGAAGTCCCCAAATGATTGAATTTTTAGCATGAAACATCTTTCTCTTTCCTGTGTAGTCTTATAGTGAAACAGCTTGAAGAACAGGGCCTTAAGACAGGGTGGGAAGCAAGAACCAAGTACATAAAATAAGTAGGCTTGAGTTTCTGACAGACTAGAAATTACCTAACCACAGTGTGTATTATCACCTCCAAAACTATCAACTTGGGAGAGTCAGGTATTATTGAACTGGTATTTTCATTTGCTTAAATTGTTTTTGGAACTCTGCTTTGGAAATTTCCTTTGGAATTCATTTGTGAGTCACACCAAGAAAATCAGTATCACTCTTCTATAGAGACACCTTATTTTTTCTCAAATTGATTCCTCTTCCAGATTCATTAGATTTGGTTTCTAATGATTTGAGTATTTCAGAGAAATCAACCCTCCCACCCCCACTTCCAGGACAAAAACTCTGCAGCCAATGTGATAATCAAAAGCATATAATACAGGCATTAAAGGGAATTTCTAAAGTGGAGTTCTAGAAATATTTTGAAAAATAAAGCTATTTAAGGTTTATAATGCACTTTACATTATAAGAAGGCTCCTTTGAGCCTTATAATGCTATGAACTAGATGCTATTGTTATCCCCATTTTACATATATGAGAAAGCTGAGGCTCACATGAAGTTATGTACCCAGGGTTTCATAGCCAGTAAGCATCTGATAGCAGGATTTGCACTAAGGTCTTCCTGATTCCAAATCCCATATTCTACCTGGCTATTATATTTGGAATTAAGGATGTATGATTTCACAAAACTGACACAAATTTAGAATAAATTCTGGTTTTTTGGTTTAAAAAAGTTCACAGTGAATTTTGTGTAGTGCTAAACTGGGTAACAACACCTTTGATACTTTGGAGCATACATGTTCACTTATTGTCATCTGTTCCTAGAAAATGGCTTACTAGCTCAATTACAATAATTTGGAGATGACAAAGAGGGATGATTGTTTAATGGCCCATGAATAACTAGGGTAGAAGTGAAGGGTTTGTGAATTATTTAAAAAATGTTTTTAAAAATTGTGAACTAGAAAAATTTAAAGTCTTCATTTTCAGAACTCCTGTAATGGTTTTATTTTTCTTTTCACAGGATGGCAATGATTCAGATGAATTCATGTGAATGAAGAAAATGGACTGTGAATTTTTTGACAGAGACATTTTGATTTTCAGATGTGTTCTGCATACCAAAAAAACCCACCTAATACCTATATAAGTATCATTAGCTTTGAAGATTTGGCAACTTGGTTCAGTTTTGTTTGTGGAAAATGATCCTGTGTATAACAGTAGAGCTTGGAGACAAACAAGGATGTAGCTTTAAGAATGAGGAAATGTTTGTACCAGAAGAACATGTCTTGGCAGCTCATGAGAGTTGGCTCTCCTTGCTCTTGGGATAGGTTTCCAAAATAACTAACTTGGGGAAGTATTTGTGTTGCCATATTATTTCCCTGATAAAAAATTGATGTCATAGAAGACCCGCCTATTTTGCAAATTTCAACCTCTGTGTATGTTTTATATATTAGAATGGGGCATTTGGGGAGAATGTTTTCTTACATTCACCAATTAGAAATGGCTATGTATGTGGCTTGAAATGACAGGAATTTGGGCCTGTGCTTTTTTTGAACTAAGGCAATTAAGAGGGACTAAATTATTCTTTGTATTGCTTAATTTGTTCAAGGAAAGATTTAATATGCATGTTCTGTTTCATTTCTTATCCTATCAGCAGAGTGATCTAAGTCAGACTCCAGTTTCTAGCCTTTTTAATTTAAGACAAGGGAGGTTATCCATTGACCGTCATAATAATGTTACAGTAAAAAAGAACTGTCAGGGGTCTTTGAGATTGGATTCATGCCAGTTTGCATTGACAGACAACTCAACTGGTTACACATACAGATTCTAGATTTTAATTGTTTCTTAACATTAGGGTATCTAAGATCTCAGTCTTATTTCCCCCAATCTTTTTTAAAAGACATGCCATCTACCCAAAACTCCTTTCTTCTGTGTTTTTAAGTGCCATGATCTCTTCCTCCCTGAATATGCTTCAGTATCAATTATTTTAAAAGCCCTATAGCAACCAAAGCATGATGATAGTTTTAGAAATTCACTAAAACAGGCTAAATAGCATAGTTGTGGGAGAGCAGTACCTTCCAAACCTCTTTCTAGGTTTGTAATTCTCATTTCAAGGGTGAACCTTGTCTTTAGGGTTCTTGCCTATTGAATGTAGCAAGAGACTAATGTCCACAATGGGGATAATACCAGAAAAATACTTAGGAAATTTCAAAAGTTAATAATCAATGGACCAGTTTTGTTGTCTTGAAGTAGTAGGATTACTCTTTAAAGGTGTAACATCAGATTCTAGATTTTTCTCCTTTGATCTCGAATAAAACCCTAGGTGGTTTTTATGTAAGTTCTTGCAATTGTATCATCTTATTTCTAAAGTCTTTTGTAATTTTATTCCTGTAAAAGAAGATAAAGAAACAATGAAAGAGAAAACAAAATCTGCAGAGTCGCAATAATAAGTAAGTTTACCTTTTAGCTTATCCCTCTCCAGACTCTCATGCTTGCTGAATCTGTGCTGTAGGCTAGGAAAAGCCTTAACTTAAAAGAAATACTGCAACTTAAAGCAATTCTGAGCATTTTCAGAGGCTCTTTGGACAGAGTGATTTAGAAGACCTATTTGTGTTTATTTCCAAGGTGATGTGCAAAGTTGAACAGGAAAAATGTCATTCCAGGTTATTGGCAGAACTTGGGAACAGAAACTTCTAGAAAGTAGTGATTTCTTATGTAATCTTTTCCCTCTTCTAAACACAAGGTTTTTCCTGTTAGAAAAGAACAAAATAGCATCACTGAATATGAAAGACCAATGATGTTACAAATACCTTTGATACTGTTTTAAAAGTGGGGAGCCCACTCTCAACTGTCACATGTTGACAAGTTGTTGGATGCTTTAAAGTACTTTCCAGTTAATATATTAGGATCCAAACAATTCTGGTTTCCTCCACTATTTATTTTTTACTGCTTTTCAGTGCTTTCCCCCACATCCTTCATCCAAGAAATTTCTCTTTTTAACTGATTCCACCCGAGGATTCAGAATCTATTTCCATGATCTTTTGTCTGCTCCCGTACTGAAAATATGTGAATTTCTTTAAAATATATGTTGATGCTTTTACTTGTTTGAGAATCTTGAAGTAATATCTTTTAATACTTCAAAAGAATGATTTTATTGGTGTAGACATGTCCAGTTCATCTGACCAAAACCTTATCTACTGACCTTCTGATGATAAACAACTCCAAATTTAGCAAGCTTCTTTCTCAAATGAGAGAGAGTAGAATTCTGAGCCCAAATATTTAAGGTCTTTTCATTTTGAGTATGACCTCTCAGAGCTTGTTCTTGTTGACAGTCTTTGAAAAAGCTGGGTGGTTTCCACACCAGAGTTAAAATTAAATTAGGACTTTCAGTAGGAGAAATGACACAAATGAGGTAAATTATAATTGTATAGATTCATGTTGTTCACTTTGCCCTTTTAAAACGTTAATCCATCTCTAATAAATTCTCTTTTATTGCTTTCCTAGACAGCTCATCCCACCTCTAATCTTTTACCCTTAGCATCATTATAGTTTTGGGGTGGGAAAGTAATCCAATTTACCTCTACTCTCTTTTGGATTTGGAATGGAATATTTCAACTCCTTTTGTTTCTAGGAAATCTAGGTTCTTTTCTTTCAGGTTCACTCCAGATTCAATTCAAAATTGTTTTCCTTGAACCAATCTAATATATTTTGTTAGATAGGATTTAAGATTCTAATCATAGAAATTGTTTGATTAGCTTCTACTCTAAGTACCCAGCACCTTATGACTTCTCCATGAACATTCATAACTCTGCCACCAGATTCACTAATGTAATTGATTGTAAGGTGGCCAAGTGTACTAGGTACGTCAGTATCTCAATTTTTTCCCCATCTATTTCACATTTTCTGCCTCCAATATTTTTGCAGTATTCTTCAAACTCTACATTTATATTGTATTACACCCACCCTAGCTGGCCTGGGGTCAATTATCATGCTACAGGAGTGTGTGTGTGTGTGTGTGTGTGTGTGAGAGAGAGAGAGAGAGAGAGAGAGAGAGAGAGAGAGAGAGAGAGAGAGAGGAGTGGGAGGGAAAAAAGAATGTGGTTACAGTGCCTTAGCAGAAGATTAATCACCCTCCAAGAACTGACATTCTATCTAGTGGAACCAGATGAACAGTCTTTAGAATTTTATTTGTTATCACCCGTGGGAGAATTCCCTCAATGTAGGTGATAAAGGCCTATGTTGAGATTATGGTCTTTTACTCCTGCAACCTCTGGTTCAGCAGGTTGTTTAAACCCAAACACTTATTTTTCTCATTCATAAAAGGTGTGAACTATTTTAAAAACAAGTTTAGACTGAGAGGATGACAGTTTAGCAGCCTTGATAATTCACCCTACTTGCACTCTAGTTCAAAGCTAAAACTATTTTTCTCAGCTTTGCATCAGTCAGAAAGATGAAACTTGGTTCCCACAATGTAATGGTTAAATAAGGAAGGCTTCTGAGCATAATAGCAAGATAAGAAAGCTGAATGGTTTTGCAATTCCTTGAAAATCACAGTGTGACTTTGTTATTTTGTTGGAAGCCCAGTTTTATGACTGTACTCCTCATAGAGGCAATTAAGGTTATCTCAAGTCTGAATGAGTCTCCACCAAAGAGATTGGTAACCTGTAGTCTAGGTATAAAATGGAAAATTCGCCAACTTTTGACTGATAAAATAGCATCCTCAAGCCAACTTGACCATTCAGCTGAGAACCAATGTGTTCTAAGTGGCTGGTGTGTAAAACTCAAATAAAATCTTGGGTTTCATTAGAACTTGTTAGCTTGTTTATGTGACTCCCTTGCACACTCTACTCTCCATACTCCACTCTACAATAAAGTGAACACTCACTAGAAGCAAAGTGGAATAAAGCAAAACTATTTCATGGAATTAGAGACCTAGAAAGTTGAAAATGATCTCAGTTCTCTAGACCAATCTATTCCTGATTAAGCAAGAATCTTTTCTAATGAGTGACAGTTCACTTCAAAACTTCTAAAGTGGTCTATTTCATTTCCAGAAAGCCATTGTGATGAGTAAGCCTCTCTTTACATTGATTTAAAATCTGCTTCTTTCATTCCATTGCACCTATGAATGCCCTTTAACAAATTTAATTATTCTTCTACATGACAGTGTTTCAGTTCCAAGAAGACAACTATATAAATTTCCTTGACGTCCTTCCCTAATGTGTTAAATCTCTAGGCTAAAAACTTAGTTTTCTTGATATCTTTTTTTTTTACTTTCATTGCTACCTCCCTATCTTAAATAAGGAAATATTAAACAAAGAATAGTAGTTAAACTACTTTTATATTAGGTGAGTAGTAATGAGGGATCATAGGATATGGATGCAAAGCATGTTTTGAAATATTTTTATTCATTAATTTTATGGATTGAATGAGGTGATCTTAGCCTTTAAATTGAGATTCTGTAAACTTGTTTCTTTTTTAATAGGCAAGGGATTGCAATGGACCTAATGTATCTGGATTTCAGCTAAACATCTGATAAAGGTTTTCATGAAATACATACTTGGGGCTGAGATGAGCAGTTAGAACTAGGTGGTAGTAGCTGAATTTAGAATTGGTTGAATTAGGTTTACTCCAATTATTTCTTGAAGACTTCTCCTGAGGAAGTCCACTACTTTCCAAGGCTGCATGTTTCACAAACTGAGGGGATTCCTTTCCTTAATCTAAGATAAATCTGCTCCTCCTCAACTTAGATGCTTTACTCCCACTTCTGGCACAGCCCAAATTGAACAAGTCTAGTCTGATAGGACAGCAGCTAGCAGGTCTTTAAATCTTTTCTTCCACAACTGCATTGTTTAGTGCCTTTAAGTGATCCTCCTTTGGTGTTCCTCATCCTAATTTTTTTTTTTTTAGGTTTTTGCAAGGCAAATGGGGTTAAGTGGCTTGCCCAAGGCCACACAGCTAGGTAATTATTAAGTGTCTGAGATCAGATTTGAACCCAGGTACTCCTGACTCCAAGGCTGGTGCTTTATCCACCTCCACCTAGCCACCCCAATCCTAATCCTTTCAAAGCCCACTTTTGTATAGTGGCCAGCATGAACACAATGAAGAGGTCTCAGCATAGCAAGTATAGTCAACCTCATGAGTCCTGGATAGACTGTGTTAGTTTTTAAACTATGGTTGATGTCATGTTGCAAAGTTTTACATGGGGTTTTCCTCAGAACGACTTTACATGTGGGTAATGTGCAAACAGCATTATACCCATTTTACAGATAAGGAAAGAGTTCTGAGAAGGTAAGTGATCATCTCAAAGTTAACAAGGTGGGATTTGAAACCATACTTCTTGAATTTTAAATCTAGGTTTTACTGTTTCCATTTTTGGATATCATGTCATACTTCATATTGAACTTATTAAAGGAGTGGGTTGTGTTTTCTAGCTAGACATCCTTTAAATTTTGCTTGTTATTAATTGAGCCAATTTTTTTCATAGATTATACAAAGATGAATTTACTCAGAAAGACATTCAACAAACATTTATCATAAGAGGAAGTAAATAACATCTGTACATGTATAAAATCCCAGACAGAAGCCCAAGTACAATTTTTATATAGGCTTCATAGATTATAAAGAACTAAATTAGTCCAAAACTGCATTAGTTTTACTGCCTCAAAGACTTTTTAATTAAACTTTAATCAGATATTCCAAATTACAGTCATTCATGAAGCACAAAATCCTAGATAAACAAAAAATTTGGTGAAATACCACCAAATAATTTTTGGTAGAAAGGATTATGTATGTAAAAATTATATGTGGAAATCTTGCTTCCATGCATGTAACTACTTTTGTTACTAAAATTATGACTTATTTTTCCCCAGGATAAAAGTTATTCATAATCATTTTTATATGTATTCTCTATTTTCTGTCATCTGAAGAGGCTGGTAAAGATAATGGAGTGCAGAATGGACAACAAACCCCATATTCTTGAAATATGTTGTCCAATTTCTTTAGTCTAAAGCAGGCTGCCCAATCTTCGGTTATCTTAGGGCTGTAGTAAAATAAAATAATTATTCAAGGGCCACACCCATAATAAAAATACAATACATTAATATAGTTAATTTGTAGTCTTTAGGTTTAGCTAGTGCTACAAAAAGTCATGGTACTTTTAACTTCTTAGAAAGTTGGGGGAATGGTGCATCATCAATATGAAGGCAAAAACAAGTGATGACACAACATTATAAAGGTAGCAGAAACATACTGACTAATCTGCATCTTTTATAGATTGAACACATCCCACAGATTGATTGAAAATTCCTTGCGATATGTTCAGTCCATAATACTGCTTAAAAATACCAAAGAAATTAATATCAACAAGATTGTTTATTAGTGATAGAACCCAATGTCTGACTGGATCCAAGAATACATGTTGGGGAGTAAGGTGTAAGGACATCATAAAGGTAGGCAAGGAGTGTGAATGCCAAAGGGGATTTTGTATTTGATCCTGTAGACAATAGGGAGTCACTATATTGAGTTGGCATGGTGGTGGGGTGGGGGTGGGGTAGAATGATGTTTTGAGGAATGTCACAAAGGCACTAAGCTTTGCTAGGTTTTGCCTTGACCCAAGCAAAAACTGAATCTTCCTTGTTTACCATTTGCCTTTCTGGCCTGAGGAAAGCTTGAAGGAAGTTTATATTCTTGGAGGAATGAACCTTTTCACCAGTCAGGAATGTAATTTCCTTGAGAACAGGAACTCCCATTTTTGTATTCCCAGCACTTAGAAGAGTGCCTTGGATACAGTAATCTCTTAATAAATTCTCATTGATTATTGAATAGTTGACTATAGACTAAGACCTAATTTTTTTAAATTTGAGGCAATGGGGCTAAGTGAATTGCCCAAGGTCACACAACTAGGCAGTTATTAAGTGTGTGAAGCTAGATTTGAACTCGGGTCCTCCTGACTCCAGGGCCAGTGTTCTATCCACTGTACCACCTAGCTGCCCCCCTAAAACCTAATTTCTATATGGAAAATTTTCAGGAGAGAGCCCTAGATTGGTCTCTGACTTACCTTTTTGCTCTGTAGTTGTGTTTCCACAATTAATTTTCCATGATACACAAAGGTTTCAAGAGCCTATTCCAAAACCAATTGGAACTTATATTTTAAAAATATATTTTGTTTACAAATTCAGAGTATCTCAGAGTTCTAGGGACCTTAGAGGCTATCTAGTCTAACTTGTTCCTGGACAAGTATCCTATCTACCTCATACCCAATCCTTTGCCTTCTCTGAACATTCCTCAAAGCTGAATTCTCAGTCTCCTTTTTTTTTTCTCATTTACCCAAGCAACCCAGAGGGCACTAGCTATCACCAGTTTGCAGATGGACTTAGATATTTCTTTATTCTTTATCACTCACCCAAACTATGGCTCATTTCCAATAATCATAGGCTATCTCCACTTGGAGGATGAGGTCATGGGATCAATTCTTCACAAATCTTTCAGTCATCTTTCAGCCTCCTAATTTTAAAATTGGATTCAGTCTTTGACTCTTTCTCCTCACATAATCAATTAGTCACCAAATCCTGTTTCTGTTTTTAAATCTTCTCATATTCATTCTTTCCCTTTTGCTTCCATAGCTGCCACCAAGTTCAGAGGATTGTAGGATTTAGAACTGCATAGGATATTAAAAGATTATCTAGACCCAGTCCTTCATTTAAGAAGATCACACCACTGCATTTTTCCTTTTGTAGAGACAATGGACATCTTTTTGATTTCCTAATTGATGCTGAACACCAGCTTAGTTTTTTAATTCTGACCCAATTAGAGCAAAAATACCCATCAGAATTCTCTCACTGGTGCTAATTTGGCATCATCTACATGCATCTACAATAAGAGGGAGTGTGGGGACTTAGGGAGCCTGGTGCCCACCTCCTGACACACTTAATTGCCACAGAAGTCCCAAAACAGTTTCTGCAAGTGGGTGTCTGATTTTAAGACAGGAAAAAAGTAAAAGAAAATATTACTGATGGGGAATTCTCCAAAGTCAGTATTATTTTTTCATTTCTACATCAACCCCACCCTGTAACCACTGCAGTAAAAACATAAAGGCTAAAGCTTGACATTTTATATCCTGTCCAGATGAGACTTCAGCTGCAAGGGCTCTCTAGTGTTTAGATTCCAGCATTTACTCAGGCATGCAGAGATTGCCTGTGTTTTCAGAAATTCTCAGACGGTAGGCTTAATACACTGCGACTTTTTTGATGAGACAACTCCAGGGTTAATAGACTATAATCAGACAGAAAAAATAGCATATTCTATGATTTTTTTGAAGAGGAAATTAAAATATTAGCTCCTGGACAATTTCTACCTAGTTCAGCTGTACTGAGTTGGTCTGCAACTGAGAAATACCTAGAATTTAGTTCATAATATTAAGTCCATTTAAAATGTGAAGTTTGGTGATTTACTAGAAGGGGTTCAACACTTCTAGTAAAGAGATTCAGGATTGAAGGTGAAGAGAATAAGCATTTAAGTGCCTTCTTTGTGCTTGTGGTAAGGACATTTTACAACTATTAACTCATTTGAATAAGTAATGTTTAGTAACAAGCAGGACTTTCTTGACAGATTTTTTGGTAAAGCCTATTTTGAAACATAAAAATAAGGTTTAAATTTAAATGTAAAGAGGGTTTACAAGTCTAATGTGATTAAAATGAATTTTTAATTAAAATTTTGATGTACATCTTTATGTTCCCTTTGCATATTAAACATTCATTACTCTTTAAAGCTTCTATTCCATTTAAAGCTTTAAAAATACTCCTCTATTAAACCAGTTTAATAATAGCTGACATTTATATAGTACTTCAAAGTTTGCAAAGCACTTTATATATGACATGTGTGCTTGTGCCCACGTGTGTGTGTGTGTGCGCGCACGCGTGCGCTAGATGTGCATGTGGTGATGTTGCTAACACCATGAGCATTCCCTGCTTCTTGCCCTGAAGGCTGTCAATGAGTAACCAGGTAGAAAGTGTAATAGGCAGCTAGTTGTCACAGTGGATTGAGTGCCAAGCCTGGAGTCAGACTGAAAAACAACTGAACAACGACAAGGAGTATAATATATATTTTTCAGCAGTTTCATAACTTCATTAGAAGGTGTTTGTTGTATGTGTGGGCTTTCCTAATGTCTTTAAAGCACTAGTCTATAAACCCTAACCCTTAGATTACTCCCTCTTATTACTGCCCTTAGCTCTCTAAGGAGGCTATATATATATATATGATCTTAGAATAAGACCTAGAATATTCTTTTTTTTTTTATTTTTGCAAGAAAGGCAATGGGGTTAGGTGACTTGCCTAAGGTCACAACTTAAGTGTTTGAGGTTGAATTTGAACTAAGGTCCTCATGACTACAGGCCACTGTGCTGCCTACTGCCCCAATCTAGAATATTCCAAAAAAAAATCACTAAATGGGGGGAAATCTCCAATCTCTTCCCTTAGTCCTCATCCTATATTAGGAAAATCTTTTTTTTTTTTTTTGGTAATTTCATAAAACTTTTAAAGGCTAAATGATTAATGAAATGAGGTTTCATTAAGGAAACATAAATAGACTATATATTCTCTGATTTTTCCATTAATTATCCTTACTACCTGGAACATGGGGAGAAGAATCAGGGAAAGGACTGTAAATTCAGAGATCTTTCTGGCAAGAAAGGGAAGAGAGAAAGAAGGTGCAGGTTGAGAAGCCCTAGAGTTTAGAACCCTACCCTATTCTTAGAATGGTTGGGGATGGGGTAGGGGGAGAAGAGAAGAGAAGGGGAGGGTCATCAGTTCATCAGTCTCTCGCTGCAACTGAGAAGTTAGTGATTCTCTACTGTGCAGAAACATGCCTCTATGATTCAGTGTCTGTTTTCTGGGACTTCTCTCCCCACCACATTTTTCTAACCATTACTTCAAATAAGCAGCTAGCCTAATTTTTAAATCCATTGATAAGGCAGGCATCATGCTAAGGGTTGTGGATATAAAGAAAGGTAAAAAAAGATGTTCTCTGACCTCAAGGAGCTCACATTCTAATGAGAGGAGACAACACATAGACAACTATATGTGTTAATATAACATATATAGAGAGAGTAAGTGGGAGTTGATCTCAGAGGTAAGAAACTAGCAGTGTTAGAGACTAGGATTGGAGCTGGTCTTGAAAGAAGCCAGGGAAGTCAGGAGATGAAAGTGAGTGGGAGAGCATTTTCCAATGGTTGGCAGCCTTTCACTCTGAAGTCCTGAACTGAATCCATGGGGTACATGGAGTAAGGATACTGGAGAGGTAGGAAGGGGCCAACTTGTGAAGGGCTATAAAAGCCAAGCAGGATTTTATAGTGAATCAGTCAGGGCCTCAGCTTATTAGATCTTTGCAGAATAAATTCAACACAATGTGAGCGTGAGGTATCTCCCACAGAGATAATGTCAAAAGTGACCTTTCAGCTAAGCTTGAAAGGAAAGTAGGATTTTAAGTGGTGGAAGGGAGGGCAGAGAGTCTGCATGAAAACAGGGAAATTAAAGAATAATACTAATAATGGATATTTCTACGATGCCTTGCAAAGAGAGCTTATTATACCATATCTCATTTGAACCCCACAATAACCCTGTGATGTAGGTCAATACATCTAAGAGCTATGATTTTGATGTGATTGACCCAGAACTAGGTAAGACTTGAACTTTTAGGAAGCCTCAGTTTCAGAGACTCCTAGTCAAAAGGTAATAGGTTCAGCTGAGTTTTGAAACTAGGTCTGACTGACTCTAGGTTCTACAATCTATTATTCCAAGACCTGCCTCTTAGATGGCTAAGATCTCTTTTGGCACTAACATTGTATGAAGATGGAAATTTTTCCTTGTTTGTTGGGAGATTCTTTTTATTATTATTATTTTAGGTTTTTTTTGCAAGGCAAATGGGATTATGTGGCTTGCCCAAGGCCACACAGCTAGGTAATTATTAAATGTCTGAGACCGGATTTGAACCCAGGTACTCCTGACTCCAAGGCTGGTGCTTTATGCACTACGCCACCTAGCCGCCCTGGGAGATTCTTGAAAACATAAATTTTCCAACTCCAGGACAGAGGGGGGTGATTTTTTTTTCTTCCAGGACCCCAGGAAGCAGAATGAGACCCCATCCTCACTAAAAACTTTTTGGATTATCCATAGAGCTGACAAACTAATCAGTGTCTTAAGGGACTTTTGCAGTGTTAAATGTCTGACATTAGTTTCTCCAGTTTGGAGAAACAGGAAGTGAGTAAAAAGACCAGTAGATGGCAGAAGAGAATAAGCATTGACCTCAGCCCTCTGACACCCTTTCATTATTCTTGGCTTCAATTGCATTAACCTGCTAACTTAAAGAGATCAGAGCTGTTTTCCCTTATTTGGTAGTATAAGTTTCAGGTTGGAAAGGGATCTCAAATCATTTGGCACAGATTCCTTTTTTTTTCAAAATTTATTTTTAATTGATATTTTATTTTTCTAGATATATGTTATAAAAATTTTCAACATTATGCATATATATATATATATACACACACTTTAAGTTACATAATTTCCTTCCATCCTCCCTTCCTACCCCCCTCCCCTCAGCAGTGAACAGTCAAATGAATATTGTACATATACATTTGTGTTTAACATGTTTACAGATTAGTCATTTTCGGTATGAAGAATTAGGATTAAGGGAAAGAAAAACATAAGAAGTTTTTTAAAAAGTGAATGTAGTTTTCATCAGATTCTGAAGGCAATTTTTTTTGTTTTTTGATTTTTTTCCCTCTGGATGGGGATAGCGTTGCCCATAGTAGCACTCTGAACTACTGAATGCATCCATCAAGATTGATCAACTCAAAATGTTGTTGTTAATGTGTCAGAAATTCTCTTGGTTCTGCTCCTTTGCTCAGCATTGGAGCCTGTAATTCATTCCATGCTTCTCTAGAGTCCTACATTTATGTTTTCTTATAGAACAATAGTATTCTATAACATTCATATACCATAACTTATTCAACCATCCCCTCATTTTCCATTTCTTCTTGGCACAGATTCTTTTTTTCCTCCTTCTTTTACTTTATTTCTCATGAGGTTTTATATTTTTTGGGGGGAGGGTTATTATGTTAACTCTTTTTTTTGAATTATAAAGATTTTATTTATTTTGAATTTTACAGTTTTCCCCCTAATCTTACTTCCCTCCCCACCACCCCCACAGAAAGCAATTTGCCAGTCTTTACATTGTTTCCATGGTATACATTGATCCAAATTGAATGTGATGAGAGAGAAATCATATCCTTAAGGAAGAAACATAAAGTATAAGAGATAGCAAGACCAGCCAATAAGACATCAGTTTTTCCCCCTTAAATTAAAGGTAATAGTCCTTCGTCTTTGTTCAAATTCCACAATTCTTTCTCTGGATACAGATGGCATTCTTCATGGCAGACAGCCCCAAATTGTCTTTGATTGTTGCAGTGATGGAATGAGCAAGTCCATCAAGGTTGACTACCCCCCACCCATGTTGCTGTTAGGATACAGTGTTTTCTGGTTCTACTCATCTCACTCAGCATCAGTTCATGCAAATCTCTCCAGGCATCCCTGAATTCCTGTCCCTCCTGGGTTTCTAATAGAACAATAGTGTTCCGTGACATACATATACCAGAGTTTGCTAAGCCATTCCCCAATTGAAGGACATTTACTTGATTTCTAATTCTTTGCCACCAGAGAGAGGGTTACTATGAATATTTTTGTACAAGTAATGTTTTTACCCTTTTTTTGTCATCTCTTCAGGGTATAGACCCAGTAGTGGTATTGCTGGATCAAAGAATATACACATTTTTGTTGCCCTTTGAGCATAGATCCAAATTGCTCTTCAGAAAAGTTGGATGAGTTCACAGCTCCACCAACAATGTAATAGTGTCCCAGATTTCCCACAATCCTTCCAATAATGATCATTGTCCTTTCTGGTCTTATTGGCCAGTCTGAGAAGTGTGAGAAGAAACTTTAATTTGCATTTCTCTAATAAGTAATGATTTGGAACAATTTTTTGTATGACTATGGATTACTTTGGTCTCCTCATGTGTAAATTGCCTTTGCATATCCTTTGACCATTTGTCAATTGGGGACTGACCTTTTTTTTTAAATTTGACTAAGTTCTTTGTATATTTTAGAAATGAGTCCTTTGTCAGAAACTCTAGTTGTAAAGATTGTTTCCCAATTTGCTTCATTTCTTTTGATCTTGGGTTACAGTGGTTTTGTCTGTGCAAAAGCTTTTTAATTTAATGTAATCAAAATCATCTAATTTGTTTTTAGTGATGTTCTCCATCTCTTCCTTAGTCATAAACTGCTTCCCTTTCCATAGATCTGACAGGTAAACTACTCCTTGATCTTCTAGTTTGCTTATAATATTGTTTTTTTTATGTCTAAGTCCTGTATCCATTTTGATCTTATCTTGGTGTAGGGTGTGAGGTGTTGGTCTAATCTAAGTTTCTTCCATACTAACTTCCAATTTTACCAGCAGTTTTTATCGAAGAGAGTTTTTATCCCAATAGCTGAATTCTTTGAGTTTATCAAACAGCAGAATATTATAATCATTTCCTGTTTTTGCACCTAGACTATTCCACTGATCCACCACTCTATTTCTTAGCCAATACCAGACAGTTTTGATGACTGATGTTTTATAATATAATATTAGATCAGGTAGTGCTAAGCTACCTTCTTTTGCATTTTTCTTCATTGAATTCCTGGAAATTCTTGACTTTTTATTTCTCCATAAAAAATTTACTTGCAACTTTTTCTAACTCATTAAAGTAATTTTTTGGAATTTTAATTGGTAGGGCACTAAACAGGTAGTTTAGTTTTGGTAGAATTGACATTTGTATTATATTAACTCGACCTATCCATGAGCAGTTGATGTTTGCCCAGTTACATAAATCTGATTTAATTTGTGTGAGAAGGATTTTATAATTATTTTCAAAAAAGATTCTGAGTCTGTCTTGGCAAATAGACTCCCAGGTATTTTATATTGTCTAAGGTTACTTTGAATGGGATTTCTCTTTCTAGGTCTTCCTGCTGTATCTTGCCAGTCATATATAGAAAAGTTGAGGATTTATGAGGGTTTATTTTATATCTTTCAACTTTGCTAAAATTGCTAATTGTTTCCAGTAGTTTTTTTGGATGATTTCTTGGGATTCTCTAAGTATACCATCATGACATCTGCAAAGAATGAAAGTTTTGTCTCTTCCTTCCCATTCTAATTTCTTCAATTTCTTTTTTTAATTTATTTTTATTAAAGATATTATTTGAGTTTTACAATTTCCCCCCAATCTTTCTTCCCTCCCCCCACCCCCACCCCACAAATAGCACTCTGTCAGTCTTTAGTTGTTTCCATGTTGTACCTTGATCCAAATTAGGTGTGATGAGAGAGAAATAATATCCTTAAAGAGCACAATTCTCAGAGGTAACAAGATCAGACAATAAGATATCTGTTTTTTTTTCTAAATTAAAGGGAATAGTCCTTGTACTTCCTTCAAACTCCACAGCTCCCTATTTGGATACAGATAGCACTCTCCTTTGCAGACAGCCCCAAATTGTTCCCAATTGTTGCACTAATGGAATGAGCAAGTCCTTCAAGGTTGAACATCACTCCCATGTTGCTGTTAGGGTGTACAGTGTCTTTCTGGCTCTGTTCATCTCACTCAGCATCAGTTCATGCAAATCCCTCCAGGTTTCCCTGAAATCCCGGCCCTCCTGGTTTCTAATAGAACAATAGTGTTCCATGACATACATATACCACGGTTTGCTAAGCCATTCCCCAATTGAAGGACATTTACTGGATTTCCAATTCTTTGCCACCACAAACAGGGCTGCTATAAATATTTTTGTACAAGTAATGTTTTTACTCTTTTTCCTCATCTCTTCAGGGTATAGACCCAGTAGTGGTATTGCTGGGTCAAAGGGTATGTACATTTTTATTACCCTTTGTGCGTAGTTCCAAATAACTCTCCAGAAGGGTTGGATGAGTTCACAGCTCCACCAACAATGTAATAGTGTCCCAGAATTCCCACATCCCTTCCAACAATGATTATTATCCTTTCTGGTCATACTGGCCAATCTGAGAGGTGTGAGGTGGTACCTCAGAGAAGCTTTAATTTGTATTTCTCTAATAATGATTTAGAGCATTTTTTCATATGGCTATGGATTGCTTTGATCTCATCTGTAAATTGCCTTTGCATATCCTTTAACCATTTGTCAATTGGGGAATGGCTTTTTGTTTTAAAAATATGACTCAGTTCTCTGTATATTTTAGAAATGAGTCCTTTGTCAGAATCATTAGTTGCAAAGATTGTTTCCCAATTTACTACCTTTCTTTTGATCTTGATTACATTTTTGATCTTGATTACATTGGTTTTATCTGTGCAAAAGCTTTTTAATTTAGTGTAATTGAAATCATCTAATTGGTTTTTGGTGATGTTCTCCAACTCTTCCTTAGTCATAAACTGTTCCCCTTTCCATAGATCTGACAGGTATAGTCTACCTTGATCTTCTTCCTTGATCTTCTAATTTGCTTATAGTATTGTTTTTTATGTCTATGTCCTGTAACCATTTGGATCTTATCTTGGTAAAGGGTGTGAGGTGTTGGTCTAATCTAAGTTTCTTCCATACTAACTTCCAATTATCCCAGCAGTTTTTATCAAGGAGGGAGTTTTTATTCCAATGGCCAGACTCTTTGGGTTTATCAAACAGCAGATTACTATAATCCTCTCCTGCTTGTACACCTAGTCTATTCCACTGGTCCACCACTCTATTTCTTAGCCAATACCAAACAGTTTTGATGACTGATGCTTTATAATATAATTTTAGATCGGGTAGTGCTAAGCCACCTTCGTTTGCACTTTTTTTCATTAAGCTCCTGGAAATTCTTGACTTTTTATTTCCCCATATGAATTTACTTACAATTTTTTCTAATTCTTTAAAGTAATTTTTTGGAATTTTGATTGGTAGGGCACTAAACAGGTAGTTTAGTTTTGGTAGAATTGTCATTTTTGTTATATTAGTTCTACCTATCCATAAGCAGTTGATATTTGCCCAGTTATTTAAATCTGATTTAATTTGTGTGAGAAGTGTTTTATAACTGTTTTCAAAAAAGATTCTGAGTCTGTCTTGGCAAATAGACTCCCAAATATTTTACCCTGTCTGAGGTTACTTTGAATGGGATTTCTCTTTCTAGCTCTTCCTGCTGTTTCTTGCTAGACATATATAGAAAAGTTGAGGATTTCTGAGGGTTTATTTTATAACCTGCAACTTTGCTAAAATTGCTAATTGTTTCCAGTAGTTTTTTAGATGATTTCTTGGGATTCTCTAGGTAGACCATCATGTCATCTGCAAAGAGTGAGAGTTTTGTCTCTTCCTTCCCAATTCTAATTCCTTCAATTTCTTTTTCTTCTGTAATTGCTGATGCTAACATTTCTAATACAATATTGAATAGTAGTGGTGATAATGGGCACCCTTGTTTCACCCCTGATCTTATTGGGAATGCCTCTAGCCTCTCCCCATTGAATATAATGCTTGTTGATGGTTTCAGATAGATACTGCTAATTATTTTAAGGAACAGTCCATTTATTCCTACACTCTCTAGTGTTTTTAATAGGAATGGATGCTGTATTTTGTCAAAAGCATCTATTTTTTTTTCAGCATCTATTTGTATGATCATATGATTTCTGATAGGTTTGTTGTTGATATAATTGAATATACTAACAGTTTTCCTAATACTGAACCAACCCTGCATTCCTGAAATAGATCCTGCCTGATCATAATGTATTATCCTAATGATGACTTGTTGTAGTCGTTTTGCTAAGATTTTATTTAGGATTTTTGCATCTATATTCATCAGGGAAATAGGTCTATAATTTTCTTTCTCTGTTTTAACTCTTCCTGGTTTAGGTAACAGTACCATATTGGTTTCATAGAAAGAGTTAGGCAGAGTTCCATCTTTCCCTATTTTTCCAAAGAGTTTATATAGGATTGGAACCAATTGTTCCTTAAATGTTTGGTAGAATTCACTTGTGAATCCATCAGGCCCGGGAGATTTTTTTTTTAGGGAGTTCAATAATGGCTTGTTGAATTTCTTTTTCTGAGATAGGGTTGTTTAGGTATTTAATCTATTCTTCATTTAACCTGGGAAATGTATATTTTTGTAAATGTTCATCCATTTCACTTAGATTATCAAATTTATTGGCATAGAGTTGGGCAAAATAATTTCAAATTATTACTTTAATTTCCTCCTCATTGGTGGTGAGTTCACCTTTTTCATTTATGATACTAGCAATTTGGTTTTCTTCTTTTTTTTAAATCAAATTGACCAGAGGTTTATCAATTTTATTGGTTTTTTCATAATACCAACTTTTGGTTTTATTTATTAATTCAATAGTTTTTTTGCTTTTGCTTTTTATTAATTTCTCCTTTAATTTTTAGAATTTCTAATTTAGTATTTGATTGGGGATTTTGATTTGTTCCTTCTCTAATTTTTTTTAGTTGCATGTTTAGTTCATTGATGTCCTCTTTCTCCAATTTATTCATATAAGCATTTAGAGCTATAATATATCCCCTGAGAGTTGCTTTGAATGAATCCCATAGGTTTTGGTATGTTGTTTCATTATTATCATTATCTAGGATAAAATGGTTAATTCTTTCTATAATTTGTTTTTTGGTCCACCCATTTTTTAAAATGAGGTTATTTAGTTTCCAATTTGTTCTGGGTCTATATCTCCTTGGCCCAGTATTGCATATGACTTTTATTGCATTGTGATCTGAGAAAGATGTATCACTATTTCTGCCTTTCTGCAGTTGATCATTAGGTTTTTATGTCCTAGTACATGGTCAATTTTTGTATAAGTTCCATGTACTACAGAGAAAAAGGTATATTCCTTTCTGTCCCCATTGAGTTTCCTCCATAAGTCTACCATATCTAATTTTTCTAACAATCTATTTACCTCCCTAATTTCTTTCTTGTTTGTTTTATGATTCAATTTATCTATATTTGATATCGGGGTAGGTTGAGGTCTCCCACTAGTAGAGTTTTGCTCTCTATGTCTTCCTGTAGTTCTTTCAGCTTCTCCTCTAAGAATTTGGGTGCTGTCCCATTGGGTGCATATATATTCAATATTGAAATGACTTTATTGTCTATGGTACCTTTTAGGAGGATATAGTTTCTTTCCTTATCTCTTTTAACGCTATCTATTTTTGCTGCTGCTTTGTCTGAGATAAGGATTGCTACTCCTGCTTTTTTTACTTCAGCTGAAGCAAAATATATTTTGCTCCAACCTTTTACCTTTATATGTATCTCTCTGCTTCAAATGAGTTTCTTGTAAGCAGCATATTGTAGGATTCTGGTTTTTAATCCACTCTGCTATTTGCTTACATTTTAAGGGAGAGTTCATCCCATTCACATTCAAGGTTATGATTACTAATTCTTTATTGCCCTCCATGCTATCTTCCCTCTGTTTGTATTTTTCCCCCCTTCCCCCCCCCCTTTTATCCATATTCCCCAGTATTTTGTTTTTGAATACCACCCCCTTCAGTGTGTTTGCCCTCCTATATCACACCCTCCCCTTTCTTTCCCCTTTCCCTTTTTCCCTTTTCCCTTCCCTTCCTTTTATTTCCCCTTATTTCCCCCACTCCCCATTCCCTTTCTCCGTCCACTCCTCCCCTTTTCCCCTTTTAATACTTGAAAGGTTAGATGTTTTATAGGTTAACTTAGTATGTGTAGGTTGACTTTAAGCCAAGTCTGATGAGAAGATTCAGGTGTTTCTCCTCTGCTCCCTTCTTCCCCTCTATTACCATAGGTTTTTTGTACCTCTTAGTGTAATGAAATTTGTCCCATTCAATCCCCTCCCTCCTCCCATCTCTTTCTTGTCCCCCTTTTTAGGGAGGTAGTGTATTTTTTTTAGATCATTCTATCTAAGTCATAGAGAGTTCTGAGTGTCTATCCCTTCTAGTTCAGTATATTCTATTGAATAGAGTCAAAATTCCTGAGAGTTATTAGAGTCTTTCTCCCAAGTGGGGTTAAAGCCAGTTACATCCCATTACATAGCAGTCTCATGATAGATCATGGATGTCCATAATTTCTGGCTAGGTATATTCTCTCTTTTAGAGTTACATTTCTCAGGATTTATTAGAGTCTCTCCCCCCCCCCCCCCATGCTGGGATATAGCCAGTTTCAACTTATTGGATTGCATTTTTTTCCTTTTACCGCCCCCCCCCTTTTTTTTTTACCTTTTCATGTGTCTCTTGAACCTCCTGTTTGGTATCCAAATTTTTTGTTTAGCTCTGGTCTTTTCATCAGAAATTTTTGGAATTCTTCCATTTTGTTAAATGTCCATCTTTTTCCTTGGAAGAGAAGGCTCAGCTTTGCAGGAAAGTAGATTCTTGGCTGCATTCCAAGCTCCCGTGCTCTTCGAAATATCTCATTCTAGGCCCTTCAATCCCTTAAAGTTGATGCAGCCAGGTCCTGCATGATCCTTACTGTGGCTCCTTGATATTTAAATTGTTTCTTTCTGGTTCCTTGCAGGATTTTCTCTTTTATCTGATAGTTCTGGAGTTTGGCAACAACATTCCTTGGTGTTTTCATTTTAGGATCTTTTTCTGGTGGGGATTGATGTACTCTTTCAATAGCTACTTTGCCCTCCGATTCCATGATATCAGGGCAGTTTTCCATCACTAGATCCTGTAATATTAAGTCCAGGCTTTTTTTCTCTTCAATGTTTTCAGGAAGTCCTATAATTTTCAGGTTTTCTCTCCTTGATCTATTCTCGAGGTCAGTGGTTTTGTTGATGAGGTATTTTACATTTGCTTCTATTTTTTCTATTTTTTGATTTTGTTTAACTGATGCTTGCTGTCTCATGGAGTCATTAGTTTCTGTAGACTCCATTCTTTTTTGGGGGAGGAGTTTTCTTCATTAACCTTTTGCAACTCCTTTTCAAATTGGTCAATTCTACTTTTGAAAGAGCTTTCCATTTGACCAATTGAGGTTTTGAGAGAATTAATTTCTTTTTGCATTTGCTTATTTGAGGATCTGAGAGAATTATTCTCATTTTGTATTGGTCCAATTGATGATCTGAGAGATTTATTCTCCTTTTGTGTTTGTCCAATTGTACTTTCTAAGGTTTTGTTTTCTTGTTGCGAGTTATTAATTGTCTCTCCCAAATTTTTAAGCTCCTTCCTTATTTCTTCAAGGAAGTCTTTCTGTGCAGGAGACCAGATTGTATTCTCAGAGGTTCCAGGTCTCTCTGAGTTGGGCTCTTTCCCTTCCAGGAATTTTTCTATGGATCCACCTTTCCACTGACCCTTCTTCATTATGCTAAGACCTTGAGTTGGGGGGGGGGGGGCTGGTTCACCTGGGCTTGGGATCGCCAAAGGCTTTACTGAGTGCAGTTTCTCTGACTGGCCAGTAGGAGGTGCTGGTTGCCCTCTCTGGAGTGTCTCTGACCTTGGTTGGGAGGCCTTCTCCCTTTGCTTGAGGGAAGGAATTGGAGCTATTGAATTCTTTTGCCTTCAATCAATGGTGGGCTTTACCCTGGCCTGAGGTCATTCCTCAGTTGGGCTGGTTCTTTTGCTCACACACCTGGGCCTGAGGCAGAAGTAGTTTGCAATTGTTTGTTTTGGAAGGAGGCTTCAGTGCAGTGGAGGCGTGGACTCAGAGTTTCTCAGACCTGAAGAGCCCAGCGATGGTGTCAGCTGCTCTCCTGCACCAGACCTCTCCCCGCAGCCCCTTCCCCAAGCTCCAGGGGGACAGCACCAACACCAGCACCTCTGCTTCCCCATGGACCCAAGCCCCTTTCGTCCAGCCCCACCGCTGATCCAGCAGGTCTGGCTCTCCAGCCCTCAGACTCCCGGTTCCGATTCAGCTGTTAATCTGGCTGATCCCGGGCTGATCCTCCCTCGGAGCCCAGACTCACCAGCCCGAATTCAGCCAAAGCTGTTGCGGGAGACAGATCCTGAGGTAGATGTTCCTTCTCCTGGCTTTTCTTTCTGGGTTTCCTGGTTCGGATTTCTTTTAAGAGGTTTGTTTCATGTGATAGATAGGGAAAAGATCAGGAGACTTTAGAACTGTGCCTGTCTTCTCTCCACCATCTTGGCTGGAAGTGATGCTAACATTTCTAATATGATATTTCATAGTAGGGGTGATAATGGGCATCCTTGTTTCACCCCTGATCTTATTGGGAATGCCTCTAGCCTCTCCCCATTGCATATAATACTTGTTGATGGTTTCAGATAGATACTGCTTATTATTCTAAGGAACAGTCCATTTATTCCTACACTCTCTAGTGTTTTTAGTAGGAATGGGTGCTGTATTTTGTCAAAAGCTTTTTCAGCATCTATTGATATAATCATATAATTTCTGATAGGTTTGTTATCTATATAATTAATTATACTAACAGTTTTCCTAATATTGAGCCAATCCTGCATTCCTGGGATAAATCCTACTTGGTCAAAATGCATTATCCTAGTGATAACTTGTTGGAATCATTTTGCTAAAATTTTATTTAAGATTTTTGCATCTATATTCATCAGGGAGATAGGTCTATAATTTTCTTTCTGTGTTTTAACTCTTCCTGGTTTAGGTATCAGTACCATATTGGTGTCATAGAAAGAATTAGGCAGAGTTCTGTCTTCCCCTATTTTTCCAAAGAGTTTATATAGAATTGGAACCAATTGTTCCTTAAATGTTTGGTAGAATTCACTTGTGAATCCATCAGACCCTGGAGATTTTTTCTTAGGGAGTTCAATGATGGCTTGTTGAATTTCTTTTTCTGAGACAGGGTTGTTTAGGTATTTAATCTCCTCTTCATTTAACCTGGGCAACTTATATTTTTGTAAATATTCATCCATTTCACTTAGATTATCAAATTTATTGGCATAGAGTTGGGCAAAACAATTTCGAATTATTACTTTAATTTCCTCCTCATTGGTGGTGAGTTCACATTTTTCATTTATGATACTTGCAATTTGGTTTTCTTCTTTCTTTTTTTAATCAAATTGACCAGAGGTTTATCAATTTTATTGTTTTTCTCATAAAACCAACTCTTGGTTTTATTTATTAATTCAATAGGTTTTTTGCTTTCAATTTTATTGGCACAGATTCTTAATCAATAAACATTAAGTGCCTACTATGAACCATAAACTTCATTAGATGCCTTAGGTTTTTTGTCAATATGTATATCTGGGTCCAAAAGTAAAACTGGACAAGTCAGACCCAGAGGTAAACAATGGAAGAGCAGGCAAGATGGTCTTAGGGAAATTTAAAAGTTCCTTACTTAACCAATAAGCAATTATGAAGCACCTTCTATGTGCAAAAGACAGTTCCGTGCCTTCAAGGAGTTTACAATTTAGTAGGATTCTTGATTTTTCTTCCATAGATCCTTTTTGGCAGTATGGCATATGGTTTTTAAATGTATAAAATATATGATCATAATGGAAAATATTGGAAAAATATATTTCTTCCCCTTCCCAATGTCATGGACTCCCTAAAATCTATATCTTTATCCAGGTTAAGAATCTCCAGCCTGACCTCCTGACCCGTTTTAACTTTAAAAATGAAGAAACCAAAGATCTGGGAGGTAAAGGGACCTATCACACAGGTAATCAGCAGAGGCAAGTTTCCATCTAGTTCTGCTTCCAAATCCCATCCTCATTCCATTACATCATTAGAAGGATCCAAAGACAAGGCAGTTAGGTGGCATAGTAGTAGTGGTAGTAGTAGTGGTGGTGGTAGTGGTAGTTGGTAGTTGTAGTGGCAGTGGTAGTAGTAGTAGTAGTAGTAGTAGTAGTAGTAGTGGTAGTAGTGGTAGGAGGAGGAGGAGGAGGAGGAGGAAGAGGAGGAGGAGGAGGAGGAGTAATAGTAAAGACCTGAGTTCAAATTTGGCTTCAGACACTTAGAAACTGTATGATCCTGGCTAAATCACTTAATCTTTGACTTAGTTTCTTAAATTGTAAAATGGGGATAATAAAAAGCAACTTACTTCCAGGATGGTTATGAGATCATAGAAAATACTATTTGTAAACTACTTAACAAAGTGCCTGACACATAGCAAGCAATAATTCTTGTTTCCTTCACTATTTTTTCCTTCTAAAGCAATACCTTCCCTGATAAAACCCAGTAGGTTCTTCCTAATGTTTCATTTTAATCTAAACAGTGTGTGACCTTCCTCCACTAAATCTTCTACTACAGTCTTTCTTCCCTCCCTCCTTCCTTTTTCCCTCCTTCCCTCTTCCCTCTCTCCTTTCTTCCCTCCCTCTCTTTCCCTCTCTCCCCCTCTTTCTTTTCTTTCTTTCTCTTGATTTATTTTCCTTCCTTCCTTCCTTCCTTCCTTCCTTCCTTCCTTCCTTCCTTCCTTCCTTCCTTCCTTCCTTCCTTCCCCTTCCTTCCTTCCTTCCTTCCTTCCTTCCTTCCTTCCTTCCTTCCTTCCTTCCTTCCTTCCTTCCTTCCTTCCTTCCTCCCCCTTTTCTTTCTCTTTCTTTTCTTTCTCTTTCTTTCACAGAAGTAACCAATCTCTCTATTTTGCTTAATGGTGTTCCTGTTCTCTTGTAGCAGTGGAGTACTGGCTTCAGCTAGTATGCTGCAGAGAAAGTTGATTGTTAAGTTTTCATTGTGAGCATTTAAAATTTCAGAAATTGTATTTACCAGTACACTTCAGTCTCTTAGATTGATCAAGGTTGGTCAAAGCTGGCCAAAGTTAGCACTTTCATTCTTTTGCTTTCCACATAAGTCATTCCTTTCCCCAATTGGGATCTTTTGCCATCTGTTAATATTTTTTACAGATTATTTTGTTTGAGGAGTAGAGAGGGCAAAGGTCCTGACATAATTTATCTGTGTAGGAAAACTCAGAAGAATGGAAATTTCCATCACCTAATGAAGACAGAGCAACTGAAGCAGTTGTGGCAACTCCTCTGCAACATGGATTTGTCTGGGCATGGAAGCTAAATTACTTGCCCATCTTCACCCATCAATTATGGTCAGAGGCAGGACTTATCCATTAGAGCATTGTGCAGGTTTTTAGAACCATAGAATTGTAGAACTGACAGGCACCTTAGAAAATCCTCTCTAATTCTGTATTTTACAAAAGCTTTACAAAATTTTACCAACACCCCCAAAAGGAAACTGAATCCCAAATCATCTCAGTCAAAGGAGCTGTTTGAAGCCAGACTATCCAGTGCTAATAGCCTATGGGATCCAAATGCAAGGACAAATATATTTCATGTGTATACTAATTCAGCATGTCTGCAACCTGTGCTCCTTCCTTCTTAATCTCATGATTGGCTCATACCCTTTTCTTTTTATACATTTTTTCCCAAGCTTTTGCAAGGCAATGGGGTTAAGCAGCTTGTCCAAGGCCACACAGGTAATTATTAAGTGTCTGAGGCCAGATTTGAACTCAGGTACTGCTGACTCCAGAGCTAGTGTTCTATCCACTGTGCCACCTAGCTGCCCCCTCTTTACCTTTTCTTGAACACAGTTCTTCATTGATAAAAATGCTTCCATCTATTTGTGCCCACAGTTTATATCTATCTGAAGGAAGAGAAGATACCAGAGAAATGAAAACAAAGTTTCTTATTAATTCCAAAAAATGGTAACCTAGAAAACACCTAGTGACCTTTATGTCTTCCCTCTTTTCCATAAAAAAACTTTATTAGTATCATCTATACACAAAGTCATCCTTGATGAGGGAATTAATAAGAAACAAACTTTAAAAAGTGATATTAAGTAATAGATTAGATCTTTATCATTTCAAAGCTAACAAAGATATAGAGAATATAATTTTTCATTGAACTTTTTGTTGATTATGAAAAAATTTTGATCAGTGGAACATGTTGCTACTTTATAGGTCATTTTACATAAATATGTCACTCATAATACATCAAAATCATTCAAGATACATTGTAAGAAATAACAACAGCAATAATCATGTTCAATGAAGTCTCTAATTTAATAATCTTTGAGAACTGTGGATAAAAAGTTAACTGATCATCAGTCAAGTGAGTGATGACTCTCTTCAAATCTGACTAAGCTGGTCTCCAAACAACAGACATCACTGTGTTGACTGTGCCGGTTCTTGCGACATTGTGGTTTGCTTTGTGTTTATTGCTCTAGGGTTGTCTTAACTTCTCAATATGGGAAATAGGCTCCTTAATTCTTGTATGTATTGACTCTTTTAAAACAAATATTGTCCTTGGCTACTATTCCAGCCAAAGTTGCTACTTAATAACTATTATAGAAAGGGTTATGAACTTGAAGTCTAAGGTTCCTCCAGCAAATAGGAAAAGAAAAATGGTGCCCAACATATAATGAAGTATGAAATAGGTACTCTATTTTCACAGAGAAAAGGGACTGTGAAGCAATAAAGAATCATAGAATGATTAGAATCAGAATTCAATAATTCACCACTACAAGTACCATCAGTTGGGAGTCTAATATGCAAGATTTTTTGGAATATAAAATGTTTTTGCAAAGTTATTAATTCTCCACTTCACCTCCTGTCCACTGAGGGTTGTCTGACCAAAAACTAAGATCTTTTTTTGTGGTTTCTTTCTCTCTCCCCATTATTGATTACCTCTGCTTCAGCAGCTACTGGTGTAATTGCAATCAACCTCTCAGTTGGACACCGTAGCTGCTGGCCCCTCACAGGACCTCATGACCTAAAATTCACAAGGCACTGGGGCTTAAGGTGATTATTCAGTCACCTTTTGCCATAAAGTGACTGTTCAGGCACCTATCTGGCCAAGGAAGTAGAAGAACCTTCTAGACAGGACAAAAGCTTATGACTTTATTGGATTCCAACATTTTTCCTATTTTACTCTTCTCCCTGTAACTTTTATACTTCAAATCCAGAAAATAGGAGGAGTAATGAAGGGATGGATTGTTCCTTTAATATACCTATGGCTTTCTGGCTTCAGCATTCTATTGAGACTTTTCATAATCACACAGTTTAACCTTGAGTCATCATAATTGAGAGGAAGCAATCAGAATATTTGCACAGGTTCTGAAGGGAGCAGAGAATCCATGAGATGGACTGGGATGCCAACTCTGCTTGCTCTAAGGTGGGGTAAGGCACATGTATTATAGAATTCTTTCTAGCTTGGCCAAAACTGCCTAGATATTATACTTTGTTGATGTAGCCTGTACTTTTGTTAAGGGCAGCTCCATGACAATGGAAGCCATGAGGATGGGGGTTTGAATACAGCTTCAGACATTTGATACTTACTAGCTGTATGTCAGTGGACAAGTCGCTTAATCCTGATTGCCTCTCATCCAGGGCCATCTCCAGGGGTCCTGATTCATATCTGGTCACTGGAACTTATGGCTCTGGAGAAGAAAATAAGGCTGGTGACTTAGCACAGCACCCCCTCACTCAATCCAATTCATGTGCTTGTCATGATATCACATCCCTGATGTCATGGTTGTCTTCAAAAATAAAGGACAAACAACCTGATTTGGTCTTTGGTAAAAGGTGATGATGGGAGTTTGCACAGTACAGAATGCTGGATCTGAAACAAGTCTCATCTTCATGAGTTCATATCAGACACTTACTAGCTGTAAAATGAACTAGAAAAGGAAATAGCAAACCAGCTTAGTGTCTTTTCTGAGAAAATCCCAAATGAAGTCACTGAGAATCAAATTGACTCAAAAATGATAAGACAATTTTCAAACAAATGATGTCATATTGATTTTTTTTATGGAAAATAGGAATTTATGATGGTGATGTAGGATGGGTCATTGCCTTTAGAAATTATAAAAATCTTATCCTTGAGAAACTTGGATATATCCATCAAGGTAATAAAAAGAAATGATAGAAAATGTGCAACCTATCCCTGAAAGTTCCAAAATTAGCACCAACTGAATAGCTAGCAAAATGTAACCTGTTAGCTAGAATTATTCATCTGAAGTTTGCTTTCTTAATATATGAATAGATAATAAAAATTCCTGTTCTAAAAATAAAGACTTCAAAGTACTAATATTGATCTGTTATCTCATCCAGAACTGTTCACAACTGGCCAGATAGACTACTGATCCACAAAAAGTTGCCTTTGTTGTTTTTAATGTTACCATGCCAAATATTCTTGTAATGAGGAGAAGATGATGAGTTCCTGTTCAATTGAATTCCCCTGGTTCATTTTTGAAATTAGAGGATGGAAGGGGAAAATAACAATGAGATGTGAGGGTATTTTGAGTGATCCATGCACCTTGTAAAGGCAAAAAGATTTGATTGGCTTATTTGCAAAACTGGTGAAAAATCTGCAGAGATAATGGACTCTTTACTTACTGAGGAAGAAATGTGATTTAATTTTATTTTTTAATTTTTTGCAAGGTAATGGAGTTAAGTGACTTGCCCAAGGTCATATGGCTAGGCAATTAAGTGTCTGGGACTGCATTTAACCTTGGGTCCTTCTGACTCCAGGGCTGGTGCTCTATCCATTGTGCCACCTAGCTACTCCCAGGAATGTGATTTTAAAAGTAAAGGAGCTAACTGTTAGATTTGAAGAGTAATCAGTTAAGACAGCCCATTGATGGAGGAAGAACTCAGCTGTTAAGAATTTGTTCTTCACCTTTTTCTTCATACTTCTTTTTGAACACAAGTAAGGAGGAGAAGGAGTTGATTTTGCTCATTTTTTAATGAAAGGACATGGCTGTGTCCAGGGCAGTGGGGGGTCCAGTTCCAGAGTCAAGGTAGTAAGAAGAATTGGAGGCATGGTTCCAGGAACTGGGATCTTGCTTGGGAGATAGCAGGCCCCAGAGCTGAAACTCCTGTAGGTTCTATTTTCCAGTTCTTTCTGAAAGTGAATAACAGTACCTCAGGTCAGGGTTTCAGCTAAGTCTGAAACTAGAGATAGAGCATACCATGGCCCAGTGTTGGGACCATGTGCTTAGCTCAGGAGTAGACCAAGTGCCTTACCCTGTAGAGAGAAAAAAGAAGAAGCTCAAGCATACTACAAGAAGCCATAGAGGTAAGGGCTTTGCTATGGGAGGTATAAGATGCCTTGGTTACTTAAGTTCCTTATTTTTGTGCCTCTCTATGTAAATTTTATGTGTCCATTCTTCTTACTAAGGTCTTTTACTGTGAGAGAGTACACTGTGGGTTTATGGGAAAGATGGTTTGTTAGGACTACTCATGCTATGCCATTTCAGTAAATGACTTTGCTTTGAGCAGTAAATCTACTATATGCCTCAGTTTTAGGTCTACAGATTTCTTTGACCTTGAGGTCATTGGCTCTGGGATAACTAATTTATAAGTACATTTTGGGCAGGAGTAGCCCAGAGGAATCCTACCCTCATAATCTCCAAGTAACAGAAACAGAAACAGAAAGCTTTCAAAATATAGAGACATCAAAAGAAATCAAAATTATGTGGAAACAGGATAATATGCCATCCCCATAATGTTTTCTTCCACTGGAATTTCACTGAAGATGTCTTCAGTGAGTCTATAGAAGATATCTTCCACTATTTTTATTGAATTACAAAAAGCATAAATCAGATCCACCTATCTGCAAAATAAAAAAATATAAGCAAACAATTTTGTTTTATTCATTTATTTCAATTGTATCTGACTCTTTATGATCTCATTTGGGGTTTTCTTGGGGAGTAATTTGCTACTTCCTTTTCTAACTCTTTTTACAGATGAGAAAACTGAGTCAATCAAGGAAAAGTACCTTGCTTAGGGCTACCCAACTAGTAAGTCTTTGAGGGCCAGATTTTAACTCAGGCCTTCCTGACTCTTACCTATTCCACCACTAATAATAATAATTTGTCCCAGGACCATTTCTGTCTAAATTAATAGGAAAAAAGAGGAAGAGAATGCGATAAACAAGAATCATATGAAAAGCAATAATAGCATTTTTATAACCTTTTTTAAGATTTGCAGTGCACTTTACAGAGCATTATCACATTTTTATCCCCTACAGCCTTGGGAGATAATCCCTATGGTCTCCATTTCACAGATGAAAAAACGAAGACAATCTTTGCTTAAGTGAATTGCCTAGTGTCATAGAGCTAGTGCTTATCTAAGGCATGTTTTGAACTTAGGTCTTTCTCACTTGATGGCCAGTGAGTGACTGTACAGTGCACCACCTACTTGCCTCTGATAAACTGAATTATTCACAACTCCTTCAAGCAAATATAATTCTCAACAGAAACATGAGATGGACAAATTTAGAGAATCCATCCCAAAGGTTCACATGGATGACTTGGTTTGATATGCGATAGTGTATTCCGAGCTCATATTGGTCTGATCATTCACAGTCAGATCCACTGTAACTGACTGACATAATGATGCAGTTTTGGTCCTCTGAGAACTAAGGGCAATAACCAATAAGTATAATTATCCCCATTTAACAGGGACACTGAGGATTAGTGTGGTCAACAGACTTGATCACAGTCATACCATTTTTAAATATAAGAGCTGAAACTCAAACACAGGACTCAGTCTCTTTAAGTCAATCAATCTTAAATCAATTACTTATTCAGTATCATTAAATATCAACCATTTCTAGGCTGTATGCTAGGGACTAATGATTCAAAGATGGCCCCTTTCTTCAAGGAGCTAACATTCCATCGGGGGAGACAACTTGTTCATTTATAAAGAGAAACAAAATAAAGACAAAGTAATTTTGGACGAAGGCCCTGGTCATGTAGTAAGGATTCTGAGAAGCACTGATGGAGAGAGAACAATCCAGGTAGAGAGCCAGCCTGGCTCTCATGAAAGGGAGCCCTAGTATGAAAACAACTGGAAAGGTAAGATGGGAACACCTTGTGAAGTACTTCAAAAAACCAAACTGAGGAGTTTAATATTTGATTCTGGAGTTAGTGGAGAACCACTGAACTTACTAAGCAGGAGAATGATATACATGGTCACCTTGATGCTTTAAGAATGTCTCAATACTTGGGACAATTAGCAGGTGGAGAATTTAGAAAGGTAGATACACCTTCAGTTAGCAAGACCTAAAAATTAAAGGATTCTAGAACCTTAGAAAGGGTTATTTTTTTTAGAAGAGATGTGAGATAGTAGAATTAGCAGTGTGTGTGTGTGTGTGTGTTTTAAGTTTTATTGATGCTCTTAAAAAAATTCCAAAAGCATTATTGTCCCTTCCAAACGACTGATCTTCCTGGCAAAATCCTTCCTGGCAACAAAGAAGCAAAACAAATCAAATGATTGCCCAAGTTTGAAAAAATGCCTCATTCTGTACTTATAGTCCAACTGCTGAGGGGTGGGAAGCATGCTTCATTTTCTATCATTTGTCTTAAAAGTCAGAAGCAGAGTTCTTTAGTCCTTTCATTGACTCTTGGGAGATCTATAATCTTAGGCAACTTCCAGCTTCTATGAACCAAGCCTCATCTATCAAATGGGGATAATTTATTTTTGTAGTACCTGCCACACAGATTTCTTTAAGGCAAGCACTTTGCATGCCTTTAAACACTCTATAATAATTTTTTTGAGGCAATCTAGATTAAGTGATTTGTCCAGAATTGCACAGCTATTTGAGGTTAAATTTGAACTCAGATCCTTCTGACTACAGGACTGATACTCTTAGCCACTTCCCTGCCCCACCCTATAATAATCCAATAACAATAGCTAGGTGTGAAATAAATATAAACTTTAATGTTTACCAAACACTTGACAAATAGTATCTCATTTTATCCTTAGAACCATTTTGGGAAGTAGATACTTACTTTATAGATTAGGAAATGGAGGCAAAATGAAGAAAAGTAACTTGCCCAGGGTCATACAGCTGTAAGTGTTTGAGGTGAATTTGAATTTAGGTTTTCATGATTCCAGGTCCAGAATTCTGCCTTTTGATCTACCTAATCCCTTTAAATGTTTTTTGTTTGTTTTGGTCAGGCATTTGGGGTTAAGTTACTTACCCAGGCTCACCACTCTAAATGGGAGGTAGTATTCTTTCCTCTCACATTTTTTTAGCATTGTAAAAATTTGTCAATGACTGCCAAATATTAAATTGGAGATGTTATAGGAGAAATCCAGAAGAGGGAGTATTTGGGCTCTCTAGAAATATGGCCTGTTGAAATTAGAGACAAAGCATTGAATCTGAATGTGATAACAGTAGCCTTACCCATGAATCCTGCCACTTGATAAAGAAAATGTATAGAGGAAGCTTGTATTTATAATTAGATTAAGGGGCAAAGAGCAGTCCCAAGGAAAGATCAGCTGCTTTGTCTACTCTGGACCAGAGTTGAAGATATTCTTAGGATCATGGACTTTAAAGGTAAAAGGAATTTAAAGAGATTACCCAGTTCAATCCCTCGCAATAGACTCACTTATTACTTGCCAAAAAAAGCTAGATATCCATTCTCCCTAGTTCTTGTCTGAGTCTGGCACTCGGACCCCACCACCAACCTCACTACTCCTTTCTCAAGGAAGGGCTCCATGCCTCAGGAACTCTTTGCCTAACCAGGGAAATCCTTGAACCTACCAGTGGTTGGTTGGTTGTTGCCCTTCATTACTGAAGAAGACCAAAATGACATTACTATGTTTGAGACATATTACAGTGTGTCTGACTGTGGCTAATCAGACCAATATGAGCTTGGAATGCTCTACCACAGGTTGGGCACAAATAATCCATGTGAACACTCGGGTGGGTACTCTAAACTTAAGTATGTCATGTTTCCTTTGAGCTGCTTCAATTCTGCTTTTCTCATAGAGTGCAGCCCCCTCACTGATGAGGGCATTCCATACTGGGTGGTCCCAGGCCAGTGTCTCCTATGCTATACAATCAATTCTTTTTTTTTAAAGAAAGATTTTTATTTATTTTGAATTTTGCAATTCCCCCCCCTAATCTTGCTCCCCCCCCCCAAATCTTCTGACTTCATGTCCAGGCTCCATCTACTTAGCCATCTATGGAGTACCTTAGTTTTTCCTCTTACAAAATGAGGATTCTCGTCTCTGCCAAGTTTCCCAGAATTCCAAGATTAGGCTTGCCAGCACCTTACTTTCCTCCATTACCTCTTCCTCCTCTAATTTGCTTGGAGACTTTTTGAATTTAGAACTAGATCTTTCAGGGGTTGTCCCATTAGGTGATCTTTGTACAGCAGTAGACATACCCTATGGGACATGTGACATTTAAACCTCATGACTAACTTTCTATAAAACTGGAAGGGCCTAGCCTGGGTTGGCTTTGAAAGGAGAGGAAGGTTAAGGGAAAAAAATTTCAAGGTCTTGGAATAAGTATAAGAACTACTTAAAAAAATTTTTTTTAAGGTTTTTGTAAGGCAAACGGTGTTAAGTGGCTTGCCCAAGGCCACACAGCTAGGTAATTATTAAGTGAGGCAGGATTTGAACTCAGGTACTCCTGACTCCAGGGCCGGTGCTCTATCTACTGAGCCACCTAGCTGCCCCTAAAAAAATTTTTTTTAAAAGAACGAATTTGAATGCAAAATGAAATCCATTTATCTCCTCCATGAATTTCTAAAGTTTTTACCTTAGCAGCAGCTAGGTGGTACAGTAGATAGAGCACTGGCCCTGGAGTCAGGAGGACCTGAGTTCAAATATGGCCTCAGCCACTTAATAATTGCCCAACTATTTGACCTTGGGTAAGTCACTTAACCCCATTGCCTTAAATAAATAAAATTAAAAAAAACATATGTATGTTATTTGATTAACTAAGTGGAGACAGAGAGGGGAAGACCTCAGTCTTCTCTATTTATACAGATTATCAATGACATGACATTGGGATGAACCCTCAGTCTTTCTGGCTCAGTCTCTTCAAGGCTACCACAACAGTATACATAAAGAACATCTAGTAATGTCACTGTCTTGCTCAAGTACAGTATCTCCCTATTGCCTTTAGGAAAAATATAAATTCTTCAGCCTGGCATTTAAAGCTCTTCTTAATCTGACTCCAGTCTGCTTTTCAGGTATATTTTCTATTCCACCTCTTCATGCATTCTAAATTCCAGTAAAACTGGACTGTTTGAAAAAGTCAAGAATATCAAGGGAATTAATAAAAAAATGTAAATAAAGGAAGCCTAGCCATACCAGATCTAAAATTATATTATAAAGCATCAGTCATCAAAACTGATTAGTACTGGCTAAGAAATAGAGTGGTGGATCAGTGGAATAGATGAGGTGCAAAAATAGCAGTAAATGACTTTAGTAGTCTTCTGTTTGATAAACTCAAAGACTTCATAAAACTCATTCTTTGATAAAAAGTGCTGGGAAAACTGGAAGATAGAAGGACATAAACCAATCATCAACCAATCTCTCATACCCTATACCAAGATAAGGTCTAAATGGGTTCAGGATTTAGACATAATAGGTGATATCATAAACCAATTACGAGGACAAGGAATAGTTTACCTGTCTGATCTATGGAAAAGGGAGCAGTTTATGACCAATGAACAGATGGTGAATATTATAAAATGCAAAATAAATAATTTTGATTACATTAAATTGAAACAGTTTTGTGCAAATATAACCAATGCAATCAAGATGAAAAGGAAGGCAGTAAGTTGGGAAACAATTTTATAAGTGTTTCTGACACATTTTTTTTTTTTTTTAGTTTTTGCAAGGCAATGGGGTTAAGTGGCTTGCCCAAGGCCACACAACTAGGTAATTTATTAAGTGTCTGAGGTTGGTTTTGAACTCAGGTATTCCTGATTCCTGGGCTGGTGTTGTATCCACTGTGCCACCTAGCTGCCCCCACATTTCTAAACTATATGGAGAACTCAGCCAAATTTCTAAGAATGCAAGTCATTCTTCAATTTATATATGATCAAAGGATATGAAAAGAAAATTCTAAGATGAAAAAATTAAAGCTATGGTCATATGAAAAAAAGGTTCAGTGAAACAATCTTTGAACCTGAGAAACTTGGACGATCAGCAGGAAAGCTCTGTCTCATTTAGGTAAAAGAGCACAATCTAGGACAGGAAGCATCCCAGATAGCAGCAAGTCCTATCTCAGTAAACTAGTGGGAGATTTTGAGCTCTTTTGCAATGGATCAGGCAAATAATAATACCAAGATCCCCGCCCTCCCATCCCACAATGTGACTCAATACAGCCAGGGGAACTAGCAGCTCCAAGAACCACCATGTGCTTCAGTATGGCCCCAGGCAAACAGACAACCTCCAGGAGCTAGACCTCTCACATGTTTCAGTGTAGCTCTGAACAAACTGGAAAATCTCTAGTGTTTCAATACAATCCAGAGCAAATAGGAAGATTAAAATTTAGTCAAAGCAATACTAGGGAAAATTTATTTCACTAAATTTTTACATCAGCAAAAATAGAAAAAGAGATCAGTGAATTAGGCATGCATCTAAAAAAACTAGAAAATGAAAAAATTTTAAATCCTCATTTGAGAACCAAATTGGAAATCATGAAAATCAAAAGATTAAATTAATATGATTGAAAGTAAAAAAACAAATTATTGAGCTAATAAATCTAGAAGTTGATATTATGAAAAAACAATAAGTCATTAGTCTGATTTTTAAAAAAGGAAACCAAATATCTAGAATAAAAAAAAATGAAAAAGGGTGAAGTTGCCACCAATGGAGAAGAAATTAGAGCAATCATTAGGAAATATTATGCACCAATTATATGCCAATAAATCTGATAATCTTTGTGAAATCAATGATTATTTATAAAAATATAAATTACTAAGATGTTCAGATCAGGAAACAGAATGCCTAAATAACCCCATCTTAGAAAAAGAAACACACCAATCAAATAGTGAACTCCTTAAGAAAAAATTCTCAGGGTCAGATGGGTTCACAAGAGAATTCTGCCAAACACTAAAAAACCCCCCCAATTATTTTCAATATTATATAAACTATTTGGGAAAATAAGTCAAGAAAGAGTCCTAGATGGCACAGTAGATAGAACACCGGCCCTGGAGTCAGGAGTACCTGAGTTCAAATCCAGCCTCAGACATATAATAATTACCTAGCTGTGTGGCCTTGGGCAAGTCACTTAACCCCATTTGCCTTGCAAAAACCTAAAAAAAAATTAGTTAAGAAAGAGTCCTAACAAAAGCCTTTTATTTCAAGGCTATGATGCTAAACTAAGAAGAGTTAAATCAGAGAAAGAAAATGAAGGGCCAATTTTCTTTTTCTTTTTTTAAGATTTTATTTATTTTGAGTTTTGCAATTTTCCCCCTAATCCTACTTCCCTCTCCCCACTCCCCACAGAAGGCAATTTGCCAGTCTTTACATTGTTTCCATGGTATACATTGATCCAAATTGAATGTGATGAGAGAGAAATTATATCCTTAAGGAAGAAATATAAAGTATAAGATCAGACTAAGATATTTTTTTTTTCTAAATAAAAGGTAATAGTCCTTGATCTTTGTTCAAGCTCCACAATTCTTTCTCTGGATACAGATGGTATTCTCCATTGCAGAGAGCCCCAAATTGTCCCTGATTGTTGCACTGATGGAATGAGCAAGTCTATCAAGGTTGATCATTGCCCCCATGTTACTGTTAGGGTGTACAGTGCTTTTCTGGTTCTGCTCATCTCACTCAGCATCAGCTCATGCAGATCCCTTCAGGCTTCCCTGAATTCCCATCCCTCCTAGTTTCTAATAGAACAATAATGTTCCATGACATACATATACCACAGTTTGCTAAGCCATTCCCCAATTGAAGGACATTTAATTGATTTCCAATTCTTTGCCACCACAAACAGGGCTGCTATGAATATTTTTGTACAAGTGATGTTTTTACCCTTTTTCATCATCTCTTCAGGGTATAGACCCAGTAGTGGTATTGCTGGATCAAAGGGTACACACATTTTTGTTTGGGCCAATTTTCTTAATGAATATTGATGCAAAAATTTTCAGCCAAATAGTAGCAAGGCTATTACAGAAATATGTCACAAGGATTACATACTATGACCAGCTGGGATTTATACCAAGAATATATGTTTGGTTCAATTTTAGGAAAATCATCTACATAATTGACCATATCAACAATGAAACCAACAGAAATCATATGATTATCTCAATAGATGCTGAAAAAGCTTTTGATAATTCCATTCCAATTAAGAATAGTAGAGAGCATAGAAATAAAGGGATCATTCCTTAAAATGATAATCAGTAGTTATGTAAATCATCAAAATTATCTGTATTGGGCTTAAACTTCCCCCAATAAGATCATGATGAAGCAAAGATACCCTATTATCAACCCCTAGTATCCAATATAGGACTAGAAAAAGAAATAGAAGAAATTAGAATAGTCAATGAGGAAGTAAAGCTATCACTCTTTGCAGATCATAAAATGATGGTATACTTAGAGAACCCTAGAGAATCAACTAAGAAACTACTTGAAACAATCAATAACTTTAGCCAAGTTGTAGGATATAACAAATTCACACGAGATATTTGCCTTTCTTTATATGATCAACAAAGTTCAGCAGCAAGAGATAGAAAGAGAAATTCCATTTAAAATAACTAAACAATTTTCACACAAATAAAGTGAGATCTAAACAACTGGAAAAATATCAATTGCTCATGGGTAGGCTGAGTCAATACAACAAAACTGACAATTTTGCTTAAATTGATTTACTTATTCAGTGCCATTCCAATCAACTTTCTAAAAATTATTTGACAGGAAAAGTGAATACGAATTTCATCTGGAAGAACAAAAGATCAAGAATATCAAGGAAATTAATGGAAAAAATACAAAGAATGATGACCTAGAAATACCAGATTTCAAACTATATGATAGAGTAGTAATTATCAAAACTCCTGGTACTTACTAAAATGTAGAACAGTGGATCAGTGTAAAAGATTAATCAAGAACGAAAGTTGGAGATTCAAAGACTATCAGATGCTTCAAAAATGATGCCAACTAGCAACCCTATGATGTCATTCCCATGATTGACCAGACAACTTCTGGGCAAAGTTTTTGTATTTGGTGGGGAATATAGTGGTAAAGCTGAGGAGAACAAATAATCACCTTACTGATGATAAGACTATTCAGAGACAGGTTAGATATATATCATTGTTAAATTGTAAATGTATCATGTTGACCATTAGACCATTAAGACTTAGCTATACTGTGTTGTTGCACATTTGTCTCCAGAAATCACATTCTGGCATGTTGTCTGGCATTACTGGAGCACCATGGTGCCTTGCTGACCTGGTGGGGAACCATATTCAAAAGCCCAAGGACTCCCAGAGCATCCAGAACCTCACCAGAAGTCCTGTTTCCTATTAAATCAGGTCATAGGGTGGAAACAGTTCTTGAAAAGGCAATGAGAGGGATGTCTTTGCATAACACTTCCCTCACTATAATAAAAATTGTTCAAATCTTGCCATTATTCTTTTGGTATCATAGTCTTTTTGATTACAGAGAGCAACAATAGTAAGGTACACAAGACACAGTAGTAAATGACTGTACTAATCTAATGTTTGATTAAGCCAAAGACTCCAGTCTTAGGGATAAGAACTCATTTGACAAAAACTGCTGGGAAAGATAGAAAGCAATAGGACATAAACTGTACCACCTCACACCTATCAGATTGACTAATATTGCTGAACTCAAAGAGTGAGATGGAGAGATGGAGACAAAATTTGATAAGTTTCCTGGGGACTGCTTGGGGATGAAGAGTACCCAAATCAGACAGTCCCTGAGTGTTTAAAGGGATAGAGTTTTTATAATGTTTTGGGGGCAGGGTACTGAGAGCAAGAAGGATACAGAAGCAAAGACAGCAATTTGATATATTGTCTTGTCATACTACTACAAACATATGTAAGCATATGGTTCAGTATAGATGGGGGACTAGACAGAGTGGGAAAGGGTCAGGGTCTTTCTGTAATGTCTGAACATGTTTCTGAGATGAGGGAGTCATGTATTCACAGGCTTCCCACAGGTTTGAGGGAGTGAAATTTAGTATTTTATTGTTCCAGCCGCATCTGGGGGAAGGGGAGGCAGTCCTGGGAGGAAGCAGGAATTTTACAGATACAGCAAGATAATTAGGCTAACAGGGGTGCTTTGTGAATCTTAGACAAATTTATGGTATATCTGTGACCCCCAAAGGTCAAGCATTTGGGTCCTGTCAGATTATTTTCAGACCCAAAGGCTCCCAGCCAAAGTTATACTTCTGAGGAGTTTCTTAGGGCCCAGAAAGGTGTCAAGGAAACATACAGAGATTACACAAATATTGATATTGTACTTCAATATTACAGAGACAACTGTCTCTAATAAAGGTCTCATTTCTCAAATATATAGAGAACAGAGTCAAATTTATAAGAATACAAGCCATTCCCTATTGACAAATGCTTAAAGGATATGAAAAGGCAATTTTCAGATGAAGAAATCTTAGCTATCTAAAGGCATATGAAGAAATGCTCTTAATTACTTTTTGAATAAAGAAATACAATTCTAAGCTACCACCTCATACCTATCAGATTGACTAATTTTACAAAAAAGGAAAATGATAAGTGTTGGAAATGTGGGAAAATTCGGACACTAATGTAGTTTTGGTGGAGTTGCGAACTGATGCAATCATTTGGAGAGCAATTTGGAACTATGCCTAAGGGGCAACGAAACTGAGCCTATCCTTTGATCCATCAATATTATTGATAGGTCTGTATCACAAAGAAATAAAAAAAAGATACTACATATACAAAAATATTTATAGCAGTCTTTTTTGTGGTGGCAAAATATTAGAAATTGAGGGGATGCCCATCAATTGGGGAATGGCTGAATAAACTGTGGTATATGAGTGTGATGGAGTATTATTGTTTGTAAGAAATCATGAGTGGGCAGACCTTAGAAAAACCTGGAAAATTTTGCATTAACTGATGCCGAGTGCAGTGAGCAGAATCAGAACACTGTACACATTAACAGCTACATTGTGTAGCTTTTCTCAGCAATACAATGATCCGAGACAAGTACAAAGGACTCATGAAAAAACAATACTATCATCCAGATAAAGAACTGATGGACTCTGAATGCAAATCAATATATATATTTTTTCATTTTATTCTTTTTTTATGTTTTTTCTTTTGATCTCTTTCTTCTTTACAACTATGACTAATATGGAAATATGTTTTAGATTGTAGCACATGTATAACCTATATCAAATTGCCAACCATTTTCTGAAGAGGGGAGGGAAAGGAAGAGTGGATAAAAATTTGGATCTTAAAATCTTGTAAAAATGAATGCTAAAAACTGTCCTGACATGTAATTGGGGAAAAATAAAATACTGTTAATTAAAAATAACTGTCAAATAAGGTGCCTTTTCCTCCAGAGTCTTCCCAAATTTTATTACATGTATCTGTCAAGATTCTTAAGACAATGAAGGAAATAGTCTACGAAAAGTACTTTTAACTAGGTGGTGGGCCCTGGATAGATGGATCCTTGTAGTTATTACAGATGAAATACATAAAAGGTTCATACTGCCTTTGGCTTCCTGCTTTAGAGTGACTCTGATGTTTTGGGGGGCTCCCCCTGACCAGAGGCTTTGGGATATAGTAAATAGGGACCAAGATGGAGAAACTAGGATGTGGCTTACCATGGGATTTAGTTTACAAGATCTTGTGTATCATGCTTTGGCTAGCAACTATTAATATGTATATTTTAAAGCTCTAGTTATTGTTATAAAGAAGACAAAAACCAGTTTATCGTGTTCTTAGTCACAAAAAGAAATGACAACAGATTGACTCATAATTCCAGAGGAAAGCACTAGAGCCAATTGGGTGAAAGTGGCAAAAATGCAACCTTGGGCTCAACTTAAGAAATCTTCAAGGTTGGGTAGCAGAATGGGCTGTCTCAAGAAGTGATGAATTCCCCATCACTAGAAGTAATCAGGCAGAGGTCCAGGGATCATTTGTCACAGACTATATGAAGGAATTATGTGTCATTGGAGGAAACTGTAAGAGGAGATCTCTAAGTTCCCTTTTAAAGCTAAAATTCAATTACCTAGCTGTGTGGCCTTGGGCAAGCCACTTAACCCTGTTTGCCTTGCAAAAAAAAACCTAAAAAAAAAAGCTAAAATTCTGTGAATTTGCCCATTAAACATTAAGAGACCTAAGAACACTTGTGTTCTGGTCTTTGAGTATATATAAGAGATTGGAATAAGTATTTATTAAGCTAAGCTAAGTGCTTTACAGATATTCTTCCATTTGATTCTAACAACACCGAGAATGCTATTATTATTCTAATTTTACCATTGAGGAAACTGAGGCAAACAGAAGCCAGGCTGTTAGTCTCAGCTTCACATAGCCATGAGGCTGGATTTGAATTCAAGTTGAATTGACTCCTGGTCTACTGTGCCATCTGCTTTGCCAGAATTCAGACATGAGCTCCCTGCTGAGCTTGTTCCTAATCAAAATAGCTCATGTTCCGAAGTGGACCAGTTTTGTGAGCAGGTAACACAGGTATTATAAATAGAGCTCAGAGTTTGAAATCCCAAAGACCTGAGTTCAAATTCCTGTTTAAACAATTACTAAATATTTATAGCTGCTCTTTTTGTAGTGGCAAAGAACTGGAAATCGAGGGGATGCTTATCAATCGGGGAACGATTGAACAAATTGTGATATGTGATTATGATAGATACTATTGTTCTGTAAGAAATCATGAACAGGCCGATTCCAGAAAAGCCAAAAAGACGTACATGAACTGATGCATAGTGAAGTAAGCAGAATCATAAGAACATCATACCCATTAACAGCAACATTGTGCAATCATCAACTATGATGGACTTAGCTCTCCTCAGCAGTACAATGATCAAAGATAATTCTAAAGGACTTGTGATGGAAAAATAACATCCAAATCAAAAAGTAACTATGAAGTCAGAACGCAGACCAAAGCATGCTATTTTCCATTTTAAAAATTTGTATGCTTTATGATTTTCTTGCCCCCTCATAGTTTCCCCCACCTTTGTTCTGATTGTTCTTTCACGACATGACTAAAATGGAAATATGTTTAACATAGTTATACATGCATAACCAATATCAGATTACTTTCTATCAAGGGAAGAGAGGAGGGAAGTGAGGGAGGGAGAAAAATGTATAATTCAAAACCTTACAAAAATGAATGTAGAAAATTATTAGTTGTGTGATCCTGAGAATGACAACAACAACAATATCTCTCTTACAAGTTTGTTGCAAGGGATAAATGAGATAATTCAAGGAAAGTACTTTGTGGATTTCAAAGTACTATAGAAAAGTAAGTTGCTTATCATTATTATTATTTCCCTATTTTATATATTCGCAAACTGAGGAACAAATGATCCTCTAGTTTCACAGAACTAGAATTGGAAAAGGGCCTTAAGGACCATCTAGTTTATTCTTTGAGGTAGATGGTATTACTATCTCTAATTTAAAGCTATGAAAAATGAGATCATATCTATGTTTACAGATATTGCTATAAAATAGTGATGGTAATGCCACCTACCTCAAAGGATTCTTGTGAGGGTCAAATGAGATCATACATGTGTAAAACACTCTGCAAATTTTAACTCACTATAAAAATATTATTTTTTATTAATATAGTAATTCAATTAATTGAATTAACTAAATTTAATAAATTTATTATTTATAGGTAGGGAAACTGAGACCCAGAAAGTTCACTTAGGATCATAGGAGCATATATTTAGAGTGAAAGAGAACTCATCTAATACAACTTGCTCATTTTACAGATAGAGAAACTAAGGACCAGGAAGGTAAAAAGTCACAAAGGTTGTAACATTCAGAGTCACACAGCTATGACTTTAGATTTGAACTCAGAGTTCCTGAGTCCAGGGCTAGCACTCTGTTGATTAGAATATCATGGCAGTTCTATGAAAATGTTGTTAAATGTATTACCCCTTTCATTTCCTATCAGCTACCTTATGCAGTTTGATTGGGGAGACCTCTGAGCAGTGAAGGAAGCTCAACAATCTTGGAACTTGTCCTCCCTTTTCTGAGAATCATCTCTGTTGTTGGGGGGATGGTTGGACAAGGAATTTCCTGTAACACTGACGGTACTTACAGATTACCTGCCTTCCTGGCATCTCAGATATTCAAAGGACAAACAATCATTTAATCTTCCCATCATCCCTATAAAATGAAAACTTAGTTTGGGAAGGAAGCAAATAAAATCAAGATATTCTTACAGATAAGAAAACTTGGGCCCCCAGCAGGAAACCTTAGCCAAAGTCACTCTACTACTTGGTGGCAGATACAAATCTGAAAGGGAGGTCTCCAGTTCAGTTTCTTTCCCTCTACCCTAGACCACCAACCACAGTCAATACCTTAGTTAGGACCAGAGCCAGAAACTACAAGCCAGGAATGGTCACTTCCTTTCTAATAGCCTGTCCACTGAGCCTTAGCCTTGAGGCTTCCAGTCTGGAGGACCCCACCATACAAGAGAGGGCAAAGACCAGCTCATTCTGGGTCTTCCATCATGGGTGATGATATGAAAGGAAGTAGTAGAAACCTGACTCCACCCCTTGAAACAGGGCTCAGGCCCTCTTACTATCTCTGGTTCAACCAGCCTTCACAAATAGGTGATGTTAGGCAGGTCATCAACAGTGCAATTTAAGATTGCAATTGCCAAGAGAAATTGAGTTAATGTTAGGCAATAGACCTCGGATCTTTGATACTCAAAGCCCTATACAAAAAGACCCAGGGTCTCAGGGACCCTGGAATTCAGGTAGTCCTCTATGAGTGGAGTCTCCAGGATACCTTGATATCTTCTCTGAGGAGGTCATTGCTGAAGGAAGGAGTAGGGTAGGGGCGGGCTGGGGAGAAACTCACTTGGAACATACCTATAGAGAATTAGGAGTCCTGCCATCTGGTAGTCTTCTATTTTATCTAAATATTATTGCTGATGCCCTGAGGCAGATCTTGCCATGGCAGAGAAGGCTAAGTAAATATCTGGAGCCCTGACTTCTTCCCCTTTTTTGGGGGGGAGTAGGGAGTTGTGGGGCAATGAGATTAAATGTCATGGCTAGGATCAAGTGTCTGGAGTTAGATCTGAATTCAGGTCCTCCTGACTTCAGGGCCTGTTCTCTATCCACTGCACTACCTAGCTGCCCCTGACTTCTAGTTCTTTGTTTTTTGCAAGGTAATTGGGGTTAAGTGGCTTGCCCAAGGCCACACAGCTAGGCAATTATTAAGTGTCTGAGACCGGATTTGAACCCAGGTACTCCTGACTCCAAGGCCGGTGCCTTATCCACTATGCCATCTAGCCACCCCGACTTCTAGTTCTTAACTAGACCACAAACTTGCTGTTTGACCTTGGACAAAATAACTGCCCTTTTATGGTTCTCATTTTTTTCTTCTGTAAAATGTAGGAATTCAGATTTAGTCAGTGATTCTCAACAGGTGTAAACTAGTTCAAGAGAATTTCTCTTGGTGTGATGTGAAATTTGGCTGTTGTTTTAGGAGATAAAAATAAAAGTAGGAAATAATTCTATTTAAATTAAAATTTAAAAATAATTTAATTTAGTTAATTTTTCTTTTTAAAATTTAAATATGATTTCACAAGATACAGCTTTCTCTCAATCCCCCTCCCCCTTAACACCAAAACAAAATGATCATATAAGGAACTGTTCACGGTTCACATGCTATCAGGATTCTTTTCCAAGAACAAAAATAAGCTCTAGGTCTCCTTGATGACTCTGAATGTCTTCACTTATTGATCTATAAAGTGTAAATTTTTTTCACCTTGCATTTCTAGTTTGTTATCATATTTTTCAATTAAACCCAACTTGCTTATTAAATGTGCATACCAACTTGAAAACTTGTTAGACATTGAACTTGTAAAAGACTTCACAAAACAGTTGGTCTTGTGTTGTGTGCCAGCCAGCTAACTGATACTTGACTCAGTCCAACTGTGGTCAAGTTCTCTGGTGAATTTCCAAGAGGTGGGAGACAAAGATGGCAAGTTCTCCATTTATTTAACAGAATGCAAGAGCTTACATTTTAATGAAGGAGACATCTTGTCCATATATAAAGATATATAAAAATAGACACAAAATAAATACTATTATTATTATTATTTAAATGACATGCTTGCTGCTGGGTGGATCAGGAATAGTTTTCTGTAGAAGCTGCCACTCAGACTGAATTTTGAAGGAAAATAAAGATTGTGAAAAAAGGGAAGATAAGGGGAGGAGAGTCCTAAAGGCATTGGAGGGAGGCAACCCAGTGCAAGAAAAAGATGGGACTTGGGACCTAATATGTAAGTTTGATCTTGGAGACTTATGAAAATGGAGAGTAAGATATAAAAACAAAACTGGAGAGGTAAGTTCTTTTAAAATATTTAATATAGTCCAAATTTCAAGCTTGAGGCATTTTGCAAGCTGTTGCTTTGGCATGACTCCTAATTTGGTGTAAAGAATGTCTTTTTGTTGTTGTTTTTGTGGAGCATGTGGTTAAGTGACTTGTCCAAGATCATACAGCTTGTAAATATCAAGTGTCTGAGACTGGATTTGAACTTGATCCTCCTGACTCTAGGGCTGGTCTATCTATTACATCACTTAGTTGTCCTAGAGCAAAAGTCCTGATACTGAATACCTTCATGATGGGGGAAGTTGGAGGGAGAGCTTTGGAGAAGAGAGATCTTCATCTCTGTCTTGAGAGAGATATACAGAGTCCAAAAGTTTCTTTTAAAAGAAACTCATAGAGGAGGGGAACTAGGTGGCAAAATGGATAGAACATCGTCCCTGGAGTCAGGAGAATCTGAGTTCAAATGTGACCTCAGACATTTAATAATTACCTAGCTGTGTGACCTTGGGCAAGTCACTTAACCTCATTGCCCTGAAAAAAACACACACAAAAAAAATAAAAAAAGAGACTCATAGAAAGAGAAAAGAAACTTTTAAAGCTTGCCTCCCAAGGGGACATTAGAGAATTTCTCCTTGAATAAGATCAGAGACTCATTCACTTTGTGTATTTTCTGGAATATTATAATTTGTAGAACTTCTCCAATTTCTGTTAGCTCTCTGAATGGATAAAGAAATTACATGCTATTCTCTATTTGTGAATGCCTTTGTGTAACTAGCATTTGGTGGGAAGTAGTCAAACTTTTAGATTTAAGCTTGTGGTTACTTTTTTTCCCTTAAAAGAACAGTGATTAGGGAATTTTTATTGTTTTTGAATCTAAAAAAAATCATGCTTCTAGAGAGTGATATTTATGGGAATGGAGATATATCTATTCCAGTATCCCTTTTTTTCCCCTCAAAGAATGATAGAATGGCTAGAGTGGTGTCTTTTTGGAAAGGGGTGAAAGGATTCCAAAAATATCTATCAATGATCACTGTGACCCAAAACTGGACAAAATAACTCCTTAAAAAGTTTAAAGTTTGAGACTCCTGATTTTCTTTTAATTCAAGGCAATGGGGTTAAGTGACTTGCCCAAGGTCACCCAGCTAGGCAATTATTAAGGGTCTGAGGCTGAATTTGAACTCAGATCCTCCTGACTCCAGGGCTGGTGCTCTATCCACTGTACCACCTAGTTGCCCAGCTCCTGATTTTACAGAGGAGTTAATAGAAACCCAGTGGTGAATTTCTGAAGGTCACACAGATAAAACTAATCAAAGATAGGGATTGACTCTGGTCTAGTGCTATTCTACTGGACCATGCTAAAGGTCTCTCTCTAATACCCAGAGACCTTTAGTGACTTTAAGAGTTTTGATGCCTTAGGATAGAAAAGAAAGAGATTTTATTTTGGATTATTGGGTAGTTGGGGAAACCTACTGCTTCTTTCTTCTTTCCTTGTCTCTTCCTCCTGAAACCAAAACAAAACAGTACATAGCTTTTCCATGGCTTTTGTTTAAAATGGTATTGTCAGTATATACTACAGGGGAATTAAGAAGGAAATAAAGAGTTAAATAAAAAATATACAAGGTTATAGTGTTCTGGTAGTTCCTCTTAATCCTTTTATTCTGAACTCTTCTTAGTACTATACCTTAGTTTCTCTTAGTTCCCCCTTGTTCTTGTCTGATTCCTCTCCTTTTCAGGCCTTTTTGAGTCCATAGAATCCCAGTTAGAAAAGTATTGCAGAGGGCAAAAATCAATTCTCTCCTACCTTTCCAATCAAGGACCCATATGCCCTTATGAACAGAATCCTTAAAACCCAAGAAAATCTACAGCTTCCCTTACTCATTTTCCATTTTAGTTATAAATAATAAAAGTTTAGGGTGTTTTGAAAAATCCCATTCAGTTGCTTCAAGGAAATGTTTTTAGGAATGTGAGTAGTCATTAGGGAAAAACTGAAATCTCTTGTTTAAATGCACAAACTCTTGGGGAAGCTAGGTGGTGCAGAAGTTAAAGCACTGGGCTTAGAATCAGGAAGATTCATCTTCATGAGTTCATATCTGACCTTAGACATTTACTAGCTGAGTGACCCTGGGCAAGTTACTTGACCCCATTGTCTTAAATAAAAAAACAAACAAACCAGGAGCCCCAAACTGGGGCTTTGAGGTTAAAGGACCTGCTTTTAATCCTGGTTCTGTCTCATAAGACCTGTGTGATCCTAGAATCACCTTAGAACCCATTTTGTCAATTTGGTCCCATTTTCCAATGTAAAATTGGAGGGTTGCTAGGTGACCCATAAAGGCCTTTCCCCTTTGATGCTTTTCTAACGGTCCTTCTTTCTTTCTCCCATACAACCTTCTTAGTCATGATTACTGATTCCAGACAACCCTGTGGAAACATGGGAGGTGACTTCCAATCATGTACGATAGTCAGGAGGAAGCCTGACACTGGTCTTTTCCTATTTTTTTTTTTTTTTAGATTTTTGCAAGGCAGATGGGGTTAAGTGGCTTGCCCAAGGCCACACAGCTAGGTAATTATTGAGTGTCTGAGGCTGGATTTGAACCCGGGTACTCCTGACTCCAGGGCTGGTGCTCTATCTACTGTACCACCTAGCCACCCCATTTCTTCTTTTAAATGCCAATACCTAAAATGTTTCTCAGTGACAACCATCCCCCATTCCCTGACATTTGCAAATAAGACAGTACCAAGGAATACAGACCAAATAGATTTATCTAGTCAACAAGAAGAATTCAAACATTTAAATAGATATTAGAAACTTTGTAGAACAGAACAATCTTTGTACTGCACTGATGTTCTTGCTCTCTCTTCCACAGACTTCCATCTTCTCTGGGGTTTCAGGAAGTAACACTGAAAAATTACAGTGTTTCTTTTCTAATGTCATTGGCTTGAGCAGTGTTCCCCCCATTGTTAGGGGCCAATGACTATCAAACCAGTTATTTAGCCATTTTAACATTTATTGGTTTTTACAAAGGGATTGTTGTTGGTGTTCAGTCTTTTCAGTTATGTGTTCAGTCATTCACCCTTTGTGACCCTTTGGGGTTTTCTTGGCAAACATACTTGCCATTTTTTTGTTCAACTCATTTTACATGATGAAGAAACTGAGGCAGAGCTAAGTGACATGCCCAGGGTCACACAGCTAGTACGTATCTGAGGTTAGATTTGAACTCATATTCTTCTGATTCCAAGTTTATGCCTAAAGTTGTTGGATGAATCTTCAACTATCACTAGACTGGAATCCCTAAGCTCTTTGGAGCAATGATATTGGCTAACTATAAACCTAAATTCTGGAATCCTGAGATGCCAGGACTCCTTTAAAAGCTTTCAAACTCACAAGGTCCATTCCCTTCATCTACAAAAGAACAAATACATAGAACAGAAAGAGAGAAAGACCCTCAACGTTCCCTTTTACAGCATGGTCTCTTGCCATCCATCTATCATGAAAGGAAGAGTTACTGATTTCTCAAGAGTGAATGAAGCAAGATTATACATCAGTAATCATCAAAACAATCCAGTACTGTTCAAGAAATAGAGTTGTGGGTCAGAGGCACCGAGTAGGTACACAATATACAGTAATAAATGGATATAGCAATTGAGAGTTTGATAAATGCAAATATCTAAGCTTTTGGGCAAGAACTTATTATTTGTCAAAATCTGTTGGGAAAACTGGAAAACAGTTTGGCAGAAACTAGGTTTAGACCAATATCTCATATTATATACCAAGAGAAACTCAAAATGGATACATGATTTAGACATAAAAGATAATATCATAAGCAAATTAAGGGAGTATATAATAGTATGAAGAAAGGAAGAATTTGAGACCAAACAAGAGATAGAGAACATTATAAGATGTAAAATGGACAATTTGATTATATTATATTAAATTAAATTAAATTTAAAACTTTCTGCACAAACAATGCCAATGCAGCCAAAATTAGAAAGAAAGTAGAAAGCTGGGAAAAATTCTTTTACAGCCATTCTCTCAGATAAAGACCTCATTTCTCAAATATATAAAGAATTGTGTAAAATTTATAAGAATAAAATCATTGCCCAATTGATAAATGGGCAAAGGATAGAAACAGATAGTTTCAGATGAAGAAATTAGGCAAAGGATAGGAACAGGCTGTTTTCATAGAAAGAAATCAAAGCTATCTATAATCATATGAAAAAATGTTATAACTCTCTATTAGAGAAATGCAAATTAAAACAATTCTGAGGAACTACTTCATACCTATCAAATTGACTGACTATGACACAAAAGGAAAATGTTAAATATTGTAGGGGATGTGGGAAAATTGGGACACTAATGCATTGTTGGTGGAGTTGTGAATTGATCCAACCATTCTGGAGAACAATTCAGAACTAACACTGACAAGGCCATAAAACTCTTCAATCCAGCATTGTAACTACTAGATTTGTATCTAAAAGAGATTTTGTAAAAAGGGAAAATGGCAATTTGTACAAAAATATTTATAGTAGTTCTTTTTGTTGTAGCAAAGAATTGGAAATATAGGGAATGTCCATTCAATTTGAGGACTGCTGAACAAATTGTGGCATATGATTGTAAAGGAATATTATTATGCTATAAGAATGATGAGCAGGGGGCAGCTAGGTGGCACAGTAGATAGAGCACCACCCTGGAGTCAGGAATACCTGAATTCAAATCTGGCCTCAGACATTTAATAATTATCTAGCTGTGTGGCCTTGGGCAAGCCACTTAACCCCATTGCCTTGCCGAAAAAAACCAACCCTAAAAAAAAAAAAGAAATGATGAGCAAGATACCTGGAAAGACTTAGATGAAGTGATACAAAGTGAAGTGAATAGAACCAGGAAAACATTATACATGGTAACAGCAATATTATAATATTATACAATGATCAACTGTGAATGACTTAACTATTCTTAACAATACAATGATCCAAGACAATTCCAAAGGACCCATATGTATCTCCAGAAAAATGGAGTCTAACTATAGATTGAAGCATGCTAGTTTTCCCTTTCTTTATTATATTATTTTTCCTTTTTGATCATTTTTCCTTTTCTTTTACATCATTACTAATGTAGAAATATGTTTTGCATAATTGTACATGTGTCACTTATATCAGATTGCTTACCATCTCAGAGAGGGGGTAAGGGAAGTAAAGATAGGAAGGAGGGAATTTGAAACTCAAAATTTAAAAAAGGAATGTTAAAAATTATTTTTACATGCAATTCAGATAAAATTATTATTTAAAGAAAAGTGAATGAAACAAAAGAGGAATAACTGAAACTGACAGGCCTTTTTGCATTTCTCTGTGGTCAAAGAGTCTCCTTTTCAATATATGATTAATAACTGGAGTCAGTCATAGCATGCTCTATAGTTTCCCCAAGAAACTTCCCTTACATGGCATTGTGGTTTTCATGGAAGCAAGTTCCCTAGCCATTCTACATGGAAAGATGCCATCTCACATATTCTGTGTACGCATCAGATCTCTGTTATATAGAAAATTAGCTTCTGAACTACTTGGACTGAGAGTACAAGGAAGGAAGAGGAGACCATACTTCACAGTCTCCCTGGTAAAAATCATCACCTTTTTCAGACTGCTGAAAGTGGAGGTATTTATAGCACTCAGGGCTCCAGTGATGACTATTACAATAGAGGCATGGGTAGTTGTTGTTATTGTTATTGTTATTATTTCTACCACTATAGGCAGGCCCTTGTGTTCTCCTTGATGATTCTTTTCTTAGAAGCATACATTCATGACTTGATGAGAAGCAGATTTAGAGAAATGGTATGGTCATGGGATAAACTTTTATCCAATATATGCGGCAATTTCTATGCCTTTGTTCTTGGCTTGATTAGCATCATGTATACATTAACGGAGTCAGCCAGTCCATAAATGGGCAAATCCTTAATTTTTTTTTTTAATGAAAGCAATTTTACTACTTGTGGTCAGGTTGTCCCAGAGCATGAAAAATTTCTGGGGATAAAGAGACTTGCATTTTGATTTACCACCCACTTTGATTTTTGACAATAGAAATAGGTCATAACTGATGTTGAAAGTATTAATGGAAGAATAAAGAAGAAAAAATGTCATTATAACTTGACCTAGAAAACAAAATGTATCTCAGGGAGATTAACAACCAAATGGAAAACTCCCATATGTACCAAAATATTCATGGAAACATCTTTTATAGTTAAAAAACTGGAAAGGACAAAAATGAACAAGTTGTAATACCTGACTACAATGGATATTATTTCTTTGTAAGAAACAACAAATGTGATGAATATTTAGATACATGGGAAGATCAGAATAACAATATTCAAAGTCACTACAACAATGAAAATGGAAAGAATACCAAAATGAATAATATGGAAGGCTATGAAATAATGATGAAACTTGGTCCCAAAGAAGAACCACAAGAAGGCATCTCATTACCTTTTATCTTCTTTGCAGAGGTGGGTAAATTTTTATGTAAAATACAGCATATAATATCAGACTTTTTCAATGTGTTGGTTAGTTTTGCTATATTGGTCTGTGTTCTCCCTGTTTTCCTTTTTTTTTATACTTTTAAGGGATGGCTCTTTGGAGGTAATTAAAATTTTGTTTAAAAAAGAAAATAAGGTGCTAACAAGTGTGTGTGTGGGGGAGATAATCTATAGTCTGGGTACAAGAAAGACAAATATCAATTTCCCAATTTTGACCAAGGATCGGAACTTTGTTTCTGAGAATTTTTGTTCTGCTGGAATAATCCTCAAGTAAACCTATGATTTTTCTACCTATTTTTAAATCCTCCAAGTCTCCAGGATGGGATAAGTAGACAGGACACATCTGCACTTTCTATATATGATATAAAAAAATAACTGGAGGAATAGGAGGTAGGAAAAGTAGGGAACATTCTGTTTTCCTCATCTTCTTCATACTCACTCATAGCCCATTCATTTTGTCCAGTAGAGCTGCATCTATCTCCTTCTGCAATTGCTGCTGGACATCAGGGTAGGTGTCCAGGTTATAACCAAGGAAGAAAGGACAAAGATGATGATTTCATAACCATTAAAAAGAAAGATAATGAATTGTGCCATGATTTCATCATTATTCAGACCTAAAAAGAGAAGGGAAGATATTTAAAGTTAGTATCCTTTTTTTCAAATCATTCAAGTCAAACACAAGAATTCAAAAGAAAAGAATTCACAAATTAAGAAAATTTTAAATAGGTAATAAAAAAGAAAAGAATCCATGAGATTCCCCACATGCTAGGAAATATTAGAGGACTAGACTTTTGATTTCACTAAGAACTTCCAATAAGGAAACTCCTTATAGCTTATAGTTTTAGAAAACTGACCCCAAAAGTGATTATATGACTTGTCTAGTGTCACACAGTCAAAGTGTGTCAAAGACAGGATTTGAACCCATGTCTTTATGCTCCAAGGTCAGATCACCAGAAAGTACAAGACCTGCTGCCTCAGTCTAAGATGGAAGTATTTGTAAATGTACTTTACAGTTACAATAAAGGTTTATACCAGAATACCTATCATTTTAAGGAAATGGTTCAGCTCAAAACTGAGATTGTAGGCCCCCTTTCTCCCAAAGTTCTCCGTTTTTCTTGCCATCTACTCTTTGTCTCTTCCATTCTCAGTTGCTCCTTCAAGTTCCATCAAAAGTTACTTGTGTGGCATCTAGGTGGCGTAGTGGATAAAGCACCCACCTTGGAGTCAGGAGTACCTGGGTCCAAATTTGGTCTCAGACACTTAATAATTACCTAGCTGTGTGGCCTTGGGCAAGCCACTTAACCCTGTCTGCCTTGCAAAAAACCTAAAAAAAAGTTACTTGTGTAGTTTAAGGAAATCCCTCTTCATTTTCTCTGTCATATACAGTATTTAGAGAATCTTGCAGATTCATTAGTAGACTGGAGGGTGTAGATAAAGATTTCAGAGACCACAAAATAAAGGTAGCTCACATTTGCTTAACACATTGTATATTTTCCTATTTGACCCTGCAACCACTCTGTGAAATAGGGAATGTTAATACAATTATCTCCATAGAGAAAAAATGAAGTTTAGTGAAAGGAAGTGATTTGCTCAAGGTCACAGAACTAGTAAGTAGATGGAGCAGAAACTAGAGCTTAGATCTTCTGACTCCCAAGTCCAGTGCTCTTTGCATTTGTCCTTCCTGTTTCTCTGAGGTTGTTTCAATAGAAATATTGGAAGGAACATGAGAAGTGAAAAATGTGAAAAGGGCTTTAAGCCAAATCTTGACTTCAGGTAAAACAATAAGAATGTGTCTAATTAAATTACATCTTTAAGAAATGAAAATTAAAACAACTCTAAGGTACCACCTCACCCCTATCAGACCGGCTAATATAACAAAAAAGGAAAATGTTGGATGTTGCAGGGGATGTGGAAAAACTGGGACGTTGATGTATTGTTGGTGGAGTTGTGAACTGATCCAAGCATTTGGAGAGCAATTTGGAACTATGACACAAAGGCTATATATATAAAGCTGTGAATACCCTTTGATCTAGCAATGCCATTGCTGGCCTATATCTCAAAGACATCCAAAAAAAGGGAAAAGAACTTATTTGTTTTTTTTAATTTAAATTTATTTTTATTAAAGACATTATTTGAGTTTTACATTTTCCCCCAATCTTGCTTCCCTCCCCCTTCCCCCCCACAGAATGCACTCTGTCAGTCTTTACTTTGCTTCCATGTTGTACCTTGATCCAAATTGGGTGTGATGAGAGAGAATAATATCCTTAAAGAGAAGTCTAAGAGGTAACAAGATCAGACAATAAGCTATCTGTTTTTTTTTCTTAATTAAAGGGAATAGTCCTTGCACTTTGTTCAAACTCCACAGCTCCTTATCTGGATACAGATGGCACTCTCCTTTGCAGACAGCCCCAAATTGTTCCCAATTGTTGCACTGATGGAATGAGCAAGTCCTTCAAGCTTGAACATCACTCCCATGTTGCTGTTAGGGTGTACAGTGTTTTTCTGGTTCTGCTCATCTCACTCAGCATCAGTTCATGCAAATCCCTCCAGGCTTCCCTGAAATCCCGTCCCTCCTGTTTTCTAATAGAACAATAGTGTTCCATGACATACATATACCACAGTTTGCTAAGCCATTCCCCAATTGAAGGACATTTACTGGATTTCCAATTCTTTGCCACCACAAACAGGGCTGCTATAAATAATTTTGTACAAGTAATGTTTTTACCCTTTTTCCTCATCTCTTCAGGGTATAGACCCAGTAGTGGTATTGCTGGGTCAAAGGGTATGTACATTTTTGTTGCCCTTTGGGCATAGTTCCAAATAGCTCTCCAGAAGGGTTGGATGAGTTCACAGCTCCACCAACAGTGTAATAGTGTCCCAGATTTCCCACATCCCTTCCAACAATGATCATTATCCTTCCTGGTCATACTGGCCAATCTGAGAGGTATGAGGTGGTACCTCAGGGAAGCTTTAATTTGCATTTCTCTAATAATTAATGATTTAGAGCATTTTTACATATGGCTATGGATTACTTTGATCTCCTCATCTGTAAATTGCCTTTGCATATCCTTTGACCATTTGTCAATTGGGGAATGGCTTTTTGTTTTAAAAATATGACTCAGTTCTCTGTATATTTTTGAAATGAGTCCTTTGTCAGAATCATTAGTTGTAAAGATCATTTCCCAATTTACTACATTTCTTTTGATCTTAGTTACATTGGTTTTATCTGTGCAAAAGCTTTTTAATTTAATGTAATTGAAATCATCTAATTGGTTTTTGGTGATGTTCTCCAACTCTTCCTTAGTCATAAACTGTTCCCCTTTCCATAGATCTGACAGGTAGACTAGTCCTTGATCTTCTAATTTGCTTATAGTATTGTTTTTATGTCTATGTCCTGTAACCATTTGGATCTTATCTTGGTAAAGGGTGTGAGGTGTTGGTCTAATCTAAGTTTCTTCCATACTAACTTCCAATTATCCCAGCAGTTTTTATCAAAGAGGGAGTTTTTATCCCAATAGCCAGACTCTTTGGGTTTATCAAACAGCAGATTACAATAGTCATCTCCTGCTTTTACACCTAGTCTATTCTACTGGTCCACCACTCTATTTCTTAGCCAATACCAAACAGTTTTGATGACTGATGCTTTATAATATAATTTTAGATCTGGTAGGGCTAAGCGACCTTCTTTTGCACTTTTTTTCATTAAGCTCCTGGCAATTCTTGACTTTTTATTTCTCCATATGAATTTACTTACAATTTTTTCTAACTCGTTAAAGTAATTTTTTAGAATTTTGATTGGTAGGGCACTAAACAGATAGTCTAGTTTTGGTAGAATTGTCATTTTTATTATATTAGCTCTACCTATCCATGAGTAGTTGATATTTGCCCAGTTATTTAAATCTAATTTAATTTGTGTGAGAAGTGTTTTATAATTGTTTTCAAAAAGATTCTGAGTCTGTCTTGGCAAATAGACTCCCAAATATTTTATATTGTCTGAGGTTACTTTGAATGGGATTTCTCTTTCTAGCTCTTCCTGCTGTTTCTTGCTAGACATATATAGAAAAGTCAAGGATTTCTGAGGGTTTATTTTATAACCTGCAACTTTGCTAAAATTGCTAATTGTTTCCAGTAGTTTTTTAGATGATTTCTTGGGATTCTCTAGGTAGACCATCATGTCATCTGCAAAGAGTGAGAGTTTTGTCTCTTCCTTCCCAATTCTAATTCCTTCAATTTCTTTTTCTTCCCTAATTGCTGATGCTAACATTTCTAATACAATATTGAATAGTAGTGGTGATAATGGGCACCCTTGTTTCACCCCTGATCTTATTGGGAATGCCTCTAGCCTCTCCCCATTGAATATAATGCTTGTTGATGGTTTCAGATAGATACTGCTAATTATTTTAAGGAATAGTCCATTTATTCCTACACTCTCTAGTGTTTTTAATAGGAATGGATGCTGTATTTTGTCAAAAGCTTTTTCAGCATCTATTGATATGATCATATGATTTCTAATAGGTTTGTTGTTGATATAATTGAGTATACTAACAGTTTTCCTAATATTAAACCAACCCTGCATTCCTGGAATAAATCCTACTTGATCATAATGTATTATCCTAGTGATGACTTGTTGTAATCATTTTGCTAAGATTTTATTTAGGATTTTTGCATCTATATTCATCAGGGAGATAGGTCTATAATTTTCTTTCTGTGTTTTAACTCTTCCTGGTTTAGGTAACAGTACCATATTGGTTTCATAGAAAGAGTTAGGCAGAGTTCCATCTTTCCCTATTTTTCCAAAGAGTTTATATAGGATTAGAACCAATTGTTCCTTAAATGTTTGGTAGAATTCACTTGTGAATCCATCAGGCCCTGGAGATTATTTTTTAGGGAGTTCAGTAATGGCTTGTTGAATTTCTTTTTCTGAGATAGGATTGTTTAGGTATTTAATCTTTTCTTCATTTAACCTGGGCAACTTATATTTTTGTAAATATTCATCCATTTCACTTAGATTATCAAATTTATTGGCATAGAGTTGGGCAAAATAATTTCGAATTATTACTTTAATTTCCTCCTCATTGGTGGTGAGTTCACCTTTTTCATTTATGATACTAGCAATTTGGTTTTCTTCTTTCTTTTTTTTATTCACATTGACCAGAGGTTTGTCAATTTTATTGGTTTTTTTCATAATACCAACTTTTGGTTTTATTTATTAATTCAATAGTTTTTTGCTTTTGCTTTTTATTAATTTCTCCTTTAATTTTTAGAATTTCTAATTTGGTACTTAATTGGGGATTTTTGATTTGTTCTTTCTCTAATTTTTTTAGTTGCATGTTTAGTTCATTGATTTCCTCTTTCTCCAATTTGTTCATATAAGCATTTAGAGTTATAATATATCCCCTGAGAGTTGCTTTGGATGAATCCCATAGGTTTTGGTATGTTGTTTCATTATTATCATTATCTAGGATAAAATGGTTAATTCTTTCTATAATTTGTTTTTTGGTCCACTCATTTTTTAAAATGAGGTTATTCAGTTTCCAATTTGTTCTGGGTCTATATCTCCTTGGCCCAGTATTGCATATGACTTTTATTGCATTGTGATCTGAGAAAGATGTATCACTATTTCTGCTTTTCTGCAGTTGATCATTAGGTTTTTATGTCCTAGTACATGGTCAATTTTTGTATAAGTGAAAAGAACTTATTTGTACAAAAATATGTATACCAGCTTTCTTTGTGGTGGCTAAGAATTGGAAATCAAAGGAGTACCCTTCAATTGGGGGATGGCTAAACAAGCTGTGGTATATGATAGCAATGGAATATTATTGTGTTATAAGAAATGACAAGCAAAATGATTTACAAAAAACTGGAAAAACTTACATGAACTGATACAAAGTGACGTGCCCAAGACAGCCAGGTGAGGGAACATGCTACTAGCACATATGGAAAAACAGGAGAACCAAAGGTTGGTACAGTGAAAACAATAGGTTCTGGGATCAGAGGATCTTGGTTCAAGTCCTATCCTTCTTGCTTAAAACCTTTATTGTATTGGTAAAATCACTTAACCACCCTGGGTCTCACATTCCTCACCTAACTAGATGATATCTGAGATCTTTTCCAAGTATAGTTTTTATTTTCACCATGAACACCTTGGATGGCTTTGCCAAATGCCAGTACAATATATCTTTTGGCAAGAGTTTTATGTTGAATTTTTCATATATCTAAAAGGTTCTTTAGAATTCCTTATTTGTTTCAAGACAGCTCAAATTCTATCTTTTAGAAAGAACTATATTGATGCCCCCATTTTGTGCTCTTTCTTTCCTCAAATAATTTTGCATTTATTTATTTTTCCACTGTTTTTTGTGGTTTATTTATTTTATATTATTATAATAATCTTGTTGTGAGAGTAAATATAAACCCCCCTCTCCCCCCAAAAGATGAGAAAACTTGAGAGCAGTGAGAGAGAAAAATGTACTCCAGCATGTGTTCAGATTCCAATGCCTCTGTCTCTGGGATGAATTGCCTTCTTCATCACGAGTCCACTAAAGAAGTTGGTTCAATATTTTTGCCACAGTTGCTATTACTAACTGTATTTTCCTCCACTCTATTCTATTCTCTCTGTCCTTTCCCCCTGTCCCTGTTCAAAAGTGTGCTGTATCTGAGTACCCTCTCTCACAATCTTTCCTCTCTTCTATCTCCTACTTCCCCCTCTTCCCTCCCCCGTTCCCCCTTATCCCGTCCCTTTCCTCTCATTTTTCTCTGGGGTAAGATAGATTTCTATACCCTATTAAGTGTGCATGTTATTCCTCTCTGAGTCCTTTCTGATAATAATGAAGGCTCACTCATTTCCCCTTCGCCTTCTCCTGTTCCATCCATTAAAAGAGTTTTCTCTTGACTTTTTTTTTTAGGTTTTTGCAAGGCAATGGGGTTAAGTGGCTTGTCCAAGGCCACACAGCTAGGTAATTATTAAGTGTCTGAGGCCGGATTTGAACTCAGGTACTTTTGACACCAGGGCTGGTGCTCTTATCCACTGCACCACCTAGCCACCTAGCCACCCCTCTCTTGACTCATATGAAATATCTTAGCCCCTTCTTCCTCTCCTTTCTCTTCCTCCCAGCTCTTTCCTTTATCATCCATTGACTCCATCTTTTTACTATATTATAGTATTCAGCTCCTTCCTGTGCCTTGTCTATATATGCTCCTTCTAGCTTCTCTTATAAATGAGAAAGTTCATATGAGTTATTAGTATCTTCTTCCCATGCAGGAATATAAACAGTTCAGCATCATTAAATTCCTCATAATTAGTCCCTCTCATCTGCCCTCTCTGATTCACCAGAGATCAAATTTTCTGTTCAGCTCTGGTTGTTTCAATAGGAAAGTTTAAAAGTCCCATTTCGGGAAGATGGTTAATCTACGGCTGTGGAGATCTTGCCCCACATTGTCGGCCAGAAAGAGTTTGATCTGGGGGACAAGGAAGACACGGAGGAGGAAGACTTATAAGAAGAGCCAAATCTAGAGTTCTTCAATGATGGCCCAGCAGCCGAGATGTTGGAGGAGGAGGAGGAGGAGGAGGAAGATGATGAAGATGAAGATGAAGCTCCAGAAGAGGTGGCATTGGCCAGTGCTAAGCAGAGGCGAAGGAAGACCAAAAGTGCCTGGGGGATGCCTTGTGCAGGGACAAGGAGCTCCTGAAGGAGAAGAGGAAGTGGCAGGAGCTGTTCGCAGAGAAGAAGAAAAGAAAACTACTTCCTGCCACTCTTCTAGAGGAGTTAACTACAGCTCCCCAGACTAAAATAAATGAATCATTACCTAGACTGGAAAAAGGTAATATGGAAAGTGAGAACAAGGGGAAAAAAGAAGACAAAATGTTCCCTATATGAGTAAAGAAGAAGTACATGGCCTGTAGACTAAAGGACCAAGATCTGATAGACTTAAGGCAACAAGCAGCCAAAGGCTTCATCCAGAAATATTTATATGGTAGAGGAAGCAACAGAACAACTGTAAAAAAATTTCTTTTCCTTGACAACAAGAGATTGCCAGTTAAAAAACCTGCAGTTCAGTTTGTAAATAATAATTGGGGACTGGGTAGAAAACAAAGTGCTAAGAAGTTCAAAAAACAGTGGATGCATAAAAAGAATCTAGCTTCCAGAAGACCAAATATCACATAAGTCCCCTCTTTTAAATGATTTACATTACACTTAAAAAAAAAACACTATGCAAAATTTGAAAAAAAAAGAAACTTCCCTGTTTCATTGAAAGTTCATCTTTTCCCCTGAAAGAGGATATTGAGTTTTGCTGGGTAGTTGATTCTCTGTTGTAAACTAAGATCTTCTGTTTTCCAGAATATCATATTCCAAGCCCTATGAGCCCTTAATGTAGATGCTGCCAGATCCTGTGTAATCCTGACTATAGAGCCATGGTAGTTGAATTGTTTATTTCTGGAAGCTTTCAGTATTTTCTCTTTGACTTGGGAGTTTTGGAATTTGGCTATAATATTCCTGGAATTTTTTCTTTTGGGATCTGTTTCAGGAGGTGATTGATGAATTCCCTCAATTTCTATTTTACCCTCTGCTTCTAGGATTTCAGGGCAATTTTACTATCCTATTTCTTGAAAAATGAAGTCTAGGCTCTTTGCCTGGTCGTGACTTTCAGGTAGCCCCATAATTTTTAAAATATCTCTTCTGGATTGGTTTTTGAGGTTGGTTGTTTTTCCAATGAGATATTTCATATTTTCTTCTAATTTTTGTTCTTTTTGGAATAGTTTTATTTCTTCCTGATTTCTTGCAAAGTCATCAGCTTTCTTTAGTTCCACTCTGCATTTGAAGGAGTTATTTTCTTCAGAGAACTTTTTTTTATCTCCTTTTCCAGCTGGCCAATTCTGTTTTTAAGGCATTCTTCTCCTCATTTACCTTTTGTGTTGCTTTTTCCATTTGGCCCAAACTGGTTTTTATTATTTTCTTCAGTATTTTTTGTATTTCTTTAACCAAGCTGCTGATTTGGTTTTCATGATTTTTCTGCATCGTTCTCATTTCTCTTCCCAATTTTTCTTCTTTCTCCCTTAATTGCTTTTCAGAGTCTTTTTTGAGCTCATTCATAGCTAGAGTCTATTTTCCATTTCTTTTGCAGGTTTTGGGTACAGAAGCTTTGATTTTGTCATCTTCTGAATCTTCCATGGGACCAAAGTAATTTTCTATGGTCAGATTCTTCTTTTTCTTTTGTTTGCTTATTTCCTCAGCCTATGACTGATTTACTGCACTTCCAAGGCTTTGGAGTTTTGTCGGACACCCCACAGGGACCTTAATTCTTCCAAGGTCTTATGAGAGACTTTGACTGGTCTCTTGCCTGTGCTTTGGTATGTGGATGACCACAGGCCCTCCCCTCTGCCCTGGAGCTGTGTGGAAGGTCCATGCTCAGCTATGGAAGTATGGAAACTTTGGATTTGGGTGTGGGCAAACAGCTGAGTCCTGCCCCAGGGAAAGCAGAGGGACCTCTGCAGTCTCCCTCAACTCCCTTATCATCTGTGGGCTACACTCTGGCGGTGCAGACTGACTTCCTGGATTCCCACTACAGGTTCTTACCACAGGGCTGCCCTAAGGCCAGTACTCTCTCCACACTCACTCTACTGTGGTAGAGTTCTCTCACCACTCCTTCAAGCTGTTCCTGGTGATCCCTGGCTCAGGAGGTCCAGAAACTGACCCCTCTGCCATGGACCCAGGCATTCCCAGGGATCTAGACACTCAGTTTGGCTGTGCTGTAGCTGTGGCTGTCCTTGCCACAGCTTTTTCCAACCCATGGTTCCAGTGAAACAGACCTTTCCTGCGGAACTTCTAAGTTGTCTTGGACTGGGAAATTGTTATCACTCAGTTTTTTGGTGGCTTCTGCCCCTCTAAATTTTGGTTAGAGTCATAATTTGATGGCTTTTGGAGTTTTCTGAGGAACGAGTTTCCAAGAATTCCTGCCTTCACACTGCCATCTTGGCTCCACCCCTATAATCTTGAATTTATTTGTGAACATGGTGGATCACTGAGTTGTTTTCCTCTCTCTATGACCCCCTCCCCCCAGCAGGTTGTAATTTACTTAAGGGACTTGAAAAATTTCATTTGAATTAGATTCAGTGCATTTAATCTCTCAGCTAACTAAGAAATTTTCCATATTCCTTTGGATGATGTTTACCTTGAGTAACCTTTATGAGAATGTATCTCCTTATTTTTGGAGCTCTGGGAATCAATCATTAGCTTCAAGAAATGTACTCCTGACTGTGAAATGGTTAAGCTCAAGAAATCATCTGTGAATCTATCTTGCCTCTTAACATCCCAAGGCAGGATGGACAGCTCAAGAACTGAAGGATTAGTCATCTTGTGATTCTAGTTTAGTGACAAATTTAGAATTCAACACAGATATATAAGGTCAAGAGCTCTTCCTGATGAATAGTCTGATCCTTATGTGCACATAATTGAAATAGGCTATGTAGAGTTTAAAAGAATCCCAGGAGTCTGGGAAATTGAGATTACATCCATGGGTGTCTGGGAGAATGGTGGTATTTTTTACAGTAATAGAAAAGTTAAGAAGAGGGGAAGGTTAGGGGACAAGGGGAAAGATAATAAATCCCATTTTGGACATTTTGAACTTAAGATGTTCATAGGACTAGCTGTGTGACTTTGGGCAAGTCACTTAACCCTATTGCCTTGCCAAAAAAAATTTAAAAAATAAATCTGGAAATCTCTTAATTAAAAAAAGATGTTTATGGAACATCTAAATCTGTTGAAGATACAAAATTGGATTCAGGAGAGAGAGGTTAGAACTGGACAAACAGATTTGAGAATCATCTTTATAGAAATGATCATTGAATCCATGGGGTCATCAACTATGGAGGGAGAAAAGGGCCCAAAACAGTGCCTTGGAGGACACTCATGCTTAGCAGGCATGGATGAAGATCCAGTAAAATAGAATCAGGAGTGGTAGAATTGGGAAGACAAAAACCCGGAGAGAGTCATATTATGATAATCTTGAGAAATAAGAATATCAAGGTGACTTAGAGTCTCAAAAGTTCTCAGGAGACAGGGTAGAGGGAGAGAGTACATGAAAGTCTGAGGAAAAATGAAAAGGTATGGAAAGGCTATTTAGTGTTAAGTAGAATACTTAATTGGGAAAATCTAAAAGAATTTCTTTGCTGCACTTGAGATTGCATAGCTGAATTTAAAAAAAATTGTTATTAGGCTGTAAAAATAAAAAAATAAAAAGCAAGAAATAGAGAGGAAAGTGAAATAAATATGCTTCAATATGCACTCAGATCTCTTTCTAGTGGTAGGTAGATAGCATTTTTCTTCATGGGTCCTTTGAAATTGTCTTGGATCATTGTATTGATCAGTCTTTCCTAGTTGATCATCTTTACAATATTTCTGTTTCTGTGTATAATGTTTTCCTGGCTTTTCTCACTTCACTTTATTATGAATTTATATAAGTCTTTCCCTCATTTCATTCATATAGCACAATTGTATTCCATCAAATCATATACATATACATATATATATATACATACATATATATATATATATATATATATATATATATATATATATATATATATAATCACAACTTGTTTAGTCATTCACCATTGATGAACATCCCATCGATTTCTCATTCTTTGTCACCACAAAAAGAACTATGGCAAATATTTTCTTTGATATCTTTGGGATACAATCCTAGTTGTGGTATTGTTGGGTCCAAAGGTTATATAGTTTTATAGACCTTTGGGTATAGTTTCAAACTCTTCTCCAAAATGACTAGACCACTTCACAATTACATCAATGGTTTATTAGTGTACCTGTTTTTCCACATTCCCTCTAGCATTTTTTTTGTTGTTGTTATCTTTAGCCAATCTGATAGGTGTGAAGTGATAACTCTGAGTGGTTATTTTGTTTTGTTTTGTCTTGCAAGGCAATGGGGTTAAGTGACTTGCTCAAGGTCACACAGCTAATCAGAGTGGTTTTAATTTGCTTTTCTATAATCAATCATGATTTAGGTCATGTGATTATTGATAGCTTTGATTTCATCCTCCAGTAACATCATATTCTTTGATCATTTATCAATGGGGGAATGACTCTTATTTTTATAAATTTGACTTAGTTCATTATATATTTGAGAAATTAAACCTTTATCAGAGAAACTTGCTGTAAATCCTACCCCCCCTACCTCCCCACACACTTTCCTGCTTTCCTTTTTTTTTTTTTTTTTGGTTTTTGCAAGGAAATGCGGTTAAGTGATTTGCCCAAGGTCACACAGCTAGGTAATTATTAAGTGTCTGAGGCTGGATTTGAACTCAGGTCCTCTTGACACCAGGGTTGTTGCTCTATCCACTATGCCACCTAGTTGCTCCTCCTGCTTTCCTTCTACTTTTGGCTGCTTTGTTTCATTTGTGCAAAAATACTTTAATTTCAAGTCATCACATTTATCTATCTTATTTCCCATGATCCTCTCTATTGCTTGTTTGGTCATAAACTTTTCCCTTAGGGGCATCTAGGTGGTGCAGTAGCAGTGGCTAGAGTAATGGCCCTGGAGTCAGGAGGATCTGAGTTCAAATCCAGCCTCAGACACTTAATAATTTCTTAGCTTTGTGACCTTGGGCAAGTCACTTAACCCCATTGGTTTGCAAAATAGCAAAAACAAAACAAACTCTTCCCTTATCCATAGATCTGACAGGTAAAATTTTCCATGCTTCCTAATTTGCTTATGATATCCCCTTTATACTTAAATCATGAGCCCCGATATTATTTTTGTATACAGTTTGAGATGTTGGTTTAGGCCTAATTTCTGCTAAACTGCAATCCAGTTTTTTTTATTTTTATTTTATTTTATTTTTTAGGTTTTGGCAAGGCAAATGGGGTTAAGTGGCTTGCCCAAGGCCACACAGCTAGGTAATTATTAAATGTCTAAGACCGGATTTGAACCCAGGTACTCCTAACTCCAGGGCCAGCACTTTATCTACTGCACCACCTAGCCACCCCCATGCTCTCCAGTTTTTCCAGTAATTTTTGTCAAATTGTGTGTAACTTAAATTTGTAGTAATCCTGTCAGCAGTTTCAGAATTTTCTCTAACTTTGTCCAACAACATATAAATACAAACAAATGCAATGAGCTATGGGAAGAATACAAGATAGGAGCTTGGAAAGCATGATCAGTGATAGTATGAGAAGGCAAAACTTGAATGCAGTAGAGAATGAGGGTTGAAATGAATCACTAAAGCGTTGAAACATGGAAAGACTGAGAGTCCAGGTGTAGAGGTGATGGCCTGGAGAAAAAAATGAGGGGTGAAGAGATTAGAAGTCATGATGAGGACAGAGAACAGGATTAGGGGCCATAAAACAGAGGGAAAGATAGAAAGATTATGATCAAAGAAAAGGAATTTCACAGTTCATGAACATGGAATTGGAACACTTTGGGTGATGGCAAGATAAACCATATGAGCATTGCTATGTGTAGCTAAAATGGACAGCATGGGAAAGAGGTAAATTTTATCTATTGGTCTGTCTCTGTCTGTCTATCTGTCTGTCTATCTTGAATTCCTTTAGTATGAAGGCAGAAAATATAGGAGGGGGGATATTGGAGGAATCAGTAGATAACAGTTACCAGAATCTTGATGGGTGACAAATTTAGATGAAATGACCCTAAAAGGAGGAAAGGTTACTGGGTAATGGTGGTAGAAGGAGAGTCTGAAAGTGGCAATGGAAAGCAAGAAATATTCCAATTCCCCCACCAGTGAGTAGAGCATTATATGTGAAAATCCATCCTGGGAGGGATGACCAGTCAATAGGAAGGAGTAAGATCTCAGTGGGTGCCAGAAGGGAGGAGTAAGAAAAGACAAAATTTGTTACCTATGGAACATTCTAGAGATCACAGTGCAAGAAATGGGTAGGTATGGAGTGATTTTTGAGAGAGTATGGACTAAGGGAACTGAAATAAAGGAGCAGGCAGTGGTGGGTGAGGAATGGGGTAATGACTACCTGGGATAATCACTGGGATGGGGAGAGTATGAAAGGGTAAGAAAATGCTAACAGTTATATTTTCTAAATTTGCAGCACTATATGGTAGTATTTTTTTCCCATAAAATGAAACATGACTAATACTGTTTGGTGACATTTGTGGTAATCTAGGGTCAGTAAAGTTTGTTCCTTATTAGTTCTAGGCTCCTTTTTTGATCCATGTGTCCAGAGTCATTAATTAAGGACTATTTCAATTTTGTATCTCTAGCTTTCACACTTAGTATAAGGACTGACACATATAGATGTTTAATAGATGCTTGAAGCCCTTCAGTGAAGAGGAACTCACCACCTCTTGAAACAACCCATCCTCTTTTATTTTTTTAATTAAATTAAAAAAATAATAGATATTGATTTTCTCTCCCTCCTAGCCCTACCCCATTGGGAGGGGGGAACAGTTCCTTGTAATAAAAATGCATAATCAGTCATGCAAAACAAATTCCTTCATTGGACATTCTGTAAAATGAGAGGGAAAATTAGGTAATCTCTATGATCTAGTTTAGATTTAGTTTCCAGGAATAGGGGAGTAAATCCCCTTTCTGTTCTTGTTCTGTCCTTGTTAAACGTCATATGGAATATTGTGTTCAGTTCTGTGCACCAGAATTTAAGAAGGGCATTGATAAGGTGGACAATGTTCAAGGCCTTGAATTTTTTTTTAAATTTTCTGGGGCGTGTATGATACATACCAGATCAAGAATACTCTCAATGATGAGATCAAAGATTAATAAAGTATAGAATTATGTCAGATGAACTCTGGACTGATAATCTCTGAGTGCAGATGGAAGCATATTTTTTTACTTTATTTTTCTTGCCTTTTTTTTTTAAACCACATGGCTAATGGAGAAATCTGTTTTTCATGACTTCAAATGTATATTGAGTATCATATTTCTTGCTTTCTTAATGAGTGGGGAAGGGGCTGATGGGAGGGAAATAACTTAGAACTTAAAATTTTTAAAAGAATATAAAAATTTAAGAAACAATAAAGAAAATGGAATTTTAAAAATAATTATTGTAGCACAGTGAAAAGAGCACTGAACTTGGAAAAAGGAAGACCTGGGTTGTAATCTTTCCTCAAACACTCACTAGCTGCAATGTGAAGCCATGGTTAACCAATCTGGGCCTCAATTTCCTCATCTGTAAAATGATAGAGTTGACCCTAGGACCTGTAATACCCCTTCTACCTTTAAATAAATGAACATGTCATGTATTGTTTTCCCTTTCTCATGCTGTTCCTTTGGGCTGCAAGTCTTCTCCTTAGTTGGTGATGTCTTATCCATTGATAGTTAAAATCCTACTTAAATGCTTTCATCTCTTAAGGAATCTTTCCTGATTCTCCCATTGGTAATAACCTAACACCTTCTCACTAATTCCCTTTCAGGTCACACTTTGTCTTATACCTTTCTAGTACATTCATCAGGTAATACTTTGTATAAGAGTTACTTATGTATAACTCCTGTCTAGATATGCATAAGAAATGTCTTATTAAATAAAAACTTTTATTAGATAAAAAAATTTTCCTGATTAGGTTTCAGGTTGATAAGAATAAATGCTGAAAAACTATCTATCTATCTATCTATCTATCTATCTATCTATCTATCTATCTATCTAATGAAATATGACAAATTTCTTGAAAGACCTAGTTGTTTTCCCTAACACAAGCCTCAGAAAGTTAGGGCCATATTGTCCTTTGTATCTTCCCAACACACACACACACACACACACACACACACACACACACACACACTCTGCCTGCAGTAGGCAATTAGTGAATGTTGGCTGAAATCCAAAGTAAATGTCACAAAATTATAAAAACTAGCATTTCCCCAAATAAACTACATGAGATGACATCTCCCCTTACTCTCCTCCAAGAAGTGGGAGGTCCATAAATGTGCAACATTGCATTTATTTTCAGATTTTTGCCCTTATTGTATTGATTATGTTGATAGATTTTTTTCCCTTGTTTTCTTTTTTTCTTTTAAAATATTTATTATATAGGATGGCTCTCTGGAAAAAAGGAGGGATATGGGAAAAGATTAATATAAAAATGAAATTTAAATTTAAAAATAACAAAATTAATATAAAAGATAGCAAAATAAAATATATCAACAAATTTTAAATACTAGTTGAATTAAACTGTTTCCTGCTTCAAGACATAACTCTTTGTAAGCTCATCTTCCACATGACATTTGTTTTTCTAATACCTGTCCTCTCCTTTTGAAATGTTGACATTGGCTCTTCCAGTCCTGTGAGAGAGAAAAATTCCCCAGAGACCACAGCTGTGGCTTAGTTTTCATCACTTCTCTTCATCTGATCAGGCCTCTCTGTCTGCCAAGGTCCTTCTCAACAGCATTTCTTTCGTCCAACTCACTGTAATCTAAAACATCCCCCCCATCTGGGGCTTCATAGTGAGAAAAGAAGTGTTGGATCTCTCTGAGCTTGGCTCAAAATTGACCAGATCTGAGGCCTTTGAAGACCCTGTGGGAGTTTAGCTCTACTCACCTGACCATAGTGTCCCTAGATAATTAACCATGCCAGGGCTTACTCCCTATCCCTTGGTCCCAGAGAAATCAGGAATTTAAAACGTCTAGAAGGCAAGAATAAGGACCTCATGTTATATAGGGGAGTTGTCTAATTGGGACTATTGATAATTGCTCCTTTAATAAGCAGTGATGATTTCTTTCCCCACTCCCACCCTCAATTTCCCAAGCTTTGACCTATCTGGAACGGGCGGGGACTGAAGGATTAATTAATTCCAATGATTTTGAAGGGAAATTTCACTGCAGAAAATATGATGTAAGTGAGGACAGTCTGATTACTTAGTTGGATATTGGCAGAAAGCTGTACCCTTTTTCCCCATCTCCTTTTTCTGTCCCTTGTTTCCTTCAGACTAATAAAGACAGAGTAAGAAGAATACAAATAACAAGACAAAAATTATATTTTCTTAAAGGAATTAGTCCAATGTTTTCTCCTCCCATCCCATCCGAGTTCATTTTAAACAATCATATCTCATAATGATACAATACTTTATAATTATAAAACTCCAAAACTGAAAGGAAGCTCAGACCTAGCTGGTCCTAATCCAGCCCCTTCATTTTACAGTTGAGGAAACTGAGGCCCCTGAAAATTAAGTCACTTACCTTCAGAAACACAGATAAAAAAGAATCAGAGGTAAGATATAGAGGTCCTCTGACCCCAAAGCCAGGTCTCTTCATTTTACCATGCTGCCTGCAAAGATCTTGATATTTTAAGGTCTCATTTGATTCTCACACAACTTTAAGGCAGATAGTATTACATCTATTTTACAAATGAAAAAAACTGAAGCTCTGAGGGACTGAGGGGCTGGTGCCTCATTTGTCCACAGTGGATGACACCTCCCCCAAGGGTCCTTCAATTAGTAAGCAAATGTCAGAAATGCCAAAGATGCTAAGGTGCAGGGAATAATTTGAGTGCTAGCCCCTACCCTGTAGGTAGAAGAACTCTTGGTAATGCTGGAAGCCTGTTGAGAAGGACTCTATTATTATTATTTTTATTATTAATCTCTGTCTCTGTCTCTGTGGGTCTCTCTCTCTTTCTGACCCTCTCTGTTTCTGTCTCTCTCTCTCCCCTCCTCCTATCTTTCCCTGTCCCACTTTCATGATTTCATCAGTGTCATAACTTTCACCAATTCAAAAGGATCTCTTCTGTAATTTATAGGATTATACGATCATAGATCTAAGCTGGAAAGTACCTCAGAGTTATTTAGTTCAATCCTTTCATTTTGCTGATTGAAGAAACTGATATTTGGAAAGATGATAGTTTTTTTTAGGTTTTTTTTTTTTGCAAGGCAATGGGGTTAAGTGGCTTGCCCAAGGTCACACAGCTAGGTAATTATTAAGTGTCAGGTCGAATTTGAACTCAGGTACTTCTGACTCCAGGGCCAGTTCTCTTATCCACTGCACCACCTAGCCGCCCCCAAGATGATAGTTTTTAAAAGACATTTCCAGGAGGCAGTGAGAGATTAAGAGACTTGCCTGTAGTTATACAGCTGGTATATATCAGAGGTGAGACTGGAACCTTGGTCTTTTTGACTCCAGGGTCAGGATTTAGATTCATTTTGCTTGACATCAAAGGGCATAACTAAGAGCATTGACAGAGGCATATTTCAGCTCAATATAAGGAAAACTTCATCACAACTAGAACTTTTAAAAAAACAAGGTTACTTAAATAGGTAATGATCTTCCCATTAGTGGATATCTCCAAACAGAGATCATTTTTCAGGATATTGTAGTTCTTGTTGGGATACTTTTTCAGGTATGGGGTGAGATAGATGATCTCCTAGGTACCTTCCTGATGTGAGATTATAGACTATAGGTTAGAGGTCGATGTTTCGTGATGTGAGAGAAATGGTGAGAGAAACACCTTGGCATTGTAGATGTTGGCACTGTAGATATGGCAGATCTCCCCTTTCCATTAAACCATCCGACTTGCTTCTTTTCACACCTTTTCTTAACTAGGTCCTGTATGGTTTTGGAGTCAGAGGAACTGGCTTTGAATCCTATCTCTGTCATTTACCAGAGCTATAACTTGTTGTCTGATCACTTCAGTCATGTCTGACTCTCTGTGACTTTTTTGGTGGGTCTTTTTTTCTTGGCAAAGATACCAAAGTGGTTTGCCATTTCCTTCTTCAGCTCATTTTTCAGATGAAAAAACTGAGACAAATAGGGTTAAGACTTTCCTAGTGTCACACAATGTCTGGAGTCAGACTTTGAACTCACAAATGTGAGTCTTCCTGACTTCAGGCACAGTGGTTTCTCCACTGCACTACCTACCTGCTCAGGAGCTACAATTAGAGCAGGGATAATAATAATGGGGATAATTTACCCTCTGGGTACAGAATTAAATGGATACAAAATAAAGTAAATTTTAATTTATTACCACTGACTGCACAAGATGACCTGGGAAGAAATGTCTCCATGTCCACTCTCCAGAGCTGTGTCTTTGATTCTGCTTTTCTACTCAATGGAAATTTTTGCATCTTGTATTATTTTTCTACATCATGAATTGCAAAGTTGATTTCAGGGTATGCTTTGTTCTTGCTTGCCCTCTGCACCAAAGTTATAAGTTAGCACTTTGCTCCTTATTACCTTTTACTTAGTGGGATTCTCCAACTTTGTCCCCTAACAATGTGACATAAGATAAGTCACAACCTCTCTTAATTTGCCTACCAATAAAATAGGGGAGTTGAAGTAAATGACTTTTAAGCTGTCTTTCTAATCTAAATCTATGATCTTATGATTCCTCCTTCATCTTAGATCCATGACCTTATGATACTGAAATAGGGCAGCTCTTAACCACTGTGGGACAGGGATGGTTTGTCTTGGTGAAGAATCAGAAAGGGAAGTGAGGGCAGTGCAGGCTACTTTTCCATATGCATTAAGTTCAAGAACCTCCCTGAAGATTGTGTCTTCCCTTGTCTGATATCCTCTTAGTGTCTCTGAGCAGGGCCAGGATCACATATATTGAACTGAAAGCAAGAAAGAAATTTTGAGACAATCTAATTGAATCCCCTTATTTAGAAAATAGAACTTGGGACTGGAAGAGGTTAAGTGACTTGCCCATGTCATTTGACTTCAAACTCAATGCACTTTTCATAGTACCACCCTGCCCCTCAGTGTACCACGAACCCCCCTTCCCCAGAAACCTCTGCTATCTCTCTTTTTTGCCAATACATGGGAAATTATATAGATCCTGTTTTTACCTCTTCCTTTACCCACCAATCTAAAGTGCTATCCAAAGCAATATTCAAGAACTCAAACATCCTTTTGCTAAGTCCATTGGTTATTCCTGCAGAATCTGCTAAGGTAGTTTCCAGGCACTGACCCTTCTTTCTTTCCTCCCATTTCTATTCAGACTTCTAGGTCTCTGAGACTAGGGGTTCTATTCTTCTGGGCCCTGTGATTCAGAAGCAGTGGGGTGGTTTATTCCCCCCCCCCCCACTTCTTGTGCGGCTTGCCCATTCTGGCCAAGTTTCTGTGGCCCCACCATGTTCAGGGACCCTGGCCCAGAGCCAGAACCATGAGTAGCCTCCAGGCTCTGTTCTCTGTGGGATCTTGACAGGAAGTCCTTTCATGTGGCTGCCAGCTGGACTCCTGGCCTTAGAATCAGACTCTGGCAGGACCAAGGAGATGGAGGAGGAGGAGGGAGAGGGAGAACTCCAAGTGTGAAAAACCCTCTCTGTTTAGAAGTGACTCTGAAAAGATGAAAACAGAGGTAGAGGAGAGATCAAGGGGAAGTCCATGTTAACCCCGGTGAAAAAAAAATCTGTCTCAGGGACCCCTCTGTAAAGGATATGCTTAGTTAATTCCTTCTCTCCTCTAGCAAAGGGCTCTTGCCCAGCCATGAGGAAGAAAAGTGGATTGGGTGGGGAATGGAAAACAGAACATTTCAATTCCTGCTCCCCATCCTCCCCCTCTAACATTTTGCTGACCTATAATCAGGATGGGAAATATGACCCAGGTTTATTGAAGCAACTGAAAATGTTTTGGTTCATTGATCCCTTTCTCCCATCACTCCCATGCCCCACTCCTAACCCCTGCCCCAAGAAAGACCAAGTTCTAACAAATAGGGCCCTAAGGGGCTGAGCAGGGAGGATTCGCCAGGCAGAGGTCTGGGAAGGCAGGGTTTCCCCTCCTCTGGGGTGCTTGCTGTCCACTCTCACTCTACATGGGTTATTTTTTCCATTGAACACTCCAGGGAAAAACAAGCAGGGACTGTTGGAAAACCTGGAGGCTGTTTTTGTTTACTCAAAGACATGTTAAGGAGCACACACCTCTCCCCAAAGGTCAGCAGTCCTTTCTGGAAGAGCCAGACTGGAACTCCCTAATGTGAGGAGAAAGAGCCCTGGGTCACAGAGGATCATTTGAGAATCAACATGTTCTAATGGTCTTAGAAGCAAGACTGGGGTTCAAGAAGTTGAGGTTCCTACCCCTCTGTCTCCCTTCTTCCCCCCCTGCAGCTACAAGTGATATTCAAGAGGTCAGAAATCCTTCTCCCAAATATGTTGCTATGGACTGTCCCATCCTCTGGATCACAGTACTTAGAGCCAAGTTTTGTATTTGTTGTCTAATATCAATATGACCTTGGTCAAGTCACTTCTCTTTGATCTTGGTCTCCTTTTCTTTAAAAGATGGAGGTTGGACTTGATGATTTCTCAGGTCTCTTCCAGTCAGTCCTCTGAGCTTTACTTTTTAGTTTAATGCTTTGCTCATTATAGAGTGAAAGCAATAGGGAGATGACTAGGGATTTCTTTTACTGTTTGAGTATTATTTTTACATTTTAAAAATTGATGCCTTAAAAACCCCCAAAACAGAAGTTCCTAATTTGCCCATTGGACCCTTCTTTGTAACAAAGAAAAATAGTATAGTAAAAATAATGCAACATTCTGTCTCCATCATCTGCCACCAAGAGACTTTGAGTTTCTTGTAAACTCATGAATAGGTATTGGTTTGTATTTGTATCCTCAGTAGCTAAAACAGTGCCTGGCAAATGTTCACTGACTGACTGATTTTCTCTTCTTTCAGCCAAGTTGATTCATTGCAATTATTCTGGGTTGTGTTGTCTTTTAACACTGTTTTTATAAGTATCTTAGCCAATTTTTTGTTCTCTCACTTCTGTATGACTTCATACAGATCTTCCTATTTTCTTCTGAAATCCTCATAGTCTCTGCCTTACATCATGATATTTTTCCATTACCTTCATGTATCAACTTCCTTATTCACCCTATGTTCTTGGAACTGAATCAAGTTATAGAGATGGTAGTTTTTGAAAAAGCACAAAGCCCTATATAAATGATAGGGGTGATTAGATCTCATCCAGTCTATATAACATCATTTAATGATGGATTCTCTAATGATGGGCACTTACTTCATTTTCCCTTTTTTTGATACCACAGTTTTATCAAAAGTGTCGTCCTGTAGGCCCTCTAAAAATGGATTATCTTGATATTTTTCTATTTTCTTTTACCATTAGGGGCAGATAATATGAGGATTTCATAAGGAAGAGGATTTTATAGGAAGATTTGTATGAAGTCATATGAAGTCATACAGAGTCAAGAGAACAAAAAATTGGCTAAGATAGTATAAAGGAAAACAGTGTCAAAGACAACTGAACCCAGATTAATTGCAATGAATAACTGCAGTGTGTGATAAATGAGTTAAGATAGGTTATATCCTTCTGTTTCATAGGATCATCTGATCTAGGATTTGAACCTAGGTCCTCAGGCTTAATGAGTCAATCAATATTTATTAGATATGCTTATTGATGATTTAGAACATTTTAACATGGCTGATAAATTCTCACTTTTAAATTCTGAAAACTATTCAAATCTTTTGAACATTCATTTATTGAGAAATAACTTTTGTTCTTATATATTTCTGTTTTGATATAAAAGAAATTAACTTTTATCAGATATGTTTTATGTAAAGTTAAGACAGTATAATAGTATAATGGAGAGAAAGTTGGAATTGAACATAAGATCATATTCTACCTGACACATAACATATTTAGTTTTATGACTCTGGACAAATCATCTAATCTCTCAGTACTCTAAGCAATGCTCTCAGACCAAAAATGGCAGAGAAAGTGCTGATCTGCATTGGAATAAGTTTTTTACTCTAGAGTTCCCCATCACAATAAAATTGTACATCTAGTTCAGATCCCAATTTTATGCAAAGTTTTTTTTCTTACTTTTTCTTACAGTTTATTTTGTAGTCTAACTGCATTAATTTTGATTGTACAAAATCTTTTTAAATTTTGTGTAATTGGAAATGTTTATGTTATCTTTTATGTTTAACTCTACCATTTGGTTGGTTGAAAATCCTCCCCTTAACAATAGATTTGATTGGTACTTTTTTCTGTTTTCCTTTAGGTTTTTTTCCTAATGATATGTTTTTTTTATATTTAGAACATATCTGTTTGGTTTTTATTTTGATACATGGTATAAGCAGTTGGTTTAAACCTAATTTCTGCCAAACTACTTTCCTAGCAGTTTTGTCAAAAAGCATGTTTTTCCCCTGTGCTTTGTGTTTTGAGATTTATCAAACACTGGCCTACTTTGATTCTCAGACTATTATACTAATTACTGGTACCAAATGGGTCTGGTTATTACTGTTTTATAATATTGGGGGTAGCGGGCTAAACTAGTGATTTTGAGAAGGAAGGAGGTATAGAAAATTAACTAGAGACTTTTACGGCAAATGTGCCCAAGATTCAGGAAAAGAGATGATTCAGTCAAGATAAGAAACCCAGGAAGACATTCTGGGCTAGAAATGGATAACCGCTTGACTGAAGTTTATGAGAAGCTACTCAGAACATGTCAGATTAGTTTTTTATGGGAACTTTCTCATAAGTAACTTACCTTACTAGGCTTTTGGAAATCTGTAACCATTAAGAGAGATTACATAACCTTCTGAGATCTCATCAGGAAGCAAACAACCTGCAATTACTGAATCTCAAAGTTGAAAGGGACCTCTGAGCATTTCCAGTCCAACCTGTTTCAGAAGAAGAATTCCCTTAAAAAAAAAGTCACTGACAAGTGATATTAGTAGTAGTAATAGTAGTAGTAGTAGTAGTAGTAGTAGTAGTAGTAGTAGTAGTAGTAGTAGTAATAACAATAACATAATAGCTATAATGATCCCTGACATTTATATGTTGACCTAAAGTTTGCAAAGTGCTTCATACATATTAGCTCATTTAGTACTTTCCATTACTCTGTGAGGCACGTCATATTGTTATGCTCATTTTATAGATGAGGAAACTGATTGAATGATACTGGATCACAGAATACATGGAAGTGAGCAAGATGAAGGAGTACTAGAGGGGCAGTAGTTTGGTTAGATTATGAAGGACTGTGAATGAATTTCATCTTAGAGGTGAAAGGGAGCCACTGTAGCTTATTGAATGGTGGGGAGGTGGCATGAATAGAACTTTGTTTTAGGAAGATCACTGTATAGAGTTGAAAAATAAACTGAAGTGGAAAGATAGACTGAAGTGGAGAGAGACTTGAGGCAGGGAGATCAGCTAGCAGGCTCTTGCAACAGTCCTGGCCTATGGTCTTGAGGACCTGCACCAGGGTGGTGGCAGTATCAGAGGACAAAAATAGAATATATGAGGATGATAGGAAGGTAGAAATGACAGGTTTTGGTAATAGATTGGATAAGGAGAGTAAGTATGACCAAGTTAGCAGTAACTACTTACTCTTTACTAAGCAGCCTCCTTACTATTACTTTTTGACTTGTTCATGACCTTGATCCTGGAAAGGACATAGGTTAGAGAAGGGAGGAATGCATATAGCTATTCCCTGAAAAGCAGATATAATAAAATTTATTCTGCATTTCCCAGCTACCAATGTCCTACCCAGAAGTATCTTTGTGTGTGTGTGTGTATTTATATCCCTTTCTTCAAATCAATGGTAAACATAAATCAGAGAAAGTATACATGAGATAATATATACCAAGTAATATACAGTGAATGCTCCTATTGGGAGTAAGATAGCTCAAGCCATTTGAGAGAGGGTCTTAAATCTCACTCAAGGGGAAATAAAATGGGGATAGGGACATTATTGAAGCTCATCTATATATTAACTTCTTTCCAAAGTCTTTCTCTCCTTTGGAAACCTAAAGAGAATCTGGAATCACTTGTCTTCTCTCCTGAAACTATATATCAAGGGATCAGAATCTCTTTTCTCTCAAGTTCTCTCCAACTCCACCCCTCACATAGGCATAGAGCACTGAGTAATCTCCATCATTAAAAACAGTCTAATGAAAATGGCCTCTGAGATACTTGATATATTAATGTAGAGAGCAGCACTCAAAGTTGGTGATGCAAAGATTATAATGACCTAAGACCTTTGTGTGTTTGACTAACATGAGCTTTATCTTTCTCTCAGTAAGCCTCTGATTCTAAGGTTCCACAACTGGAAGTCTAGATCCTAGAATTGTTATGATTCTAAAAATGTTCTGACTGAAATAAAATTTCAAAATGGAGATAGAATGGAAAAAGGTGTCAAGGATGTATTAGATAGTCTGTAGTGACTAATTGGTCTACAACTATCTTTATCTTGTCTCTAGTAGAACAGATTTTTTTCCCAATTGATATTTTATTTTTCTAATTACATGTTATAAAAGTTTTTCAACATTCATCCACATGCATATGCAATTTTATAAGTTATATATTTTCCTTCCACCCTCCCTTCCCACCCTACTCCCCTCAGTGGCAAATAATCTGGTGAATGTTGTACATATACATTTGTGTTTAACATGTTTACAGATTAGTCATTTTTTGTATGAGTAATTAGGACTAAGGAAAAAGAAAGAAAACCACGAGATGGAAAGAAAACATAAGAGAAATTTTTAAAAAGTGATTGTAGTGTTCATTCAGATTCTGTAGTTTTATTTGTTTTGTTTTTCTTCCTCTGCTGAGAAGGTTGATCAACTCACAATGTTGTTGTTAATATATAGTATTCTCTTGGTTCTGCTCCCTACACTCAACATCAGTTCCTGCAATTCATTCCATGCTTCTCTACAGTCTGATCATTTATGGTTTCTTATGGAACAATATTACTCCATAACATTCATAAACTATAATTTGTTCAGCTATTCCCCAATTGATGGGCATTACCTCAATTTCTATTCTTTGCCTCTACGAAAAGAGCTGCTATGAATATTATGAAACATGTGGAACTTCTCCCATTTTTTATGATTTCTTCTGGATATTGGCCTAGTATTGATCTTGCTGGGTGAAAGGGTATGATCAGTATTACTTGATCTATTAACTGATCTATGGTATTTCCCTTTATATATAGTAGAATAGATTTTTTAAAATGATGCTATGCAAAAAATGTATTTAGAGAGTCTTTGTCAGGGGATTAATAAAAGGTATTGTTATTTTTTGTTTTCATGCCATTGTTCATTTCCCTTAAATAATGCCTGTCCTGTTTTCCCTAAATAATCTTTTCTTCCAACAGAGAAATTTTTTTCATAAAAACCAAGAAACACAGTTCCATATCTGACAGTGTTTTACATTCTATCTCATTAATTTCTTACCTCTTCACTTAGAGGAGATATGTTTTTCCTAAGCAGTTTTCAGGGAATAAGATTAGCAATTTGAATCAGTTTGACTTTTTTATTGTTTACATTATTGTAGCCTTTGTGTTTTGGGCTTATTTCTTTCTGGATCTGTATATACAAATTTCCCCATGTTTCATGCTTGGTTTTTTTGCTAATGCCAACACTAATACTAAGAATATTTTGGTATATATTATAATTTTGTTTTTGTCTCATCTCCTTGGTACATATATTCAGTAGTGAGATTACTGGGTCAAAGAATATGAACAGTTTAGTTAGTTTTTGTTCATAATTCCAAAATGCTGTCTGGAATGATTGGATCAATTCCCCACACAGTGTATGTATGTACATATGTATTTTTTTTAGGTTTTTGCAAGGCAAATGGGGTTAAGTGGCTTGCCCAAGGCCTCACAGATAGGTTAATTATTAAGTGTCTGAGACCGGATTTGAACCCAGGTACTCCTGACTCCAGGGCCGGTGCTCTATCCACTGCGCCACCTAGCCACCCCATGTACATATGTATTGACATAGATACAATGTATCTACTTTTCCACAACCCTTCTAAAATTGATTGCTTCATTTTCTGGTCATTTTGGGGAATCTACAGAGTGAAATTCAAACTTCTTCTAATTTATACATCTACTCTTAATGATTTGGAATATATTTTCAGATGATCACTTAAATTTTGAACTTCTGAAAACTCTTCCTATCCTTTGACCAGTCATCTACTGGGAACTAGCTCTTGGTTGTAAACATTTATGTGAATTTCCTATATAACTCGGTTATCTGACTCTTATGTGACATATTTGATGAAAATTTGTTCTTTTTTTAAGTTTGAGTACCACAGAATTTAGAATTGGAAGTGGTGATGTACAAGAGCTCAGATTGACTCTTGAGATCTAACGTTAAATTTTCAGTTTGTGTAACCTAAGAAATTGATAAACATTATACTTCAGGGCTTGATTTATTGTGTTAATTGTATAAATAACAAAGTGATGATGAAAATTTTAGTAATGGCAAATTAAACTTACCAGTGCATCATGAATACAGTTTTGTTTATAGATGAGTCAGTTGTCAAACATTTACCAGTAAACTCCTGGATGGAAGATACCTTATAGACCATCTCCAGTCTTCCTTGTTTGTAGATGAGGCAGATGAGGTCTCAGAGAGGTAATTTGTCCCAAATCACAGATATGGGTTTTGAATACAGACCTCAATTACATTGATTTGTAACAATAATCCACATTTATTGGGCTTTAAAGTATAAGAAATATATTTTTCCCAAGTCTCGGAAGTCAATCCTATAGGCATTGTACTACCCATTTTAAATTTGAAGAAACTGGAATTCCATGAGATAAAATGAATCACTTATAATCAGGTAGCTGCCAAATGGTAGGATTAGAAAATTAGACAACAATTCTAGGATTCTCTCCATAATATCTGCCACCTTCTGGGTTTAGGAATTCATGAGCTAGTGCAAGCTGTTTCTCCAGGAAATTATAATTTAAGAAGGAGATTTCTATGGATGTAATTTGGAGGGATGAAGTCCTGGGAATGTAGTTGTGGTTACCAGGAATGGAGACACCAAAAAATAAGAAAGGTTAAAGGCGCATAGGAATTATTAGAGGGGCGGTTGGAAAAAAGCTCAGATAAATGAAGAAAAGTGGGCAAACATTTCTCAAGTACTTACTGTGTGCTCAGCACTAAGAATATAAAAGTAAAAAACTCTGCTTATAAGGAACTTATATTCTAATAGCACATATAGGGGAGTGGTTTGAAAAATCACAAGTATGATGAATGGTGCCCTGCCAGAGGGGATTGATGAGTATTTTGCAAAGGCTTAGAGTTCTCTAGCTGGGAAGTAGGAGGGGAGTTATGGAGGTGGGCAGAGTGGCAGTTGAGAAGATGACTAGAGAGAAAAGTGAGACACTGCTGAAGCTGGTCTATATATATTTTCATATCTATCTATCATCTATCTATCTATCTATCTATCTATCTATCTATCTATCTATCTATCTAATTTGAACCATATGAAACGCTCACCAGTCTGGATGATGGACCATAATTCTTTCTGTGGTGAGGAACTCAAAAAACAGTTCTATAAACATAGTTAAGACTATGTCCTTGGGGGCAGCTAGGTGGCGCAGTGGATAGAGCATTGGCCTTGGAGTCAGTAGTACCTGAGTTCAAATCCGGCCTCAGACACTTAATAATTGCCTAGCTGTGTGGCCTTGGGCAAGCCACTTAACTCTATTGCCTTGCAAAAACTAAAAAAAAAAAAAAAAAAAAAAAAAAGACTATGTCCTCAAGGTGATGTCAGGAATGAGGGCTGGTTAAATCCTGGAAAATTCCACTAATGGGAACTGGCCTTTTTGGCAACTGTCAATTTAACTCTGGGACTGATGGAAGGCCACTGACATTTTCATGATAGGTGAGCAGCCAACATCATCAGGATCATTTGTCCAAATAGATTTCAGTTTAACGAATATATGTGGCTTCCCAGATTCTTTTAGTTGTGTTTTTTTCTTCTTTATCTTCTTGGGATCTATAGCAAACTTGCTAGGCAACTTCCTCCCTCTACAAGTTTAAATCATTTCCAAACAAATTTGAAAGAAGTTTAATGAATTCAGGCTGCTCACTCAATAGCCCCCTTTACTGTCACCACTCATGCTTTAGTGTGTTGTTCTGTTTGGGATCATTCTGTTTGGGAAAATAGCCTTCCCCTTTTTCTCTTCTGGGTTCTGCTTTGCTTTCCTCCCTCCACTCCCATGAGTCATATATTACCATAAGTCCTGAATTTAATGAAAATTACTATGAGTGGGAGGTCTTAATAGTCTATGAATTAGAGAAAGCACCTGCAGGTGCACATAATAATGTCAAATTCCAACTTTGTCCAGTTCAAGAGATTAAAGAATCAAAGAATTTGAAAACTGGAAGGGACCAAAGAGGGTATCTAGTCTAAACCAAACAGGAAGAAGAATCCCTTCTGCAGTGCTTTTGACAAGCAATCCCCTAACCTTTGCTCCAAGGCTCCCAGTGAGGAGAAAACCATTATGTCCCATAAAGATGAGGAACTTTGGGAGAGGTCTAATTCTTAGGAAGTTTTTTTCTGATATCTAGCCTAAATTTACCTCTACAAATTTAACCTGCTCCTCCCAATCCCCCCCCCCCCAGAACCAAGAAAAACAAATTAGATACTTCTTTTGTGTGACAATCTTTTCAGTACTTAAAGCAGGCTAGACATTGTTGTTTGTAACTGTGGCCTCTGCTATGGGGGAGGATCATGTTGACTATGGAAGCTCTGAGCTGCAGTAGGGCTAAAGCTAATTATCCACATTAAGTCTCTCATCAATGTGGTGATTCCCTCAGCAGTGGAGGCAACAACTTTAGGCTACCTAAAGAACAAATCAACCCAGATTGGGAAACCAGAGCAGTTTAAAACTTCTGTGCCAATTGATGCTGGGATTGGGTTCATGAATAATTGTTAAATTTCTATAAGATTGGATAAGATTGAAATTCAGTCTTAGAAGCAAGTAAAACAAATACTTGAAGCAGCTATTATATTTCACCTAACCTCTTTTTCTAGGCCAGACATCCTCAGTTCTATCAACTGATTTTCATATCACATGATCTGGAGATCTTTACCATTCTAGTTGATCTCCTCTGTATACTCTTCATTTTGTAAGAGTTTTTCCTATACTTAAATATAATAGTTCAAATATTGAATTTGTCATCTCCCTCTTCTCCAACATTTATGCTCCTCTTAATGAAGCCTAGGAGTTAGTTTTGTTGTCATTCTTTTGAGGCATATTGAGCTTACTGTCCATAAGAACCCATAGATCTTCTTCAGATGAATCATTTTTCTAGCCAGTTTTCATGATCTTGTATTTAAGGAGATGATTTTTGGAGCCAAAGTTTATAACTTTGCATTCACTCCCTTCAAAACTCATTTTATTAGACTTGACCCAATAGTCTAGACTGTTAAATCTTTTGAGATCTCAACTGTCATTCAACATGTAAATTATGCCCTTCAGCTGTCTGCAAATTTGGTAAATATGGTATCTATGCTTTTATCCAAGTCACTGATGCAAGATTGAGTACAGATTCCTGGGGCACTCTGCTAAGTTAATTTCTTACTTAAAGATTATTCTCCCTTTTTGTCTATTCTGAGTTCAGTCCATTCTTGTTTCAGCTTGTTTTCTTACTGGTTATCACCTTTCTTCATTACCTCTTTTCTTCACTACTGTTCTCAGTTGAAGCTGAACTTCCTTCAATCCCTTTGGCCAGCAGAGGCATTTGGTTTCATCCATTTGGTTGAACCATTTTCTTTTCTTGCTTTTGGTTTTAGCAAGGCAATGGAGGTTAAGTACTTGACTTGTCACATTTGAACTCAGGTCTTCTGACTCCAAGGCTGGTGTTCTATCCACTGTGCCATCTAGCTTCCCCTGGTTGAAACATTTTTTGGTTCAGACAAAACACGACCCCTGACCTGGTTTGTTTTTTTTTTTTCAAGGCAAATGGGGTTAAGTGGCTTGCCCAAGGCCACACAACTAGGTAATTTATTAGGTGTCTGAGGTCATATTTGAACTCAGGTACTCCTGACTCCAGGGCCGGTGCTCTATCCACTGCTCCACCTAGCCGGCCCCTGACCTGGTTTTCTTAAGATTCTAAACTATCAGAAAAAAAATAGATTCCAAACTATCTTTGACTTCTCACTTGTACTTATATACTTTATTGGATATATAAGCTAACAGGTCCTGTATTATAATAATATATCACATAGTCCTATTTCTATGGTTTTTGCAACATTTAAATAATGAATTTATCCAATGGAGGAAATTCGGTAGGCCTTTGTACCCTTTCCCCTATCTTTTCACCTTTCCCCTGCTAGTTTGGCTAAGGTTTCCAACCCTAGGATTTCACTCAGCTGACTCTGATGAGTTTAATAATGATATTCTCCAGCAAGATGAGCTGTGTCAAGAAATAGGCAAATGGTGTTGCCATGGCTTTCCTAAGAACTATAAAACATTAGCTCTACAGTGGCCCAGGGAAACCATTCAGCCAGCCATTATTGTCTTCGGTGATGCCTGGCCTTGAATTACAACAAACTGGAACTTATTGAGTCTCCTTAGAGAAGCAAGTTGGAATCTGGGGCAATTATATAGGAATTCTTCAACTGAGAACTTTCTGAGAGGTACCATCAGGATGGATACAAGAGCTTTCATTTATAATTCAGACATCCAGGAGTTGGCTGCCAGTGCACTGACATTTGGTGCTAGCTTCATTTGTCTGGTTTCTTCTCAATATTTATTGCACAAATTGATATAGGTTACAAAAGTGGGGTGATATTGGAGATGAAATTGCAGAAGGTTGTTTGAAGATAACAGAGAAGGTTCTTAATGGCACTCAAGTCATGAAAGTTCCTTTACTACTCTGACTCTACATTTATGACTGCCAGGACATCCCATATAGTTATCTACAGGGTCTTGGCTGGAGTTGACTGCCTGAAGGCAAGAACTATGTCTTTGTTCTTAATTTCTTCTTTTTTATGTTTTATTGTATTTTTATTAATTTTGCTAAATAATTCCCAATTACATTTCTTTTGGTTCCAATAGCACCGAGGAGTATTAGAGGCAACATTACCAGAAGTTTTAGACCTCTAGTATAAAGTCCATTCAGTATTTACTCCACCAGTAATAAAGCGATTTCCTTAAAAAAAAACCAGTATCTGTACTTACACATTTGAGATAACATTTGAGCAGGGGGATTATATAACAGAGTTTTGTCTTAATTTCTTCTTAATTCTCTGTAGTTAATCTTTGAATTTCATCATTTAACTGAAAGTACCCTCTTCCAAAGTTACCAGTGAACTCTTAATTGCCAAATCTAATGCCTTTCCTCAATTCTCAAAGGAGTTTCCCATCCTAAAGTCATCAACAAACATTTATTAAATGATTATTATGAGCCTAACACCATGCAAAGTGTTGAGAATACAAAGGCAAAAAACTGCTTTCAATGAGCTCATAATCTCGTGGTGTTCATAGTCTGCCTTATAGATAACTATGTACAAAGCAGATTTAAATAGCATAAATTGGACAGGGAAGGCATCTCTCAAAGCCAAGGTCCTAGGATTAGGCAGGGGAAGGGGAGAGAAAGATCACTGAAAAAAGCTTCTTGCAGAAGGTGGGATTTTATCAGAGTTTAGAAGGAATCCAGGGAAGATCAGAGGCAGAGTTAAGAAAGGAGATCTTTCCTGGATCAGAGGATAGCAAACCAGTGAAAATATAGAACTGAGAGATACTATATTGCATGCAACAAATAGTCATGAGGGCAGTGGTACTGGATCATAGTTTGTGGAGGGGAGAAAAATATCTGAGAAGACCAGAAAATATGTAGGAAGGGGATTGCTCACAAAGGATTTCAAAATCCGTCCATATATGAGTACCTGCCTTCACTACCATCCATGTAGTTATTTTATATTTATATTTATTTTGCATACATTTATAAATAAATCTCTCTTTATGGTTGTATTCTCAGAACTTAATACAGTGCCTGACATACAGTAGTAGGTGCTTACTAAATGTTTGTTGATTGGCATTCTTACAATTCTATGTGGGTAACATTCTTCTTCTAGTATTAAATTTTTAGTCCAACCTTGAAGTGCTGAGAATTTTTCAGCACCATATGGAAAGTAAACTTATTTTTTAACTTACGTATATGAGAAACAGAATGACATGGTGAAGAAAGGACCAGTTTTGGATTCAGAAAGCGTCAGCCCTGAAGAGGAACTTGCTTGACCCAGTCCTACAGCTGAGTTCATTGGTTATGCCATATTCAGAAGTGAACTTGGACCTTGAATCAGGAAAAAAGACCTGAATCCAAATCTAGTCTCAGATACTAACTTTCTCTGTCTCTCTCTCTCTCTCTCTCTCTCCTTTCCTCTCTCTCTCTCTCTCTCTCTCTCTCTCTCTCTCTCCTCTCCCTCTCTCCCCTCTCCTTTCTTCTCTTTTCATTTTTTCTTTCTGTCTCTCTGTCTCTTTCTTCTTTCTCTCTCCCTCTCTTCTCTTTTCTCTCTGTCTTTTGTCTCTTTCTCTCTTTCTTCTTCCTCCTCATCCCACAAATACTTTGGGGCAATGTTCTAGGTAAAAACGGTATGAAGAAAGAAGTCTTAATTTGGAGTTGAAAGATCCTAACTTTTAGCCCCATCTCTGCTTCTTACTCTGCTTCTTACTAGTGTTATGGTCATGAATGGGCAAGTCATAGTTCCAATTTTTTTTTTTGTTGTTAGCTGGACAAAAGTTATCCTACATATCTCACCCCCTTGTATCTTATCAAATAAGATTTGTGAAAGCTCTTGGCAAACCATGAAATGCTATTGAAATGTCAAGGATTGTTTTTATCAAAATCAAGGAGTGTGGGAAGGTAATAAAGACTTTTGTCCGTAGAATGCTGAAATGCCTGGAAAAATCATTGTGTGAGGAAAGGAAGTGGAGGAGGGGCCTGCCAGGTGGCAGGAATAGCTGGAGGCAGAGCTGGGGCGGGGAAAGCAGGCAGCATCAGGGAGGAAAATGATGAGAGCTGCTGAAAGGAATATTTGGCTAATGCTGCCCTGCTTCTTGGAGAGGGAAACACCTGTCCTATGTTTCCCTACAAAGGAAAAAACCCAAAGTGTGTGGAGTGCTAGGGATGATATCAGATTTTTTTTTTTGTTTCTCTGATATGTTGATTGGTTTTGCCTATCTTTATTTTCTTTTTTTTTTCTTCTTTATTTTAAAGCTTGGCTTTCTGGTTGGGGGTCAGGAGATAGATTTAGTGGGAAATGTAGACAGTGTAAAAAAAAAAAGAAAAGGATGTGAATTTGTTTAAAACAAACAAACAAATCTCTGACCAAGAAAGGCAGTGAAAGATATTGAGTGGGATTCAAAGAAGCAACCAAGAACTCCTACTCCCTATCCCCTCCCTGGGTGGAAGGGAGAGAGAAGGCCTGGGTGGTAATATGATAATCTCTCCCATAAACTCTAGTTTTGTTTTCCTGGCAAGTAGGAACCCCAATCTAGCCAGCCTTGAAAGTACTGAGACCCTCCTAGGTCACTGAAGGAATAGGGTGGACTTCAGATCTGGATAGAAGTAAGACCCTGGAAAACCATAGCTAGGAAAGACCTTAAAGGCTCTATAGAGAGTTTATAATTAAGATCCTAGTAAAAAGACCACTAATTCAACTCCTCCATTTTACAGATGAAGAAATTAAAGACCAGGGAGATTAAAAGTCAGAGTTAGGACTTGAATCCAGGACCTCATACTACAGTCACACTCTCTCACTTCATCAGACTACCCTATTGAATAAGAGCACCTTTATAACTGGATAGAGCAAGTAGTTGCCACTATGATTTGTGAGGCATTATATCTATTCACACATGTATATGTATATGTATGTATATTCATTCACATATATGTACATATGTATGTGATGCATATATAATCATTAGAATGTTAGAATATGTATAAAAAAGATGTATTTTAAAGGGATCTAACAAATAACTTAGTACTCTGCTTGAGTAAGACTATATATATATATATATACATATATATATATACATATATGCTTTGTTTTATTTTATTTTTCCCTGGTTACATGAAAGAACAAGTTTTAACATTCACTTTTAGAATTTTTGAGTTCTAACTTCTCTCCCTTCTTTCTATCCCACTCCCCTTCATTGAGAAAACAAGTTATTTGATATAGATTAAAAATGTATGGTCATACAAAACACTAACATAAGTCATATTGTGAAAGTAAACATACCCCCCCCAAAAAAGAGAAACCTCAAGAAAAATAAAGTTTAAAATAAAGTATGCTTCCATCTGTATTCAGATACTGTGAGCTTTCTCTTTGGGCATAGATTTTATTCTAATCATAAGACCTTCAGAATTGTCTAGGGTCACAGTATTGCTGAGAAAAGGTAAATCATTCACAGCTGCTCATCCTACAATATTGCTGTTATTTTGTACATAGTATATTTCCCATTTCACCTACTTATATAAGTATTTCCAGGTTTTACTGAGAGCTGTTCTTTTCATCATTAGTTTTTTTTTTATTTTGCAAGGCAATACGGTTGTGACTTGCCCAAGGTCACACAACTAGGTAATTATTAAGTGTCTGAGGTCAAATTTGAACTCACATCCTCCTGACTCCTGGGCCATTGCTCTATCCACTATGCCACCTAGCTGCACTTTCATAATTTCTTATAGCAGAATACCATTCCATCATAATCACATATCACAATTTGTTCAGCCATTCCCCAACTGATAGACCCTCAATTTCCAGGTCCTTGCCACCAGAAAAGAACTGCTATAAATATCCTTATACATATAGGTCCTTTTCCTTCTTGATTATCATCTCTTCTAGAATATAAATTTGATAGTGGCATTGTTAGATCAAAGGGATTTTAGAGCCCTTTGAGCATAGTTCCAAATTATTCCACAGAATTGTTGGATCATTTTATTCCTCCAACAGTGTATTAATGTCTCATTTTTTTCTACATCCCTTCCTACATTTGTCAGTTTTTCTTTCTTTTTTTTGATTGATATTTTATTTTATTTTCCAATGAAATGTTATGAAAGTTTTTCAACATTCATCTACTTGCATATTTATGTTACCCAATTCTTTTCCACATCCCTTCCTACTCCCCTCTCCTCGGTGACAAATAGTCTAGTAAATGTTTATATGTACATTTGTATTTAACATGTTTACATCTTAGTCATTTTGTGTATGAGGAATTAGGACTAAGGGAAAAGAAAGAAAACCATGGGAGAGGAAGGAAAAGCATAAGAGAAATTTTGAAAGAGTCAACATAGTAGTCATTCAGATTCTGGGATTTTTTTGGTTTTGTTTTATTTTTTGTCTGGATGTAAATGTCATTGTCCATAACAGGTCTCCCAGGGTTGTTCTAGCTCTCTGAACAGATCAGTAAGTTTCTCTTTCTGTCCTATTAGTCCAGTAGGTTTAAGGTGGTACCTCAGAACTATTTCAATCCACATTTCTTCTATCAATAGTAAATTAGGACATTTAAGAAAACTTTAAATAGATAGTATTGATAAATTTATCTGAAAACTGTTCATATCTTTTGATTATTTATTATTTGGGGAATGGCTTTTATTTTTCATGAATCTGACTCAATTGTCTATGTTTGAGAAATGAAGTCTTTATAAGAAAAACTTGTTTCAATATTTTTTCCTCTTAATTACTATTGCTGACTGTTTTTCCCTTTATCCTATTCTCCCCACCCCCATTTATGCTATTCTCACTCTCATTTCATTGCTCTCCTCAAAAGTGTTTTGTATCTGACTACTTTCTTGTTTGTACAATCTGACCTCACTTCAATCACCTCCCCCACTTTCTCCTATACCCTTCCCTTCCCACTTTCCTCTAGGGTAAGATAGATTTCCTTTTTTTTTTCTCTTTTAATATTTTGTTTTTCCAATAACATGCAAAGGTAGTTTTACAATCTTTTTTTGCAAAGTTTTGAGTTTTATATTTTTCTCCCTCCCTTCCTTCCCTCCCCTCTCCCTCCTCCTGAAAGCAATTTGATATAGGCTCTATTTTAATATAACCATGATAAGCATAGATCCATATTGATAATGTTGTGAGAGAAGAATCAAATCCAAACAAAAGAAAGGAAAACATTAGAGAAAAAAATGACAATACATGACAACTTTTAAAAATGGAAGATAATAAGATTTGATCTTCATTTAAACAAAAGTTCTTTCTCAGGATATTAATGGTATTTTCCATCATAAATCTTTTAAAACTGTCTTTGATTTTTGTACTGCTGAAATGAACAAATCTATTATGATTGATCATCATCCCATGTTGTTAGTGTGTATAATGTTCTTCTTGTTCTACTCATCTCACTCAGCATCAGTTCATGCAAGTCTTTCCAGGCTTTTCTTCATAATTTCTTATATAGAACAATAGTGTTCCATCACATACATATACCACAATTTGTTCAGTCATTCCCCAATTGATAGACATCCCCTTGATGTCCAATTCTTTATCACTACAAAGAATCTTTGTACATGTGGGATTTTTACCCCTTTTCATGGTCTCTTCAGGATACATATGCAGAAGTGGTATTGCTGGATCAAAGATTTTGCACAGGTTCTATTGCCCTTTGAGCATACTTCCAAATTGTTTTCCAGAAAAGTTGGATCAGTTCACAACTCTACCAACAATCCAGCAGTAACCCAGATTTTACACATCCCCTCCAACATTGATCATCCTCCTTTCTGGTCATATTGACCAACCTGAGAGGTGTGAGGTGGTACCTTAATCTGCATTTCTCTAATCAATAATGATTTAGAGAAATTTTTCATATAATTTATAGGTAACTGATTTCTTCTTCTGAGAATTGCCTTTCCACATCCTTTGATCACATCAATTGGAGAATGACTTTTTTTTTTATAAATTTGACTTGGTCCTCACTACATTTTAGAAATGAGTCCTTTGTCAGAAACCCCAGTTGCAAAAATTGTTTCCCAGCTTACTATATTTCTTTTCATCTTGGTTGCAATACTTTTGTTTGTATAAAAACTTTTAAATTTAGTATAATCAAAATTATCTAGTTTATTTTTTATAATGTTCTCTCTTCTTTGATGATAAACTGCTCCTCTTTCCATAGATCTGACAGGTAAACTATTGCTTATTCTCCTAATTGGATTACCTTTTATTTCTAAATATTGTACCCAATTTTGATCTTACCTTGGTATAGGGTGTGAGATGTTAGTCTATGCCTAGTTTCTGTCATACAGTCTTCCAATTTTCCCTGTAGTTTTTATCGAAAAGTGAGTTTTAATCCCAGAAGCTGAAATCTTTGGGTTTATCAAACAGTAGATTATTATAATCATTTACTGCTCTTTCTCTGTTTTGACTCTTCCTGGTTTAAATACTAGCACTATATTGGTGTCATAGAAGGAATCTGGCAGAACTCCTTCTTCACTTATTTTGTCAAACAGTTTCTATAGATTTGGATCTAATTGTACTTTGAATATTTGGTAAATTCAATTGTGAATTCATCTGGTCCTGGAGATTTTTCTTAGGGAATTTTTTCTTTTGCATCTAATCTATTTCTTAGCCAATACCAAACAGTTTTGATGACTGATGCTTTATAATTTTAGATCTGGTGTGGCTAGAGCACTTTCCTTTGCAGTTTTTTCATTAATTCCCTTGATATTCTTGACCTTTTGTTCCTCCATATGAATTTAGTTACAAATTTTTCTAGGTTACTAAAGTAATTTTTTAGAAGTTTGGTATGAAATTGAGTAAATAATTTAATTTAGGTAGATTTGTCATTTTTATTATTTTAGCTCAACCTATCCTTGAGCAATTGACACTTTCCCACTCATTTAGATCTGATTTTATTTGTATGAAAATTGTTTTATAGTTGTTTTCATAAAGTTTCTGAGTCGGCCCTGGTAGGTAGACTCCCAAGTACTTTATGTTTTCTACAATTATTTTAAATGGAGTTTCTCCTATATTTTGCTACTATATCTTTTTAGTAATACATGGGAATGATAAGGATTTATGAGAATTTATTTTATAGCCTGAAACTTTGCTAAAGTTGCTAATTGTTTCCAGTAGTTTTTAAGGTGATTTTCTAGGATTCTCTAGTTATACCATCATATCATCTGTAAAGAGTGAGAGTTTTGTTTTTTCCTTCCCAATTCTAATTCCTTCAATTTCATTTTTCTTTTCTTATTGCTAAAGCTAACTTTTTTATCCTGTAGTGAACAACAGCCATGATAATGGACATCCTTGTTTCACCCCTGATTCTATTGGAAATTCTTCTAGCTTATGTCCATGTTTGTTGATGGTTTTAGATAGATACTACTTATCATTTTAAGGAATGCCTATGCTCTCTAGTGTTTTGTTTTGGTTTTTAGAGTTTTCAAGGCAATGGGGTTAAGTGACTTGCCCAAGGCCACACAGCTAGGTAATTCTTAAGTGTTTGAGGCCAGATTTGAACTCAGGTACTCCTGACTCCAAGGCCAGTGCTTTATCTACTGCGCCACCTCTCTAGTGTTTTTAATAAGAATGGATGCTATATTTTGTCAAAAGCTTTTTCAGTATCTATTGAAATAATTATATGATTTCTGTTAAGTTGTTATTGATATGGTCAATTATGCTGATATTTTTCCTAATATTGAACCAATCCTGCAATCTGTAATAAATCCTGCTTGATCATAATGTATTGTCCTAGTGATAACTTGCTGTAATAATAACTTTGCTAATATTTTATTTAAAATTTTTGCATCCGTATTCAGTAGATAAATTGTTCTATAATTTTCTTTCTCTGTTTTGACTCTTCCTGATTTAAATATTAGCACCATATTGGTGTCATAGAAGGAATTTGGCAAACTCCTTCTTCACTTATTTTGTCAAACAGTTTCTATAGATTTGGATCTAATTGCACTTTGAATGTTTGGTAAATTCAATTGTGGATTCATCTGCCCTGGAGATTTTTTCTTAGGGAATTCATTGATGGCTTGTTCAATTTCTTTTTCTGAGATGGGGGTTATTTAAGTATTTAATTTCCTCTTCTTTTATCCTGGGCAGCTTATATTTTTGTAAATATTCTTCCGTTTCACTTAAATTGTCAAAATTATTGACATACAGTTGGACAAAATAGTTCCAAATTATTACTTTAATTTCTTCATCATTGGTGATGAATTCAACTTTTTCATTTTTGATACTGTAATTTGGTTTTCTTCTTTCTTTTTTAATCAAATTAACCAAAGGTCTATCCAATTTATTTTTTTCCTAAAACCAACTCTTAGTTTTATTTATTAGTTCTATAGTAGTCTTGCTTTCAATTTTATTAATTTCACCTTTAATTTTCAGAATTTCTAATTTGGTGTTTAATTGGGGATTTAAAATTTTTTTCCTCTAATTTTTTTAATTGCTCATTCAATTCATTTATCTCTTTTTCTCTTTTATTCATATAAACATTTAGAAATATAATATGTCCCCTAGTAACTACTTTGGCTGTATCCCATAAGTTTTGTTAAGTTGTCTCATTATTGTCATTGTCTTGGATAAAGTTATTCTTTCTATGATTTGTTCTCTGATCTACTCATTCTTTAAAATTAGATTATTTAGTTTCCAATTAATTTTAGGTCTATCTCTCCATGACCTTTTATTGCACATGATTTTTATTTATTGCATCATGATCTGAAAAGGATGCATTCAACATTTCTATAGGTGCCATGTACCACAGGAAAAAAAGGTATATTCCTTTCTATCACCATTCAGTTTTCTCCAAAGGTCTATTATTTCTAAGTTTTCTAACATTCTATTTATCTCCTTAACTTCCTTCTTGTTTATTTTATGGTTAGATTTGTCTAATTCTAAGAGAGGGAGGTTGAGGTGCTCTATCAGCAGACTTTTGCTGTCTGTGTCTTCCTGTAACTCATTTAGCTTCTCCTCTAAGAAGCTGGATGCTATACTGCTTGGTGCATATATGTTTAATATTGAAATTACTTCATTGTCTATGGTACCTTTTAAGAAGATATAGTTTCCTTATCTCTTTTAATGAGATCTACTTTTGCAAATGCTTTGTCTGAGACAAGAATTGCTACCTCTGTTTTTTCACTTCAGCTGAGGCATGTATATTTTGCCCCAAACTTTTACCTTTACTCTGTGTTTCTCACTCTTCTTTGGATGTGTTTCTTGTAAGCAGTATATTGTAGGATTCTGGCTTTTAATCTACTCTGCTTCTGCTTTATGGGAAAGTTTATCCCATTTGCATTCACAGTTATAATTGCAAACTCTTTATTACCCTCCATGCTATCTCCCCTCTGATTGTATTTTCCCCCCTTCTTTCACCTTCTTTCACCCCAGTGTTTTGCTTCTAAATACTACCTCCCTCAATATGTGTTCCCCTCTTTCTATCCCCCTTTTCTTTGCCTTTCCCTTTTTTACTACCCTCCTTCTATCCATCCTCCTTCCCTCCCCCCCTTCTCCTCCTAACACTTGAAGAGTAAGATAAGTTTCTAAACTCAACTGAGTGTGTGTATTAATTCCTCTTTGAGCCAAATTCAATGAGAGTTAGATTTGGGCCATTGTCATATCCTCCCTTCTTTCCCTCTATTGCAAAAAAGTCCTTTGCATTTTTTCATGTGATGTAATTTACCCCATTGTACCTCCCCCTTCCTCCCATGTCTTTGCAGTTCACCACTCCCCCCTTTTAAATGACCTGATTTGTTAAATAATCATTTATCAATGTCACTGACATATCATGAATGTCCATACCTTCAGCCTAAGTATAATCTCTTTAATAGAATTATAATTCTCAAGAATTGTGAGAATCTTCCTCCAAGATTGGGATGTAAGCAGTTCAATCTTATTGAATAGCAGTCTTTTTCTTTTCCCTGTTTACCTTTTCATGTATCTCTTGAATCTTCTGTTTGAAGATCAAATTTTCTGTTCACCTCTGGTCTTTTCATCTGGAAAGTTTGAAAGTCGCTTATTTTGTTAAATGTCCATCTTTTCCCGTGAAAGAGAAGGCTCAGTTTTGCTGGATTATGGGTTGTAGTCCTAGTTCCCTTGCTCTCCAGAATATCATATTCCAGGCCCTTCAATCCATTAAGGTTGATGCAGCCAGTTTCTTGATGTTTCATGAAGTCATTAGCTTCCACTAATTCCAGTCTACTTTTCGGGGGGGGGGGGCGGTATTTTCTTCATTTAGTTTTGGTATTTCTTTTTTCCACTTGGTCAATTCTATTTTTAAAGGAGTTTTTATCTTTTTCATTTGCCCAAGTGTATTCTTGAGGGAATTATTTTCTATTTGCTTTTGTCTGGTTGCATTTTAAAGAATTGTTTTCTTCTGTCATTTTTTTGTTCCAAGATGTTAATTTTCTCTTGCATTCTTTTCCCAATTTTTCCTTTTGACTTTTAAACTCTGTTCTCTTCTAAGTCTTTCTGGCTTGGAGACCAATTCATATTCTCCCCTGAAGCTTCAAATATGAGAGAGGGTATTATTCTAAGATCTTTGCTGCTGAGAATCCTAAAGGTCTTGCTCACCAGAATTAGAAACCCCAGGAGATTACTCAGGGAACCAACCAGTAAAGAATTCCAGAAGCTTTCTCTGGATTGTCTATGTTGGGGATGTGAGCTGCCCACTCCCTGTGACTGGGACTAGATCTGGGCTGTTCTCACCATAACCCAATTTCTGGGCTAGGCCATCCTGGCTGGAAAGACCAGAGGTTCTTTCTGGATAGTCAGTACTGGGAAAGTTGCTGCCCACACTCCAGTCTTTGGGAGATGTGTAAACACCTGGGATCAAGGCTTCCATTCCTACCACTGAGGTTCTCAGGTTAGTCTCCTGCTTCACCATACCTCTGGTGTGCTGGGTCTCTGTTCTTCCCTAGACACATCCACACTTACCCCTCCCACCTCCCCACCCCTTGGAAAACTTTGCTCTATTCTTTTGTGGGTTCTGTTGTTCAAAAAAATCTGTTAAGAATCTTTTTGCTTCTGAGGAAAAGCCAGGAGAACCTAAGACAATGCCTGACTTCTCTCTGCCACCTTAACTAGAAGTCCCTGACCCCAGTTAAGCTAGATTTCTACATCCATTTGAATGTGTATGTTATTCCTAAGTCTAAGTCAACTTCCATGAAAATAAAGCCCATTCAATCTCCATCGTACCTACCTCTTCCATTCCCCTGCAAAAGCTTTTTCTTGCCCTTTAATGCCCCAATTCTACCTCCCCCTTTCACTTTCTCCCAGTACATTCCTTTCTCATCCATTAACTCCATCTTTTTAATGTATTTTCCCTTCATATTCAATTTCTATCTTTGCCTTGTCTATATATGCTCCTTCTAATTGCCTTAATAAATGAGGTTTATGAGTTAATAATATCATCTTTCTATGAAGAAATATAAGCAGTTCAACATCATTAACTCCCTTATGAATTGTCTTTCCTGTTTCCCTTTTTATGGTTCATTTGAGTCTCATATTTGAAGATCAGATTTTCTATTCAGTTCTGGTCTTTTCATCAGGAAAGTTTGAAAGTCCCCTATTTTATTGAATGTCCCTCTTTTCTACTGAAAAGAGTAAGTTCAGTTTTGCTAAGTGGTTGATTCTTGGTTGTAATCTAAGTTCTTTTGCCTTGTGGAATATGATATTTCAAGCCTTACAATCCCTTAATATAAAAATTGCTAAATCTTGTGTTAATTTGATTGTAACTCCATGATAATTGAATTTTCTTTTCTGGCTACTTACAGTGTTTTTTCTTTGACTTGGAAGCTCTGAAATTTGACTATAATATTCCTGATAGTTTTCCTTTGGGGATCACTTTCAGGGGGTGATCAGTGGATATTTTGATTTCTCTTTTACCCTTTGCTTTTAGAATATCAGGGAAATTTTCCTTGATAATTTCTTTAAAGATGTCTAGGCTCTTTTTTTGATTATGACATCAGGTAATCCCATCATTCTTAAATTATCTCTCCTGGATCTATTTTCTAGGTTAGATGTTTTTACAATAAGATATTTCACATTTTCTCCTAGATTTTCATTCTTTTGATTTTTTTATTGTTTCTTGATTTTTCAAAAAGTCATCAGCTTCCCTTTACTCAATTCTATATTGTAAGAAATTATTTACTTCAGTGAACTTTTGTATCTCCTTTTCCATTTGGACAGTTCTGCTTTTTAAGACATTCTTCTCCTCATTGACTTTTTGGAATTCTTTTTCTATTTGGTCCAATCTGGTTTTTGAGATGTTATTTTCTTTAGTTGTTTTGTGTTTCTCTTTCACTAAGCTGCTGACTTGGTTTTCAAGATTTTCCTGCATCACTCTCATTTCTCTTTCCAATTTTTTTTCTTTACCTCCCTTACTTGATTTTCAAGATCCTCTTTGAGTTCTAACATGAGCTGAGACAAATTCATATTTTTCTTAGAGGCTTTGGATAATAGAAACTTTGACTTTGTTATCTTCTTCTGAGTGTGTATTTTGATCTTCCTTATCACCATAGTAATTGTCTATGGTCAGATATTTTTATTCTGTTGTTTACTCATTTGCCTAGACTATGACTTAGTTTTAATTTTTTGTTAAGTTAATGCTCTACTTCCAGGGTGGAGGGCACACAGTCCCAAGATTTTAGGGTTTTTTGGTAGCCGTGTTGGTTTTTTTTTGCAAGGCAATGAGGTTAAATGACTTGCCCAGCTAGGTAATTATTAAGTGTCTGAGATTGGATTTGAACTCCTGACTCCAGGGCTTGATGCTCTATCTGCTGTGTTACCTAGCTGCCCCTTGTAGCTGTTTTCAGAGATATTTCTAGGGACCTGCAAGTTTTCAGTTCTTCCAAGATCTATGAGAGATGTATGGATCTATAGAGAAGTTTTGACAGTTCTCCTAACCTATGCTCTGGTGTATAAGTGACTATAAGTACTATTTTCCACCTTGGAACTGTGAGGAGGGTCTCCTGCTCCCTGAGGTAGCAAGCTCTGTTCTATTGATCCTCTTTTTCCTGAGACTGTGACCTGGAACTGCAAGACGGATCAGAGTATGGGCAAAGAAACAGAGTCCTGACTCAGTGATAGCAAAGGGACCCCTGCTTCTACTGATCCCCTTACCATCTGTGAACTAAGGACTCAATAAGCAGCTGCCTCTGCTGATTCAGTGGCTCCCAAGGAATGCTCTTGGTCCACTGGAGCCATGTCTGTGTTGCTGAGGCCTGCTCTGGACTGTGCTATAATTTCATCCCAATGTGGTAGACTTTTTCTGCTGACCTTCCAAATAGTCCTTGGCAATCTCTGAACTGAGAGGTGTAGAAGCTACCACTACTGCCATTGACCCAACCCACTTCCTGCTCCTGGATTGCAGGGATAGGTTCCCTCCAGAGTACTGCACTGTGCTCCTTTCTCATTCTGGTGCAACAGACCCTTCCCACTGATCTTCCAAAGTTATCTTGGGCTGGAGAATTGTTTCACCCAGTGTTTTGGTGGGTTCTTCCACTCTAGAATTTGTTTAGTCATTCTTTAAAGGTATTTGGAATGGTGTAGGGGAGAGCTCTGGCGATTCCTTTCTTTTACTCTGCTATCTTGGCTTCACCCTGAGATTTTTTTTGTCTTTTTTTTAAAGGAAACTGAAAAGTGTCATGTGATTTTTAGTCTTTTCTTATAAGGGAGAGATCCAGAACAGCCTGAAATATTCAAGTACTATGCAAAAAGTTTTTGTTTTATTCAACAAGGCAAAGCATTTTTGTAACCTTGGAGAAGCAAAATCAAATGATGGGAAGCAATGCAAGGAATATACAGACAAATGAATATATCAAACGTTGGGAGACTAATTAATGGACACAAATGCAATATAATATTGGTTGTATTCAGGTCTAAACACTAGGATTCAGCAGCTGACTTGTAAACCTATTGAGATATTCAGAGAAAAATGTATTTTTAAAAAATTTTTTGCAAGACAATGGAGTTAAGTGACTTGCCCAAGTTCACACAACTAAGTATTAAGTGTCTAGGGTGGAATTTGAGCTCAGGGTCAGCTGACTCCAATGTTCTATCTACTGTGCCACCTAGTTGCGCCCAAAGGTAAAGTATTAATGGATAATTGATAAGAGCAAGTTAGTTACACAAATAGATTACCCAAGTCCTTCAGGACCAATATGTCTACCATGCCCATTGCCTTTTTCAATAATGCCAAACTTCTAGAAATACAACAATGTAATCACAAGTTTGAGATCTAATAGGCCTAGAATCCTGATTATATAAAAGGCAGCATAGAGTAGGGGACATTGTTTTGGGATGGTGGGGAATCCTTCCTTAAGAAAACAGAGGGTCAATGTGAAGACATGGAACATCTGGTAACAGATGGGTGTGTGTGTGTGTGTGTGTGTGTGTCTATGATGAGATTCTAGGCTCTGGAGAGCCAGAATCCTTATGTCCAGAGCTTCTACCTAACCTTTGGAATATAAGAGCTTGGGGCCTGTGTCTCCTGTTCATTTCTACTTTTCATTCCTCCAATATTTCCCATTCATTCATATAGAGATGTCCCTAAAAGAGGATACTGAAGGTAAGGGACATGTCAGAGACCCCCCGAGGACTCTATATCTAGAACAGCTAACCAGGTAGACTGAAAAATGGACTTTGGATGCTCTAGCTTTAAGTAGAGAATGGAAACCCTCTGTCATGTGATGGGATAATGGAGGTTACAGATCTCTCCTGGTGGTTACTGACTCAAATCCCCTGAGAATTTCTGCTGTCTTCACTCTTCCATCTGAGGTAAGAGGATTTAAAGGGCCATATATTCGAACCTGGATTTAAGAATTATTCTGTTTTGTCCTTTTCCTATTGGGGTAATTTGTAAACCTTAAAATGCTACTTGAATAATAATACCTATCAATTAATTAAATAACACTTTAGCACCTTTCATATGTTATTTCATTTAATTCTCATAATACCACTCTGACACTGATGCTATTATGCCCCATTTTGCAGAAGAAGAAATTGAGGCTGAGAGAGGTTATATGCCTTCCCAGGGTCATACAACCAGCAAATGTCTGAGATAGGACTTGATCTCAAGTCCTTCTGTCTCAAAGTTCTGTATCAGCTAATGCTCTTGCTACTGGCAGTAAGTTAAATCAGAGAGAAGTAGGTTCTAATCCTGCCTCCGACATATTCATGCTATGTAATTTTTTGACAAGTCACTTAATCTCACGTTGTCTTCACACAACTCTTTAAAGACACAACTCTTTTTTTTTCTTTTTAGTTTTTGCAAGGCAATGGGGTTAAGTGGCTTGCCCAAGGCCACACAGCTAGGTAATTATTAAGTGTCTGAGGCCGGATTTGAACTCAGGTACTCCTGGCTCCAGGGCCAGTGCTCTTATCCACTGCGCCACTTAGCCGCCCCTAAAGACACAACTTTTAAAGAACTTTTAGAAAGAAGTTGAAGATTTGCCTTGGAAGATGGATTTACAACAGGAAGTTAGTTTCCTAAACTAATAAAATCACAACAACAGCAACAACAACAATAATAACAACAAAAATCTGACCATGTCACTATGCTGCTCAAGAATATTCAATGGTACTCTGTTGTTTGTATAAAATGGAAAACTCCTTTGTCTTTTAAAAGTTTTCAAATTCTAGTTCTAGTCTACTTTTCTAGGACTTGTATATTGATCCTCTTCATATCCTCTACTTTTCAGCCCACTGACTTATGTCATATTCCTTCTACCCAGTACTATATGTTCCATCTCTGTGCCTTCACATAAGGTTTTGTTTTCCTTCCTCATTTCTATATCCTTCAAATCTCTATTAAAATGATAATTCTATCAGAGATATAAACTCTTTGAATAAAAAATGCTCAGGGGATAGAATTCTGGATCTGGAATCATGAAGACTTGTGTTCAAATCTGTACTGCGACTCTCACTAGCTATGTGACCTTGAGAAAGTCATTTCACTCAACTTCTTCAACTTTTAATTGGCCATGATATAATACTTCCAGGGTTGGTGTTAGAATAGGATGAGATAATATTTGTAAAGCACTTTGCAAACTTTAAACGACTATGTAAATGCTAGCCATCATCATTAATTATTATCATTGTTATTGTTATTGTTTTTAATCTTTGTATCATCATTGAAGGGCACAGGAGGTGCTTAAGAAATTTTTGTTGAACAAGATAAGCATCCTTCACTCTGGTGACTTTTCACTTGCCCATGATTAACTAACACCCTAAAGGTTGAGAACCTTGGAGACCAAAAAAAATTAAAAACACTCATGGCTTCAACCTAAGTACTATAAGTAATGCATCTAAAAGAAGTCAATGGAGGTTGAAGGACAGCCTGGGCTGTCCTGGGCACCATTTTGTAGACCATTACTTATGTACACTGGACACCTCGTGACTCTTCTTGATGATCTGGATGATTTACTGCAGGTTCTAGACAAACTAGTCTCGATTTCACTTCATCACCACCACCTCCATAGCCTCTTGGATCTTCTCACTTGCTGTTCCAGGTTCTTGAGATGCTGGAAGATTGGTGATTAATTTCAACCCTGATGGTGGCAGTCAAAAAGGCTACTTAAGGCTATGACTGACATGCCCACGTCTGTGTGTGTGTGTGTGTGTGTGTGTGTGTGTGTGTGTGTGTGAGAGAGAGAGAGAGAGAGAGAGAGAGAGAGAGAGAGAGATCCTAGAGCTGTGGATGCTTTGCTCAGATGCCCACCTCCTCCATGAAATCTTCCATTTTACTTCCAGACCAAAAATAATCTTTTCCTCCTCTGAACCGTCTGCCCATCCTCCAATTTCACTTATTTAGATTCTGTGTTCTGTTTTGTTCTATGGTTGCTTGTGGGACCAGCTTTTCTACCCTACTAGATTTCAAGATTTACAAAGAATTTATGCTAGATTAAAATTTAAGGAAGGCTGTCCCCCTCATATCTATATCCCTACCTCCCTCTACACCAACTTTCACAGATCCTGGACATGTAATAGACACTTAAAAATATCTGTTTTTTGAATCAAATTGTTTGAAGACCCTTGGGAGGGCTGTCTTAGGATCATGGATTTAAATCTGGAAGGGACCTTGGAGATATATCTAGTTTAATTCCCTCATTTTATAGATGTGGAAATGGAGATTCAGTGACATGAAGTGATTTTCCCAGGTTTACAAAGATAGTAAATGAAAGACCCAGGATTTGAAATGAGCTCTAGTCATTCATTTGTTCATTCATCAAGAAGTATTTATTAAGCATCTACTATGTACTAAACATAAATATAGATGTTGGGAATACAAAATATCTAGTGAACATGAATAAAACAAAGTTGTCCCTGGACTCAAGTATCTTACATCTACCCTGCCAAGGGAAATAACATATATATATATATATGTATATATATATATATATATATATGTATATATATATATATATATATATATGTATACATATATATATATATGTATATATATATGTAAAATGCAAAATATGAACACAGTAAACAATACACTATCAGTTTGAGGGAAATCACAGATGGTTTCATGTAATAAGTAGCACTTAAACTGACTTGCAAAAAAAGAAAAGATTCTAAGCAGTGGAGATAAAGAGTGAGTGCATTCTCAGCATGGGAGAGAATCTGTGCAAGGGCATGAAGATAAGAGATAGAATCTCATATACTTGCTGCTATTTAGTCATTTTTAGTGATTACTTACTCTTTATATCCCCATTTGGGATTTTCTTGGCAAAAGTACTAGAGTGGTTTACCATTTCCTTGTTCAGCTCATTTTATAGATGAGGAAACTGAGGCATTGGAATTAAGAGACCTATTCCAGTTCACACAGCTAGAAAGTGTCTGAGACTGAATTTGAGCTTAGGTCTTCCTTAAATTCCCAATGCCATTTATAGGGAATAGTAATCGAACTCATTTGACTTAAAGGTCAAGTTCATGAAGAAGAGCCTGGAAAGCTCAAGGTTGGAACCAACCCAGTCAAAGGAGAAGTTTACATTTCTAGAGACAAGAGGAAACCACTACAGCTTTTGGAAAAAGAAAATGATAAGATGATAAGACCCATTCTTGAAACATCTCTTGAGTAATAGTGTGGATGATGTATTAGAAGGCTCCCCTTAAGGCAGGGAAGCAAATTCAGAGACTATTGCAACAGTTTAGCTGAATGATAATGAAAGGCTGAACTGGCGTGGTGACCTGTGAATGATGAGAAGGGTACAGAGGTAAGAGATGTGAATTTAACTCTTCTATCTCTTATTCCACCCCCTTCCCTCCCCCCATTCCCTCTTATCCCATCCCTTTCTTCTCATTTTTTCCTAGGGTAAGATAGATTTCCTCACCCTATTAAGTGTGTATGTTATTTCCTCTCTGAGCCATTTCTGATGAAAATGAAGGCTCACTCATTCCCCCTTGCCTTCCCCCATTTCATTCCATTGAAAAAGCTTTTTCTTGATTATTATGTGAAATTTCTTCTTCTTCATCTCCTTTCCCTTCCTCCCAGTACTTTCCTTTATCACCCACTGACTCCATCTTTTTACTATATTATGCCATTATATTCCATTCCTTCCTGTGCCCTGTCTATATATGCTCCTTCTAACAGCTCTTATAAATGAGAAAGTTCATGAGTTATCAATATCTTCTTCCCATGCAGGAATACAAACAGTTCAATATCATTAAGTTCCTTGTAGTTATTTCTCCTCTTCTACCCCCTCTATGGTTCACCAGAGTCCTGTACTTGGAGATCAAACTTTCTATTCAGCTCTGGTTATTTCAGTAGGAAAGTTTGAAAGTCCCCTCTTTTATTGAAAGTCCATCTTTTCCCCTGAAAGAGGATGTTTAGTTTTGCTGGGTAATTGATTCTCGGTTGTAAACTAAGATCTTTTGCCTTCTGGAATATCATATTCCAATCCCTATGAGCCCTTAATGTAGATGCTGCCAGATCCTGTGTTATCCTGACTGTTGAGCTTTGGTAGTTGAATTGTTTGTTTCTGGCAGCTTTTGGTATTTTCCCTTTGACTTGGGAGTTTTGGAATTTGGCTATAATATTCCTGGGAGTTTTTCTTTTGGGATCTTTTTCAGGAGGTGATCAGTGAATTCTCTCAATTTCTATTTTACCTTCTGCTTCTAGGATTTCAGGGCAATTTTGCTGTATTATTTCTTGAAAAATGAAGTCTAGGTTCTTTTCCTGTTCATGACTTTCAGGTAACCCAATAATTTTCAAATTATTACTTCTGGATAGGTTTTTGAGGTCAGTTGTTTTTCCAATGAGATCTTTCACATTTTCTTCTAACTTTTTGGCTTTTTTGGAAGAGTTTTATTTCTTCCTGATTTCTTGCAAAGTCATCAGCTTCCTTTAGTTCCATTCTGCATTTGACGGAGTTATTTTCTTCAGAGAGCTTTTTTATCTCTTTTTCCAGCTGGTCAATTCTACTTTTTAAGGCATTCTCCTCATTTGCCTTCTGTTTTGCTTTTTTCATCTGACCTAAACTGGTTTTTAACATTTTATTTTCTTCAGTATTTTTTGTATTTCTTTCACCAAGCTGTTGATTGGGTTTTCATGATTTTTCTGTATCACTCTCAATTCTCCCCCCAATTTTTCCTCCACCTTCCTTAATTGCTTTTCAAAGTCTTTTTTGAGCTCATCCATAGTATGAGATCATTTTCTATTTCTCTTGGAGGTTGTGGATATGGAAGCTTCGATTTTGTCATCATCTAGGTATATGTTTTGATCTTCCATGGGATTAAAGTAATTCTCTATGGTCAGATTCTTCTTTTTCTGTTGTTTACCCATTTCCTCTGCCCAAGACTAATTTACAGCACTTCCAAGGCTTTGGGGTTGGTGTTTTTTTGGGGGAGACACCCCACTGGGACCTTTATTCCTCCAAGGTCTTATGCTCTCTTGCCTGTGCTTTGATATGTAGATGACTACAACACTACCCTTTGCCCTGGAGCTGTAATAAGGGACCCTGCTGGGCTATCTTAGTATGGAAGCCCAAACTGCAACCTGGATCTGAGTGTGTGCAAACAGCAGAGTCCTGCCCCCAGGGAGAGCAGAGATATTTCTGCTTTCTACCCTGGCCCCCTTACCATCTGTGGGCTGTGCTCTGAAGGTGCAGGCTGGTTTCTCCCGATTCTCGCTGCAGGTTCTGTGGCTTGTGCTTTTCACTCCACCCTCATTCTGATCTAGCTGAATTCTCTCCCTGCCCCTTCAAGCTGTTCCTGGGCTGCACTGTGACTGGGGCTTTTTCCAATTCTCAGTCCTGGTGAAACATACCTTTCCCATGGAACTTCTAAGTTATCTTGGACTAGGAAAATGTATCATTCAGTCTTTCTGTGGGTTCTGCCCCTCTAAATTTTGGCTAGAGTCATAATTTGATGGCTTTTGGAGTTCCTTGGGAAAGGAGTTCTCAGGAAATGCTGCCTTCATACTGCCATCTTGGCTCTACCCCCTGATGTGAATCTAACTCAACAAGACTTGGCAACTCATGGAATAAGGGGGATGAAGGAGAATAAAGAGTCATGGATGACTCAGAGGTTATGAATTTGCATGACTGGAAGGATAATCATGCCTGTGATAGGTATATTAGGAATATTAGAAAGAGGGTTTGGTTTTTGGGGAAAAAAATGACAGTTCTAACTCTGGATGTGTGGAGTTTGAGGTATCTCCAGGACAATTAATGGAAAATGTACATCAAATAATTAATTTAGTGATTCTGATCTGTGGGAGGCCCTTCTTGAACCCCCTTGCTGCTAGTGACATCTCTCTGATACTACTACCTTCTACTCATTTTGTAGATATCTTGTATGTATACAGCTAGTTCCATGTTGTCTTTTCCATTAGGATGTGAATTCCTTGAAGGGAGGGATCATGTTTGTGTATCCAGATATAAAGGCACAGTACCAGGGACACCATAAGTGTTTAATAAAAACTTGTTGACTGATTTAATGATTGATTCTGGACTAAAAATCAGGAGAGAGTCTAGGGCTAGAAAAATGGATCTGGGACTCATCTGTTTACACAGAGTTAAGGTTTGAACCCACAGGAGTTGATAATATCACTGAGTGATATAGGGGGCAAATTAGGGGTTCCTAACTTTTTTGCGGAATGTACTCCTTGGGATCTGTGAAGTCTTTGGGTTCTGTCAGAGGACAATTTTTTTTTTGGTTTTTGCAAGGCAGTGGGGTTAAGTGACTTGCCCAAGATCACACACCTAAGTAAGTATTAAGTGTATGAGGCTGGATTTGAACTCAGGGCCTCTTGATTCCAGGACTGGCATTCTATTCACTGCAGCTGCCCCTGAGGATAATATTTTTTTAAAATTAATGGTTGAAAAAATGACAAATTTCAGTGAAAAGGTAGTGAAAATAAAGATGTGTGTATATATATATATATATATATATATATATATATATATTTTTTCTCATCTAACTTTATATACCTCCCTGAATCCCTAGGTTAAGAACCCTTTGTATTGAGAGAGAACAAAAGGTCCAAGCTTCATGTTGTCCTTCTTTTCTCAATGGCTTGAGCATTCTTAATGAATCTTTAAATTTTAAAAAGTTTAGAGTAATCCATTTATTCCAGATCTTGCCTGGTTCTATTCTGCCTCTGAAAGCAATACATTTTTAAAAAGTAGCTGTGAAGGCCAAGAAGGACTGAAAAATGAAAAACAGCACAGGCTGACTTTCTTTGTGGTTATTCTATAATCATCCAAGAGCCATTGTCAGTGGGTTATGCAAGAGCAGGCTACCCAACTAAAGTCTCTAGAGGGTCCCATCAAAACCTCTTCTTCCTGCCCCTTTGCAACTTTTAACCAATGGCTTCAGTTGTTAGGGAACAATCAGAAGAAATAGATTATGGCTTCCACAATTTGAAAACTTGAATTTACTTATCATGCCTATTCTAATTCTTCTATTCTGCCTCAGGATATTTAGGTCCTTAAACTGACCATAAGATGTTATAGTCTTCATAGTTATCATTTTTGTTGCCCTACTCTGAGGCGGTAGGGGTAGAAAAGAGTTTTTGTATAAATGAGCATAACAGCCAAAACGTTCATGCAGAGAGGTGATATTAGTAGAGGAGTAAAGTCCAGGTCAAGTCCTATTCAGTTCACATCAGATTGCAACTCTAGACTTTAGCCTTATCGGTGTTCGTCCTAAAATATGATTCTGAGGTCTAAACATAGTATTATTTGTATGGCCTGACCAGGGCAGAATAAAATGAGATTATCACCTCTCTTGCCAAATAGATAGCACAGTGCTAGGAGTCAGGAAGATCTGAGTTCAAAATCTTCTTCAGACATTTACAAGTTGGGTGACCCTAGGTAGGGTACTTAAACTCCATCTGACTTAGTTTCCTCATCTGTAAAATGAGAATATTAATACACCCTCTTCTCTGGATTGATATGAAGAAAAAAATGAGATATTTTTGAAATGCATTTCAAATCTTAAATTAAAAGTGCTGTATGTAGGGTAACTTATTATTTTTATTAATACAAATTAAGCGTATGTCACTTTTTTTGGGGGGTGCTATGTTATATTTTTGCCTAGCACATAAAAAGAATGTAACAAATGCTTGGTGACTGATTGATATTACACTCTCATTCTATCTCACACTTATTGTCAGTATCAATAACATGGCAGTTTAGGGAAGGACAATGCAGGATAGTGGAAAATGACTGAGAATTAGGAAAATGGTTTTAATGCTAATAGTTGGGTGACCTTGGAAAAGTCATTTAACCTTTTTGATTCTCCACTTATTTATTTGTAAAGAGTTGATCAGGTTTTTCAGGAGGTTCTCCCCACTTCTGCAGAAGGTGGTTCTTGATTCTGAGAGGGAGAAGAGAAGGGAGAGTAATTTCTAGGTATGAGGGACAAGACTGAGATGATAGAGTATTGTTTTTATTGTTCAGTCACTTTAGTCACATCTGACTCTTTAGGACCTCATTTGGGGTATTCTTGGCAAAGATACTGGAGTAGTTTGTCATTTTCTTTTCCAGGTGATTTCACAGATTAGAAAACTGAGGCAAAAAGGATTAAGAGACTTGCCCAGGGTTATACAGTTAGTGTCTGAGATCAGATTTGAACTCAGGAATATGAATCTTCCTGACTCCAGGCCTGTATGCTCTATTAACTGAACCATCTAGTTGTCCATGGGAGAGTGTTATGCATGAGGAAGATGGGGGTAGATTGGTAGTGTGTGTGTGTGTGTGTGTGTGTGTGTGTGTGTAGGTGCTTATAGATTATATGTCAAATACCTCTCTCTATTCCCCATAGCACCATGCCATGCATTGGATAAGGTAAGTTGATAGAATCAATGACCTAAGATTTTCAGGATCTAGATTTGAATTCTGGCTCTATTATGTGTTGTTTGATCCTAGGTAAATCTCCTAATTGCTTTAAAACTCAGTTTTGCATCTGTAAAAATGGGTAATGGCAGAAGCACTCTACTCAAAGATTTTTTGTGAGAAAAAGTACATTGTAAACAGGAGAATATTGTCTAATACAGGCTGTTACTATATTTGTTAAAGGGAGAAGGGCAGGGATGTTGAACTGCTTGCCCTTCTGAGTTTTCCAAACCAATGGTCTTCATAATACAGGTCTCTTAGAACTGCCTACGCAGCAAAGTTTTCCAAGGCCAACAGGAGCTTGCCAGTTCAACTCAGCATCTTCCTCTGGAGAGGGCAGCTTGGGCCAGGCAATACTTTCCACCTCACCACCCTCCTCCCCAACTTCTGTATTTTGACAGGTGTGTCTAAGGGCTGTGGGCAGCAGGAATCATCAGGCTCAGCACAAATTGGGGCTGGAGGTCCTATGCTTTAGTTCATTTCCATACATAGGCAGGGGAAGGGGTAGTGAGGCAGCCAGAGCTGAAATAGAGAAGACCAGGATGGTAAGGGCAAATAAAGAATGGCCCTCAGGAATGTACCCAAAGCAGCATCTCTTTCTTCACCCTTCCCATTTTTTTCCTAGGTGGAGATTTATAGTGTAGCAATAAATAAATAAATAATAATAATAATGATTGTGTTTGGAATCAGAGACATTGGATTCAAATCTTGACTCATTTAGGTTATTGTAAGCAAGTCACTGACTCTCTGGCCTCAGTTCTTCCTTTGGAAAATGAGAGGATTGGACTAAATGATTTCTATAGATTTATATATTAAACCTATAATCCTAAATTCTAGAAACTCTTTCACCACTTGACAAACTATAGGATCATAGATCTAGATCTGGAAGGAACGTTGAGAACATTGAGACCAACCATTTCATTTTTCAAATGGGGAAACCGAAGAAAACATGATTAAGTGATTTACTCAAGGTCACACAACTTGTGTCTGAAGCAGACTTTGAACACAAATTTTCTTGATTTTAGCCCTTTATCTACTGTACCATCTAGCTTTCTAAGAAGGATCCTTACTGTAGACCTGATGTCTGATTTGAATTTCTAGAGTTGAAGTGCCACATGGGAAAATGGGAATAACTTTACTTATTCAATTCTCTCCTTAGTAGCCAGATCTATCTGTTAGATAAGGAGATAGCATGAGGTCTGAATTTAGTTCACAAACATTTATTTCATATTTCCATTGTCTAAGACCCATGTTAAACACTCTGTAATATAGAGAGCTAAGAAGGACAAGCTTTTGTGTAACTGATGGTCCTCATGGGGGAGAAAATTCTATTGGGGACCAGAGTAACTTTAAAGTTTCATCTCACTCAGCCCCAGTGAGGCTTGGGATTAAATATGTGTGGGCTGGATTCCTGCCCTGAAACTTGACTGGATAAAGAGCTTTGAATTTGATGTTGGAGAATGTTCCTTCTAATCCTGACTCTGCTTACTTGCATTGTGTGTGATCCTGGACTAGGTCCTTGGTTTTCTCACATGTAAAATGAGATAGTTGGACTAGATGACTTTCCATCCTAAATCTATGATTCTTCAATGTTTCATTGTATAATGTAAGTTTCTTGAGGGCTAAGAGTGTTTTGTTATTGTCTTTATAGTTCTAGTATTTGGCACAAGGCCTGGAATAGAGTAAGAGCTTATTGAATGCTTGTTGGGTTGAGTCAACAATAAGGATCTTTGCAATAACAGGGTCATGGAAGTCAATTGTATATAAGAGGAAGGAATACAGACTGTGAAGGGTTTCTTTGGGGGATAGGTGTGACATCAGAGTTTACCACTGGAGTGGATTTTCCTTTCCTCTGCTCCTTTTAATCCTTTTGGTTTTTCAAGCCCCAGGTGGAGACCCACCCCCTCTCTTTGAAACCTTCTTTGACTACCCCAACTTACCATCTTCTCTCCTTTCTGTGATCAGGAAATGAGTTTTGCAGTGAAATTAGCACTAGATTTGAAGAGAATATGATTTCAAATCTTGACTCTTTTATTTATTACCTACAGGCATACTTCTTTTTATTGTGCTTTGGAGATACTGTGTTTTTTGAAGGTTTGTAGTAATACTGCATTGAACAAATCTATCAGCGCCATTTTCCAACAGCATGTGCTCACATTATATTTCTATGACACATTGGTAATTCTCACAATATTTGAAAATTTTTCATTATTATTATAATTGTTATAGTGACCTGTGATCAGTAATCTTTGATGTTACTATTGTAATTGTTTTTGAGTGCCACAAATTGTGCCCATGTAAGATGATGAAGTTAATTGATAAATGTTGAGCGTGTCCTGACTGCTCCACCTATCAGCCAATCCCCCTTATGTCTCCCTCTCTTTGGGCCTCCCTGTTCCCTGAGACATAACAATATTGGAGAATATTACATAAACTTAGTTGATAGAGCAGCAACAGGACTTGAGATGATTGACTCCCTCACAGGCTAGAGAGAAAAGAAAAGAAGAGTAGACTGATGTGGCAAACTTCCTTGTTATTTTATTTTAAGAAATTGCCACAGCCAGCCCAATCTTCAGCAACTACCATGTTGATCAGTCAGCAGCCATCAACACTGAAGCAAGATTCTCCATTACTAAACAAGATTACAGCTCACTTGAAGGCTCACATGATGGTTAGCATTTTTTTTTTTAGCAAATAAAGTATTTTTTTAATTAAGATATGTACATTTTTTAAGACAAGATGCCATTGCACAATTAATAGATGATAGTATAGTGGAAACATAATGTTTAAATGCACAGGGAAACAAAAAAATTCATGTGACTTGCTTAATTGCAATGTCTTTGAGACATCCCTCCATATGACTATGTACAGGTTACTCAATTCTCCTGAGTGTCAGTTTCCTCATCTGTAAAATGGAGAGATTAGACAGGATACCCTTTAAAAATCACTCTAGTTCTAAATTTATGATCCTCTGGAAATTATTGCCTGTACCACACAATTGGAACTTGGCCCATATTTTAAAAAATTTGAGATAACTTGTGTAAAGCAATTTGTAAAACTTGAAGTCTATATAAATGCTACCTATTATTGTTATTGTTTTCTTTTAATCTATAGGCATTGTTTTATATGTCTTCTTCTACTGCCCACCCCCCAAATTAGGGCATTAAGACTTCCCGGATAGGAACTGCATTTTCTATCTTCCTCATCCCCTAGTCAAGCACGATGTTATCTATAAAGGAACCACTCAGGAAATGATTGTTGATTGATGTATGTCGACGGACCTTTCTTGGAGTAATTCCTACGTGTTCTGTCAGAGTAGCATGTCTATGAAAGAGAGGTACAGATCTAAATACTCTATATAGAGTTGGATCTGTGTATTCTACCAAATTGGTACCTCCTTGGAAGAAAGGTCAGGAAGCCCATCTCCCTCAGGAAGGTATCTCTTTATTAATCCAGTAATACAATGTTCTGTGATATGGGTAGATATGAGGGTTACACAGCAGCAGGGGAAGATGCAAACCAGTTGCATTTTAATCAGAACAAAGGCAATGAACTTAAGATGCCATTTCAGGCCTCAGTTAAGTAGTACAAGAACTCTGATCCAGACCAATTACTCGAGTAGCAAAGACCCTAACTCTTCCCTAAAGTCTGGGACTGTGATTCTGCAGAAATGTGCAGATAGATGACTTCTGTGGTTCCCACGACCCAGAGAGGGCTATAGCTTTGAAGATCTGGATTCTTTTGCAAGGAATTTCTTGATGCCTCCCTTCAGTGGTGCCCTCTAGAAACCAAGGTGGTTAAAGTAGAGGGATGGTATCTCATTGGGCAATAAGAGAATCATACATTGTACTCATTTGAGGGCCCTGCCCTTGATTTTTAAGTGGTGAGTCCTGCCCACTTCCTAGTATGATCCTAAACCTCTTCACTGGCTTGACTGGGGGTGATCCTAGATCAAGGAGCAAAAAAGCTCTATTCATGGGATCGCTGTGAATATGTGTACAGGATGAGGAGCTCTTCTGGATATGCTAGAACCAGACGGATCTTGTGTGGTGGGAGCAGCATTAGGGATACCTGCCACTGCCTGGTACATCTCCCTGTGACTTATTTAGGGAATATAGTTCTTATTTAAGGAACAGAGAGGGCCAGCCTCAAGGATTGGTATGAAGCTCTGTGTGTGTTTGTGTGTGTGTGTGTGTGTGTGTGTGTGTGTGTGTGTGTGTGTGTGTTGTCTCTACCTCATCCCAACATCAGTAACTTTCTCCATCCATCACCAACCTACTTTAAGAAGTTGTAGATAAGGTGCCTGTCTGTGTTAGTGAAAGGAGTTGCTTCATGGGGAGTTTCCTAAACCAATAATATTACAGTTCCAAAGCAAAAACCAAACTTTAGTATGTACTTTCAATGGTTGCATTTTATCTCTAAAGTGAAGATACCCTTTCACACCATTGCCTCCTGGGTTGCAACATGCTGAAAGAAGAGACAGCAAGGTGCTTTGAGTAGAAACCAGAGACAGGGCTCTGAGGATGGCATGGCCATTTCTTTCTACTTCAATCAAGAAGAGCATTTCTCTCTGAAACTATCCCTCTAAAGGTTTCTGAGTCATCTTTAATATGGCACAGTCCAAACCAAGAAGACTTTGTTGGCTAAGTAGACTTACTCCCTAATGATCTCCTTAAGCAGGGTGTTCCTTTCTGTTGGCCCTTATCATACTGGATATAATGCAGGAATAAAAGAGAATGATACTGGATCAGCAGTAATGAAACTGGATCAGCATCTTCTCCTGGGCACTCACTACCAGATTTATGTACTCATTTAGTAATTTGTTCAGTCCCCATCTACATGGGCGCCCCCCAGACCCATCTACCTCACCTCTTTCATGGCATGTACTTTCACCCTCCCAAGGCTAGTCCAGTTAGTCCCCTGTTCAGTGGAGAAAGACTTTATAGGAAAGAAGTATTGTAAGAAGGGAGTTGTTGCTTCTTTATCATCAATCACTGTCAGAATCGTCCCCATGATCATGACTACCACCACTACCACCACCACCATCATCCCCATCCCCATCTTCTTCCTAAGAACCAGCAGGTTTAGTTCCATTAATTTAGCATTAGGGACTTCTTTATCTGGAAGCAGCCTTTGGGAGTAGGAATGGGTAGCGTTCTAGTATCCCCTCTGGGACTAGCCAAAGCCACAAGTAGGAAGTTTTTTGAAAGCTGGAAGTGGACAGGGTCAAATCCAGAAGGAATCCCAATGGAGAAGAAGGAAACAGTTGTCTTGGGGAGATGCTTCTTCCTTGATCGGTCCCTGGGTTGCTTTAGGCAGTTGCTTTCCCCAGAGCTTTTGTGTGACAGCTTTTCTAGGAAGTGAACAGTATTCAGTAGGGGCTCTGGTTTCTTGGTAGCCCTGGAGGCCCAGGAAGACCTGGAGGACCCTGTATGCCAGGTTCTCCCTTTGGACCCATGGGCCCAACCTGACCTGGTGACCCTGTCTTCCCAGCAATACCTGGTTTTCCCTGGGGTCCTGGTGGGCCTGGAGAACCTGGGGGTCCCTCTGGTCCCTGGGGTCCCATATCACCCTTGGGGCCTGGTTGTCCTCTTAATCCTGATGATCCAAAGCTGCCTTTAGATCCCTTAAGTCCTGGGAAACCTTTGAGGCCACTGGGTCCCCTTTCACCTGCGGGCCCTGCTTTACCAGGCTGACCCTGAGGGCCCTGGGGGCCAGGGGGGCCCATAGTGCCATTGTCTCCTTTGGGACCCCTACTCCCATAGGGTCCCTTTATGCCCACGTCGCCTTTGAGTCCTCTTGGTCCTGGAGGTCCAGGAATGCCTAGGATTGGAAGAAAATGGGAGATCAAGATATTAGACTTTGAGTAGTATTGTAAAGAATGTAGAAAGTGTCATCTAGAAGAGAACTTGGATATCATCTAGTCCAACTGTTTTCTCCAGCTGAAATATAAGCTTCTTAAGGGAAGCAGTTGTCTTTACTTTTATCTTTGTATTCCCAGTGTTTAGTGCTATGTTAGATCTTAACAAATATCAGAAAAGACTAATATGAACTAGTACAAAGTGAAGTGAGCAGAACAAGAGAAAAAGTGTATACAGTAACAGTGATATTGTACCATGAGCAACTGTGAATGACTTAGCTGTTTTCAGCAGTAAAATGATCCAAGACAATCCCAAAGGATGCATAATTAAAAAAAGGACTTCAGAGAAAGAACTGATGTTGTCTGAATACAGACAAAAACATACAGTTTTATACCTTTTTTCTTTTTTTGTTCAAATCTTCTTGCACAAAATGATCAATATAGAAATTTTTTATATAATGCTGCATGAATAACCTATATCAGATTACTTACCATCTCAGGTATGAGTAGGAGAAGAAGGAAACAAAGAATAGAATTTAGAACACAAAATTTTAATTAATGTTTAAAATTATAAGATAAATGAGGGGGGAGAAATAAATATTATTAAAAGTAAAAAAATTTTAAAAAGAACTTAACACATGCTTATGTGTTAACATATGAAATGATTTGCCTAGGGTCATGTAGGCAGGAAGTTGTGAAATTAGGCTAAGAACTCAAGTTTTTCTGACTTCAGTCTAGCATAATAATAGTAGCTAGCATTTACTTAGTATTTTAAGATTTATAAACATGTTTTATGTAGAAGATCTCATTTGTACTTCATGACAAGATTGTGAAGTCAGTGCTTTTATTATTTTGATTTTGCTGATGAGGAAAGTGAGATTGGAAGAAAGAAATCAACTTGTCCAGGATCATATAGTAAATGAAGTTCTGATGCCAAATCAGACATTTGCCTCAGTCTTCCACTGTGCCTCAGCATTTGGTCTACTAGTCTCTTTGGTACTTTTCTATGAGTAGCCTCTTATTTACATGTAGCTATAAAAGGTAGATTGGCCTAACCATACTATGGGGTAGGGTTTATTTTCCTTCTGTTACAGATAATCTTTGTGATCATCTGTATCCCAACCCTTTCTGAACATGCATATACAGCAAAAGACAAAACTATTCCTTTGAATTGGAGAACAAAAGAGGGAGTAAGGGTTTTCTGTGGGACTTCAAAGGATGACAGGAAAAAAAAAGAGGGGATGGCTAGGTGGTACAGTGGATAGAGCACCAGCCCTGGAGTCAGGAGTACCTGAGTTCAAATCTGGCCTCAGACACTTAATAATTACCTAGCTGTGTGGCCTTGAGCAAGCCACTTAACCCCATTTGCCTTGCAAAAAAAACCCCTAAAAAAAAGAGGAAACAAGCAACCAAGAAAACTTGTTCATGATTTGCATGGGGGCCTTTTCTTGTTGTCATCTAAGGAACAGAGAACATAGGATTTAAGAAACTAAGATAACATCTAAGGTCTCATTACACATGGACAGTATTAGTGTTTTAAAAGGAAAACATGCAGAATTACAAAGTGGAAAAATTAGTTATAGAATGCTAGCATCAAAAAAATAGATTCAAATCTGGGTTCTGATCATTAGTACCTAAATAACCTTGGCCAAGTCACTTTACCTTTATGGACCTCAATTTTGACATTAATAGTTATGGCTTCTGGTCTTCTTGGAACCTCCCCTGCCCATCTCAATGTTGAGAGGGTACTTCCTTTTAACTCCCTTAGAACTCATTTTCTCCATGATTCTCATAGTCTTTAGTAGTTTTCCTTGCAACATCAAAAATAGTTTTATCTTTATGTTCTGTCTCTCAACTAGAATAAGATAAATCCTGTGTCCTGTATCCTTGTATTCTGAAGATTAATGCAATGACCCAAGGATTTTAAAAAATGGATTTATATGGAAACTTGTGGTAAAGAAACTCACTACCTGCTCACTCAAATAACAAGTATTTGTTAAAAGCTTATCATGTTGGGGGCAGCTAGGTGGTGCAGTGGATAGAGCACCAGCCCTGGAGTCAGGAGTACCTGAGTTCAAATACGACCTCAGATTCTTTCTAATTATGGCCTTGGGCAAGCCACTTAACCCCATTGCCTTGCAAAAAAAAAACTAAAAAAAAGCTTATCATGTGACAGGCTTTGTGCTAAATGATGGGGAAACAAAAGAGGCAAAAGACAATCCCTGCCTTCAAGGAACTTACAAACTTGGGGGGGGGGGGGAAATACAAGTAGAGAAACAGGTGCAAGTAAGCTATAATTACACACACACATCCCTACATACATATAAAATTAGGAAATAATTAATTGTGGGAAGGAAGATGCTTAGAATTAAGAAGAGTTGGAAAAGGTTTTCTGTAGAAGGTAGGATTTTAGTTAGGGTTTAAAGGAAGCCAGGGAAGCCTGTGGCTAGAGATTAGGCATAGGGTCAAGTAGAAAAAATGCCCAGAGAAGAGAGATGGAATGTCTTATTCAGTCCAAAGGCCAGGGTCACTGAATTGAGGAGAATTGAGGAGTGACAGGAATTAAGGTGTAAGGAAACTGGAATGGGAGAAGGGGCCTCTCAGCTTTGGGATGGGCAGGGGGCAGTTTCAAAAAGACCTGAAACCATAAAAAGAGCATTAGATTTTGGAGTCAGAGGACCTATAATGCAAATAAGTAATTATATACATATATATGAAATATGGAATACAGAAGGGGTTAGGAAGAGCTTTGAAGATTAAGCCTACTCTCCCTTCTTATGTATGCTTTCTAACATATATAAAAGGATGGAGCTAGAAGATGGAGTTCATTTTCCTCATTTTACATATAGAAAAAGACCCAGAGAGGTTACACTTATGGGTAGTTGCGAAACCAGGATTCAAATCTAGGACCTTTGTAAACGCAAATGTCTGGTCATGTTGTGCTCTTGCTACTTACAGAGTTTTAGTTTTCCAGGAGAAGGTACCCCTGGGAACTCTACAGTTTTAAACTCCCTGGGAGTTACTGGAAACCAACCCAGTCCTCAACAGATCCTTTCCCACCGCATCCCATAATTTCTCTGATTTTAGGGATTCTAACAACACTCCCTTTAGCTCCACCCTGTCCCCCCTCCAGCCTCCACCCCTCACCTCCCCTGGAGTGATTTGTTCTAAGTGAAACAGAGAGACTAGAAGCGTTGCTCTATTATGACCTAAACCAGGAATCAGAGCCCAGTCCCTAGCCCATTACAGCCAACCAAAACTTTAGGCCCCAGTTTCTTGCCACCTCCATTCTGAGCCTTCCCTCCCAGCCTCTCCCCCTCTACTAGAAGATGTCATATATTGACTCACTCAGATATATCAATAACAGAACAGAATTCCCTGTCTGCTTCTAGGTTGTCTGGGAGAGGGAGGCTGAAGAGGGCAACTATGGGGCTTTTGAAATGCCAACATCCCAAGAAGCTTTGTCCTGGCCCATTTTCCATAAGAAACACTCCCAGAGGGATAGCAGCAAAAACAACCCAGGCTCTGGAGCGAGAGTTGTTTGTAACCAGGCTCTTTTCAGCTTTGCCAAAGCATAAACTTTGGAGCATTGGTTGTTTTTGAGGTGTGGTGGAAGGGACACTGGGATTAGGAGTCAGAAGGACTCCTGGGTCCTACTTCTGCTTCTGTCTCCAATCACTGCATCAACCACCACATGTAGGCCTCTGTTTCCCAACTATTGCAAGGAGGGCAGAACCTAGAAAACTATATAGTCACAAGTAACTACAACAGTACAAAAGGGAAGAAGGAGGAAACAAAATATAATCCTGTATCATTAATATACCCACATTTGAATTTAGAATATTACCTGTAACCCAGGGCTCCACTAGGTCCCTGGACTTAATATGACCTGGTTTCCATAATGGGGTCTTTACCTAACAGAGGCAATTTTCTTTCTTTCTCATCTCTTGAATTATTAGTGAGTTTGAGCATTTTTAAAAGGAATACTGATAATTTTTCTCCTTTTGAAATTATTTACATTCTTTCACCTTTTTATTCATTATGTAATGCTATATTCATTCTTTTTAAAAAATACATACATATACATATATATTTCTTTGCTTCAATTACAAAGCATTTGATTTTTTATCTCCTATTTTCCCATATTGAAAAAGGAAAATAGTAATAATAATAATAGCTGATATTCATATAAGTCTTTAGGATTTGCAAAGCACTTTATAAATATCTCATATGATCTTTACACAATATCCTGGGAGGTTGGTATTGTTATTACTACACCCCTTTTTCAGATGAGAAACCTGACTTAAGCAGAGGTAAAATTATAAAAAAAATATATGTCTTCTTATGCATGTTTATCCATCATCATCATCATCATCATCATCATCTCTCTCTCTCTCTCTCTCAGGAGGTGGATATCACCAGAAACCTAGTTTTTCATTTAATTGATCAAAATTATAAAGTTTTTCATATTTCATTTTTTATAATACTCTTTCACTTTGTTTACTAGTATGTATCAAAGTCCCTAACTAAACTAGTAAATAAAAAGATTTCATTAATTTTTTTCTTTTTTAGGTTTTTGTTTTGCTTTGTTTTGTTTTATTTTCTTTTTAGATTTTTTGCAAGGCAATGGGGTTAAGTGGCTTGCCCAAGGCCACACAGCTGGGTAATTATTAAGTGTCTGAGGCCATATTTGAACTCAGGTACTCCTGACTCCAGGGATGGTGCTCTATACACTGTGCCACCTAGATGCCCTGATTTCATTAATTTTCTTTCTTTTTTTATTTCATTAATTTTCAACAAAAATATTTTTGTTTTATGTTTTCATAGTTTATATTTTTATAGATCTAGCCTACTAAATATTAATAGCATAATATTAAACCAAATTTTATCTGGGACAGTTTGCTGTAAAAGGGACATTATTATAAATGTCCTAATTAATTTCATTGGTCAAATGATGTTACACTATGAATTGAAGACTTTGCAATAGGTCTTAGTTAAAATGCATTAACAATATTATTGCAAAACCAAGTTGCAGTGCAGTCTGAATCAGGGTGTGCCTTTCTTTGTGTTTGGCAGTTTCCAAAGTACTTTCACTTAGAGCATCTCATTTGTAGTAACAGGGATTAGAAGTCAGTTCTTCTTTCTCCAAAAATCAGAATGTTTTTCCTTATACATTCTGCCTTTGTGTGAAATGCCCTTCCCAAGGACGAGGGTGGTCTATACCTAGGAGGAGATTAATAAATTTCATTTGAATAATAATGATAATAACAATAATTTATAAAATATCTGTTGTGGATCTCACTGCTTCCCAGCTGTATTCAAGCCACAGCATTGTATCAAGCATTTAGGGAGGAGAGGGGTGTACAACAATGTAGGGGCAGGTCAAACTTCAATCTCAATAGGCTCTAAATCTTTACTAGCTGTAGGACTTTGGATAAGCCCCATAGCTTCTCTAAATCTTGATTTCCACATCTGCAGATGGAATAATAGCACTCATCTCACAAGTTTGTTGTGAGGGTGCCAAATGAATTCATTTAATGTGTTTTTCAAAACTTAAAGCATTATGTGATGTGATATTGAAGAGGAGATCCTCTTCATTGGCACTGGAACTTATAGTCAAATCTTAAGAAATTTAATCATGTAGAAGCAGCTAGGTGGTGCAGAGGATAGAGCACAGGCCCTAGAGAAGGAGGACCTGAGTTTAAATCCCCCCTCAGACATTTGATAATTACTAGCTGTGTGACCTTGGACAAGTCACTGAATCTCATTCCCCCCCCCCCCCCCCCCCCCCCCCCCCCCCCGCAAACAAAAACACATTCTAGGGTCACACAGTCGGTAGGTGTCAGAAGAGGGACTCCTGACTTTAAGTTCAGTTTTCTATATCATAATCTTTTTACTGGTTAGTAAGGGTAGAAAATTCAGAGCATGTTAAAGAGATAATTTTCCAGTTTTCGTCCTAAACTGATGACCCCCTGATGACTCAATTAACCCATAATTAATGATTTCTTGGAGCCAAAAAGCAGTTGCTCAGTTTATCTGTGAAACTTCAGCTTCTTTGTTAAAACAACCCAAGGTTAAATCTCCAGAAGTATGTTTGAAGTGGAGTAAATTCTCCTTACAGTCTGTTTGTAGGTGTGTTTTAAATAATTTCTGGTTTTAAAAATTGACTTTGAGATTGGTGACACTCTTCTAGCTCTAAAAGTCTGTAACTTTGATGCTATGAAGTAACTCTTATTTTTCCAGGTGGCCTCCTTTGTGTTCTAGCTAACCCTGTTTACTAACTTTTGTATCTTTTGAAAGGACTTTCTCTTTGCCACAACAGGAAGGCTCTTGGCTGGGGTATTGACTCAGCTGAGTTGCTAGGTCCTTAATGCCTACCTGTGTTACTGCAGGTAAACAACTCATCTTGTGTGGCAGCTGTTGCTATTCAGGGCTGTGGAGGCAGAGCGATTATCTGAGGAGTCTCCTATGCCAGTGAAGTCCCAAGTCCAGGCCTATCTCTTCTCAACTCTAGAAGGAGATGGTGGAGAAAACTCTAACCTTTAACCTTTTGAAATTTTGGCTTTCATCAACTGACAGTTTTCATGAACTGACCCCAGCCTCTTGTCTCTGCTTCATTATACATTACTCCCTTTCCTGCACTCTGTGGACTAGGCATTTTGGTTTTCTCTTTATTCCTCATACTCCATCACCCCTCTTTGAGCTCAACATTGTGGCCATTGCCATTGTGGCCTAGAATGGAAACTCTTTTTTTACCTCTTCCTCATAATATTTTTTGCTTCCTTCAAAATGCAGCTCAAAGCACCACTGTCTAGCTGCAGTCCTTCTTGATTTTCCCGGTTGCTAGTGTCCTCTGCCAAACTGCTTGTTGCTGTACCTATATTTGTACTTTCTGTCTTCCTCAATAGAATGTAAGTTCCTTAAGAATGTGAATTATTTCATTCTTTGTTTTTGTACCCAGGCAGTTAGGTGGCATAGTGGATTAGAGCACTGACCTTGGAATCAGGAGGGTGGGAGTTTAAATCTGGACTCAAACACTTGATGCTTACTAACTGTTTGACCTTGGGCAAGTCACTTAACCCTGATTGGCTCACATCCAGGGCCATCTCCAGTCATCCTGATTCATATCTGGCCATTGAACCCAGATGGTTCTGGAGAAGAAAGTGAGGCTGGTGACAGCATAGCACCGTCCCCCCCCCCCCCAAATCCAATTCATGTGCTTGTCATGGCATCACCTCCCTGATGTTGTAGTCTTCTTTGAAAATGAAGGATAAATAGTATTATTATTTGTATCCCCAGAACTTAACATTACTAGGTACCTACTAGGGGCTTAATAATAGAATGTGTTGATGCATACAATAGTTTGAGGAATTTTGATTGAATCTTGTCGTCAGGAAAGCATCATAGAAAGTTTTTGAACTCAAGACTGAGAAGGGCTCTTAAATGTGCTAGCCTCCTTTGAACATCCTATACACCCCAAGGAGGAGATACTAACCAGTCAAATGATATTAGGGGAACACACTGAATGGGTCATTGAGAAATAAAGCTAGAAAAAGATACCTCTCAACCCTCGGGGTACATCTCTACCCTGAGAGAGGGAATGGACCTGAGTTCTAAGGAGCCAACCCAACAACACTGGGGAAAAGGGGTAAGAGATCGAATCCAGAGACTGTCTTACACTTACACTAGTTACTGTGGTATAATATTTTCCTTATTTCTCTTCCTCTAGGAAACCCCTCCCTCTACCCCTCTTCCACCATGGCCAGCAATTTACCTATCTTAGGGATTATACTGATAGTCCTTGAAACTATCTGGAAGGAAAAAGGAGCTCATTCTCTGACTGTCTTGGAAAAGTGTTTGGGCCAATTTTAAAGGTTTCTTTCTCAGCTGAAAATATGCCCTTCTCTGATGCATCATATGCCAACCACGAAGCAGAGCATTGTAGGACATTGTAGTAGGAAAGCCTGGGTATAAGGATTTCTGGCAGTTTGTAACTAGCTGGGCCTCAGGGAGGAAGTTCCCAACTATAATTAAACTGATAGAAAGAGGGCTTAGAAATGTGCCTAGAAGTTGATCATTCACCATAGCTTGAGACCCCTCTCGAAGCCTTCTTTACCACCGAAACCTCAACTGTTTCCAAATGATAGGGAACAGACATCAGACCAGGAAGGGTAGGGAGGAGTTAAGGCTAACATTAGCTCACCAGTTCTGGGAAAAAGGGGAGAAGGAGGATTGCTGGGGGTATCAACAGGACATATGGGAATTCAGAGCACAGAAATGAAGGATGTCATGAGGACTTACCAAGGTCAGGAGGCAGGGGAAAAAAAGTGAACAGAAAACATGTGAGTCCTACCAGGACCCTTAATTAGTAAGGAAGAGTCAGGAAGGCAGAAGTTATAATTAAGTAATTTATGCCCATTAAATTCAGTCCACAAATGACTTCAAGTCTGGGAAAAGTGGGTGGTCTGAAAAAAGTGACTAAAACTAAGCCCATAGGAGGTTGGTATGTGACTACTCTGAGTCCTGAGTCCTCCAGGACAGAGATTACAAGGCTAAGGAATATCAATGGTACATAGAGGAAATGAATCAAGACAGTGTCTCTCAGATATGTGGAATAGTAGAAAGACAGTAGGGCCAGTAGATCTACTTCTGGCTTTGCCAGTGACTAACAGAGACCTAGGACAAGTCATATTACTGTCCTTAGAGCATGTTATGGTCCATTGAAACTGGTCTTCTTGTTCTTCCTCACACACAACACTGGATTTCTCATATTTGTGCCTTTGCACAAGCTTCTACAGTCTTCATCATCTTACCTCTCCCTGTGGGAATTCTTAGCCTACTTAAACATTTGATTTGAATGCTGTCTCCTGATCATTCCAGCTACTAGTACCTCACTTTCACACTGCCTTTTGTTTATTTTATATATATTTTGAATTTATTTATATGTGAAGTTCTTATCTCTTATAAAAGTATAAGCTCCTTGAAGTCAGGAACTGATTTTTTTTTCTGTTTCCATTGTTTGATAATCAGGGCAAAGAATTCCAGGAGTTTTGGTTCAGTGGAAATAATTTGACTGAATTTGGAGTTGAAATTCTTCCTCTGCCTCTTACTACCTTCATGACCTTGCACTAATCACTTTGTCTTTCTGAGTTTTAGTTTCTTCATCTGTCTAAGATCATTTCCAGCTCTAAATCACAGTATGATTTTAGGAGTGATCTCAGTCTCTCTCTTGTCAAGGAAAATACAGTTGGTTCTTTGTACTTTAAAGAGAACTCATGGTTGATATGGAAGAAAGGAAGAAGGCCTTATATCTCATTCCATTTGGGACCTTTCAGTTAGTCTCTTTGAAGTAAAAATATTTTATGTAGATTTTATTTAAAGTTCATCCATATTTTTCAACTATAGAGTTGCAGTTTTTCTCAGAGAAGAACAGTATTTATATTTACTTGGATCTCTGCTTTCTTGTCCTTATACAAACATTGAATTTGAACTTTCAAAGATTTATGTACATATGTAAGTCACTCCTACCACAACCTGAAAGTTCTAGTTGCATAAAAACAACAGGACTTTAAGGGGAATTTTCTTTATTTTTCTGTGAATTTGGGATATAAGATTAAAAGTAAAAGCAACAGGATTTTAAGTGGCAGACTTTTTATTTACCCCAGTCTGACTTAACTCTGTTCTCTGCTTTGTAGGTCCTTTCCATTTATATAGAATCATAGTTCTCATTTTTGTTGTGGAATAAAAAAATACGAAAGGGCTAGAAACTGAATAGAATTTGTGTAAATTCATGGCTGGTGGCAATCTCTCAGCTTCAGAAAGGTGCCCAAGTGTCTTTAGAAGAATTTTTGTTTTTTTTCTACTTATAGTTGCAAAAATGCAACACTAGGCAAAGTCTTTGAAAATTTCCCTATAATACCTCCTACACCCCCTCACTCCATTTGGTTATGGTTTCACTGAAATAACAAGAATTCAGGAGGAAACTGTCTATAGAGAGATACTTAAAGAGTATCAAAGAGAAAGAAAGCTATTTTAGACTGACCACTACATTGGGCACCAAGTAACATAGTTGTCCAAGATAACTTTCTTTTCTCCTTCCAGCAAGTATCTAATGCTGGAATTCCCTGTATGACTGGGCCCAGATGTCTCAAGTGTAAACCCCTGAAAATGATTTCATCTCCATCTCCATCAGATCTTAATTGCCATTGGCTCCTTCATTTAGAGCCAAGGTGTTGCCAAGCTTTCTAATATCCCAGTTTAATGATGTAAGTCATCTGAAATTGCTCCATTTAGCAGCTAGATAGTAGATTTTTGTGTTTTTGAATCTACATACATTCAGAATGGATCCTTGTATTTTTTATTATAAAGACAGGACTACATAGAATGAGTCATATTCAGAGTGAACAGATCTAAGCTCTTATCTAACAATTGCCTACAGGTGACCTCATTATCATTTCCCTTACAGTTCTTAAAAGATGTACACAGATCTTTGGCATTAAAGAGTAACACTGACTTTCATTAAAAGGCTAGCATTATTAACAAAATGATAATCCCCCCTCCCCCTAAAAAGACGTACAGTCCCAACTCTAAACCTTGTCTCACTCTGATCTGAAATGTCTTCCTCCCTCCATAGAGGAAGAATGAATGATGATACTTGTTCTTCATTCTCAAGGAAGACCATGACAAGAACATGAACTGGATTTGAGTTGGGGGAGGGGGTCTGTGCCAAGTCACCAGACTCACTTTCTCCTTGGGAACTATCTGGTTCCAGGGCTCAGATATGAATCAGGATGACCAGAGATGGCTCTGGATTCAAGACAAATCAGGGTTAAGTGTCTTGACCAAGGTCATATGCTATCAAATATCAAGTGTCTGAGGCTGGATTTAAACTCAGGTCCGCCTTACTCCAAGGCTAGTATCACTGCATACTCTAGCTGCTCCTAGCATGGCAACTGATCTCAGAGTTAGGAAGACTTCAAAAACTGACTCAGGCACTTACTAGCTATATAACCCAGAGCAAATCTTTTTTAAAAATCCCTCTTTGACTCAGTTTTCCCATTTGTAAAATGAGGGGTTGGTCTAGATCAGAGGTGTCACATATGTGGCCCACATTGCGATCCAAAGCAGATTGAAATGTAATTAAATACTTAACAAAATAAATAAAAGTACAACAAAACATAGATAATATTACATTTTTAAACCTAATATACCACTTCAGGGATCCTTAAGTGCAGATTAGTGGCTTGGATTTCTGTTTGACTACAACACTACTGAACTAGGTGCTCAAATGCAGAGAGTAGACTGCTAGACTTAAAGTCAAGAAGAGGCTGGGACTTTGAGTTAGTCAATTAATATCTTTAGGCCTCAGTCTGCTCCATGGTATATAAAAGTGATCAGAGGAAGCCCTAATTTTGAAGACTGTGGGACTCCTTTGGGTCTGGGTATCAACTCTGGCATCAACCACCTTGGTCATGGGGCCCAAACAAGAGTTACTATGTCATCCTAGCACTTCATGGGAGGTATCACATATCACATGGCTTCAGAGATTTACTCATGATGTGACCCTTCTTTTCTGGTTCTGTTTCTGTTTGGTGACTCCTTTTCAGTTGTCTGTAATGACTTATCATCCAAATCATGCTCCCTAGGGGGCAGCTAGGTAGTGCAGTAGATAGAGAACTAGCCCTGGAGTCAGGAGAACCTGAGTTCAAAACCAGCCTCAGACATTTAATAATCATGTAGCTGTGTGACCTTGGGCAAGTCACTTAACCCCTCTGCCTTGCAAAACAAAACCAAAAAAAAAGAAAGGAGCAGACCCTGGGAGCCCATTTGAGAAACCCACCAAGCAGAGATGCTATAGCCAAAGAGGACACCAAAAGGAAGATTCTAGGCCCTACCATAGAAACTGGGAATTGCCACATGTGTATCCTACATAGCTGTGTCACTAACATCATACTCTTAAGTTTGAGTCCACTCTTCCCATTAATACCATGTATATTTGTGGGAGAGATACCCCAGGATAATGAGGAAAGGGAATTATTTTACCTTCTCTTTGTACTGCTGTCTTAGTAAATTCCTTGGCTAAGAACTAATAGTAGGAGGTGATATTGTTGCATCTGGTTGTCACCCATGTTTCAAATATACGCCCTTTTTTCCTTCACCTCAAAGCATCCCTCTGTCCTTTAAGGTGCAACTCACACAGTATCTTCTTTTCAATTCCCCCACCTGCTAGTACTCTCCCTCCCAAACTACCTTATATTAACTCTTGTGTGTGGGAGGTACACATACATAATTTTGTTTTTACTTGCTCCCACTTCAGAATATAAGTTCCTTGTGAGTAGAGGTTATTTCATTTTTTGTACTTGAATCCCTTATTCCTAGTACAGTGGCTGACACATAGTGGACATTTAATACATACTTTCAGAAACAGAATGTTGTGCATAAGAAATAGCAAAGTCTGGCTGAGATAGTGTATGTGAAAGGGAATTGTGCATAATAAGTCTGAAAAGATAGGTCTGAATCTGATTGTAGAGGACTTTAACTGTTAAAGAAAGGAGTTTGTATTTTATGAGTTTAAGTACAAGCCTGGCAATGAGTTTGTCTAGTGGATAAGGACCAGCATGGCTAAATTCTGGGAGGTTTGTCACCAAGCCAAGGAATTTCTCAACTACAACCTGAGAAGATCATTTACTCAGACACATAAAGGTGACTATCAGTGGTAGTGGAAAGAGTATCCCTAGTTCAAGTATCAAAAAACCTCAAAGTCTCAAAATTTAAGATTTTGATATTAGGGGAGACTAGACCTGAATGTGAATTTCCTAGGAGTAGTTGCATTTGCTCATTTAAGAAAAAAGTTAAGATAATGCCTTAATGGGTAGGAAGACAGGGGGAAAACATCCAAAACAGATTTTTTTATAAAAGGGGGAAAAAAAAAGGTAAATCACCTGCCAAAGAATTTCATTCTGGAAACAGAGAGAGGAGAGTGGTGGTAAATATAACAGGTGACCTGCTTTTACATCTATGGATTCAAAGAAGCTTTTAGCATGGCATATTAGAATAGAAGGGTGGGATGAACATCATAAGCAGAGGATATTGTGTAGCCTCATTAGGTAAGAGGACAGAGTAGTATTCTAGAAATAACAAAGGACTAGGAATCTGGAAACTTGGGGTCTAGTCCCAGTTCTACTGTGAGCTCACTTGCTTGGAGTCTCCACTTATTTCTCCATTTTTAAAGTTTGTCTAGATGTTCCCCAAATTTCCTTCCAGTTTTAATATTCTATTATTCATTTAAGTCTAGGATGGGCTCATATCCATATAAGAAGGAAAGGAAGAGGCAACCAAAAAGACATTCTTTCCAGCCCACAACATGAACAATTGGAACAGAGTAAGGATGAACAAGTTCCTGTTTAAGGAACAAAATTCAAGTGGTTGTTTTTGGAGGCAAAAGGAACAAGACAGAAGGAAAATATCTCTAGTGATGGGTCTCAGTACTGAACATTTGGCTCTGTCTTCTTCAGTTAAAAAAAATAAGCAATTAGATGAATGTTAGAGGGAATGCTTATTGAAATGACTAATGAGTCACCAAACAACATTGACAGAGGAAGTGTCTATATTTAGAGTTTTTTATACCGAAGAAATCAAAGTTGAGGACTCCTCCCTCCAAAAAGAAAAGTTTCTTCATCCAAGATGTTTTCTATGCCCATGAAATGACAGTTCTTTTCTCTATCCTTATTAATATACCTCTTAATTCCATGAAAAATAAAACAAAACAGGAAGCAGATCCAAGATGGTGGAGAAAAGGCAATGACTCACCTGAGCTATCTCCAAAAACCCTCTGAACATCTTTATATAATGTCATAAAACAATTTCTGAAGCAACAAAACCCACAAAAGGAAAAAATGCAATAATTTTGCAGCCAAAGACAATTTAGAAAGTTGACAGGATGAGGCGGCTAGGTGGCGCAGTGGATAAAGCACCAGCCCTGGAGTCAGGAGTACCTAAGTTCAAATCTGGCCTCAGACATTTAATAATTACCTAGCTGTGTGGCCTTGGGCAAGCCACTTAACCCTATTGCCTTGCCAAAAAAAACCTAAAAAAAAAAAGTTGACAGTAAAGGTGTGTCAGGCCTGGTTGAGAGTGGAGCATGGGGGCGGCTAGGTGGCGCAGTGGATAAAGCACTGGCCCTGGAGTCAGGAGTACCTGGGTTCAAATCCAACCTCAGACACTTAATAATTACCTAGCTGTGTGGCCTTGGGCAAGCTACTTAACCCCATTTGCCTTGCAAAAAAAAAAAAACACCTAAAAAAAAAAAAGAGAGTGGAGCATGGTCTAACTCATAGATATGAACCCAGCAAATCAGAAACAACCTTTGGGAGCCACTGAAAAACTGCAACAGCTACTTCTGTGGGTTTGAACAATTGGTTAGAAGATTACAGGAGTCTCTTTGCCGGCACTGGGGGCAGGACTCTGGTGCTTTGTTCATACCCAGAATTGAGTATGGCAGAATTGGGTGCCACGGGGAGGAGGAACACCAGCACACCTGAGTTTTCAGTGGCAGTGCAGCAGTTCCAGGACAGAGAATAGTAATGTGACTTTCCTTAGATTATGCCATTATGGAAGAATTGAAAACTCACAGGTCCCTGGAAACAGAGTCCCACTTTAACATAGAATTAAAAATCATGAAATACATTAGGAAAATGATCAAACAACAGAAAAAAATTCTGACCGTAGAAATTACTATGGTGACAAGGAAGATCAAAACACACACAGAGAAAATAACAAAGTCAAAACTCCACAATGCTTCAAAAAAATCTATAAATTGGTCTCAGACCATGGAAGAGCTCAAAAAAAGATTTTGAAAATCAAGTAAGAGAGGTAGAAGAAAATTTGGGAAGATAAATGAGAGTAATACAAGAAAATCATGGTAAAGGAAACACAAAAAAAAAATACTGAAGAAAATAACACCTTAAAGACCAGAATAGGCTAAATGATAAAATAGGCAAAAAAAAAAAATCAATGAGAAGAATGCCTTGAAAAGCAGAACTGGCCAAATGGAAGCTAATGATTTTATGAGAAATCAAGAAACAATAAAACATAACCAAAAGAATGAAAAGTAGAAGACAAAGTGAAATATGTCACAACAAAAGCAGTTGACCTGGAAAATAGATTCAAAAGAGTTAATTTAAAAAATATTGGACAATCTGAAAGCCATGATCAAAAAAAAAAAGAGATTAGACATCATCTTTCTGATTAAGAAATGATTAAGAAAATAAAACTAAACTGCCATTAGTGTTAGTGAGTATAATAGTTAAGATTCTTTTTTTTTTTTAAGGTTTTTGCAAGGCAAATGGGGTTAAGTGGCTTGCCCAAGGCCACACAGCTAGGTAATCATTAAGTTTCTGAGACCAGATTTGAACCCAGGTACTCCTGACTCCAAGGCTGGTGCTTTATCCACTACGCCACCTAGCCTAGAGAGATACCATTAATTTTTTATATATTTTTCATTTTTTCCAATTACATTTAAAGATAGTTTTTAACATTTATTTTTGTAAAATTTTGAGTTCTGAATTTTTTCCCCTTTCTCTCCTCTCTCTTCCCTCCCCAAGACAGCAAATAATTTGATATGTTATAAATGCATAATTATGCTGAATAAATATCCATATTAGTCATTAGACATCATTTTTCAAGAAGTTATCAAGGAAAGCTGACCTAATATTCTAGAATGAGAGTGCAAATTAAAGTTGGAAGAATCCAACAAACATCTCCTGGAAGAGATCCCTAAATGAAAACTGCCAGAGATATTATAGTCAAATTTTAGAGCTCCCAGGTCAAGGAGATAACAGTGCAAGGAGTCAGAAAGAAACAATTAAAGTTTTGTGGTGACACAGTCAGGATAAATTATGATTTAGCAGCTTCTACATTAAAAGACTGGAGACCTTGGGATTTGATATACTAGAGGGCAAAGGAGTTAGTATTATAACCAAGAATCATATAATTAAGTATTAATCTTCAGGGGGAAAAATGGATATTCAATGAAATAGAGAACTTTCCAGCATTCTTGATGAAAAGACTAAAGATGAATAGAAAAACTGACTTTCAAATATATAGATAGATTTATATAGATATAGATATAAAAAGAGGTACAGTATGAGTTCAAAATGAAAGAATGATATTCTAAAAAAATAAAATTAAGGGGTGAGAAATATTAATGCATTAGGAGAAAGGGAAAGGGAGAGGTTGAATGGGCTAAGTTGTTTCAAATAAAAGAGGTGAGGAAAAGCTTTTACAGTGGAGGAAAGGATGGATGAAGTGGGGGAAGTAAGTGAGCCTTATTTCATCAGAATTAACTCAAAGAGGGAATAACATACATATTCTAATGAATATAGACATCTTTATTACTCTACAAGAAAATAAGAGGGAAACAGGATGAGATAAGGGGGTTGACAGAAGGGAAGGCAGATGGAGGGAGGCATCAGTAAGAAGCAAAACTCTTTTGAGGATGAAAGGAGAGAAAGACTAGAATAAATGGGGGACATAGGATGAAGGAAATACATTTAACAATCATAACTCTGAAAATAATTTTGAATCTAGTTCTTTAATAAAAGCTTCATTTCTCAAATATATAGAAAACAGAGCCAAATTTATAAAAAAGTAGCAGCCATTCACCAATTTATAAATAATCTAGAAATGTGAAAAGTTTTCAGATGCAGTAATCGAAGCTAGTTGAGAAGGTGCTCTAAATCACTATTGATTGGAGGAATGCCAATAGAAGCAATTCTGAGGTCCTGCCTCATACCTATTAGACTTGCTAATAGGACAGAGAAGAAGAATGATTAAGAAAATAAAACTAAACTGCCATCAGTGTTAGTGAGTATAATAGTTAAGATTCTTTTTTTTTTTTTTAAGGTTTTTGCAAGGCAAATGGGGTTAAGTGGTTTGCCCAAGGCCACACAGCTAGGTAATCATTAAGTTTCTGAGACCAGATTTGAACCCAGGTACTCCTGACTCCAAGGCTGGTGCTTTATCCACTACGCCACCTAGCCACCTCAATAGTTAAGATTCTTAAAACTCATATGATCATATAATCATAATTCTAACACAAATTTGGTACCAAAACCCCTGAGCTTTGCATGCTGGACTGGGCAGTATCTCCCCCTCTTCATTTAAACAGATAAGGAAGCAAAGAATCCAAGCCACAAGGAAAGTTAATGTCACAGCTGGCTTTCTATTTCTAGTTAGATGGACTCTTGACTATATCAGCCCCATGCTACCTGCCTTGAGTTCTGTTCTGCTTTGGGGGCTTTGACTATAAACTTAAATTCACAATAATAGTTCTTAGACCTACCTAGTTCCCAGTGTTGTTATGAGAACAAAATGAGATAATATTTGTAAAGCTCTCAGGTTGGCACATAGTAAACTCTTAGAAAATACTTATTTCCTTCCTAAAGTGCTTTGTAAACCTCAATATACAAAATAAATGCTATTATAATTTTTGTGATAAACATTATTATCATTTGATTGATATTGAGTTACATTTAATTCAATCTAAGTGACTCATCTGTAGCAACCCACAAAATATACACAGAGACCTCACCTCTCAGGATGGTGACATTCTGGAGGATTGCTCCATGTCGGATATCCACAGCCTTCATTTCCTCCATGATCATTGAGAGGTTTTGAATGTCAAAGTCCAGCCGGGCCCGAAGCAGACTGAAGCGCTCCCTCAGCAGGTCTGTTGTACTCAGCATGATGGAGACAGACTTGTTGAGGTAGTAGAGCTCCTCAGCATGGGTGTGGAAGCCCAGTGTGCAGGAGAGCCGGACGTCGTCCAGATATTTGAGCATACTATGTACATGGTTGTCTGTGGCATTGATATTGGTGAAAATGGTGTTTATCTCAATCTCATGCGACGTCATACGACCTTCTAGGGTCTCAAAGCGCTCCACGGTCCGGTTCTGGGCATAGCGTGTGTGGTACTGCAGGTCATGCATATTCTCCTCATGGTCATCCAGGAAAGACGAGACATTGTCCAGCTGCAGCTGCAGGCCCATCACTTGCAACACCAGGTCATGGATGCCCTCAGAATTTTGGTTGATGCGCTGGGAGGCGGTGCTGAGGCTGGTCTGTATGCTCTTGACCAGTTCCCCAGTCTTGGCTGAGGTGGCCCTCAGGCCACCAAAGAGCCTGGTATAGTTTTGCCACTCACTGACCATTTTCTGTAGGGTCAAGGTCTCTTCTTCTGTCTTCCGCTGGATCATTTGAACCCAATCTGAGGTCTGCCCCACTGTGAAGTTGATCTGCTGCACAGCAACCTTAACATCATAGCAGTCCTGGGTCAGACCCTTTAGTGAAAAGTCCAGTCCAGCCATGGCAGCCTGCCAGCCCCTCACTTGGGCCAGGAACTGCCCCAGAGTCTGGTTGACCTGGTGAATAGAGAAAGAGCAACTGTCTACTACAGTTGTTATTTGGTTGCTGGTTGAGAAGAGCTGCTGATGGGTCTGGGATGTCTGATCCAACTGAATCTCCTGGACTAAAAGCATCTTCTGGATTTCCTCCAACTCCTGTTGAAGTTTGTGAATCTCTTGTCCCAGTTGCCCTGTGTCATGGCAGAAGGAACAATTGCCTAGGGCTTTCTGATCTGTAGGAGAAAAATGATAAAGCTAGTAGGAGCCTAAAGTTGGAACTTCAAAGAACAGGGGTAGTTTCTATAAACTGATTGAGAAAGACATCTATTTTCCCAATCATTCACTTAATTTTTTTTTAATATTAAATTTTTAAAAGCTTCAGTCTCCTTATCTCACTCTGACTGGAAATACAGAAACAACTTAAAGTTCTAACCTTCTACTGATTGACATGAAAGCACTGACCTGTGCTACTCTATCAGAAATCATTCATTCATTCAAAATTTAACTGCATATATATACAGTGAATTGTGGTAAGCACTGGTGAGGAGAAATACAAGGTAAGTAAGTAGGAGATAATCCTAACCTCTTTATAATTCTTCCTCCATAATCCTACCTAGAAAAGCTTCTCATTTACTTGAAGTATTTTTTAAAAATCTGTTTGTTTTTTTACTAAATCAGGGTTTGAAAAAACTAAGGCTCTACTAGATTTTCTAAAGTATAAAAACTATGATGATGGTAATGATAACCTACCCTAGAAAAACACTGGAACTACATAGTGAGATTTTGTTATATCTTTGGCCCAGAACTAGTTGAGTCATCTTTTGGACATTTCTTGACTATGCCCTTGTATGTCTCTCTTTACCTCTCTAATATTTTATTTTTATTTTATTTTTTACTGTTGTCTTCCTCCCTTATAAATTAGAATTTCCTTCTTAAAAGTAGGGATTCTCTGTTTATATTTGTATCCTCAGGACTTAGAGATTGTTCTATGGTGCATGTTTAATAAATGCTCTATCTATCTATCTATCTACTTATAGGTCCGTCTGTCTATTTTTCTGTCTATATATATATATATATATATATATATACATATATGTATATATATATATATATGATCCATCTCTACATCTATCTTTCTTTGTCTATGTCTATATCTATATCCAAATTCTTTTTTTTAAATTTTATTTATTTAAGACAATGGGGTTAAGAGTGACTTACCAAAGGTGACACTGCTGGGCAATTAAATGTCTGAGTCCAAGTTTGAACTCAGATCCTCCTGACTCCAGGGCCAGTGCTCTATCCATTGTGCCATCTAGCTGCTTTCCTCTCTCTCTCTCTCTCTCCCTCTCTCCCTCTCTCTCTCTCTCTCTCCATCTTTCTCTCTATGTGTATCTATATATAATCTATACTTATGATTTTCTATCTAGCTATCTGTCTCTATCTGCTTATCTTTCTATCTACCTACCTATCTGAATAATATCTAGTATGTCAAAAGATTTCATGTTCTTCCAAGTAATTATTCTTTCCTTTGACATACATTATAATTTCTTTATAGCTTCCTAGATAATTGCTATCTCACCCCCCCCAAAAAAAAAGAAAGAAAAGAAAAGAAACATCATCATCGTGTGGCCAACCTTCTGGTGAGGAGAAATAGACAGGATGATCTTCAGATGACTGGTCAGCTTATTTGAAAACTTTCCAGATTTCCTTCCAACTGTCCAATACTTTGCCCTACCCCCATTACTGGCCACTTTAAACCATATATTTTATATTTGCTTATTTTTGTGCATGTTGTATTCTTCTAGGGTAGAAATTCTCAATCTTTTTGTGTCATGGACTTCTGTGACTCTTGTAAAGTCTTTGGACCCCTTCTCAGAATAATGTTTTTTAATGTATAAAATAAATTGCATTGGATTACAAAGAACACCAATATTGTGTTGAAATAAAGTTACCAGATACTTTAAAAAAAGCAAGAACCCAGACCCTAAGGTTAAGAATCCCCACCCTTACGTAAGCTCCTTGAGGGCAAAAATTACTTCCTTTTGTCTTCATATGTTCAAAATCTAAAACAGTAACTGGCACATGATAAGTGTTCAATAAATGCTTATTAATTACTGTTTAGTCATTTAAATCATGTCTAACTCTTCATGACCCCATTTGGGATTTTCTTTGTAAAGATAACAGGAGTAGTTTGCCATTTGCTTCTCTAGCTCATTTTGCAGATGAGGAAACTAAGACAAACAGGGTAAAGTGACTGACCCAGGGTCACACAACTAGTAAGAGTCTGAGGCTGGATTTGAACTCAGGAAGATGATACTTGCTTATTCCAGATCTATTGCTCTTTCCACTGTGTTTACTAGCTGCCCTCCTTATTGGTTGATTGATGACTTACTTAAGTATGAACATATTAGATTCCTCTTGTTACTAGAATCTAGTAGAGTCTTGTTACTAGAGAACTCATAGTCAAGTTCTCTTGAATGCAAGAAGTATCTCACTTTGGTACCTGTAACCTCTGAGCCTAGCACAATGGTGGCACATAGTAGGTACCGAATAGAGGTTTGTTTTGCTGATTGAATAGAGATTCAATAGCCTTTGAAAATCTAGGGTTGGGGTGGCTAGGTGGCTCAGTGGAAAAAGCACTGGCCCTGGAGTCAGGAGTACCTGGGTTCAAATCCAGTCTCAGACACTTAATAATTACCTAGCTGTGAGGCCTTGGGCAAGCCACTTAACCCCAATTTGCCTTGCAAAAACCTAAAAAAAAAAATCTAGGGTCACTTCCTGATCCCAATGGAACTAGGAATAAAAACTTCAATGAAGAAGCTTGAATAAAACCTTATATGTATATAATATTTTAAAATTTTTGAAGTGTTTTCATGTTTTCTTTTTCTTTTTTTTTTTTATTTTCTTACTGGCTCCTAGAGGCAGATAGGGCTGGTATTTGATAGGTGGAACACCTTAGACAGAAAAATTAAATATCTTCAAAGGTCTTCCCAAGACATGATAGGATTAGAATCAGGACTTGAAAATGGGTCTGGTAGAGTATACTTTAGAGCAGGGATGGACCCATGTGGAAGACTGGTAAATCCGATGAGGACCTTTTCAGAATAATGCTTATTTCCAACATTCATAATTGAAGGAAATGCTAAATTTCAGAAAGAGGTCAGGAAAGTAATAATGTGATTGTTTTCTCCCATCTAAATTCCCAGTTTCCTTGAGGGTCTATATGCCTCATCTTAAAAGTTCTTACTTCATAGAAAAGGAACTGTATAGGTAAAAATAGGATGTAAACAATAACATTGTGCAGTTATCCTTTCCATATTGTGGAAGAACTGCAATGTCCCCATAATTTGGAAAATCTATGTAAAAATTTTTGGCTCTCCCTTCATACAAGAGAAGTCTGAACTATTATGGTATTAAATAATTTAAAAAAGTTGATATTTTGCAATGCTCTATATATTTTATATATTTTTGAGTTTCTAAGCTTTTGCTTTTTCATCTGCTGGCCCTTGCATGTTGGCTATGGCTTCCACAAAATTTTTCCCATTTAATTCCAACCCACAATATAACAAAACCAATAAGAGGGAAATCATGATATGGAAATCATGATAACTATATCAGAAACATATACTTCTGTATGGAAATTTAGGAAGTAGAGAGGAGAGGCAAGATGAAGGCAACATTTGGCTGATAAACCAGATAAACACAGAAACAATATTCAGAGTATGACATATAGACTACTACCTGTTCCAAAAAGAGAAATAGATTTGTAGTATGGAAAACAGATCAAGAGTTTGACCCAAAGGCATATGATGTCAGTGATGGGGGGGCTTCAATTTTCCAGACATCTATTGGAGTTATCTACCAAAAGCAGAGCAGCCAATTACTCCTTGACTTGCTTCAATGATAATTTCTTCTTTCAAAGGGTAAAGAAACCCACAAAAGGAAATTCTATTCTGAATCTGATTCCCACCAATAAAGAAGAATTTGATGCTTGAGCAGAAATGATGGGAACCCTGGGAGGAAGGAACTGCTTTGTCTTAGAATGGTAGAAAAGGGAACCTTGAAAAAAATAGATATTCTTAGTCCAATTTCAAAGGGTTCAAGAAAGGAATGAGTAGGAAGCATTCTGTGAACTAAACTTTCTTGGGGGAATGTCAGCCCAGAACAGACAGGAAACTCAATGGAATCATCACGTAGGAGAAATAATTCTAAGGAAAAGGAGGAACTAATAAAGAAAGAGATCTATGTAATTTGACTGGTGAGTTTTTTAAAAGGATGGAAACAAGGGCAGGTAAATAGAAAACAAAATTAATGCAAAATATTGTGAGATCAGTGACTGGGACAATGAAGCTCAAATGTTCTAAGGTTGAATAGGAAAACCAAGATTAACAAAAAGGTTTTGTTTTATTTTTGTAACTTCCTGGGGGGACAAGAAATGGGAATGATTTTGTCTTCAAATAGGACCAATGACATTACTGGATGATGTCTTGACTCATGCCAAATTAGATTTAAGTGAGGCAGAGTTGGGTAAAATCTGTCAACCTCATTATCTCTTCCAGAGTCATCTAAGTCCAGTGGCAAGACATAAGTCAAGATGGCTGAAGATGGCTGGGGATGTAATCAATGATAAAAAAACAAACAAGCAGGATTATCTTTTAGAACAGACACTCTAATGGATGGAGAGAGATGCAAGAAAGTGTGAATGGCTGTTTGTTAGGGAGGGTAGGAACCACACACACTCTAGCTAGGTCTGGAGATGGCCAGGAAGTGCAATTAAGGTCTGGGACTGGGAAAGATAAGGTGAAAGTCCAATTTATCAGAACCCAGGTGCTTCCAAGGATAGAGACTATGATGCCTTGGAGCCAGCTTTAGCAATTCTTAAATTTTCAGAAATAGGAAATCACTACAAATCAGGTCTTTATTGTTTTCTTGATTGTCTAGACTTAGAAGTGTTACTAATGGAGATTAAAGTGTGTGTGTGTGTGTGTGTGTGTGTGTGTGTGTGTGTGTGTGTGTATTTTTCCTCATCTCCCACTTTGGAGAGCCTGAGAAATAGAAATATTAATCATTTATAATTGGGCAGAACCAGTTTCTGGTGGGATGGAGATGAGGACTAGGGCAGGAGAGGAGGAAGAGAGAGTGGCAGAATGATGCTAAGCTACAATTCAGAGGAGCCCTGCTCAACTCTTATCATATACTTTTTCTCTGCCAGAAAGAATGATGGTCTGGAATGGTATACATTCATACATGTTCCTGTGTTTCACCTCCTTCCTGTAGAACATGATGGACTGGTTAGGAATCAAAATACCTCCACCCTCCTCCCTCTCCTCCCCAATCTGGTTTCACTTGTCTTCACTGTAAGGATGTTTTTGTTCTCAGAATTTTCTCATTCTCTGGAAGACAGCAGAAATCAATGAATGAGAAAATCCTAAAGCTGAAAGGAACTCAACATCTTGTAACTTGAGTTACCAGTTATTTCACTTTCTTTATTTCAAAGAAGTGTGAGGATAGAATGCAGGTTTTGGAATATGGATGATCTGAATGCTTTCTCAGACACTTAGGAAAAAAAGATTTAGACCTTTAGAGGTCATCTAGTCTCACCATCTCATTTTTAAGATGGGGAAACTGAGGCCCAGGAAGCTGAAATGGCTTATTGAAGACCAACTAGATAATAATGATAATAAAAGCTGAGATCTGAACTTACCTTCTTTAACTTCAAATCCAGTATTCTTTCTACTGTCTGCTGGGTAACCTTAAGTCCTTTCCAAGTTCCACCACTATCACCACCATTACTACTACCACCATAATGCAGCATAATGTTAAGAGAATCTGGGTTTAGTCAAGCCACTGACACATACTGACAGTGTTATTATCTTGGGTGATGTTACCTCTCAATGTTTCAGACAACTCTTAGATTATAAATTATCACCAGGTTGGGCCAAACAGTTGCTACCTCAAAGGGCTTGAACAGGAAGATCTGAGTTCAAATTTGACCTCAGATACTTACTGGCTTTGTGACCCTGGGCAAGTCATTTAACCTCTGCTAATAGCAAGTCACTCCAGTATCTTTCCCAAGAAAACCCCTGAATAGAATTGATGTGCATTGGCTGACAGGGTGCAAAAGAGTCCAACACAACTGAACAAAGCACTTTGTAAACCTCAAAAGTTCTTTGCAATGTCAGCCATTATTACTTTGGCCAAAAGGCTGATGTGGAACAATCTATAGTCTCCTGGTAGCTCTATGACGTGGAAGGATAAAACCAGTTCTTTCCTGGATTGGAGAGCAATCATAAGGGGAGCTGTAGACATACTCACCTAACTCCTGAAGGTTTTCCTGCACAGAGACTATCTTCTTCTCATAGTTTGACTGGGTGATAGTGATGTCTTCTGAGAGAGAGTCAACCTTCTTAAATACTGTGGAAGAAACACAGGACAGAACATGAGAGGCAAAGGAAAAATTTGAATAGACAAAGTAGAACAATTTGAGGGAAGATGAAACAGGAAGAAACTGGATTAGGAGCTCTTTGACAGTTTTGCTGGCTCTGAAATAATATGAAAGAGGTGCTTAAGCAATGCCTGTTGAGTGATTGGGAACACAGTTAGCTAGATCTAATGAATAAATGACTATATTATAGAATCAAAGTTTAAGATTTGGAAGGACATGTGATTATTCAGTGGTCAATCAGTGCAGATCTGTCATCTTACAGATGAAATTGAAATCCCTCAGGAAAATGGAGTGACTTTAGAATGAAAAAGATAGTGAATGGTATGGTAGATAGGGGAATCAAAGGAAACTTTTTTCAAATCTCATAACAGACATTTACTAGTTACACAAGTGGAAAAATTATTTAACCTCCCTGGGATTCAGTTTCTTCATGTAAAATAATGAGGTTGGACTCAGTGGTCTCCAAGATCCTTTAGATCCTATCATAAGTGGAAGAATGGGAATTCAAACTGACTCCTCTAACTTCATTATGTCTTGCTGACCTCCCTTCACTTCTAAATCCTATAACTTTATGATTAGGGAATAATGGAAAAGGAACCCCCTTTGCCCAGGGATATGTTACAGTTATCTGGAATTTCCTATAAAGTGTAAGAGAATCTTATATGGATTCAGTGGATTGTCAATTAACACCTGTCTATCTGGAGCTGGGCTGACTGTCACTATTTAAAACTAGAATCCCTGGAAAAGGAAGTAGAATGTGGGAGGGAATTTATTTGCATTTCAGTGGTGAACTGGGGTTGACTCTCACCAGTGAATGTTTTCTTTCTTTCTTTTTTTTTAAAAGACAACTTAAGATAACAGATCTACACCTTGAAAGGACTTCTGAAGTCATTTTAGTCTGAAGATGTCCAACTTAAATAGAAATAGATCCTTGCAGGTTCCATGTTGACTTAGAAAGCCACATATCAACATTATCTGTGGTGATTTGAATTTTTAAAAATCTTGTTAAACATATCTCAATTACAGTTTAATCTGGCTCAGGCTACAAGTAATATGAAAATCACACACACTCTGTGAAAATGAAAAGGGGTGGCATAAGGAATTGACCTATAGTTTCCCTGTGCAAGGAGAACTCAAGCATAGAAGGAAATTCCTGCCACCAAGGCAGGGAAGTACCTTCCCAGCAACAGGTAGGTTTAATGAGTAGCCTGGGGCACCTAAGAGATTAAAGTAATTTCCCTGGGTCTTGCAGCAAGTAGGAATCAGGGACCTCTCTATACCAAGCATAGGCCCTACATAAAATTTAAAGAGCTTGGAATTCTTAAATGTCCAAGTCCACTTAAACTGACCTTTCCAGTGTGAGTCCTACAAACTAGGGCATGAATTATTGTTCTGGGGATATCTAGACAAAGAAAATGGTGGAGAAAACATCATGTTAATTAAAGTTAAAAATGTGCCCTATAGTTTTGGAGAGCATGTTGTTAAATATTTTCCAGCATACCCATCCCCCATTATTATTACTTTTTTTTTTATAGTTGAGGCAATTAGTGTTGTGACTAGCCCAGGATTACACAGCTACCATGTTTCCCCCAAAATAAGACTGGATCTTATATTAATTTTTGCTATAAAAGAAGCATTAGGACTTATTTTCAGGGAATGTCTGGTCATTCCTGGGGGGATCATTATTTGATCTGTTCTCTCTTCAAGGCAGTTCTTTATGTCTTTAGGAGGGTGAGTATTGGCTGAATACCAGACTAGTCGACCTCTCTGACCACCTCCCAAAATAAGTGGCAGCATTAAATCCATGCACTTCCTTATAGCTGCTTGTGTGTACCAGCTTTTTTTTGGATTCAAGAACATAAATGCCTGAAACATATTTAATCTTATCTTTCTTGCCTTTAGTGATGAATTGGAAGTGGGGTTTCTTTCCATTCAGATGCTATCAAGTGGGTATATCATTTGTGTGCTATGTCTGTACTCTGGTCATTCGGCAAAAGGTTTCAAATTCATCTGTTTACAGAGGTGTTTACCTCTCATCCAAAGATGCCCACTTAGGTATTTAAAAATCCTAATTATAATTTATATTTTCATTTATTTTAAGTATTAAAGTTAATAATATTATTTATTTATAATTAATTAAATATTAATATTATTATTTTATTTTTTGTTTGTTTAAGTCAATGGGGGAGGTTAAATGACTTGTCCAAGGTCACACAGCTAGGTAATTATTAAGTGTCTGAGGTCGAATTTGAACTCAGGCTCTCTTGACTTCAGGGTGGGTGCTTTGTCTACTGCATCACCTAGTTGTCTCCACTATTATTATTTTATAATTCAAAACATCTGTCATATGTTACAATAGATGTACATAATGTGACATCTGGATGACAGTTTTACCTGGGGTTTATTTTGGGAGTAGGGCTTATATTGCAAGCATCCTTTAAAAAAATCATTCTAGGCCTTATTTTCAGGAAAACAATTTCTGAGGTCAAATTTGAACTCAGGTCCTCCTGTCTCTAGGGCTGGTGTCCTCACCTAGCAGTTCCCTACCACTGGCTATTATTAAACCCTATTTACAACCAGGGCATAGTCAAAGCACTGGGAAAATTGGATGAAGACCTATCCTTCTGTGACCTCTGTGGTTGGGAAGGCCAGCCTCCAAACCTTTACCCATTAAGTAGTGGATTGATTCCAGGTCTAGCTATTTCCTTGTCTTGTTCCTCCGGGAGAGTTCAACCCCTGTGGGATGCACTGTCAGAGGGACTTGAATGACCTGAAGCTGTCTCTAGCTCCCCCAGCCAGCTACAAGAGTTAGATCATAAAGAACTAGTCTCACACCCCAGAGTGAGGCCCCAAAATTATTTGCTCAAACTAGTCATTGGCAGAGATGTGACAAGAACCCAGTCTCCTGACTCTTAAGTCCAGAGTTCTTTCATTTTTGTCATATGACATGTTGACCCCTGGTGTATGGGTGGATTTTAAGGGGTCTAGGAAGCTGGATGGGAAAAACTACAGCTTTATTTAAATATGGTCAGTTTTCTTTATAATCTTATGTATGTTACTTTATGCATTTAAAGACATTCTCCTGAGACAGAAACTATAGACTTTACCAGGCTGCCAAAAAAGTTGCATGAGACAAGAAAGATTGGAATCTTCTAACTTTTGTTCAAATGGACACTGAGATATTCCAGGCTGGAAAGTACCTGGGATTAGGAAATGTAGGCCTGAGAAGTCCATGAGGATGAAGTGGACCCAGAAGGAAGTTATCAAGACCCTCTGATCACGCTTCTGGGGGAGGGGTGGAATGTGCCTGGTTGTGGGGGGAGGGTAGTCTCCACTCACCCAGTGAAGCCAGCACTGCCACAGCCACTAGCAGGAGAGCCAAGAAGAGGTACAGAATTCTTACGGATGTGTGCAGGGACAGGTTCTTCTGACAGCGGCTACAGCTGGGCCCTGCTGGGCCTGTGTGGGAAGAAGGGTAGGACTTATTCAAACTCTAGATCTGATACAGGAGATAGAGATCTCCCTCCATGACCTTGGCTAAGATCTCCCTCAGGTGGTGTTTGTACCAGGGATCAGCAAAGAGCAGTTTTCTACTTCCTTTTCCAGGCTTCTCATCTGTTTTCTCCTGGTTCTAGAGGTCTTTGGAATGATTGGGACCAGCCTTCTTCAGTCACCTCTGTTTTTCTCTCTTTCTTTTGGATGCTCTGTTATCTTTGAGCACGTGAAGCATATTTGAAGGTTATCAGAGTGTAAGCTGTAGAGGTGTTCTTCTTGCCTCCCATTCCTACATGTCTCATGAGTTTCATATTGATTTAGTTTTAATGTTTATAATCTACATTTTATTTCATTTTTATTTATTTTGTTAAATATTTACCAATAACGTTTTAATCTGGTTCAGACTACACTCAGGATGTTTGTTTTTCCCCCAGACCAGACTCACTTGAGACTCCTAGATGGCTGCTGCCTAACAGACAGCACTCAGTAAATACTTGTTCAATTGTTTTTAATTGAATTCTGCAAATACAGTCCCAAATAGTTTGACTGCCCTCTCTAGCCTCACATCTCTCTGATATAACTGAGGGGTCAAACAGAGCTTGGAACTTTGAGAAAGACTAACTAGGAAGATTGAAGGGAGAAATGGAAGGGATACTGGCTATGATCAGCCTCACTGGTGGTGGTGGTGAGAGAGAAAGAGGGGAGTGCCTAAGGTGGGCGAAGTAGAATACAGCAATATAACTTTGTCCCAGGCTCCAGAGTATTTAGACATGACCTCAAAATCTATTTCTTGGTCATCTCAGTCTTCAAATAACAGACCCCATCAATTCCTGTGAAAATAGAAATTTTATCCAATGGCAATTTCTTTACCACATTAAATGGTTATTCATCGAGGCCCTCAAAGGTCTGACATTTTAATGAATAGAAATATCCAAACAAGGGTCCCATGAATAGGGGATGTGCATGATTCTTAATGTTCAGGGGGCAGCCTGAGGCTTAGGCAGAGGAAAGAGAGTGGCCTTGAAAGGTCTAAAAGAGGGGGCATTGAAGGAGAGGAAGCAGGTAAAGCACAAACTTTGGTCCATTTCCAAATTGCCTTATTGATCTTGTCTGACTGGGGCAAACAATTTTCCATTCATCAGTTTAGGGGGAAGTAAGAATGGCTACCAGAGTAACCTCATCCTCAACTAGAAGCACAGCCAGAAGATTCTCTCTGCTCTCCTAACAGTTTAGCCATGAGACTGCCCTTCCCATGGGTGGGGTTCCCTGGTCAGCCTGGGGAGCCCCCTTACCATTCTGGGTGCATGGGAATGCTGGCATTTCCTCCTCTTCTCCAACAGGTTCCTCTTCTGCTACACATAAGGCTTCTCCGTCGCCTCCAGTGGACCTCACTGAGAAGGAGTTGGTGCCTGTCAGGACCCCATACCGCCCATCTCCAACTGCTTCACTCACCAGCAACCTCCATCGCTTCTTCCAGCCCTTGACCCTTGTGTCTAAGGTCTCTCATTTTTCTCTGAACAGGGGAGTGGGTGATCTAAATGAGCACTAGGTAGCTAAGGATCTGAGTTGTTATGAGATATTATATTGCAAGCATCCTTTAAAAAAATCATTCTAGGCCTTATTTTCAGGAAAACAATTTCTGAGGTCAAATTTGAACTCAGGTCCTCCTGTCTCTAGGGCTGGTGTCCTCACCTAGCAGTTCCCTACCACTGGCTATTATTAAACCCTATTTACAACCAGGGCAGTCAAAGCACTGGGAAAATTGGATGAAGACCTATTCTTCTGTGACCTCTGTGGTTGGGAAGGCCAGCCTCCAAACCTTTACCCATTAAGTAGTGGATTGATTCCAGGTCTAGCTATTTCCTTGTCTTGTTCCTCCGGGAGAGTTCAACCCCTGTGGGATAATAATGTATAATGTATAATGTATAATGTATAATAATAATATTAACTTCCTTCTGGGTCCACTTCATCCTCATGGACTTCTCAGGCCTACATTTCCTAATCCCAGGTACTTTCCAGCCTGGAATATCTCATAACTGAGTTTTATGCAAACAACTTGCAGGGGACATTTTGTAAGCAAGGAAATGCTTTTGAAGAGACATAAACATCTATTTTGCCACTGTACTAAGCTAAAGTTTTTCTAGACCTGGGTTCTAGTCCCACCCTCTACCACTTATTACCTTTATGATTTTAGGGAATATGTGTCGTCTCTCCTCAATTTCCTCATCTGTTAAATGGTTTAATAATACTCACAGTGCTCCTTATGAAGTCATAGAATATCAGAACTGGAAGGGAATTCAGAGCTGTCCTAGGGTCTTGTGAGGGGGAGGCAAGGTTCCTAATTTTGCTGATGAGGAAAATGAAGAACTACAAAGTGGAAATGATTTCTCCAAAGAGAGTATAGAAGGGAGAAATGAGAGAGAGGCTGTCTATGATCATATAGTAATCCATTCAAGGCCAGACTAGATTTTAGTTTTCCTGATTTTCAACCCAGGATTTCCTTATCCTGAAAGACTTTTTCAATTTAATTAAATCACTCAATCATTTATTAAACTCTTACTATATTCTTTTCTAAATGTTTTGGGGACCCAAATTGGAAAACAATACTGGTCTCTGGTCACAAGAAGATTGCAATAAGGGCAGGTAGATGTGCCTCAAAGGGGGCTGTTAGGATGGAAACTGTATATATAGTGACTTTTAACTCTAAAAGGTTATCAGAATTCAAGCTGTTGAGGTGTTCTTCTTCTTGTCTCTTATCAAACAGGAGGTAGAAGGAAGGTTTCTTGGCCTTAAGTGGAATCACTGTCCTTCCTATTTCCAGAAAAGGACAGGAAACAGGGCAGAAATCAGCTTCTAATGGAGAAAGATGAATGAGCCTGTTTGTGGGTATCTATTCTATATCTAGTCCCCACTGGGATACCTGAACTAAATCCTAAGATTTCAGAGAAGAAATAATAGTGCTTAATCTGAACAGGATAGTCCATTCTGAGCCAACTTGCCAATGGTCTTTCTAAAATGTGGCACCCAGGACTGAACATGATTCTGTCTCTCTGAATGTCCCCTGACCAGGGCAGGGTACAGAAGGATCAGCACCTCCCTAGACATTCTGCTTCCAAGAATGCAGTTTAACATGGTAGTGGCCTTTTAACTTTTCATAGTTGTCCTGTGTAAGTTGGGATCATGTGTGTGTGTTAGGAGAAAGGTATTCACTATGGTCCATTTAAGTTTCAATGTTTGATTTCTTTATGGTTCCCCAAATCATGGAATAGGGCAATATCAGAAGAACACAAGACTTTAGAATTCCCACCCATTTCTCATCTGTAAAATGAAAGGCTTGGAGTTAATGGCCTTAATTAAGGTCCCTTCCAACTAGAAATCCATGAACTTCTGATGGGTACTTTAATCTCTGAATCTTATGGTCCTTAAACTAGGGGTCAAATGAGAATCTTTTAGAATAAAAAGAGAAGAATTCTCAATACTTAGCCTCTCTCTACCCCAAATACCTTATTCTAGGATCTTGGTCAGAGTTTGAAGGGATCTTAGAAGCCATCAGATCCAATCTTCTCATTTTATTTTAAAAATTAATTTTAACTTTTTTCCATTAAGCAAAAATCTATTCTAGAACCTCTCCCTACCAACTAAAAGGGGAGAGGAGGAAAAACAAAATCTATAGTAATGATATTAGTAGCAAGTATTTATATACCAAGCTCTTTATAGATTTTATCTTATTTCATCTTCACAACAATCCTGGGAATTAGATATCATTATTATACCCATTTTTCAGATGAGGAAACTCAAGGCAAACAGTGGTTAAATGACTTGCTGAGGGGGTCACACAACTGGTAAATATCTCAGGCTGTGACCTTAATGGCTCCATGTTCTGCCTCTATCCATTGTGTCCCCTAGTTGCCTCAAGTCTCCTGGAACCCTTTATTTTATAGTTGAAGAAATTGAAGTGAAATGGCTGACCTAGGTTTCATACACTTGATAATTATCTGAGATATGATTAGAACAAATTATACAAAAAATTATACAAAAATAGTAAATTAGAAGAATTGGGCCAGTGATGGTTTTAGACCATGGGACAACAGTCATACAGAGATTTAGCTAATCTATTTCTAAAAATGTACCATGGAGGAGTCTTTTTCCTTCTTAGAGCATACATAAGCATCCCTTATTGCTGATGGTGACAAAACAAGGAAATCTCTTGTCTTCTGAGTTGAACTGTTTGCATATCAAAAGCTAAAAAAATTGAAATCTCCCTCTCCCACTGTTGTTGTTCAATTGTTACAGGCAAAGATACTGGTTTGCCATTTTCTTCTCCAGATTATTTAACAGATGAAGAAACTGAGGCATACAGAGTTAAGTGACTTGCCCAGTGTTACATATCTAGTATTTGGGGCCAGATTTGAACTCAGAAAGTTGAAGCCTCCTGACCAGTCCTGGTGCTCTATCCACTATACAACCTAGCTATCCAAAGAACTCTAGGTTGGCAGTGGTGGAATTCAATGACCCAGAAGAGAATGGAACCTTAAAATCTAGTGCCAAGCTACCACAGATACTTTTACTCTCCCTCTTTTCCTGATGAAGAAAATGAGTCTGCAAGAGGTAGGAGACTTGCCCAGGGTCACACAGTTAGTAAATGCCTAAATTTGGATTTGAACTCAGTTCTTCCTGCCTCCAATTGCATGACCTAATATGCCATGGTTTTCTGATAGCTGCAGGGAAGACAAATACAACAGTAGTGGCAGCCTTATCCTGAAGGAGCTCATACTCCATGGAATCTAAGAGCCTGACCTCTTTCTCAAGGGAAATGAGGGAGATGGTAAACAATGAGGAAAAGAAGGCTGAGCTGCTCCACTCTTTAATTGCATTTTCTCTGTCACAGAAGTGACCTCTGCTCTAGAAAGATCAGAAAATGATGATGTATAGAGAAAGGGAACTGTGTGTGTGTGTGTGTGTGTGTGTGTGTGTGTGTGTGTATCAGACCCTCTGAAAGACCAAAGCCACCAGAATAGGAGTCTTCATATAAATAAAAAAATTGCAGAATCACAGTGCTAGAAGGAAGTTTAGAGACCCTCTGGTCCAAAGGTTAGAAAGTTTGTCATGATATCAATTCAAAATCTCCCTACCTAGAGATTTCACTGGTGAATATTCCACATTTCCATCTTCTGTGAGAAGCCTTTCCCAGTTCTTCTCTGCCTTCCTTCTGAGACCATCTCTAATTTATTCTGTACATATTTTATTTATCCATAGTTGTCTGCTTGTTATCTCTCCCATTAAATAGTGAGCTCCTGGAGAGCAAGGATAGGTTTTTCTGCCTCCACCCCCTTTTGGACCTTTCTTTGTATCTCTTGCTTTTAGCATGGTGGCCTGACCCATAGTAGGTACTTAAATACTTCTTGTCTTGACTTTCATGCATGATGGGGGGTGGGGGTGGGAAGAGGGAGAGAAACAAAAGGGTGGATGGATGGACTAGGCTAATCTTTTAAAATCTATCCAAATGAATTAGCCCTTTCAGCACTCTGTCCTCACCTACCTCTCCCCTTCCTTCCCCACTTCCCCATGACTGTCTACCTACCTCTTCTTGGTGAAACAGGGTCAGGGCCAGCCCAGTGATCCATAGTCAGCCTTCTCATTCCTTCCTTGACCTTCTTGCAGAGAGGCTAATGCCCTGGTGAAGGCAGCCCTGAGTATTCTGGGATCTTTGCTCCAAGTTCTGCTCAGACCTGCTCTCCTAAATGACTGTCCATTCTCCCAGCCCTTACAGCTCCAGGTCCAACTTATGACTCTGAGTCAGGAACCTTCTTAGGGTTTTCTGGGTCCACAAGGGCTCTTTCCGCCTACCCCTCGGGGCTTGTTAATCTTATTTGCTGAATCAGGGACCTGGCTGTGATTTCCTGTTCATGTTTCTAATTTCTTTCTCCCTCTTTGGTGTAGTTCCCCTGCCCTCCCTAGTGATGAGGGCTCCACCCAGTTCTGGCTCCTCAGCCAGTTTCATCACTTCAGTGTTTTTATCCCTTTCCTGATGTTCTAGGAAGATTTAAATCAAATGAGACCAAAGTTGACCCTCTGCTGAAAGCACTCTGTTTCCTTGCTCCTTGGCTTCCCAGGTCAGTTTGTCACAAGCTGGAGCCAAGTTAGTTTTGGATTGAGAACAGATAAGACCTTACTCTGAACCTGAGAATTGGGCCCTCTGAGTGTAAAAGGTGAGTGTAGGTACCCACCATCTTTTTCTTAGCCCTTCCCAGGCTAAGAATGTTCACAAGTGGTTGTACTTAAACCTCCTTTTCCCTTTCCTCTTAACTACTGGTTTCCCAGTTCCATAACTCATAGATTCCCTAAAGACATCTCTTCCCAGTCTTCTTTCTTCCTGCCTTCCTGTTCCTCACACCCACACTTCATATTCAGAGGCCCTAGAGAGCATCCATTTACCTAGGTATATATATTTGAGGCCAATTCTTCACACAGTCCTTCCTTAGTGGGAACTTAATCTTAAACATCCGTCCAGTGCTTTTCATAAGCCAAGAGTTTTAAGATGCATTAGCTAGTTCAACTCTTGGAGTTCTAGTATTATTGCGCTTGTCCACAGTTTGGATGGAGATACAAACAAAATCCAAAAAACCTGGGAAACAGTTGGGGAAGGACATCCAGTAAGGCTCTGGAAGAGGGAAAATCCTAGGGATCAAGAAGGGTCTAAAGATGATGGGCTCCAATGGACTCTTAGATTCTCATTTATTTCTCTCTCCATACACACACACACACACACACACACACACACACACACACACACGTGTGTGTGTGCGCAATTTTTATATATCAGGAAGACTATTAGCATGGTAGAGGGGAGAAGATTGCTCATACCCCCCACTCCCATAATCTTATTATGGGAGAAATGCTCATTGTGGGCAGAAAGCCCATAGAAGGTTGCTAACTCAGAAGGTACAACCAGATTTAACTTTGGGAGCAAGTTAAAATAGTTGTTTAGAATGCACAGTGATCTGAAGAAAGGTAGGTAGAGTGACATCTTTTTCATTCCCTTAAGGACCTTAGGATTTGCCAGATTGTAATCAGAAGACATAGAAGCTAATACCCATTCTACTACTGATTACCTGAGTGACCTTGGTTTCTCGAGGCTTAAATTTCTTCATCTGTTAGATGAGAGAAAGGAAGTGTTTGGATCAGAGGACTCCTATGGTCCCTTCTTTATTTGATCTAATCCAGTAGGTTTTGAAACTCTGAATTTGTGAACCTCCAAAAGGTCGCTCTGCTACTTCCTATCTTTGTGATCTTGGACAAGTTATCTAACCTCCCTGAGCCTCAGTTTCCTTATTTATAAAATAAAAGGGTTGGAATAGTTGACCTCTAAAGTCCCTTCCAGCTGAAGACCTATGACCTCATGATCCCCCCACAACAGCGGCCACTCATGTGCCTTCCTCATTGTACAATTTACTTATTCTCCATGCAGCAGGCAAATCAATACCCCTAAAACACAATATGAATATTCTTAGCAGCCCCCAATGCTTCAACAGCTTCCATGGTCTTTAGGATTAAGCACAGACTCCTCTATTTAGTCACACTCTGACTCCAATCTAACTTTCCAGACAGATTTATGAATTTTTCCCTTTCATCTATACTCTAGACAAATAGCCCTACATGCTGCTCCCTAGAGATAACATTCTATTTCCATGGCTTTGCCTTGGCAGTCCCCCACCTGGAAGGCTTTTCTTCCTCTTCTTCCTCTTCTTCCTCACCTCCTCCTTATGGAGCCCTCTAGCCCACTTCAAGATTTTCTTCAAGTACTATCTCCCTCAAGAAACCTTTCCTGGTTCCTCTGATTATTAATTAGTGTTCCCATAAGTTTTTTTGTCCATATACACATATGCATATATGCAAGTATATTTAGGACAGTTAGGTGACAGTGGATAGGACACCAGGCTTGGAATCGGGAAGAGTGTCTGGCTTGGAGCATTAATTACTGAATTCAAATCTTACCTCAGACACTTATTAGCTGTGTGACTCTGGGTGAGTCATTTAACCCTGTTCCCCTCAATTTCCCCATCTGTAAAGTGAGCTGAAGAAGAAAATGGCAAATCACTTCAGTACCTTTGCCAAAAAAATCACAAATGGAATTACAAAGAGTTATATATTACTGAAAGCAGCTGAATAACAACAAAAATGTGTGTATATATAGATATAGATACAGATATAGTATAGATATAGTATAGATATAGATATAGTATAGATATAATATAGATATAGTATAGATAGAGATAAAGATAGATAGATAGATACACATATATACATAAATATGACTTAAACACATAACCATGTTTGGATTCTTAATACACACGTATTTATGTTTACCTCCCATACATAATTATCTAGGAACATGTATCCTATCAGTAGAATATAAATTCCTAGAGGTAGGGACTGTTTCACTTTTATATTTGTATTCCCTACACCTAGCATACTACCTGGGATATTGGGGGGTATAATATATAATTGTTGATTGATTGACTGCAATTCATTGATTTCTGTGGACCTCATTTCCTTCATCTGGATATGAGGGAGTTATAAGGGAAAACCAAACCAGCAAAAGACAAATTAGGATATTCAAAAGTGGGATGAGCTGCCTTGGGAGCCTCCTTTTCATTGAAGGTTTTACAAATAGAGATTGGATGTCCACTTGTCTGGTGTGTTGCAGAAGGACCTTTTTCATATGTGGGTCAGACAAGGTGGCTTCTAGGGTCCCTTTTAGCCCTCCTATTCTGTGATTTTATGGGTTTAAATTTCCTTCCAGTTCTGAGTTTATGATATGACTCTACTGAAGGTCTCCCCTCGTGGGTTTTCAGTTACTACCGCATCTTACAAGAATTCATGTTTGAGTGGTCATGGTAAGTAGGAGTGCTTATAGAAGAATGAGATTGTGTCAGTCCTGCAGAACTCACAGGCTCAAAAGATGTTAATGGACATGAAAGTCTTCTGAGAAATATGAACTGTACAAGCTGTAACTTGATAGTCCAATGGACCTCTGATCTCATTGATTCTGACACTCCTTCAAAGGGGCAGATCACAATGCATCTGTGCCTGCCCATCTCACATGGCCCTTGTCCATGTCCCCCTATTAGATCACCTGAGAAGGTCTGCTCAGACATGCTGGAGGCTTTCCTCCCATTCTCTTGGCAGATATAACAATGAACATTGAGGCTATCCATCCATCGCCTCTCCCTTGTGTCATGTCCAGTTAATATTTTTAATTCAATCACTTTATAATGGCCATCTTTATCAATACTTTGTATTGCCTGGTATGCAAGATATTGTCCCTTGATGAAATCCATTATGCACCCCTCCATTATGTCTTGAGTGATCCTCAGAATAACTATTTTTTGAGTTGAATCCTTGGTTTGCAACTCAGGAAAGAAAGGATACAAGCTATAAGGCTTGACTAACCAAGAAACCCCTTTGTCTCCTCTCCTTGCCCCCCCCCCCAAGTATTACTGTCCTGCAGGAATGACTGGAAAACCACTTGTGATAAATTAGAGTAGGCCTTCCTTTGGCATACTGTTTGGACTAGAGGGTCACCAAGATCCCTTTCAGTTCTCAAAATTTGTGATTCTGTCCATAGATTACATTTTCATTTGAACAAGTCAAAGCAAGCAGGATTATGCACAAACAACTCTTAAAATGAACATCTCTGACATACCTGATAGAAATGTTTAAATATTTATTTGTTGGGAAGTTTAAATGATTTCAGAAGAAAAGATATCCATTAAAAACAAAACTTAAAAAAACTGAACATCCCTGAATATGTTTGTGGGAGGGATGTGCAATGTGGAATGAGTGGGCAGCAGGAAAATGGGGTTAGGGCAAATAAAAAGGACTTTTTTTTTTTTTCACTAAGAACCTTGTTTTAATTGTTAGGATCTGACTAAGGCACTCTTTTTAAATAACTTGTTAACACTTTTTACTAAGGCCCTCTTCAGATGCCTTAGTGAGATTTAGTGCTTTAAGAAGTTTAAACATATGGAATTGAAACATAAGCTCAGTTAGGTCCTTGAAAGCTGCAAAAGCTTCCACTCTTCTCCTTATGATGGATGATAGACTGGCAGTCTTAGGATTAGATCAATTAAATTCAGAGAGGTTCTTTATATTGGTTACATGATGATTTCAGGAGTGATAGGTAGTAGGAGAGGACAGAAAGTCTTAAAGGGTGTTAAGAAACCATAGAGAACCAAGGCAGCATATAGTAGATAAACCTCTAGATCTGGACACAGGAAGATCTAAGTACAAATCCAGACTCAGATGCTTATTACTATATGATCCTGAGTAAGTCATTTAATCTTTGTTTGCTTCAATTTCCTCAGCTATAAAATAAGTATAATGAGTACCTACCTCCCAAGTTCTTGTGAGGATTAAATGATTTAATAATTGTAAACTGTATGGTATATAGAAAATGTTATAAAAATATTACTATTCTTCTTCTTATTATTATCTGAGCTGGTAGAATGCATGCCCCAAACTTATACACTGATGGAATAATAATAATAGATGACATTTCTATAGGGTTCCATATTTTCCACATTATCTCATTTGATTCTCAAAATAACTCTAGGAGTTAGGTGCAATTATTAACTTCATTTGAGAGATGAAGAAACTGAGTCACCTAGCCAGAGAATATCAGAGATAGGATTTGAGTTCACAATTCCTGACTCTCAGTCCAATACCCTTTCCATGATGCCACACTGACACTGGAGTCCATGCCATGTGGATCATTACAGGATGATCTTGTGTGCAAGTAAGAAGGATGCCATCATCTGACCTCTGATCTAACCCCACCCAAGAAACCACACTGCCTCTCATCATAGTTTGTAGAATTACTGAAGCATTGTTGATGATTTTGTGTTATCTCCTCTAAAAATTCTTGGCTTTTAGATGGGTCCATTTTGTATTCAACTCAAGATGCTATATATATAATCCAGTTCTAAAAGGACCTTCTTATAAAACAGTATAAGAACCTCATCAAGTACCATAGATCTTTCCTCTGGTCTCATCCATCCTCTCTGTCCTTCCTGTGACCTCTATATTTGCATCCCCTTCCCCTCATCCTTGCATTACTTCAGCTCAATTCAATAATTAAGTTCCTACTTTATGTCAGACCCTGTACTAGACACTAGAGAAAAAAAAGACAAAAGTATAATTGTCCCTGCCCTGAAGGAACTTGCATTCTCCTAATGAGGGTGGGAGCATAATGTACATAGTTGAGTGAAGACAAAATATATGCAATGAAAAGATTGCTGAACTCTGTTCCCCAGTCAAAATCCCACCGTCCTGGCAAACTTTGCCAGCCCCTCCTAATTCCAGTGCCTCCCCTTTGTTCATTATTTCCTATTTATCCTGTATATAGTTTGCTTTGTATATATTTGTATGTGGATTAGATTGTAAGCTTCTTGAGGGCAGGAATTGTCTTTTGTCTCTTTTGAATCCCTAGAACTTGGCATAGCATCTAGCATATAGTAGGCACTTAATAAATGCTTACTGATTAATTGATAGATTGACTGGGAGTTTGTGAAGAGCAATAACATGGGTCAAGGTTTAGGAAAAGTTTCAGGAAGGAAGTAGCATTGAGCTGAGTTTTTTAGGTAGCTAGAGATTCTACAAGGTGGAAGTGAGAAGGAAGAGTATTCAAGGAAAGTGGACAGCCAGTCTTAGGACACATAGAGAGGAGATGGAATGTTGGGAATAGCAAAGAGGTCAGTTGGGTAGAAATATAGATGGTGTAAGGGGGACTCATGTTTAGTCAGCTTGAAAAATACAGGTTTAGAACCAGAATGTAAAGACCTTAAATGTCAAATGGAACGATTTGTATTTTATGCTAGAAATTAGCTTCCTAATTGGTTTCTTTAAATCTAATTTCTCCATCTCTATATGAATATGTCCCAATTGATATATTGCTTTCAGATATATCCAGTGTTTTGTACTAATGAACCTTTAAAATAGATGGTAGGTATGTGAAAAAGGAAAGTAACCTATGGGGTTGGGACACTTCTAGCTGGAGCCAGAATACCCTGAAATGTCCTCAGATATCCCAGTTGGGGCATAGCCCAGCTTCCAGACTAATCTACCCTAAACTCAACCTGCGTCATGTCACTTCTGGGCTAAAAACACTACTCTGTGTCTTTTTTTTTTTTTGTCTCCTATATTGAATATCCCCTCTCCTGGAGTCCTCTTCTGATGCCTTCTCATGGTACAAGGGTGACTTTGAGGTCTTGGAGCCTATGCCAGCAAAACACAAATTCTGGCAGACCCAGCAATGGATAGTATTTCTTCTGTTGTCTGAGAATCAGTTTTGCTGCAAAAAACTCATCCATAGAAGGTTGCCCGCTGGGGATAGACTTTTTGGTCAAAACAGTCATCAACCAGGAGGGGTGTGTGTGTGTGTAGAGGATTATGAAGTAGAGACTTCCCATACAGGAAAAAAAGTATGTCTCTTTTGATGTATTTAATCTAAATTTCTCTCCCTTGATTTTAATCTCTCCAAAAATCTGGCCCCATATTATTTCCCATCTATTTTTTCTTTATTTCCTTTTACTCCCCAAGATATATCCTCTGATCTTGTCTAGTGCCATATTTTTCAACTAAACCATGGATTGGTAAACTTCCAGGCATCCCAAACAGTGATTCTTTTCCCCTGATGGCTACATCCCATCACCTCTGCCTTGATCCACCTTTGTCTCAGTGACAAAAATTCTAAGTTACATCTGCTCCATAGCTTCAGTTCAATTTAGTCTAGTCTTTTTCCTTTTCTTCATTTCTTTTTTTCTTTTCTTTTTTGAAACAATCAGGGTTAAGTGACAGTTAATAGGTGTCTGAGGCTGGGTCTTAACCCTTTTTGTGTGTAATGGAACACTTTTTTTTTTTAGTTTTTGCAAGGCAATGGGGTTAAGTAGCTTGCCCAAGGCTAGGTAATTATTAAGTGCCTGAGGCCGCATTTGAACCCAGGTCCTCCTGACTCCAGAGTGGGTGCTCTATCCACTGCGCCACCTAGCTGCCCCTGGAACACTTTTTTAAATCTCATTTAGATTCTCTTTCTTCATTATCCCAGGTTAAGAATGCCTTGTTTAGGGCAGCCAGGTGGCACAGTGGATAGAGCACCAGCCCTGGAGTCAGGAGAACCTGAGTTCAATCCAGCCTCTCAGACACTTAATAATTAGCTAGCTGTGTGACCTTGGACCAGTCACTTAACCCCATTGCCTTGCAAAAAAACCAAAACAAACAAACAAACAAAAAGAATGCCTTGTTTAGGGGCTTTTAGAGGGTGGACCACAAGAGTCAAAGGGAATAAAAAGAGAATGAGAGCCAAGTGGTAGTACAGTATGTGAAGGAAAAGGAAGAGTCAGAAATTATAGAGGATAGAGCTCTGGAGCTGGAATCAAGACAATCTGGGTTTGAATCCCACCTTGGACACTTACTAGCTAAGTAACCCTCAACAAGTAACTTCTCTGAGGCCACAGTTTACTCATCTATAAAATGAGGGAATTGGATTTTATGACCACTGGGTTCCTTCTAGCTTTAAGTCTATGATCCTATGATTCTATGATCCTTGGTATTAGAAGCTTTGTGAACTAGTGACAAATTCCTATGAAATAGTACTTGGAAAATACTGGATTCCTGGATTGCTTGATGATCCCACAGACATTCTAGGTTCATCCCCAATGCATGTCTTTACAAATGGTGCTGTGCTAACCTTGAGTGCTATCCCTCGCTTCTTTCCTTCCTTCTCCTATTATTTCCTCTTCCCATTTAATTTCTCATGCTGACTTGGGATATAACAAAACCAAGAAGGGGAAAGTTACTATGTAGAAAGGATAACTGGAAGGCAGTTTTATAGAGAATGGCACTGACACCTTGGAGGACAAGGTGGTACAGTAGATAAAGCACCAGCCCTGGAGTCAGGAGTACCTGAGTTCAAATCTGACCTCAGACACTTAATAATTACCTAGCTGCGTGGCCTTGGGCAAGCCACTTAACCCATTGCCTTGCAAAAATCTAAAAAACAAAAACAAAAGAGCTCTATTAGTTCTAGTCTCTGAAATAAACTAATAGTTCACTTCTCCAGCCCCATTCTTACCTCTTCCTAGAAGTCACTACCATTTAAAAAAAACATATTCATGAACAAGATGAGGTTGTACCATTCCATTGTACTAATGAATTAGATAAAAACTCCTTAACCTAAGAAAATGCATATGGTCCAGGATCAGGGTTAAGGACGGGGTTTCAGGAATGAAATAAAACATTTATTTTATTTATTCTTTTATTAGATCTCTCAAAAAAGATTTATTAAAAGAATATTTGTTTTATTTTTGGTTTTATGAAAAAACTACTGTTTGACTCCATTTAAAAATGTCGTTTTGTTAAAATGTACTTTAAAATATTTAGAAGAAAAGGCTTCAATTCTTTAAAAATTGGGAGAAAGTTTGAAGAGAGGTAGAAGTTCATAAGAACTAATAGTGGATGATCTTTAGCATTTGGTAAAAATTGAGGTTTTTATAGCAGCCTGGTTTTGAGAACAAGAAACTGAGTAGGACCACTCAGCTGGAGGAAAATACCTTCCAGATTTGAAAGAGGTCATTAGTTTTTAGACAGACCTCAGAAGTCAGCTAGGTGGCACAGCAAATAGTCTTGGAATCAGAAGTTCAAATCTAATTTAAATCCATCCTCAGACACTTTATGGCTTTATGACTCAGGAGAAGTAACTTTGCCTGTTCTTCATCTGTTTGCCTTCAGTTCCTCATCTATAAAATAAGTTAGAGAAGGAAATGGCAAATCATTCCAGAATCTTTGCCAAGAGAATCCCAAATGTACTCATGGAGTTGAATATGACTGAAATGACTCAAAAACAAAAAGTCATAGTGTGGTGCAGACTGGCTCTGCTGCTTACTAACTGTGAGACCTTAGATTAGTTATTTCGTCTTAGTTTTCACTTTAGAAAAATAAAGGAAATGGAACTTGAATTCTAATTCTGACTCTCCTACTTTTAACTGGTGATACCTTACACTGTCCACATAACCTCTTTGTCTTTTGATATAAAAATTAAAGAAAGTAAGCAAATTGGAGAGATAAATAGCATTTTCCCCTTGAAAATTTAGATAGTATGTGTCCAGAGCATCAACTAGTAGTGTGAAAAGGTTATAGACTGAAGAAATCCATTTGTAAGAATTTTTGATGCTATGCTGTTGTGATAAGCCCTAAAATGCTAGAGTGAAATCCAAATATGGAACTTATCATCTACTTTAGAAGTCTTCTAACTCTTCAAAAGAATTCAATCCTCATATCAAAAGGAGGTCTATAGCTAGACTAAAATACTGATTGTTAATTTATGTTTGTATTTCTTGAAATCTTGTTCCAAATTATGTATATTTTTATTTTTAGTTATTAGAGATGAATTGCTATGATTTATTTTTCTTGGTAATTTATTTTTTTATAGAAAAATATAATTAGCTGGAAAAGTATACTATATTCCTTCTTCCTCTTCTTCCTAATATTCATGCCCTATAGGAAAAGTAATTAGCTCCTAAGAGGAGATAGTCTCTGAAAGGCTAGTCTTTATAAAAAATATTTTATTTTTTAAAATTATATTATTATTTTTAAAATATTTATTTTTCTGACTATATGTATAGTTTTTAGCATTCATTTTAAAAAAAGATTTTGAGTTCATATTAATGAAAATTAGGAAATTATATCAACTGTTACCAATTTTAAGAGGTACTTTTGGAAAATCTTAACTAAATATTAATAAAAATATACAGCAACATGTTATCCAATTGAGATAATAGTGTGGGACAAGAAACAAAGGTGGATATTCTTTAGCATCACAGATTCAGACTTGGAAGGGGTCATCTAATCCAATACCCTTCATTTAACAGGTGAGGAAACTGGGGTAAGGTGACTTGCCTAAGGTGACACAAATCCAGTGCTCTTTTTGGTAAACTATATTTTCTTTTTTCTAATTTGTGAAAGCAAAGAGAGAATTTGAGTATATCTTGGTATTTCTATCTTCTAAATTTTTTTTGGTAATGAGATTGACTTAGTTTTCCAAAGACTGAAAATAGCTCAAAGCTATTAACTAGGAAAACTCCTATTAGCTCAGTCCTAGACAGAATCATAGATTTGGATCTAAAAGATACCTTATCATCATGGGGCACTCAGGATCAGAGAGGCTAAATGATTTGTTCAGAGCCTTCGAGCTAATAAGTGTTTGAGACAGAGTTCAAAGTCGAGTTTTTCTGACTCCAACTCCAGCCCTACACTCTTGGTGATCGAAGGTTGTCATAGCATTCTCTGGCCCCTCTTGGGCCATCTGTTTTCATAAGAGGCAACAAGGGTCAGAGTCAAGGAATTATAACTGAAGTTTTCTCTTCTGTAGTTTCAAAGATCATAATTGGGTAGTTATCTTTTGTCGAGTTAACAGTGAGGGTTTTCTAAATAGCTGTTTGTGTTAAAAAATAAAAAGTTTAGAGTCTATTTGGTATTCAACACTATAATTTCAGTTGAGGGATAGCTATAGTTATGGTTAGAAAATGTACAATTAAGATTGCAAAATGATTTTCATTAGTCTCTGTCTGCCAGCCCCAGTCCCTACTCATAACTTTCCTCTGGACTTCTCTGTGTGGGTACATCTAAGTACTTGTTCACATGTATACTTCAGGGTCTATTAATCTACCTTCTCTCTTGAATCTCATTCAACCCCCTGAATCTTCTTGCTTCACTTCTCATTTTACCCTGGTCTCCCTTGCTCCTGTCTCTCACATATGTCTCCATTCAGTTTCTGATCCCATCAGCTTGGGATCCACATTGGTTGCTCTGGACACAGATGTCTCATCCTTGCTACCTCCACCCAAAGCTTCATACCCCTTCCACTCTCATCAACTATTTTACCCCTGTTTTGCCCCTTTCCCTTTTTTACTTTGGGATCCTTGGTAGCCTCCTTAGCCATTTTGGTTCTTTGGAAGGAGTGCTGGATCTGAAATCAGAGGACTTGGGATAGGATCAAATCTTGGCTTGCTATTTACTAGGACAGCTAAGTGACTCAGTGGATAGAGTCCCAAATCTGGGATCAGGAAGATTCATCTTCATGAGTTCAAATCAAACCTTAGAAATTTACAAGCTGTGTGGCCCTGGGCAAATCACTTAACCCTGTTTACTGCAGTTTCCTCATCTATAAAATAAGCTGAAAAAGACAATGGCAAAACACTCTAGTATCTCTGTCAAGAAAACTCCAAGGGCAGCTAGGTGGTGCAGTGGATAGAGCACCAGCCCTGGAGTCAGGAGGATCTGAGTTCAAATGTGATCTCAGACACTTAATAATTACCTAGCTGTGTGACCTTGGGCAAGTCACTTAACCCCACTGTCTTGCAAAAACCCAAAAGAAAAAAAAAGAAAACTCCAAATAGGATCAAAGAAAGTCAGAAATGACAGAAGATAACTGAACAACAACAAAGAGGTGGGTTTTCTCCTCAGAAAAGTGATATATTTGGGTTGTGAGTTCTAATCCTGACTTTGGTACTTATTACCTGTTAGACTTTACACTAGTCACTTAACTTTTTTTGAATTCAATTTCCTCATCTATACTTTTTTGGGTGTAAATCTATGAGCCTCTGAGCTCTGTGTCTTAGTTTTTGCTTTTGTAAAATGAGAATTATTTAATCTCTCCTTTATCTAATAGGGTGAAGGGCCAAGTAAAATGGTGGATATGAATGGACTTTGTAAACTGTGAAACCTCCATACAAATAAAAGGGATGATTTTTCATGAGCTCATATTGTCTACTTTTTCCTCTCTTCCTATCCTTTCTTGGCTTTAATAAGTTAGAGACCGATTTCAGCAGCATCAAGTTAAAGTGAATATAATCAAGTACTAAAATATATATAGTGTTGATAATGAGGTTCTATGAGCAGCCAGAGCCAGCTCTAAGCCATTCTCCCGCCACCCAGGGCAGCTGCCTGTTCTTGGCTGAGAGTTGCCAAGTTAGAGACACTCCCTAGCCTTTCAGACTCACAGATTTCTAATAAAAACAAATCAATTCTGAGTAGAAGAACAACTCTATTTTCTCATAGATCCAAGGATCACCAGAGCTATAAGTTGCTTTAGAGAGCACCTAGTTCAAGCCCTACACAACCAATGGGGAATCTAAGGCCCAGAGAATAACAAAGAGACTCGCCCAAGGTCTCACAAATGACAAATATTAAGGTGGGAATCGAATGTAGGTCTTCAGACTCCAGTCAGAGCCATTTTTACAATAATGCTTTGCCTTTCTGTTATCAAGGAGTTGGATCTCTTGTCTATTATCTTTTATCAAGATCCTGATTCTGCTACTGACTCTGCTACTTACTACCTGTATGATTTTTGGCAACTCACCATGTGTACAAATGCAGAAGTTGATTAAATAATAGTCTCTGAGATCCTTTCCATCCCTAAGGCTTTGATCCTAAGAAAAGTGTCATTTGCAAAGAACATTGCTTGGTCATCTTAACTTTTGTTGCAGCCTCTGGTCAGAAGTGTGAAGACTGGAATCAGAGTTTTCTGAGGGAGGCCCATAGTCCTTCTAGTCAGGGCACGGGGCCAGCTCATGAGGCCAGTAGCAGAATTTAATCACCCCATGGCCAGCCTGCATGAAGTAGATTTTCCTTGGGATTGTGTCACCCTCTCTTGCCTCCCTTGAGCCCGTTTCTTTGCTCCAGGGAACTGTGTTTAAGATTTTGTGTGTGTGTGTGTGTGTGTGTGTGTGTGTGTGTGTGTGTGTGATCTTAGCCTGGGCCTTTATCCACAGAACCACTCAATTCCTCTTCCTCTGGGAACTTTGACCCAAGGTCCTGAGGGAATTAGGGGTCAGAGCTTTAAAACAGTCATCTTGGCTTCTCATACTATGCCCCTCTCCCAGAAGGGCCTCTTGGTAGCTAGTAATGGCTTGGCCATACAGGCAGAAAGCCACGGAGAGAGATTCTGACCCAGCCCTATCGCTGTGGAGCAAAGCCATCTGGGTGGATATTTTGAGGGTGTGGGGGGCATAGGGAGGGAATTGGTCCGTGCCAGCTGTGGATTTTTCATGGAAAGAGATGGCGTATGTGGGCGGCCAGGGCTGGTGAGGCAGGAAAGAGGGGAACAGCAGGTTGGAAGGGACTTGCCTTGGCAGAGTTGGACTGGGCACCCTGCCCAGGAGTGCAGCACTCTGCTCTTGTGTGTGTGTGTGTGTGTGTGTGTGTGTGTGTATGTATGTGCGTGCACATGCATGTTTTCTTCAAGAACATAGTATCTCAGAACTGGAAAGGACCTTAGAGACCAACCCCCTCATTTTACAGATGAGGAATCTTATGCATGTGGTTTTCCCCTTCTCTCAGCCTTCTCCTCAAAAAAAAAAATCCATAGCTTGACATTATTTGGTTTGAGGGGAATGGGGGATGGGGACCAGGAAAGTTTTGTCAAAATAATGTGAATCAATCTCAGAGGATCAACGGGGGCTTTGGTGGTGCCATTTCCAGAAAGAGCCTATAAAATCCAGAGTTTCTTTCAGGGAAGATCCAGCCTGGAAGGGACCCCTGTTCTCCCTCTCCCCCTTCCCAGCCATGTTGTTTTCTATGGGAAAAAAATAAAAACAACCACCCAAATCCCCTATTCTTAGGGTCACATGTCAGAAAGCAGCTCAAAATAGTAGTATGGGTAACCTGGGAAAAGACTATGTTCTGTGTAGCTATCTTTCCTGACCCAAATCATTCACATTTCCTATGAATATGGATAGAGTTTCTCTATTTCTCTCAAGAACAGAGGTCCTTTAACTATTTTAAATGTCATAGACCTCTCTGACAATCTGTGAATTCTAACAACATCTAAACAAAAAAGTTTAAAATGCACAAAATAAAATATTTAGTATTACAAAGGAAACAAATTATAATGAAATACAGTTATCAAAATAATCATTTTTTAAAAAGTTAATGGACCCAAGGTTAAGTACCTTTGCCTTTCAAGGCTGAGGGGATAGTAAGACCCTAGTAGGAATGCTTTGCTCTTGGGTCTCCAGAAATAATAATAATCCCAGTTTCTATTGCCCTTTATAATTACAAAACACAGAGGGACAGTAGGAAGGAAATTAAAATTTGGAATCAGGGGACCTGGATTAGGAGTCCAGTTTTGACTCTTTACTAAGAAAACTGTCCATAACTCAGCTTGGCTGTAGATAGAGACCACTACTATGCTTGAACTGATGGAAAACTGTGATCTTAATAGAGGTAAAGTGGCTAGCCAGGTCATTTCACATCTATGGATCTCAGTTTCCTCCTTTGAAAACAAGAGAGTCAAATTAGGGATCCTTAAGGTTCCTCCTTAATCTCAATATTTCGGCTCTCAAAACCATCAGTCATAGGGTACAATATTTAGAACCAGAAGGGACTTTAGAAGTCCTCTTAGATTTGGTTCCATTGGTCCTAGAGTGTGAAACAGGAATCAATTATTTAATCACTAATATTTATTAAGCTCCTCTCATGGACCAAACAAAGTGCTCATTACCAATACATAGACAACAAAAAAGGGTGAAATTTGCAGAGCATCAGATATAAGTTTGATGTCAGGAAATCTTCCTAACCATTAGCACCAACCCCAAGTAGATTGGGCTACCTAAAGGGGCAATGAAGAGCTTAGGCTGACCTCTTGTTGGAGATGTTGTAGTGGGGGGTTCCTTTTCAGTATAGATTGGATTAGATGGTCACAGAGGTGCCTCCCAGCTTTCATAAATTCTCTGATTTGTCAACTAGTCCAACTGCTTTATTTTACAGATAAGGAAATAGAAATGTAAGAAGGTTATCGGCATTAGGTCACTAGAGTCAAATAATAGCTCTTCACCATTTCCCAGATAAAGAATCTCAGAAATCAGAGAATTATAGATTAAGAGCTATGAGTTTAGAAGCCACCTAGTCCAACCCCCTCATTTGGTAGATGAGGAAAATGAGGTAAAATAAGTCACCCAGAGTCACACAGCTATTAAGGACTAACCCCAAGTCTGGAACACTTCACTATTCCACATTTCACATAAACCATTAAGGTGCAGCCATACCCAAATGGTCAATGACCCAATGTGCTAATTGCCCTGAGGGATGATTGGATTACAGAGTGAGAAAGGAAAAGAACCTTAGAGACCATCTGATCTAACCTCCTCATTTTACAAAGGAAGTGAAGTAAGACCCAGGGATACTTAGCCTCACATTCATACCAATAATAAACATCAGAATTGGAACTTGAATTGAGGTCCTCTGACTTCAAAGCAGGCCTTCTTCCAGGAGTATTGTTTTGTAGCATTTATCCCTTTTCCAGAGAACATTCTAGGAAACAAGTGAAGCCAGGCATGGTGACCCATGTCTGTAATCCCTGCTACTAGGGAAAGCTAAACCCTTGTTGTTCAGTTAATTCAGTCTTGTCTGACTCTTTTTGATTCCATTTGGGGTTTTCTTGGTCAAAATGTTGGAGTGATTTGTCATTTCCTTCTCCAGTTCATTTTACAGAGGAGGAAACTGAAGCAAATAGACTTGGTGACTTGCCCAGGATCACACAACTAGTATGTACCTGAGACAAAATTTGAACTCAGGACTGCAGACCAGGTACTCAAACCCTGCTGCCATCTAGCTGCCCAGGTTAAGGTCCGGTGGATTGCTTAAATTCAGGAATTCCAAGTTATGGTAGGGTTGAAGTTGATCCAATGTCAGCACTAATGGCAGTAATATGGTAAGCATACTAACTCAGCATACTAACAAACTAACTCAGATGGGAAAACCAGAGCAGGTTAAAACTTCTTTACTGAAATTATGAGGTACCACTTCACACATATCAGAAAAGACAAATGATGGAGGTGATGAAGGAAAAATAGGTTCAATTATTCTGAAGAATAATTTTCACCTATGCCCAAAGGACTGCAAAACTGCCTGCCTTTTGAACTAGCAATACCACTACTAGGTTTATATCCCAAAAGGATCAAAGAAAAAGAAAAAGTACTGGTACATGTAAAAATGTTTAAAGCAGTTCTTCTTGTGTGGCAAAGAACTGAATATTGAGAGGATGTCATAAATTGGGGATTATCTGAATAATTGTACCATATGATTGTAATAGAATAGTAATTATGCTATTAGAAATGTCAAAGGTGGTAATTTCAGTAAAATCACTAGACCTAAATGAATTTATGTGAAATGACATTAGAAGAACTGAGAGAGCATTGTATATAATAACAGCAATGTTGTAGGTGATAAATTGTGAAAGATTGGCTACTCTGATCAATACAATGATCCAAGACAATTCCAAAGGGTTCATGATGGAAAATGATGTTCATTCACCTCAAGAGAGAGAACCCTCAGAGAACTCAGAGCAAATTGAAGTATAATCTCTCTCTCTCTCTCTCTCTCTCTCTCTCTCTCTCTCTCTCTCTCTCTCTCTCTCTCTCTCTCTCTCCCCCTTCTCTCCTTCTTCCTTCCACCCTTTCTTTTTTGATATAGTTAATATGGAAATGTTTTGCATTATTTCACATGTATAATTAATATCAATTTGCTTGGTTTCTCAGTGAGTGGAGAAGGGGTGGGAGGGAATTTGGAACTAGAATTTTAAAAGAAAAATTGTCAAAAATAAATAAACAAGAAATTGAAAAATATTTTGGTAAAAATAACCCCCCCCCCAAAAAAACCCCACATCAAGCCTTCTGTATTGATCAATATTGGATTTGGGTTTATGAGTGGCTACCACATTTTCAGCTTAGGTACATAGGCAAACCAGCCTCAGAAACAAAAACAAAAAACTAGAAAACAAAGAAACATTTGAATTAGTCTCAAGTCAAAGCTGTAAATAGCAATTTTTGTGACTGGCTACCACAAGCCATTTCCAAGGTAATTTCCATGAAACTTACCCTCAATTAACTTTAAATCACCTTCAATCAACTTTTAAAATCAGGACAATGATGATGTTGGTCAGTAGCAACTAGAAGAGGTGTGGAGTGGGGGGGATGGATGAGGAGTAGTGTGTTGGGAATGCAACTAGCAGAGGAGGAAGCAGGCTGCCTAGTAACTTCCTATTTTCAGTCATTCTTGATAACAAGGTGCTGGTTTTTATTCCTTCTTTCCATTTTTCTACCTTTAAATTTGGCACCTTGGTACAAAGCCCACACTGCCCAGTCCTAGTTAAAGTTCTGTCTCCAGTTAATCCATTGACTAACTTCAGAAAGAGCATTTCTGATTTCTGTCAGTAATAGTGCCAAAGCCTCCTGGCTAAACTCCAAAGTTCTTCTCTTAAGGGAGAGACTATTATCCTTGGTGAAGGAGATGGAGTGATTCAATGCAATACAATTTAACAATCATTTGTTGAAGAACCTACTATGTGATAGAAAAGGTAGAACTTGAGTTTGATTGTAGCGATCAATAAAGTGAGAAATATCTTCATAGATGTCTTTCTTGATAGAATATGTTTCTTGGAAAAAAAGACTGATTCATTTCTGTGTTTGTATCCCCAATATCTAACGTAGGGCCTGCTACATAGTAACTGCTCAATAAATGCATATTGATTGATTCTACTCATGTTGAAAATGTTATTTCTGGGATTTTTCTCCTCTTCTTTGTTATTTCACTACCACACCATTCTGAAAAATGGTACAATAGGAAAAGTGCTAGATTTAGAGTCAAGCAACTGACTTCAAACACTAGGTCTGATATTTACTCCATGAGTGAGTCCCTTCATTTCCTTGTTCCTCAGTTTCCCTTTCTGTAAAATAAAGGGGTTTTTGACCCAGGTCAAACCCAAGATCTGTGATCCTTAATCTTCAAGTCTGGATTTCTTTTCTGAGTTACCTCTGAATGGTGAAAGATCATGGGATTTGGAACTTGAAGAGACCTTAGAATAGAGAAATTAAACATGAGCCCCATAGGATACATCCCATAACACTCTTGGGAGGGTTGGAACCATATTAAAATGCAATTGGGAAATATTTAACAAAATAAATCAAGATATAATGGACATGGAGTTTTCCAAGTCAATATGCAGCCCACAGCAATCCTTATGACTGGTTTAATGGTCTCCATTTCTTTTTGAGTTTGACATCACTACCTTAAAGCATAGATTTATTGGATCATAGAATCAGTGGTAGAATGAACTTTAGTGGCCACTTAGTTCAACATTCTAATTTTTAATGAAGAAACTGAGACCAGAGGAAATTCAGGGACTTCCTATGAACAGAACTGGGATTCCAGATCAGATTCTCTGACTCTAAATACTCTTTCCACTTTGCCCAGATGACTTAAGTTATGGGCTTCCTTTCTCCTTTGGAGTTGGGCTGTATTGGTGCAACCTCAGCAGATTGGGAGTCTGTCTTTAAAGGCAAAGGCCTCCATCATTTCCCACCCTATCATTATTTTTATCTCATGATGTTTATGTCTGGAATGCTGGCAAGACCCCAAGCCACCCTGATGGGATTTTAGACCTAGTCCTGCCACCACCCTAGGCTTGGTCATGGGTGGGCACAGTAGCTAGAGGTAAGGTTACAATCAGGGCTTGAAACACCTCCTGATTCACTCAGGTAATAAATAACTAATATCTTCTTACAGTCTTGACAATGACCCTCTAGATCTGGGTGTCCAGGAAACTATAGAATGGAGCTGGTTGGATGGAACTCCCCACAGTCAGGCCCTGGAAATGCCTGGGATTGAAAACAGTTTTGTTAATCATGAAGGGGAGTGATAGGGTAACGGAAAGGTGTGGTTTTATACAGATCTACATCTCTGGACTTTATGAGCTGGGTTCTGCCTGTTACTACTACTTAGCAAGTTATCAGCTCTCTCCAAATCTAAGCTTCCACATCAGCAAAATGAGGATACCTTGAAGAGTTTTAGGAGGAGAGTGTGGCGAAATGGAAGAGAGTGCTCTATTTTGGCCCGAGGATCTTACATATGTAGCAGGTCCTAATTAATGTTTATTGATTTGATCTGGTTAGTGTCCTGGATTTCTACTCATTCTACTCATTTCTACTCATTCCCTTTCCACTTGACCTTCCACTTAAATTTCTCTGGCCTCAGTTTCTTCATCTGTAAAATGTGGGGATTAGACTAAGAGATATCTAAGGTCCCTTACAGTTCTAGATATGTGAGAATCGGAGAATAACTGCAAAGTACCTTGTAAATAATAAAGCCCTTTGGGTGTGCAAGGTCATGATATATGATTCAGAACACAAAGAAATGCATCCCATAGTGTAGTGGGAAGAACACTTGGCTCAACTCTGTTACTAACCCTTTGTTAGTAACCTTTAATAACAAGTCACGTGATATCTGAATATTTCCTTATTCATTGACATGACCTAATGCTATTCTCTTATACTGAACCATCTCCATTGTTGGATACATGAAAAGCACTTTGTAAACCTTAAGAGCTATATAAATAGGAATTAATAAGGGCGTACATTTAATGCTGAATGGGACTTTAGAGATCATGAGGCCCAACTTCCTTCATTTTACAGAAAAGGAAACTGAGACACAGAGAAACTGGCTAGTCTAAAGTCACATAGATAAGAAGTGGCAGAGCCAACATGCACACCTACTAAAAATTTTGTGCTTTTTCTACTGCCCTCATCTGTCAAATGAGGGGAGTGGGGAGGATTATACCCTAAGGTTAAAGAGGGGAAAGAAATTCCTCTTATCTGCATAAAACTACCTATAGTAACTTTATTTGTGAAGAAAGGAAGAAATGATAGAAAGAAGGAAAAAAGATAAGGACAAGAGAAAAGGGAAAGGAAAGAAGGAGAAAAGGAAGAAAGAAGAGAATGAAAATAGGAAGAGAAGGAAGAAAGGAGGAAAGGAGGAAAAAAGGAAAAGAAGGAAAGCACAAAAGAATGATGGAAGTAAGTAAAATTCTAATTAGAATTAGAAATAGCTCGTAGTAGATATTCAACAGTTGGGAAATAACTGAACTAGTGCTATATGATTATAATGGAATGTTATTGCAAGAAATTATACATCTGAATACAAAGAAATACTTAGAGACTTACATAAAGTGATGGTGAATAAAGAAAGCAAAGCACGGGGCGGCTAGGTGGTGCAGTGGATAGACCACTGGCCTTGGAGTCAGGAGTACCTGAATTCAAATCCTGCCTCACTTAATAATTACCTAGCTGTGTGGCCTTGGGCAAGCCACTTAACCCCCATTGCCTAGCAAAAAAAAAAAAAAAAAAAAAAAAGAAAGCAAAGCAACAATCGTGTACATTATATACAAATGATCATAGCAACAAAAAGAAATAAAAGTATAGGCAGAAGAAAAGAGAACAGAAGGGAAACAAAGAAGACTTTTTACAAAACTATCTAGCTAACATTAATATATATATTTATGATACATTTATTACATATTATTATATATAAATATTTTAAAATAAAGAAAAGAAGGAGACAGGATCAAGTGATTTCTAAGACCTTTATAAGGTCTAAGAACCTCTGTTCCCTGTGACTGCCAAATTCTTCAGACTTGGGAGATTGAACCATATAATAATAGGCCAGGGCTAATTATCACTTAAGACAGCCTTAAGGAACACAAAGTAGTGGGAAGAAGAGATATAGCAGAGAAGAGGGTTCTATTTGATTCCCAACCCCCAAAACAGTCTGGAAAGTTTCTTCCAAGATGAAATCCTTATTGACCTGGGGTGAAGGACTCAGTTCCTTGACTGGCACAGGTTGCCATGCTTAGCTCTGTCCCTATCTGAATGATGTAGATGAGAGACAGAGCAGAGTCTGGTCCAGGAAAGGGGAGACCTTTGAGAAAGTCAGGAGTAAGGTGGGGAGGGGCAGTTACAGAGCTGGCAGGGCTAAGGAGTTTGGACCATCATTCTCTTTGTATCTCCATCCTACTGGAATTCTTTATCCCAAGTAAGAGGGCAGAAGTGCTGACTGTACCTTGCAGCCAATTCCTTAGACTGGTGATGGTCAAATGCTATGAACTGTCAAAAGAAGGGGCAGGTAGGACCACTCTTCTTATCAAATCTCACTCCTTGGTTGCAGTTGCTGACATGAAGTTAGAGCTCCTCTAGGATTCAAATGGTTATATCTTTAAATTTCAATTTCCTCATTTGTAAAATGGATATGGAAATTGAAAGAACTTGTTATGGGAAAGGATGGGCTAGACTGGTCTAATATCCCATTCTTTAGATGAGAGGAAAAGCAGAAACCTTATTAGAGAAATAACTTCCTGTGCATCTTGGATGCTGGAATTGTTCTGCCCTGGTTACTACTCTCCATCATTATTTTTTCAACCCACCTTCCAATCTCCTCCTCCTCTCCCCACTCCCTCCACCCCACCCCTCTCTGCCATCTCTCTCTTTAAGAGCTGCTCTGTCCATCTGTTTATTTAAATATTTAAATGCTCCCTGCTCTGCTCCCTTGCTGCTGCTGTTGTCACAAAATCATAGATCTCTCAATATGGTTAGCATGCAGACAGACACACCTCCCCCGTCCCTCCCCTGCCCTGAACTTGAATGTTTCCATCCCAGGACACCGGCAGCAGCCTTCTCACAAAGTAGCTCATTGTGTTCCCTGCCCCAGCTTCTCCCAATAGTCAGAGGGAAGAAGGTCTTTTTTAGTAGGCCGGACCCCAAATGGCTCTCCTTAACCCTAGGCCCCTTCTTTGCCCAGAACTTACCTTTCATGGTCTTGTTGTTAGTTGGAAGTCAGAGGTGGAAGGTGATGAAAGTGGTTCTTGGGGAGCTTCAGATGCTTCTTGGAATGTCCTGGGAAGAGATAACTTTGGTGGCCCAAGGCAGGATGTCAGGTGGCTCCCTATAGGACCATACAAAGCATCTTAGGTGTCCACTCAATAGCTGCAATAAGGAAGGGATTAGCTTTCTGCACTCATCCTTAGCCTCTGGACCTCTCCTGGGGTTCCCTCAAAGGCCTGGGATCTGAGGATTTCCGTTCATTTCCCAGGTTAGAATTATATCTTGCAGTGATTCCTCAACTGGCTTTTGCTGGCTAGGGCCTGGAACTGACACAACTGTTCTCTCAAACCATCGCTCCCCACTAGCCCAAGAGCAAGGAGTTACCCTCTTCCCCACTAGACATCCAAACTCCAAGTGTGTGATCCAGGCTTCCCGTGCCTCCCTCTTCCTCTCTTCCCTCTCCCAGCCTCGTCACTTCTTGGGCCAGAGCCCAGATCAACTTCCTTGGTATTTTTGAAACTGCCGCGGCCAGGACTTCTTTGTGCGGCTGTTTCCTCCCTCTGAACCACCCCCCTGTCCTCCCTGCCCCCTTTCTACCTTCAACAACACCCTAGGAGCTCCCCCTTGGTGGCTCACACCCACCTTGCCCCCAATGGGAGAAAATGTTGGCAACTCCCTAGGGCGGGGCAGCCTGGGATGCTTTCAGCTGACAGGCTCAGAGAAATCTGACACAAAAACTCTTCTGCTTCCCCCCAGCCCACTCTCTCTGGTCTCCCTCCCTTCCCCTCCTCTCCAGCCCTCCTCCCATCCCCACTCCCTAGGAACTCTAATTGCTAGCAAATGTCAGCTCTGACTGTGCTTGGAGGATTATAGAGTCATAGGACCTCAGGGTTGGAAGGGGCTCAGAGGTCATCGAATCCAAGGTTTGTCAAGAAGATGGAGTTTTTCTTTAAGAAGGGAGTGGAACTTTTCCTGAAGCCACCAGGCCAGGAGAGAACTGGAGGTCTCATTAATGAGAAGATAGCTTCCAGGAACAGGGAGGTGCTAGCCCCGTCTACTCTGCCTCATCACACTTCATCTGCAGTTTTATATTGAGTTCCATATCCAGGTCATGTTTTTGCTGTTGTTCCATCTTTGTTCTAGAAGGGGACCAAAGACGCCACAAGGGTGATGTCTTGATTTGCAAGTGAATTGGATTTAAAGGAGAGAGAGCTGTGCAAAGCCATTAGTCTCACTCTCCTCTAGAATCATCTGACTTCAGTGGCAAGGCTCATCTGCATAATAGTATTGCATTCCATCTCCATAATATATAAGGATCATTTGAAAGATTTGGGGATGTTTAGAGAAGAGAAGACACAGGGGGATATGATCATTTTATTCATATATTTGGAATGCTGTCACATGGAGGAAGGATTAGATTTTGTTCTGTATGGTCCCAGAGTGAAGACCCAGGAACAATGAAGTAGAAGAAGCAAAAAAGATCAATTTAGGCATAGTGTAAATTTCCCAACAATGAGAGTCTTCCAAAAATGGGATGAATTGCTTTGGAAGGCAGTGAGTTATTTTTTCTTTTTTTTTAATTAAAGATTTTATTTATTTTGAGTTTTACAATTTTCCCCTAATCTTACTTCCCTTCCCCACCCCCCACAAAAGGCAATTTGTCAGTCTTTATATTGTTTCCATGGTATACACTGATCCAAATTGAGTGTGATGAGAGAGAAATCATATCCTTAAGGAAGAAACATAAAGTATAAGAGGTAGCAAGATCAGACAATAAGACATCAGTTTTTTTTTTTCTAAATTTAAGATAATAGTCCTTGGTCCAACTCCACAGTTGTTTCTCTGGATACAGATGGTATTCTCCATTGCAGAGAGCCCCAAATTATCCCTGATTGTTGCACTGATGGAATGAGCAAGTCCATCAAGGTTGATCATTACCCCCATGTTGCTGTTAGGGTATACAGTGTTTTTCTGGTTCTACTCATCTCACTCAGCATCAGTTCACGCAAATCCCTCCAGGCTTCCCTGAATTTTCATCCCTCCTGGTTTCTAATAGAACAATAGTGTTCCATGACATACATATACCAGTTTGCTAAGCATTCCCCAACTGAAGGACATTTACTTGATTTCCAATTCTTTAAGGTAGTGAGTTATTACTCCTCATTTAACCTCTTCAAGAAGAGACTATGTGACCACTTGTGTATATTATAGTGAGGATTCATTTCCTGTTTGGTTTGGACCAGATGACTACTGGAATCTCTTTCGATTCTCTGGTTCTGTGATTCTACAAGGTATATTGACCAGGATCTCTAAAGTTCTATGGTATTTCTTTTTTCCTTTTTAATCCTTAGAGGGTTTGCTCTTGGGTAAGCCTTCATCTGTAGATTACCTTTTTGGATGTCTCTGCTGATACTCAATGGAGAACTGCAACTTGTTCGATGAAAAATAGAGGTTCTTCCCAGAACACCCTCAATTGTCTTTTGTCTCTATCCTGGTTCAAAAGATGGGCGAGTTCTAAATGGTACATATCTTATCTGGTTATTGGTCATAGGGACAAGTAATGGGATGGGATCAGTGGATATGTTTTATGGATGGAATCCATCATCTATGCAGAGGGTATCCTGGTTGAATAACTTATAATGGGTGTTGTTATCTTGCTGATCTTCCAAAGTACCTAGATGTAGTGGACTAAGTGCTGGTCTTAGAGTCAGGAAGACCTAGTTATGAATCCTACTTCTGATATTTACTAGCTAGAGGATCAAGAGCAATTCACTTCACTTTGTTGAACCTTTGTTTTCTAATCTATAAAATGGGAAGAAAAAGAATATAATCTCCTTGAGTTCAGAAATCACTTCCCTTTTATTTTTGTATCCTAGTGCCTAGGTTGGTCCAGTTATACAGCAATCCCTTAAATGTTTGGTGTGTTGAACAAAGGCATTGACACATCTCATGCTAGGCAGTGTTGTGTGCAGTAGACTGATAAGTGGATTTGGAGTCAGGAATATTTGATACACATTGGTTTCATGTCCCTGAATTTGAATCTTGGTCATGACTGGGATGATAGTACAGTGAAAGAAACTGAAAAGGAGTACAGTCAAACCCTGTAAAAACTAGGGGTTTTTTATGCTAGATCCTGATGGAGCACTGAACCTGGCCACATTGCTTAATGTATCAGGGTTCCAGGAAGCATTCTAAGATCAAAAAGTTGCAGAACACCTGCCAATCCACATTAGTAGAGGAGATTTCCTTCTAGGAGGTTCCCCATGGAAAACACTAAGATAGCACCAGTCATCACCACCACCACACCCATCATCATGGTTTTAATTCCTTTCCTACCTTCCTCACAGGGTCATGGTGAGGTTCAAAGCAGATAATATATATCAAGAGCTTTATTTTTTTTTTAAATGTAAAGTTTCTTTATTTTATTATTTGTTTTTGTAAATGTTTCCCAATAACATTTCATTATTTATTTAATTAAGGCAATGGGGCTAAGTGACTTGCCCAAGGTCACACAACTAGGTAATTATTAAGTGTCCAAGACTGGGTTTAAACTCAGGTCCTCCTGACTCCAGGGCTGGTGCTCTCTCCACTGCACCACCTAGCTGCCCCATGTCAAGAACTTTATAAACCTTAAATACCAATATATGTCACAATAATTGTTATTGTTCAATCAGTCATTTTTGGTAGGTAGCATCTACCTAGGTTTCTTTGCCCAGAAATTTCTTCTTAGTACTTTAAATGAGAAAGAATAGGCAGCTGGTAACTGGAAAATGCCATACAAGACCAGATGAGTGGTCTGGGTGTGATGTTAGAGAAAATTTTTGTAGAAACAATAATGAGTCATTTTGGTGAGTATGTTGGGGACCACTCAGATGGCTTAGGATATTTCTTCTGAATGGAGGAGGGGTTTTAATAAGATGAGAAAATCAAGGTTTCAAACTTAGGTCTCGTGACTAAAAGTTCAATATTCTTTATATTATACCACCAGAAAACAGAGTATGTGAAGGAGTAATATAAACTAGGCTTAGAACAATAGACTAGAGTCAAACTGCAAAGTACTTTAAAAGCTAAATAGAGGAGTTTATATTTTAAATTAGAGGGAATAAAGAGTCATTGAATGCCTTGATGAAAGGAATTCCAAAGTTAGACCTATGTTTTAAAAATATGTTTGGCATCTGTGTAGAGCATATGTTGGAGAAGGGAGAAACCTGGCACTACAAAAAAGCACGCAAAAGGTGACAGGTACCTGAACTGAGGTGATGATTACATGTTGCAAGAAGATAAGGATTAGAAATATTGGAAAATCAGAATCTACTTAGATTAGGTTGTAAACTCTTTGAGGGCAGGGACTTTTTCCCCTTCTTTTGTGTCCCCAGGGCTTGACAAAGTTTCTGGCAAATAACTGAAGTTTAAATGTTTATTGATTGAGGATGATAGAGGGAAGGTTTGAACCAAACTCTGAGGTTGCAAACCAGGATGATTGGATGGATGATGATAAACTCTGGATGGATGATGATAAGCTCATCAAAAACCGTGAGGTTAGGGAGAATGGGAGTTTGAGAAAGGAAAGAAAATGAGCTCCATTTTGAACATGTTGAGTCTGAGATGCCTATGACACCAAGTTAGAAATGCCCAATAGGCAGTTAGTGATGCAAAACTGAAGCTCAGGAGAGAGATTAGAATTGACCACAAAGATTTGGGAATCACTGCACAGAGATGATAACTGAACTCCTAGGAGTTAATAACATTTACAGAGAAAGATGAGAAGATGTTTCTTGATACAGACTTGGGGACACCAACTATTAGGGGATAGGATATGGATGATGAAGAGAGGAGGAAAAAAAAGAGGAAGGTGAAAAAGACAAAAAAATCAAAGCCATGTATGAGAGAATATACAGGAAGGGGATAAATGACAAGTATGAAGAATTCAGGAAAAGAAGGGCTTGTATGAACTGATGTAAATTGCAGTAAATAAAACCAGGAAAATAACATACACAATGACTACAATGATGCAATGAAAGGAAGGCTAAAACAGAATTGAATGTTGAGTGATTGCAATGATGAATCTTGGTCATGGAGAAGAGTAGAGCAGTGGGGTAGGGTTGGGATAGAGGAGTTGCATTTACTATCAGACCATGTCACTGATTTAGGTGATTTTACTTTGTTTACTTGTTTACTTTGTTTACCATTTATTTTGTTACAAAGGAAGATTCATTGAATGGGTGTTATATATCTGTAAAAAGAAAAAAACATTTTTTTTGTTTGTTTTTAGATTTTTCAAGGCAATGAGGTTAAGTGGCTTGCCCAAGGCCACATGGCTAGGTAATTATTAAGTGTCTGAGACCGGATTTGAACCCAGGTACTCCTGACTCCAAGGCTGGTGCTCTATTCACTGTGCCACCTAGCCGCCCCTAAAAACAGTTATTCTTTAAGAGAGAGTGATGAAGGAAGGAAAGATGGAGGGAAGGAGGGAAGGAAGGAAGGAAGGAAGGAAGGAAGGAAGGAAGGAAGGAAGGAAGGAAGGAAGGAAGGGAGGGAGGGAGGGAGGGAGGGAGGGAAGGAAGGGAGGAAGTATAGCATGGGAACAATGGGCACCTCCGATTAACATCTGATTAACAAAGCACTAATAAGGTACTAAGCTGTATATCTGATCCCTGTCACGTATATCTTGCTAACTTTGGTATATATACCTATATCTAGTGCTGACTCCCATCTTATGTCTTCTGTTATCTAGACAGGAGTCACCTGGGCTGGCATCTTAAAGCCTAACACTAGTACCTTCAAGTTATCTCACCCAGAAGGGATGTGAAAGCACATAAATTTGCCAGGACATCTGGGCACTAAAAAAAACTACAACCCTGAATTACAGCCCTAAACAAAAGTTAACCTTTCTGGACATGCACATTGGACACTGCCTTATTTCAAGTGTCAGCCACTCCTTAGTCCCTCCCTAGTACCATCCTAATCCCTCTCTTCTCCCTTCCCAGCACATATACTTGGCTCCCTTTAAAGATTCTTCCCTTTTTCTCTGCTGGTGCTGATTCAGCCCAGTTGCTACCATGACAACTGTCCTTCCTTCTTTACTTTATTACTTTCCTTAAGGAATTCTTTAAACTTCCCTAAGAAATATAGCCAGTGTAACTGCCCAGTCTCTTTATTTTGTTACTTGTTACCTTAAAACTCTTGAAGTAATATGTGAATAAAGTTTTAAGCCCTTACACTTTTAGGTCATAGAACCCTCTAAGGATTAAATTGAATTCTTTCCTCTCTTCAACCTTTGTGTTTTTTTTTTTTATAAGCCCCAGCATAGATAGGAAGGAAAGAAGGAAGGAAGGAAGGAAGGAAGGAAGGAAGGAAGGAAGGAAGGAAGGAAGGAAGGAAGGAAGGAAGGATGGATGGATTTTTGATGAGCATCTAGAAGGAAGGAGATGGAAACCATCCCTTCCTGGGCAGAGGGTCATTGTTTGAATCAAGGGCTCAGCAAGTATAAATAATACTGATTAAGCAAGTATGGGTACTAAGAATAAGATTAGACCCTGGGGATGATGAAATGTTTAGATAAGACATAGCTAGCACCTATCCTCCAGGAGTTTATAATCCATCCAGTATAGGGTATAGGATACAACACAAATTCAATTGCAATTGGACAAACACTTGATAAATGTTTACTATATACTAGGTTCCCTGGATGCAAATCAAAAAAAGGAAGGAGATGCTGCCCCAGAGATTATTAAAGAGTCATAAAACAAAGTATTATCTCTAGGATTAACAATAATAATAGCTAATATTCTATGTACCAGACTTTGTGTTAAAGGCTTTCCAATTATTATTTCATTTGATTCTAATGACCAACCTGGGAGGTAGGTATTATTAATGTCCCCAATTTTTTGTTTAGTTATTCCAGTTGTGTCTGACTCTTTATGACCCCACTGGAGTTTTCTTCTCAAAGATACTAGAATAGTTTGCTATTTCCTTTTCCAGCTCATATTATAGAGAGGGAAACTGAGGCAAATAGGTTCAAGTGACTTGTTCAGGGTCACCAAACTAGTTAATGAGGCAAATTTGAATTTAGGAAGAAGAGTCTTCCTGATTCCAGGCCTAACACTCTATCTGATGCAGGAAGTTATGGACAAAGAAGATGTTGTGATTAGAAACAAATTTCTGAAAGGAAAAAAATGTTGTCTGTTGTTCAAAGTGACTCCCTTGTTAAATGTGAATTTGTCAAAATGGGAGTGGTCTTAGCTAAGCCCCCTCCTCCAGCATCAGCTTTCCAGTCCTAACCTTGACCATCAATGGGTCAAGCTAGCAATGGAGTGACAAGAAATGATATGTTGAACTTAGAGGTCATGCACCTTGGGACAGGAAGGACCAGTATGTAGTTTGCCTATTGGAACTTGGACCCATGCTAGACCACTCTCCAAGCACCATCCTTATCCAACCCATTACAGAAGTGCATTTAAGTTGTCTGGAAGAGAAGTGCCATTCCTTTTTTCTTGTCTTCACTTTACTTTCTCCTTGCAAGGATGACTCTCTCTCTTTCTCTTTCTAAATTAAGCCACATGCTCCTGGCCTAGGCCCACTGGGGAACCGTGGGCCTCTATGCCATGTGACTGGATTAAGTCCACCCCTTTGGTTGTCTATCCTTTCCCCCTTAGCCAGGTCTCCTGGCTATATTCCTTTCCACTTTTTCCTCTCTCTCACTCAAACCTCTGCTGGAGCTGATTTGCCATGAGTCTCAGCCCAGTCTGTTTCTCTTTCTCTGTTGTCTGTCTCTCAAACCTTACCTAGTCTTTTGTTATTCTCCTGATCTCTAGCAGCTTGCTACTTCTCCAGAAGGAGAAAAAATTTTAATCTGTACACTTCACAGATTTTAATCTGTACACTTCACTTTAGGTCATAGAGCTATTTGAATCCTGAGCTGTTTTAAAATCCCCGGGCTGTGTATGAATTCTTTCACCATTCAAGTCCTCTGGATCTTAAATTGGCAACACCAATCCCCAACAACATATTCACTGTGCCACCCAGCTGCCCCATCCCCATTTGAAGAAACTGAGGCAAACAGCTTCAAGTGACTTGTTCAGGGTCATAAAGTTAGTAATTGTCTGAGGCAAATTTGAACTTAGAAATATGAGTCTTCCTGATTCCAGGACTCTATCCACTGTGCCATCCAGTTGCCCTATCCCTATTTGGAGAAACTGAGGCAAACAGTGATTAAGTGCCTTGTACAAGGTCAAATACCTTGTAGTATCAGAGGTCAGATTAATTTTGGAACTTCCTAATTTCAGACTTGGTCTTTTGTAGATTTAAAGTTTTTAGAGCCTCCAATAATTACTTAGTCCTACCACTTCATCTTTCAGATGGGGAAAGATACTGAGTTCAACTTTGAACATTTTGAACAATTGTTAATTTACAATCCAGTCTGCAAACTTATTAAGGTAAGACTTCATTTTCTGCAAAATTATCCAACACAGTTTTTTTTTCCAAATATAGTTTTTGTGCTGACCTGAAAGAGCAGGCATATTGACCTATCAAAGTAGGTAGTACATTTGATAAATGCTTGATAGAGTTTGGTAGTATAATAGCTGACATTTTAAAAATGACTTAAGGTTTACAAAGTACATGCATGACTTCATTTGATCTTCACAATGTCACTATGAGAAAGATCTCACTATTATTTCCGTTTAATTCATGAGAAACTGAGACTGAAAGACGTTAAATGATTTTTTTCAGGGTCACATAACTCTTAACTAGTTAAGAGTTAAGATTCATGTGTTTGGGAACAAACGTTTTAGTAGGAGTTAAGGCTAGAAAAGTTGATTGTTCTGTTTGCTGAGAGCTTGAATTCCATGCAGAAAGGTTTGAATAGAAGGACAGATTGTAGATCTGTTAGGAGGTTTCACTAATAGTTGATTAGATTAGTAATAACTGCAGTAAGGTGGTTATGTTAGGCATAGAGACATATGAGATGGTGTTGTGCCACTTTAAATTTTGGAGATCTCTCAAGGTATGAAAAGAAAGCTTTATTCATTTCAATTACAGAGATTGAGGCAAAAGCAAAAGACCCAAGAATCACAGTTATCCTAATACTATCCCCGCCCCCCCACTGGCCCACCCTGCGAAATGAGGAATTCTGTCTTCACAATCTAGATGGTAAATTAATCTAAGGAAAAGAGCATATAATTCAAACCTAAACCAGATTATCTCTTCAGCCCCAGGAATTGAATGGTCCTCTGGACTTCAACAGATAAGGTAGGATCAGTTGACTCTTCACCAATATCCCAGATGTTGCTTTGTCAAGAGAGGAGGGGCACATAGTTAACTATTCTTTAATCTATAATATTCTACTAAAGAAACCTCAGACTTTATCCCACTCAGTGTGGAACTAGAGTTTAATTAGCTCTAGTTAACTGATTTGATATGAGAAGTGAAAAAAGAGTGAAGAATCAGAAATAATCCCAAATTTATGAACAGGGAAGTCTGGTAAATAGTAGCTCTATGGAGAGAAAAAGTGATGGCAAGAGTTTGGGGCTGGAGTTGATAATGAACTAACCTCTGGATATTTGAAATAAACAGAGGACATCACCTGAATGTTCTATAGGTAGCTGGTCATATGCATCTGGAACTCAAAAGAGGCATCAAAACTGGACATAGAGTCCTGGGAATCATTTGCTTAGAGGAAATACTCACAAATCAGAGGATCAATGGGATTGTCGAGGGGATGGTAATAAAAAGAAAAGTGAAGACAACCAAGGATAGACCTTTAGGTCTATAAGGGAATAAGGAGAATAGCTAGAGGAACAGAAGGAAATGGAAAGTATGGTATCTCTGAAATAAAAAAGAAAGCTTTCATATTAAAATAATAAACTCTTTGCAAACTGAAGTCATTTGTGATGATTGTTTCTGATGGCTAATGAGCACCAACTGTGATTTGTATAGGGTTGAGATAAAGAAAGGATGTTGGAATGAATTAGGCAAACAGAGAGGGTGGTCAAGAGAATGGAAAGGTGAAGGAGGATTTTGTTGTTCATGTCTGACTCTTTGTGACCCCATTTGGGATTTTCTTGGCAAAGATCCTGGAGTGGTTTGCTATTTCCTTCAACTCATTTTACAGATGAAGAAACTGAGGCAAACAGGGTTAAGTGGTGAGGAATAAGTGGGTGCATTTGGCTTCCAAAAGAATGTGGGCAGGTGTGTGAGTTAAGACAAAAGATTTACTCAACCTGATCAAAACCTGAGATTAGATCAGGTCTGCCCCACCTAGTGTTGAGTTAATCAGGAGTCTGAATCCTTTTTTGCATATACTCAAGGAGATTACTGTTCCCTTCCCCTGTGCTCATTAGTATAATGAACTGGGCAGAGAAAACGTATGGGGTGAATGTATCAATTAGATTGTGGCCCCAGTCAGTGACTGGTGTGAAGGGGGAGGAACTAGGCTTTCAAACTGCATATAAGACCTAGCATTTCTGGGATTGGGCCCCTTTCCCCTTGAGAGAGGTGGTCTTAGGGGTATCTGAGATGGAGAATACCATCTGTATCCAGAGAAAGAATTGTGGAGTTTGAACAAAGACCAAAGACTATTACTTTTAATTTAAACAAAAAGTCCATTATCTTATATAATTTTTCTATCTCTTATACTTTATGTTTCTTCCTTAAAGATATGATTTCTCTCTCATCACATTCAATTTAGATCAATGCATACCATGGAAACAATGTAAAGACTAACAGACTGCCTTCTGTGGGGGGCTGGGGGGAGAGAAGCTTGCAAGATTAGGGTAAAAATTGTAAAATTCAAAATAAAATCTTTCTTAAAAAGAGAGAGAGGTGGTCTTTTTGTTAAGAGTATCTTATTAAAAGCTATTTTAATTACTCTGGACTAAGTATTCATGAGTTTTTTTTAATAACAAGTGGCTTGTCCAGAGTTAGATAGATAGTAAATGTCTGAGGTTGAATTTGAACTCGGAAAGATGAGTCTTCTGACTCCAGATCTGGTGCTCTATGCAGTGTTTAATTTAGCTGCCCATGAAGGAGGATGAATTCCCAAAAGAGGACTTTTAAAAGAGTTTGATGATTAGGAAGTCACTGGTAATTGTGAATAGATAGTTTCATTAGAGAGTGAGGGCAGAAGCTTGAAATGAGTATAGAAAGAGAACCCCAGAAGCACTTGATGTCTCCATCAGTCAATTAGACAATCATTAAATATTTATTATGCACTTTAGGCCCAGCACTCTGATAGCCTGCATATGCACCCCAGCTGACCAAATCCATCCAATATAAATATATATATACACATATATGTAAATATACATATATGTATACACACATATATAATATATTTAAATTATTCTTGGTCATAGACTTTACCAACACAGGCAATTGGCTGAAATAATTTCAGCCATTAAGGAGCTTACATTCCAAAAGGGAAGCAAATATGTTTATATAAGAGTATACACCAAACATAAAAAAATAGTTACAAGATAACTTTGAAGGACCAGTAAAGGCCAAGTCTTTGCTGAAGCAACTTTTAAAAGAAATTTATTATGGGGCTGTGAGTTAGGGGAGAGTAGGACTGTTGGGTAGCAACGAAAACCCAGCTTAGGTTAGTAAGTCAGTCAACAAATATTTTTTAATCACTTAATATGTGCCAGGCATCACACTAAGCAACAAGAATAAAAATAAAAGCAAAAAGAAAATAGTCTTACCTTTAAAAAGCTTATTTTCTAATGGAGAGACAAAGAAGGAAGTTGAAAATTGGGGGAAAGAAAGGGAAAGTATCTGGCACAGGACATGATGAAGTCTGGAGAAGTGCAGTTTGGGGGAAGTGAGGCACTGACCAATCTGGACTGCTTCTATAAAGGGAGTTTTTGGACAGAACCCTCCACCCTCTAATCAGAGCTCTGGCTCCCAGGAGCAGATGGTACTTTCAAGGTATGAATTCTAGAAAGGAAGTGATCTTCTAGGCACATGATAAAACATAGATACTACATTATACATGAAAGAAAAGTCCAGAGGAGAGTAGGCTCCTGGGAAATGAAGATATTGTCTACCATGAAAAAAGTTTACATACCACACCTTCAGCAGCCCTGGAGGAAGAAGACAGAAAACAGAGATATCAGGAGTTATTCAGGGATGAGGATTTGTAAATTGAGAATGGCAAAATATTTGAATGGAGCTCAAATGGTGGAGTAATGCCTGGGATCTGCTGAATTTTCCCTACACTCCTTCAAATACCTTTAAATATTGACACCAAACAAATTCTAGAATGGCAGAATCCACGAAAAATCAGAGTAAAACAATTTTCCAGTCCAATATAAGTTAGAAGGTTAGCAGGAAAGGTCTGTTGCACCAGGGTAAGAGAGGATCACAGTCCAGTGCAGGCTGCCAGCACAGTCCAGCTCCCAGTATTCCAGGAACCAGCAGTGGGATGACTGAATTAGTAGCAGAAGTACTAGTTTCCAGGCCTCTCAGCTCAGACATACCAAAGGTCAGCAAGAAAGGTCTGTCCCGTCTGAATGAGAGTGGAGCACAGTCCAGCAGAGCCCAGTGTGGGCTGCACTAGTGTAGCTCCACACCCTGCAAAACAGAAACAGGCTTTGGGAGCCACTGAATCACCAGTGGCAGCTGCTTCTAGAACTTAATGCCCCCTATAAGGGGGTCAGAAGGAGATCATGTGAGTCTCTTTACTAGCACTGAGGCAGGACTCTGTTGCATTACCCATAGTGGGATCAGAGTCACATTCCTGTCCACAGTCCCAGGAAGAGATGGAGCAGTAGCATACCTGAGCTTGCTGCTGAAAGGGAGCAGGGGCCCTTCTCACAGTTCCAGGACAGAAAAGAATGTTTGTGGTCGCTCACAAACCAGAGCACAGGTCAGAAGAGTAGTAAACACCTCTCCTTAGAACATACCACCTTGGAGGAAGTGGAAACTTACAGGTCCCTAGAAGAATCTCTGAAAACAGTTGTACAAAACTCCAGAAGCTTGAGACAGTGTGCCCTCCACCCTGGAAGCAGAGCTCTACTGTGACATAGAGTTAAAATCAAGTCATAGGCCGGGAAAATGAGCAAAAGAAAAAAAAATACTGTGACCATAGAAAGGTACTATGGTGACAGGGAAGTCAAAAACACACTCAGAAGAAGACAACAAAATCGAAACTACTACATCCAAATCCTCCAAGAAAAATATGAATGGTCGCAGGCCCTGGAAGAGCTCAAAAAGGATTCTGAAAATCAAGTAAAAGAGGTAGAAGAAAAATTGGGAAGAGAAATGAGTGATGCAAGAAAATCTTAAAAAAAAAAAAAGGTCAGCAGCTTGGTATTGGTAAAGGAGACACAAAAAATACTGAAGAAAATAACTTCTTAAAAACCAGGCTAGGCCACATGGTAAAAGAGGTACAAAAAGCCAATGAGGAGAAAAATATCTTAAAAAGCAGAACTGGTCAAATGGCAAAAGAGGCACAAAAATTCACTGAAGACAGCGAAAGAAATTCAAATATACTAGGGTAAGAGAGAGTGAAAAATTAAGATTAGACCATAGACTTAAGAATGGGTATGGAAGAAAGGGAAATTAGGATACAGGACATGGATTAGGGAATATAGATAGCTTAGTGTGAATGAAAATGTGGGGGACAAAGAAGGAACGGGGATGACTTTTCCAATGTCCAGATCTTGGGTCTAGCACATTTACACAGATATTCAGACTTAAGATATCAGTGTATGGGATGTGGATGATGGGATGGAAAAGGAAGTCAGAGTTGGGGAAGTGTGTGTTAGATTCTTAGAGGAATCTTCAATGTATATGTTAATTTTTCCAAGGAAAATAACAGAGGAAGGATCAGAGAGGAGCACTACCATTTAGGTAGGTATTAAAGTCACTGAAAAACATGGGAGAATAATCTAGAGGGTATCAGAAAACAACAAGTATTGGGAAAAGTAGGGGGCAAACAAGTTGTATGGTTCTTGAAAGAGGAGAGCTCATGGGAGATATACAATTTCCATTATGTCTAAAGATCCCTAGGAATATCTTTTCTGAGTATTCCTGAGATCTTATAGAACTGGCTTACAATACCAGTAGTAGGTCCTGATGTGTAATATAATAAAGAACCCAGCCCATAAATTCTGTAAGTTAAAACTTTATGTTTTGTAAAATTAGCTAATGGAGTTTTCCTTATGAATTCTACAAGGCTGAAATTCTATATGACAAACTTAGAAGAAAAGATGCCTATATTTCTACTGGGAGATTTGATTCTGTGCTTGCAGAAATCTTCAAGTTTAAAATAATGAAGTTTTGGCAAAGTCAAGTCATCTATGATGGCTATCTCTGATTGTTAATGAGAGCCATCTGTTTGGGACTGCATGAGGATGGGACAAGGAAAGGGAGATGAGATGAACTATGCAAAAGGGAATTTATACTAAATCACAGGAAATATTTTTGAATTGTGAATTCCATTAGACAATGGAAAAGAGTCCCTACAGAGTTTCCAGTACTCAGGTCATTCATCACATACTAGATTGAGAAGAACAGCCGTTATGGTCATTCTGTGGGGGGGGGGAGAAAGTAAGCCAGGATAGAGAAGGTCAGGACCCTGGACAGCCAAGCATATATGATATAGAGACACTACCAATTCCAAGAGAATGGTGGGAAAGATATTTCACGTGGCATACCTTGGCCTGACCTATCGGAGAGTGGGAAAAGTTGGATTTAAAATAATTGGAATGGTTCTGTGGGCCAATGATATTTGAGAGCAGAAGGAAAGAAATGGGAATTTATCCAGACAACCTCCACTTTTCCTCTCTCTATAGATAATACCACAGACATTTTTGGAAGGTGTTGGCAGGCCCTTGACTGCTAACTCAGTCAGGCCAAATATATATACACATGCACATATATGTATGTATATATATATATAAGGCAGGGATGGTTGGAACTATCAGGCTACCCTGCTTTCATTTTTCCTAAGTGACATAGGCTTTGTACAACTAAAACATTTTTCTGTTGATTTGGAAGCTGCCGCCAACTATAAAACATATGTTTCCTTTATGTGTTAAGAGAATGCAATCAAGGGGCAGCTAGGTGGCACAGTGGATAGAACACCGTCCCTGGAGTCAGGAGTACCTGAGTTCAAATCGGACCTCAGACACTTAATGATTACCTAGTTGTGTGGCCTTGGGCAAGCCACTTAACCCCATTGCCTTGCAAAAACCTTAAAAAAAAAGAGTATCCAATCATATCTTGGAGAGAAAAGTGTCAGAAAGTTCATTTGACCTTATTCTCTTCAGAACTATTCTCTATAGCCAACTTCTCTTTCCCTCTTTTTCTTCCTGGGGTATGGTAATAGGGAACTGATTTGATATCATGATCCTGGGAGAGTTGAGGAATGTTACAAAGTTTTGCCTTGTCTGTATGTCCTTAGGTGAGTCTGGAGGTAGTTCTTGAGCTGATCAGCTGATTACCTGGTGGTGGTTGATGGTGATGCTTGACCTTAGGTTAGTTTGTGAATTCATATCTTTTGGATTATAGTCCCAATGTCCTGTTATTAGTGATATAGGGAATACTCAGGGAAGACAGTGTAGTATGGATCCGTATCTATATCTAGATGTAAATAAAGAAATATCAATATATATATAGTCATAGATAGTTATTTATAGATAGCTAAGTGGCACAACAGATAGAGTACCAGATGTGGAGTCAGGAAGCTAATTTTCCCAAGTTTAAATCCAGACTCAGACACTTCCTAGCTCTGTAACCCTGGGCAACTCACTTAGCCCTGTTTGCCTCAGTTTCTTCACTTATAGAATGAGCTGGAGAAATAAAAAACAAACCACTTTAGTATCTTTGTCAAGAAAACCTCAAATGGGGTCACAAAAAGTTGGACATGATTGAAATGATTGAACAACAATAGATATCTAGATATGTCTCTCTCTATAAATAAAGATATAGCTCAGATCTAGATAGATATCCATTTACATCTATCTAGATAGATATAGTTATATCTAGGTAAATATAGAGATAGATAGATAGATAGATAAAGCAAGCATTCATTAAGTGCTTATATTTTAAGCACTGTGCTTACTCCTGAGCACATGAATACAGGCAACCAACAAAGATTCTACCTTCAGGGAACTTGCATTCTAATGAGAGAAGACAAAACATAAAAGGGAGCTGGAAAGGAGTGGGGAGGGCAGAGAAAGTCTCCTGGTGAGGAAAAGACTGGAAGAGACCTGGAGGTCTAATTACAGGTAAAATACGTTCAAAGCTCATCTATTAGAGCTAGGAGAACCAGGAATGAAATCCAAGAAGGAAAATGAAGATGATGACTGAAGAATAGATAGCATGGTGAAGAGATGACTGTGAAGTGGCCAGGAGACCTATTCCCGGGCAATATGAGGGGAAAAAGTATCCTCCTAAACCAAAGTTCTCCACAGACCACCCTATGAGTCAGATGTTATTTTATATAAAAATACTAAGGATGGATTTCATTATAGTGTCCCCTGTTTACATTCAGTCTTTCTACAGTTTTTAGTATAATAGAATAAGTATATACTTATTTCCCCCGGTGGAATAGATGGATGAGAACAATTTGTTTCGATGTCTAGGAAGGCAAGTGAAGCAAGCACTGTGGAATACTTAGAACTTGATCAGACATTGAAGACACCAAGGTTGTCCACCTAATCCTGGGCCATTACCAGTCGTCCCACATTCTGCCACTGGATTTTGATGACTGGAAGAGAGATCACTTTAAACAATTCTGTCTTACTTAATTCCATGAGTCAAGGCATTATTCCCAATGTCATTGATTCTCTTTGAAAATTAAGGGAACATCACAAATGGGGCAGTTAGGTAGGTGGTGCAGTGGATAGAGCACTGGCCCTGGAGTCAGGAGGACCTGAGTTCAAATCTGACCTCAGACACTTGATAATTACCTAGCTGGCAAACAAGTCACTTAACCCCATTGACTTAAATTTAAAAAAAAGAATTAAATCAATCAATCAATCAATAAGAACAATAACATACCATATATTTCTTTCTACTTTTTCTGGGTCTCAACTGCTAACATACAATTTCACCTTCAGGGATCCATTACTTTCTTTTTTTTGCTGTGTAAGAAACACCAATTCTATCTCTTCCCCACTATTGCACAGGCCTCTGTGAACTATCATGTTATGGCCAGAATGCTGCTTTTTGTTTCTTGTGGTTATGTTACTCTAAATATTTTAATGAGTAGAAGTAAGGTTATTTATTCTCCATACTTCTCCATCATACCTCTTTTTTCTGAAATCTTTTTTATATAAATATTTTGTTTTTCCAGCTCCATACAATCTTTTTTTGTAAGGCTTTGAGTTTTATAATTTTTCTCTTTCCCTTTCTTCTCTTCCTCCTCCCCCTGACAGAAAGCAATCTGATATAGGTTTTACATTTGTAACCATGCTAAACATAGATTGATATTAAATGTGTTGAGAGAGAAGAATCAGACCCAAAGGGAAGAAAGAAACCATTAGAGAGAACAAAATGACATAATACATAAGACAACTTTTAAAAATTGAAAATAATATGCTTTGGTCTTCATTTAGACTCCACAGTTCCTTTTCTGAATAGGAATGGTATTTTCCATCCATCAATAAGTCCCTTCAAATTATCTGATTATTATACTTCTGAAATGAACAAGTCCCTCGGGGTTGATCATCACCCCATGTTGTAGTTTGTAGGTACAATGTTCTTCTAGTTCTGCTTATTTCACTCTCTGAAATCTTCTTACCCAAGATCTCTCTGCCTATATGACCTCCTCCTTCACTTGGTGAAATCTTTCCAGAATCTCCATTTTTGAAGAGGTTCTCAACCCAGACATATAACCCAGACTCCTTCATTACTCTCCATGTTCTTTTTTCTGACTCTCTGGACTTCTCTAGGCCTCTGCATTAGTACCTTCTCACTCTGATGGATGAAATCTAAAACAACAGAGGAAACAGGAATTTGAGTTTACCAGCATATAGATTTATTAAGCAATTAGTGTCAATTACAGAAAAAAATCAAGACCAGGCATCCTCAGCTTGTCACTGGACCCCAAATACAGGGCGAAGTAGATTTTTATGCATTACAAGAAAACAGTTAACAGGATATAATCCAAGATACAAGATTAGACCATCTTATTTCTAATTGGAGGAAGGATTAGATTTTCTAAACTGGGAGATGAGCACCCTTCCTACTCAAGTGTGCCAGTATAGGGCCAGATAAGACATATGGGTTTCTCAAGATGTATAACTGTGAGAAAACTCTTTGCAGCAATCTTCAGATCTAACTGTATTTCTGGTCAGCATTACCTAGGTCCTTTATCAAACATCTTTAAGCAGCAGGCAGAAGTAGTCCAGTTTCCTAGCCCCTCAGGGTTAGATTCAAACAATACAGTAAAGTTTCCTCACAATTCCCTTAATTGAATAGAAAAGTAATTTAATTAGATACAGAATTGAGTCACAAGATGAAGTCAGTTTGGTTCACATAATTCTCCTCATTCTCTCATCCCTTCCTCTTACCTTTTTTAACTCCCTTTTGTTACAGCTCTCCCCATCAAGACAGGGACTATCATCCCCAGTGCATAACACAGTACGTAGTGAAAGTTTAATATTTGTATGAGTACTAGTACTAGTAGTATTAAAGTTAAGTAAAACTTGACTTGTTTCTAGGGAAAAAAATTAAACCTAAAATTTCTATGGCACAAAATAGAGTAAGGGTGTGTTTGTGTGTGTGTGTGTGTGTGTGTGTGTGTGTTTCTGTGTATCTATGTGTGTGTTTCTATGTGTATGTGTGTGTGTGTGTTTATCTTTCTTCCAAAGAGATTCAAGGAAAGGAGGGTTGAGGCTTTCCAAAAGTCTTTTTTTTTTTTTTGCTCCCTCTCTAGTTTTGACCCTTTCTTTGAATACCAGGAGTGACCAAGTCTTTGCTGTTGGTGTCATGTGAAAGACATGTGCACAATCAGAAAAGATGAGAGGAGGCACCAAACAGGAGGGGGCAGAAAGCAAGTTTCAATTCTAAGAAGTTGAGGAGGAAAGACATATCTTTCAGGTCAGGTGCTAGGATATAACATAACAAGTGAGATAGTCCCTGCCCTCAAGTAGCTTACATTCTAATAAGGGAATACAAAAACTCCGGAGCAATGATGTTAGGGAGTTTTGATCAGGGCAGTTGGAGGGATTTTTGGTAAGGTCATAGGACAATAGATTATTATTGTATACTCCAACTAGTAAACGCAGCAATGATTTGATTTCTATTCCCAGAGTGAGAGTAGGAGGTGGGAAGATGTATATGGTGGTAGGGAGTATAGGTAACTAGGTGGTACAGTACATAGAGTGCCTCACCTGGAGTCAGGGAGATTCATCTTCCTCAGTTCCAATTTAGCCTCAGACAATCACTAGCTGGATGGCCTTGGACAAGTCACTTAGCCTTGCTTGCCTCAGTTTTTCATCTGTAAAATGAACTGGAGGAGAAGTAACAAACCACTCCAGTGTCTTTGCAAAAAAGCCCCACCAAATCGGGTCATGAAAAGTTGGACATGACTGAGCAACAATATGGTGGTATGGTCAGGGTGCTAAGTAGACCCTGATATTCTGATGAATGCATAGAAAGGATAGGAGGCATGGCCCAAGGCTGCCTAGGCATAATTGATTAACTGAGCTTTCACTCACTCATACAATCAATCCTCCAATAGGCAATTATTAAATACTTCTATGTGCAGTCTAGGTATAGTCAACCGCATCTGCAAAAGAAGAGATGGGATGTAGTTTATTGTATATGAGGAATGAAAAGCAAGTATGGCAAGATGGTAGAGTATGTGCTGGGCAATGATGTGTAAGAAGTTTGGAGAGAGAGGAAGGAGCTAAGTTGTGGAGAACTTTATAGCCACCAGAAATGGGAATGGATCAATGAAGGCATGAATGCAGAATGCCAAACAGAGGGATTTATAGTTGATTCCAAAGGTAATAAGAAATCTCTGAAATTTATTGACTCCAAGAGACATGAAGCAACCATGGTCACATTTTACCTACTGTGACCAGGATCCCTGCTCCTTTGTGACTGAACATAAGTGTTCCTTTCCAGCCTGGGATTGTTACCCAGAACTGCATATGGGCAATAGAGTTGTCAATCAGGGTCAGTTGTTCACAGCGCTGGTACAAGTTTTTTTGTAATCTCTATCTGACCCATTGTCCACCCCTTTTCCAATCTTTGGGCTGAGAGCTCCCAAACCTGCTGCTGCTTCTGCTGCAGTTGCCACAGCTCCAAAGTCCTCTGTTGGTGCTCCTGCTGCATTATGGGCTGACCCTGATGTCAGAGATCTTTCTTTGCAACCTCCTAGGTTGTCTTAGGCTGGGAAAATATTTCACTCACTATGACTTTTTGTTGGCTTTGCTTTTCCAAAATGTGATCTGAGGAGTTATTTTAAAGTTGTTTGGAGAGGAATTCTGGGAAAATTTAGCTGGATTGTTGCCTGCATTCTGTCTTCTTGACTCTTCCCAGAATAATCTTATTATATTTAGTCATAAGATCAAACTTCTTGTCTTTTAATAGCACTTCACAAATTGGAAATATAGAGAATAATTTGAAGTCTTAATAATATAGGTTTCTAATTCCTTTCTCAGGTAATCAAATTAAAACTGTTTTTGGTAAAAACATAGTAATACATAATAATGATTATGATAGCTGACATTTGTATATTCATATGTTATTTTGCTTTAGCAAGCCAATACAGAGACTATAGCTACATCCTCATTTTACAGTGAGAAAGGTGGGGTCCAAAGAAAGAAAGAAAGAGGCAATTATTAAGTACCTACCATGTGCTAGGCTTTATAATTATTATTTCATTTGATCTTCACAACAGCCCTGAGTGTAGGTAGTTGCTATTATTATACCCATTTCACAGATTAGGAAATTGAGACAGACTGAAGTTAAATGACTTGATGGGTATTATACAGATATTAAGTGTCTGAGACTGGATCAGCTCTCCCTTATTCCTAATGTAGTTATCTATTCATTGAGTACCTAGCCATGTCCAGCTAATGTCTCCTTATATCTATGACAACCAACTAAAGCCAAAAAACATTTTGAGTAAGAAGTGCTTGGAACAGCAAGATTGAGTGAGAGAAATGGCTTTTTTTTATGAAAGATGGAGCAGGATTTCTCTAGTCTCCATGGACTTATTCCCTGAAAACAAACAGCACCTAACCCACAGTGTTGTAGTGAAGATCAAACAAGTTAATATATTTTTCCTTTTTATATCTAATTTTTTCTCAATTAGAAGTAAACTAAAATTTTTAGCATTTGTTTTTTAAAACTTTTGAGTTCCAAATTCTTTTCCTTCCTTCCTTCCCCTTTCCTGGAGAAGACAAGTAATTTGATTTATATTATACATATAATATATATTATATACAAAACATTTCCATATTAGCTATATGGCAAAAGAAAATACAAACCAAAAAAACAAGAATAATAAAATTTTTTAAAAAAGTTTTCAATCTGTAGTTAGCCACCATCTTTCTCTAGAGATAAATATTTCCAAATGTTTACTTAATGTAGGATCTGACATACTATAGCCCCTTTATAAAAGCCTATTCTATTCCCATCACCTTCACCATAGACTGCATTGAGTGGTGAAGTGCTCAGGATTAGGATGGTGATGGTCTTACTATATTTCTTGCCATATTCTTCCCCAATCAGATCACATTTGGAATGTTATGTTCAATTTGGGGAGTCACAGTTTAGGAAGGTCTTTGATAAGTTTGGATTATCCAGGAGACAGAAACCCAATCAAAAAAAGACCTTGAGATCATACCATATAAAAAACTGCTTAAATAAATTTAGGATACAGACCCAGAGTCAGTAAAATGATTTCAAATCCTACCACTGAACATAGACATGACATGAACATAGACAATGAAAATGAATAACAAAACATTTACAGTTTGTTTATGCCCTCTTCCCCTCCTTCTCTGATTTTCTGAATTTTTTATGAATGAAGATACTAATATCTAGAGCCTTAAGGGAGTAGTTAGGTGGTATAATGGATAGAGCACCGGACTTAGAATCAGGAAGACTCATCTTCCAAATCCAAATCTGGCCTCAGGCACTTACTGGTCACTTAACCCTGTTTGCCTCAGTTTCCTCATCTGTAAAATAAGCTGGCAAAGGAAATGGCAAACCACTCTAGTATCTTTGCCAAGAAAACCCTAAAAGGAGTCATGAAGAGTTGGACACAATTAAAAAAAAGAAACCTGAGCAACAAACAGCAACATAACCCTTAATTCTAATGGTTATTGTGAAGGTCAAATGAGATAATATATAAAAAGCAATTTGCAGGTCTTCAAGTGCTACAAAAATGGCAGCTATTACTATGCTTAACTTTGTGAAAACAAGACTTAAGAGAGACATGATAGCAATCTTCTAGTGCTTGAAAGGCTGTCATGAGGAAGGGGATTGCACTTGCTCTGCTTGGAGAAAGAGGGAGAACCAGGAGCAATAGGTGAAGTTGCAATGAGGTAGATTTATCTTGATATCAGTAAAAACCTCTCAGTAATTAGAGTTGCCCCATAATGCAATGGGTTGCCTGAAGGGATAGTAATTTCCCATCATGGAAGGACTTCAAATAGGGGTTGGATAGCCCTTTGTTGAAGCATGGTTTGGAATAGATTGACTCTGAGACCCCTTCAACTCCAAAATTCTGGGAAGGGTGTTCAATGACCTTCTTTCCAAATCCAAGATTTCTCCACAAATGAATCCACAGAGACAATCTGGTCAAGGACAATCTGATTCTTTAGATCAGATGAAGCATAAAAGGGGATGATGCATTCTCACCAAATGTGTTCATCCTTGTCTTAAAGGAGTTGAGACCTAACTCCAAGAAAGGGATTCTCTCTATATGGTGAGGGCCTCCAGATTTTTTTTTGTTTGCAGAGGCTATTGTGCTAACTTTTCAAGCACTGGGACATCACTGGACCTCCTTTGTGAGATCCATGATTATTCTCCAATGCTTATAAGATCTCAGAATTAGAAGAGACCTCAGAGACAAGATGGTTGTTGTTCAGTTTTCTCAATCATTCCTAACTCTTCATATCCCATTTGAGTTTTGGCTTTTTTTTTTTTTGGCAAAGATAATGGAATGGTGTCATTTCCTTTTTCAGTTTATTTTTACAGATAAAAAAGTTGAAGCAAACAGAATGAAGTGAATTGCCCAGGGTCACAGAATTTATATGTGTCTGAAGCTGAGTTTGAACTCAGGTCTTCCTAACTCTAGACCTGGCATTTTATTTCCCTGTGCTATCTAGCTGCCCTCTGAAGTGGGGTGGTGGAAAGAACCCTGAAATTGAAACCTGAACTTGGAGAGCTTTATTTGGAATTAAGGGAACCCAAACCTAAATCTTGACTCTGCAGTTGACTGTCTACCTGTTTGGTCATTAGCAAGACTCTTAACTTTGCTGGACCATCTGTAGAGTGAGGGGGCTGGACTAGATGACCCCCAAAGTCCCTTTCCCTCTAGAACTAAAACCTGTGATCTTAGGTCACAGATCTTAGTGTAATTTGTAACTGAACAAGATTTTCCTCTACTTTTACAACATACATGATAAACTTACATCCATCTATTGCTTTAAGAATCCTAAGTCTAGCTACTTTTCCATAGACTTCATTGTTAGAGAATTAGCTTGAGAATTCATTCAGAAAAACTTAATAGATGAAAAATGCCTATAGTCTAAACTTTGGACTATGATAATCAGTTGAATAGCTAATGTTACTCCATCAGTGCATATCTGGGGTAGGCACTGTAGATAGGCAATGGGTTAAGTATAGAATTTAAGAGAAGAGAGCAGGCTAGGTTGCAGTTGGGAAATGATACTGAGCTTTTTATGATTCCAAGCTGTTCTCTGGAGCAAAGGCTCATCTTTTAGCAGAACTGTAATAAAGTGTCACATAAATATGAGATTGCACATCTTGGAGAGTGTTGTGTGTTTCAGATGAGCATGGTGCCTTGGAAGCATCCTTTATAAGTGTTCAAATGTTTGGCATAGGTATAAGTTAAATCCCAGGTTCCCAAGGAAAAAACATAAGAAAGCGTTCCTTTTCCCTTTTTTGAAAAGTAAAACATACTTCTAGTACTATGCCTCCACTCCAGTCTCCACTCCCCTACAAAATGAAGGGAATTCTCTCATAGTATTTGTGCCTTTGTAGATGAGACTTTCCCTACTCTATGTCTAACTTATGTTCTCCAGTGCCTCTTTAATTTACCTCTGTTGATTAGCTATATACAAGAAACTATAATTTAGTAAACCGAATCACTGAAACTGTGTAACCAGGAAAATCTACATAGTCCAAAGGGTTTAGTTGAAATGATAACTTCCTTTTCTCCTCTTACCAAATTGACAAAATGTTCCTTTCCTACAAAATTTGAGAGAGGGTCAAGAGAGAAAGAGGTTTAGATGTTAACTTGTGAGTATTAAATATTCTGACATTGTTTTTTGTTTACAAATGTGTAATGTGAATTTCTGAATGGGACTAAGCTAAATGGGAGATGAATCCAACTGCCAAGAGTGTCCCATACAGGATCCAGGCAGCTTTAAGCTGTTTCCCAAGGGTTCCCTCAGAAGAGATTTGAACCGGAAATAGTGACAAACATCATTCTAAACTGAGAATAAGCAGAAAATAATTTGCATTTTACTTTGGAAAACATTGCCTTTCAACAGATCTAACATTTTAATGATGTTTGGCTTAAACTACATTAAAATGAAAAGATATTTCCTGAACTCACCTCAGCTGGCAGGAGTAGGAGAAGGAAGGATCCCAGGCTTTTTGGGTGGTCGGAAGAAGTCAATATGGGTGACAAAAAATTCAGGCACTCATCAATATGCAAAAAGTTGAAAGTTGATCAAATGTCTTTTTTTTTCTTTTTAAAACAATCATCTTTGTCCTGTGTTTTACTGTCAAAATATTTAATACTCACAACTTAACATCTAATTCTCTTTCACTCTTGTCTAGAGCCTTTCTCATTCAGTTTTGTAGGAGTGGAATATTTTGTCAATATGGTAAGAGAAGGAAAGGAAGTTACCACTTCAACTAAACCTTTTGGACTACGTAGATTTTCCTGTGTTACACAGGATCAGAGATTCAGTTTACTGAAGTCCTTGTTGGTTATTGTATTGATTAGAGTTCTTTAGTCTTTCAAAATTCTCTTAACAATGTTGAAGTTTTTAAATAAATTGTTCTCTTGGTTTTCATTTCATTCTGCATCAGTTCATACCATTTTTTTTAGGTTTTGGCAAACAGGGTTAAGTGGCTTGCCCAAGGCCACACAGCTAGGTAATTATTAAGTGTCTGAGGTTGGATTTGAACTCAGATACTCCTGACTCCAGGTCCAGTGCTCTATCCACTGTACCACCTAGCCGCCCCAGTTCATACCATTCTTCCTAAATTTCTCTAAAACCAGCTTCTTTGTTTCTTAGAGAACAATAGCATTTCATTACATCTATATATTATAGTACTTTGTTCAGTTATTATCCAATTGGTGGGCACTACCTGGGCTTCTAATTCTTTGTCAATATATAAAGAACTGCTTTAATTTAGTACCTATAACATTCTTTTCTTCTTTTTGATCTTCTGGTAGTATAGTCACAATAATTGTATTTCTGGGCCAAAGGGTATGCACAATTAAATCACTTTTCAGCCATAGCTTCTAGTCATTTTTAAAAATGACTTGGTTCAATTTGCAGTTACACTAATAGTACATTTAATGTACCTATTTTTCTGCATTTCCTCCCATACTTACTGTTTTCATTTTTTTTTTCTTTTGGTCAGTTTTGCCAATCTGAAGGATGTGAGGTGAATCCTCAGGACAGCTTTAATTTGCATTTCTCTGGTTATTAGTGATTTGGAGCAATTTTTCTATTTTCTTTATATATATAATTCTCCCTCTATTGGAAAAAACAAAGAAACCCTTTATAACAAATGTACATAGTCAAGCAATAGCTATTTTCCCCCTGAAAATTGCCTGTTTATGTCCTCTAACCATTTATTAATTGGAAAATGTCTCTTATTCCTGCAAATCTGAATCAATTCATCTAGCTAATATATTGGAAACAAGAACTTTATCAGAGAAATTTTTTGCAAAAAAAAGAAAAATTCTTCACTTACCTGCTTCCTTTCTAATGTTATCTGTATTAGTTTTGCTTGTGTAAAATAGTTTTAAATTTTTACATAATCAATTTGTTTCCCTGGCCTGGGTCCCTATCTAGGGTTCTTTCCTCCTACTTTCTTTCCTTTTAACTCTTTTAGGGTGTATTTTGCTTATGACTAATCCTTCCCCAAATCTATTGGTATCTCTTAGCTTCTCTTTTCCCTTTTTTTCTTTCCCTTCTGTATACTATTGAGCAAAATGAATCTGTCCCCACATATATATATGTGTAAAATTTCCTACCCCTCTTCCTTTCCTCCTCCTCCTCTTCTTCTTTTTTCTCCTCCTCCTCCTCTTCTTCTTCTTCCTTTTTCTTTTCTCCTTCTTTCTTCTTTTTCTTGTGTGTATCCCTTCAGTGTCCTTCCTCAAATCCCTAGTAATGTTTGTTTCAAAAACTTAACAGCCACAAACTGAACCACTTACAAATATTTGTGCTAAGGGGGGGGAGATTTTAGAGTATATGTTTCTTTTAAAACTTATGTTCCATTTGTGTTTGCTTGAATGGGTATTTTTGTTGGGATTAAAAGGTAAATTAAGAAATACAGGATGGAAAGGACAACTAAGATTTGAAAGGCATATTTTTAACCTTATTTCTCTTTTATTCCTTAAAGATCATCAAAACAAAATCACTATCAAGCCCTCTGCTTTGACTTCTTCTATGATCTCCAATGATATGGTGGTTCTGAGAGAAAGAAGAAGGGGGAAGAGGAAGAACAGCTTCCTAGGGTTTAAAACCTTGCTCTCCAAACTGGGGTTGGAACCTCCTGTAAGAATTGCACCAAGAGCTTAACAGTGCTGTAGCTAAAAGCCTCTGGCTGATTTTCCAGCTTTCCTGTCTAAGCTGGGTTATACACCCCTTTTAGCCACACAACAGACCTTTTCCTGAAGTTCCTCACTGAAAAGTTATTTCCCTATTTTTTTCCTGTGATATTTTGATAATAAGAGAAGACTGGAAAAAGAGGGATACTTATAATCATAGTTTCCTGAATCAGAAGATAAGTGACTTGTCTAGGGTCACATAACCTATATTTGTTAGAAGTAAAACTTGAATCCAGATTTCTATCCACTCAGCCACACTGTCTCATTATTTTATCTGAAGCAATTAAAGGATGGTCTCCAGCAAACTGGGCCCATCTTCTGGAAAGAATTTCCAAGTGTATCACCTAAGACTCTTCCCTTATCATCATGAATGTTCTAGAAAATTGTTCTAAGAGACTTTGTGCATCAACACACACTCAGAACATAACTCCACAAGCCTCCCACCAATCAGGCAATAAACATTTATTTAACAATTACTAAGTGTCAGACATTGTGCTAAGGCTGGAAATATAAATATTTGAAAAAAAGAAGACTCTTTGGCTTCAAGGAGCTTAAAATTGAATTGAGGAAGATAATAAACAAAAGGTGATTTAAAAGAGCAGGGGACTGGAAGCTACCCTTCATAAGGGAAAGGCAAATTGAGTTCAAAAGACACAGTCATGTGGGAAATGAAGAGATGGCTGACTAGGATGCTCAGCTCAAATGGAATCTTTAGAAGAAACTCTCTGCTTTTATCCTCCAAACAGAGGGAAAGGATACTAATGGGGTATGAGTATAAGGGTTGATGTGCTCTTGTAGGATGAAGCTAGGTCATAATGGAGAATTCTAAAGGTACAACAATGGATTTACTTCCATTTATTAGCTAGAAGATGCAATTTGTTTAAGGCAAAGATCTGTAATGAAACAGAGTAGTAAGAAAAGTAGAAAGAATATCAATTCTCTCCACATAAATATAGAGCTTATTCTTTCACAAGTATATACATCCTCAATGAGAAGAGGATCTCTATTTTTTTAAGGGATCATGTATGTCATGAACACATTTTTGAGAAAAATATATTGCATAAACATATAACAGAGTGGCAATGAATGTAAGCCTCTAAGATCATCTGGTGCTGTCACTGCTGCTCATGTGATGCCTGGTCCTCATTTGTGAACTGCTCTTTGCTGAGTCTTTATTTGTGTATCTTATTTTACCTTACAGTCCCTTTGTGGGTGTCATGTCTCTGCCACTCTTCAATTCTCTTTTTCTTCCTAGACAGAAAATTTCAGCTGAGGTGCTACCTCATTGTAAAGGGAGTCTTCTTGCTTTAGAGGAGAATTAGGGGTCTCAAATAGAAATAGAAGATTGAGAGTTTCTTTGACTAGTAAATGAATTTTCATTCCCCCTGGAATTTTAAAACTGCTCAGGCTTTATTATAGATTATTGCAAAGTATACAGATTAAAACCTTTCTCCTCTTGGAGAAACCACAAGCACTTTGAGGACAAAAGTGAGTAACAAAAGGTTAGGCGAGGTTGCCTGGGAGACAGAGATAGAGAGAGAGAGATAAGGAGAGAGAGAGAGAAAGAAAGACAGTCAGGCAGAGCTGACTGGGCCAGAGAGGGGACCGGTCCCAAGTGGAGGTCCAGCTCAGGTTTTTATACCTTGCCCATTATCTGGGCACTAAGGGCAAAGGGGAAATCCATCCCCCCTTATGTGACCAAAACCATGTAGAAGGTTGGAAACTAGGGGTTGGGTATGAGGAGACAGGGTACAAATTTTACATTTAACAACTTTCTATACCTTAATAAAATTTAACAGTATAAAAGATTACATAATTTGTTTCTAATTTCAAATTTCCTACATTTATAATTCTCTGAATCATTCTCATATCTTCCTTTTAGTTTAGTTTCCAGAGTCTGCTTCAACTTGTTTAGAAATGTAATGATCTTCCTAACCCAGACTAGAAAAACAAAAGAAAACTAGATGATGTCCTCCTATAAAGAGTAGAAATTATTGGCTCTCAAAGTTTCATTTTTATTTTTATTTTGCAACAGTAGAGTCCTTAGGCATTTAACCTATCTTTGAATTCACTTCCTGCCACTAACAAAATTATTTTCTCTGTACAAAGACTCTTTCTGATTTAGGGTTAGAAAATCCAACTTAACTCCTTTTGATGAAGATGAAATATTCAGAAGAATAATATCTGTGCTGACTTTGTATATGTCTTGAACACCTGAACACATTCTGTTGACTTCTGATTTCCATCCCATTGCTATCTAGATAAATAGTATGTTGTGGGTTGTTACTGGAGTGTAAATATCTTAATTTTCCCCCCCAACTTACTCCTAGGGTCTTTCCCACAGAAACTGAGTTCTCTAGGTGGTGGGAAATACTTCAACCCCTTTTGAGTTGCAAAACCACTAAAGATGGGAATTGCCTTCCTGAAACATTTCTCCTTACGTCTTCCTAGCTCTCCCAGTGCATATTATATGTATAACTTGCCTATATATATATCCAACCTTTATAGATGGCAGTTGCTGCTCTCACTAACCCAGTTGCCTTTCCCCTCCCCTCCTTAATTGTCTTATCTGTCCAGTTGCTCATCCCTCAGGGAATCAACCTTTTCCAATTGTCTTCTCTCTCTTTTAACTTATGCTTGCCACAATAATTCTTAAATAAATCTTTTTTGTCCCTAAAATTTTTTTTGTGTCAGAGTTGATCTTTTTAACATGTAGCTTTAATGCAACACCATTTAGTAACTTGACAATTGGAAAAGAAAAGCACTTTTTCTATGAATGGGAGAAAACTGAGGGCACATCTGTTGGAGAACAGGAATTTGCACATTAATGAACCAGACAACTGGAGTGTAAAATAACTAAATATTGTTGCCTCTTGTTGAGCTGTGCAAAGTGTTGCTGGTCATCCATGACAAAGCTGTCAGACACTGAAGCAGGAGGCCTTGCCTTACACTGGGAAAGAGAATGAACCAGGAAGAGTCATTGTTTGTAAAAATACTTGAGATAAGTAATATGGAGTCTATGGAACAATTTCTCCACACTTCCTAGTCATGTAGAGTGTACAAAGATACCAATTTTAAAGAATGAAAATAATGTAGGGTCAGCTTAAGTTTCCGTAGCCCAGGCAGAAGAAAATCACCAAAACTCAACCAGAGGCACATATTATGTTCTGAAGGTACAGTTGGAAGTGCAATGGTCCCATACTTTTGCTTCAAGTAGATACCTGTAAACATGCTTTCAGGTTCTTACTAAACAAAGGTTTATTTGCACTGGACTTCATTGCTACATTTATAGCCACTTTGACCTAGCAAGATAACATGAAAGGTGTTAGCATTTAAAAGGCAGAAAAAATATTCTATACTCTTCTACCTGTTGTCTCTCAACCTTTAAAGAAAGTTGCCAGTCATGGAGTAGTCTATAAAACAAACTGACACCACAATTCCTTTTGAGAATTATCTCTAATATCACCTCCTGCTGTTCCCAATAAGAACACTGAAGTGTTTACATATTCAGTGCAAGGACAGTGAATCAGTACATTTCAAGTCATTCTAAGCAAATAGAACAAAAATATCAACATCCAGCTTCCAATATATTTCAGTAGAGTCTGATGTTATTATAAAGCACTAACTTTGGAGTAAATGCTCAGATATCCCTCACCTGCATTTTAATTCTCCCCGCCCCCAAGAAAAGACTTAAGACCAGAAACACACTAAGTCACTTAGCAAACTTTTTGTTTGAATTGGAATCCCCTACATTCAGTGTACTTTAAGATGCAATTGTTACATGAAGAGCAAATAAAGACTTGAAAAATTCAACATTTATGTATGCCACGTAGCTCATGCTACAAGCCCAACAACCCCATCATCCAGTCAAATACTTTGAGCAATTAACTGCATTCTCTTTGAAATCAGCTTGACTGTGCTAACCTCTATAATCTCTAAAGACAGAAATGGAAAAATGAGGATTGACTATGCTCTACTCTATATTTGGACACTGAAGTCATTTGGGTCTTTTTTTTTTAAACAGGGTTGATCTTTTAAATGAATTCTTTCAAGTTTGCCCAAACTCTTATCTTTAGCAGGCTACATTTCCCTCAGTATCACTATCAGGTCCTTTGATCCACCTCAAATCATTTTGGGTATTCCCTTGTAATAAATTGTAAAGGAAAGTCTGGGTCCTAGTCATTGAACTTTTCCTTATGATAGAGGGTTCCAATTAATGAGCCTTACCTTTTACCTGAGGTTCTGCCTAGAGACTTTATCTATTATCAGTACCTGGGAATCTTCTTTGCCATCCAAAAGCCCTCCTTAATGAGCAGGTTTATAACTTAATTATAAGATCTATCTCTTCTAACTGTCCAACTTCTGGCATCTAGACACACTTCAAACAGACTTAATTATTTATCTGACATTACTTTTTTCTCTCTTCTTCCTTCTTCTCTTCTATACCTATACAAATGAGAATGTCAGAGCTCTCTTGCTAGAGAGCATCTCCCAACTCTTAGTTCACTGTGCCATCACAGCTCCCAATAAATTGCCTATTTGCCTAGGAGAGAGAGCCCTTGTGTTGCAAATTCTTTATCAGACATCCTATGCCAAACCCCAACATTTCTTGGGGTACAAACTCCAGTGTTCAGGTTCCACAAATTCCTTGTGGTGTTATCATGAAAATGAATCTGAGAAAGCCCAAAAGTGGAGTTTAAGAGGGTAACATCACCAGCTTCCTATTGCCCCATATTCCTGTTTACAGATACATACATACATACATATGTGTGCATACAACAACAGGTCTCTTTTAACTACCTAATAAAAGAAAACAGACAAGAATCACATAATGAGAAAATCTGAAGGAGTATAATGAGGAAAAGGAAATATTGATACCAATGAGATAGCATATACATATGCAGACACATATATTTATAACATTTATATTTATAAGATTACTTTGTTGGGGCAGCTGGGTGGTACAGTGGATAAAGCACCAGACCTGGAGTAAAGAGGACCTGAGTTAAAATTTAACCTTACACACATAACAATTGCCTAGCTATGTGGCTTTAGGCAAGTTACTTAACCCTTAAAAAATTTTTTTAAAAAGATTACTTTGTTAAAAAATCAATAATTATTATAATGAATGATACCCAAAATGACCCTGGGAAACTAAAAAAGAAAGGATTAAATTATTTTCATTATAGTGTTTAAAGAAACAGCAGACTATGATTTCACCAAAAGAGTTAGTGGTGAAAGTTTTTTTGTTTTTTTTAAGTTTGCATGTTTAGAGAAAAAGAAATACTTAAGCAATTGCTGTCAGTCATCCACAATAATGCTTTCTGTATCTGTATCTACAGGTCAACCTTTCTTGGTTTTAGATAGCTGGAAAACTATCTAAATCAATTGTTTTCTTTCTCTTGTGCTCTTTCATTTTTCCATTTTTCAACCATATTTTCTATCATAATCTTATGTTAATATTCATATACTTGACCCTGGGAGAGTTACAAATGATAAGAAGGCTTACAAAGAATGTTTACAAGGGAGGATCCTGACCTTGAGCATTTCTAAATAAAGAGGAAGCAAACAGTATCAAAACTATTGTTATTAACATTCAGATTTTGTTAGTAGACATTTTTAGAAGTTACTAAATAAAATAAATTGAGACTTTCCTTTGGGGTGGGAAAGAATTGTTTTTTAATGAGAGGTTTTTGTACAGGTTCACTTCAGCTTGCTCTTCAATGCTCTTGAAGCAGGACAAGGGCTGAGTCACTGTGGGATCTGGATCTTGAATGGTTAGAAAGTCCTGGGATTTCTTTTTGTTTTTTCCCTGGGATTTCTTCATGGTGGTGAAAAGCAAAGAGACAAAGTTGACTTCTGTTTTTCTAAAGTATATGACTCCAATCATGCTACTAGCACATAAGGGGTATATAGGCACTGAGAGAAGACTAGTACCTCTGGTATGAGGACTTGCCAAATCCTTTCTAGGCTTGCTCTTTGGTGTCCTCATGTCACCCAGTTCTCACTCGTGGCTCCAACATGCTGAAGCATTAGAAGAGGTCACATCCTAGTAAAACCACTATTGCATACAAGCTAAACCAGGTTGAGGGTAACTGACAGGCCTCGAACCTGTCAGTGAATTAGGGGGATGTTCCAAAATGTGAAGACTAATAGAATGTGTGAATAAGAACAATTTGTTCCAACAAGCATGAAGGTGTAGGAAGCAGGAATTATGGATTGCTTAGAGCTTGGTCAGAGATGATTCTGGAATAGAGAGCAAAGCTGATGACTTTATGTAATTCTACCTCATTTAAATCCAATTCATGTGCAAATAAAAACGTCACACTGTGATGTCATTGGTCCTTTTCAAAAATAAAGGATGAACAACTAGTATCTTATATTTCAAAGTAATAGGTTTAATTCAGTTTTCCCTCTTCATATCCCAGACAATTAAAATGCAGGTATCTCTACTAAGATCTAAAAAAGAGCCAGTCTACTCTAGACTGAGATGGACTTTTTGGCAACTGAATCTTAATTAACTATCTAGGGTATGGGGGAGGGGAGAAGTGTGGATTAAGTGCCCACAGACTAAGATTAAATATTCTTTTGACTTGCTTTGTTTGGTGCTGATTCCAGGTCCACAGTCTCAGACTTCTATCTGACTTGAGGTTAGAAAGTTCTTCATAATTTCTGTTAAATTCCTTGTTGAGTCTCATGTCCTCAGACCTTATTTGGAGACCTAGTTTAACAACAACAAAAACCAAAATAAAACCCAAAATACAAGGTGCTGAGTTTAGCTCCACTGTTAAGATCTTTGATTGGAATGCAAACAAAGCTAAAAGCAAGAACAAAAACTAGGTGAAGAAACCTGGACATCAGTAATCCTGACTCTTGTATACAGATCGGTCAACCAACATTTCTTGGTTGGCCTGTTTACTTCAGTTTCTTTCTCTTTCATGGTCCAAATGTCCTGGGGGTGGAAGTCATTCATCTTCCTTTCCAGGAGGCATCTAAATTCTGGAAGGCTTTGCAGGTTGATAACTTTGCTAGTGTCCTTAGTTGTCACATGAAGTTAGTAAGAAAGTAACTTCCATTTCTTTGGTATCTTATTCAGTGTCCCCAGCCAAACATAATTTAGAAATAATTTTCTTTCCCTCTCCTTTATAGGAACAAAAAAATTCTATTGGTATAAACACTCTCAAAAATACAAAAGAGATGGGTGTCTATCTGATGTTTCTAGTCTTGGAAAGCCCTTTGACTCAGAAATAACTCTCCTAATTCCTCTGCCGAGGGAGTTGGGAGATTGGGTTCAATCCCTTTCTGTCCCTTCATCTCTCATTTCTCTGGGATGTTGCTTTTCTTTTAACCTTTAAAATGAGGAGGTTGGACTGGATCATACTACTTTCAGTTCTAATTCTATACTTTTATGATCCTTATACTCTACAACAATAATAACTGGGACTTATATAAACTCAGTTTTGTGAAGTGATTCACATAATTCAGCTCATTTGATCTTTATATCAGTTCTATAGGGTAGATACTTAATGGATAGTAATTATCTCCATCAAAATTGTTGCTCAGTTGGTCACACACCTATGCATAAAAAAACTAGATCTCTTCAATTGTACCAGATTGTCTCTAAAATGTAAAAAGCTTTGAAAAATATCATATGGAACTTGAACTTATCAAAATTAAGGAATACAAGGCAAAGGTTGGGCCATTTCTGTAAAGTAAGTTTTTTCTGAACAGAGAGGACAGAGAATTCAAAGATGCTGGGAGCATGAGATGCGTTTTTGGTTGCCAGCCCTATTTCTAACTCCTTCATTCCCCCTGCCATATTAGCAGTCCCTTGAGCTGTCATTTGCAAACAACATGCTTTTTATGTATGCAAATAATATATTAAGCATTGATCATTGATTTTGGGGAACATTTTTCAGACTCCGCAGGTACATCATGTATAATATACTATAAATTTTGTATCTGACATTGGTAAGGTTTTTCATTTATTTATAATGGTTAAGAAAAAAAACAGAAACCTTGTTTTTACTTTGAGTCAATAAACATTTCTTTTTTAATTCATTTTTATTTTATTTTTAGTTCTGAATTCTCCTTTCTCTTCTACTATCTGAAAAGGTAAGAAAAACAAAACTTGTTACAAAAATATGTACAGTTATGCAAAAAATTCCTGCCTTAGTTATATACAAAAAAAGAAAAAAGAAAATATAATTATACTGCAGTCTACATGTTTGATCATGAGTCCTTTGGAATTATAATTGGTCATTGTATGAACTGGATTTAGGAAATTTCTCAAAGTTGATTATCTTACTGAAAAATATTCTGTGTGCTAGGAACTGGGCTACATCACAGAGATACAAAGATAAAAACAGTTCTACCCTCAAGGAACTAACATTTTGGGGTATGGAGGTATATGCAACACATAAAATCAATGAATTAGAGTGAGAAGCTCCCTCAGAGGTCACTTATTCTTGTTTGAGGAAACTGAGGCCCAGAAAGGCGAAGGGACTTGCTTGGAGTCACATAGCTGGTATGTGACAGAAACAAGAGATAAATCCAGGTCTTCTGGCTCAAAAGACCCTGTTCTTTTACTATATCAAGATAAATAAACACAGTGATTTTAGAGGAGCAAACCATTAAGGAGTAAAAGAATTAGGAAAGTCTTGCTCTAAGGAGTGATATCTGAGCTGAGCTTTGAATAAAACCATGAATTCTAAGAGGGGCAAAGAAAGAGTGGATATATTTCAAGTGTAAATGCACTGAGGGAAAAGGTGAATTGTAGCACACTGGTAACAGTTGTTATCAGATCCATTAGTCTGGAAGAGTGAGAACCACATTGTGGAAGTCTATAAATGCTAGGTTTAGAACTCTATTTTATCCTATAGACAATACTATACTGAAGATTTCTGAGTAGGGAAATGAAGTGATCAGACCTATGTTCCTATGATCACTTTGGCAGCTTCAGAGATGAATTAAAGAAGAGAGATACAAAGGAAGCAGAAAAACTACTCAGGAGCTTATTGCAATAAACCAGGAAGAGGTGATAGGGGTCAAAGTGATAAGTTTATAAAGAGAGAGAAGATGATAAATAGAAGAAATATCATTGTAGATGAAATGTATAAGAGTTCGCAATTGATGGGATATAGGTGGTAATGGAGAGGAAAAAATTAAGGATAACTTTGCCTGGTGACTAGAAGGCGAGTGATATTCTCTGTACAACTAATAATAGTTACTATTATTTATGTATTATTAATATTTATGTAGTGCTTTAAAATTTGTAAAACAATATATATTAACTTATTTGATCCTCTCAACACTATGTTGATCAGTGCTATTATTAGGTCCCTTTTACAATTGAGGAAACTAAGGTAAAGAATGGTTAAGTGACTTGCCCAGAGGTAAGTTCAAATTCAGGTCTTCCTGACTCCCAAGTCCTGAGCTCTATGGATTATGGTACTTAGCTGCCTAGGTGAAACAACAGAAATGTAATTTTGGAAGAGAGATAAGTTTTTTGCATGGCAAAAAGAATATATAATGTATTTTTTTTAGATATGCAGGATTTGAGATGCCAATGGGATGCCCACTAGAGATATCAAGTAGACATTTGAACATGAGGGAATGGAGTCAAGGAAAGAGATTAGAACTGACTATAAGGAAGTGAATGTTTTGTACAGAGAGATAATAATTAAACAGCATAATTGTTGGTGAGATCATTTCCAAACAACCAACAATGATAGAATAAGTAGTCTGTTATCAGTTTTCACTGAGAGATTCTCCTCCTACCCTCATCATCCCTTGCCAAAAGAACAAGAACAATAATTGTTAAAGAGTAATCATTAACAACTGGAGGCTTTATGTTTCGTTCCAGGTTGGTCAGTCTATGAAAGAGAGGCCCTAGTCAGTGGGGTTGAGTCAGATTTCTTATGGGAAGATATTCAGGATTTCCAGTAATTCTTTCATTACCATCTAATCTAACCCCCATCTGAACAGAAACCTCTAACACATTTCCAATGAAGACCCATTTAGTTTCTCTCTGAAGTCTTCTCAAGGTGGTTTGAAATACAAGTATACCCTATTCAATTTTTAATAATATTAAAATTATTAAGAAGTTTACAAAAATATCTGTAAGATGAACTTATGTTTCTTAAACTATTTTTATGTTTATTATCTTGTTTTAGACCCACAACCCCATAAGGTAGAACAGAACAGCTGGGATTATTTTCTAAGTACAAATAAGGAAATAAGGGCTCCCTGAAGTTAAAGATCCTGAGATGAAATATGATGTAGTATGACAAATGGTGTATAGGTCTTAGAAGCAAGAAGACCTGGGTTTGAATCCCAATCTTGATACTTACTAGTTATATTATCTTGGATAAGAAGCCTCATGGAATGACTTACCCATTACCAGTACATCAAAGACCCAAGGCAAGCATATCCTTTAAAAATTTCATCATGGTGCCCTTTCCATTGAGAAGAAACATATTCGATCATCCTAATGGTTCTGATCCTTATGTGACCTTGGGCAAATTACTTTTCTCTGGGCCTCAGTTTCCTCATCTGTAAAATAAAGCATTGGACTACATGGCCTCTTTTCTAACTAGATCTATGACCCTGACCAAATGGCTCATTGATAATTGTATAGCAGATTTGTCTTTCATTTCTCCTAGACATGTTCTCTCTGGAACAGGACCATATTTATGAGCCAATTACCTTCTAGACTATATGTTTTCTCATGGAAAGATCTCAATATAGCTCCTGGATTTGGATAGGTTTCCTGGTATTTCTGGGCAAAGAAGCATAATTACTAGCTTCTTACCAAGTTTGCACTGAATGATAAAAATTGACATTGATTTCATAATTTATAAAATATTATATGTACATTAATTTCATTTAATCCTCATAACTCCATAAGGTAGGTGCTATTTTCTCCCTTTTACAGTTGAGGAAACAGGCCTAATCCTTACCCCTGATCACCTATAGGACTGGAAATCATACTTAAATGCCTCTGACTTCAAACCCATTGCTCTCACTATAGACCCATAACTTGTCCCTCTCACTCTGACCTCTCCCCACATTCTGACCTTTTCTCATTAAAATGATATTATAGGTAATAGGTTCAATGTGAAGAATCATTTAAAGATTTTTTAAAATTTATTTTGAATTTAAATACAAAAAAGAGAACATTTCCATGCATACAGCATGACATAAAGAGGATTCAAAATAAACCCATGAATTTTCATTCCCCACTATTTACATAAAACAACTATGTAATAAATACTACACCGTTATTTTTTCTTTTAAATTTTAAAGGCAATCTGTGTCAACTAACTTGTCCAGAGAGTCACACAGCTAGTATGTCTGAAGACAGAATTGAATTTAGAGTCTCCTGACTCCTGGATTGGCTCTCTATTCAAACCTACTCCCTACACATTGTTTTCAAAGCTGCCCTGCTTTTCTGTGCTTCCAAGTTTCCTTTTGTTATCTGCTGGTCACATTTTTTCCCCTCGCTCTCTCCTCATACCACTGCAGAGATAGAGACAAATGTGTGTGTGTGTGTGTGTGTGTGTGTGTGTGTGTGTGTGTGTGTGTAAATATGAGTGTGTGTATATGTAAAACCATACTATTCTATTCTATTGATCATTTCTTTTCTGGATGAAGATAGCATCTTCCATCTTAGGTCCTTTGCAGTTAATTTGAGTATGTAGAATACTCAAAATGACTTGTTTAAACAATATTGTTTAGAACAATATTGCTGTTACTGTGTTCAATATTCTCTTGGTGAAGAATCATTTTTACAGAATGATTTAACCCGGGGAACTGAGAATTGGGGCTGTGGATGGTGATATATAATTTGAGGATTTCAGATTTTTCTACACCTGTAATACAGTGAGCCCAGGTGTTGGGGTGAGGGAGGAGAGGTATCCCCTTCTCTCCATAAACCTACCACTCTTCTCCCTTCACCCTGAGTCTAACTGGCTTCCCTATTCTTTCCAGACCTTCCTCTAAACTGCTACCAAATTAATATTCCTGAAGCATAGGTCTGACCGCGTCACTCCGTGACTCAGAAATCTTCAGTAGCTTCCCCCATTGTCTCTGGAATGAAAAAACAACCCCCTCCTCCTGGCAGGCCTTTGGAAAACTTTGGGGGTGGGGGAAGGGGGTACCTAAGAATCTCTGTACTGCTTTAAGGGAGATGCCAGCCTTCTGGGGGCGGGGGTCCCTTCCGCAGGAATCCCGGCTGCTCCCGCTCTTGTCTCTGCCCTTGCTCAGAGGGGTGATGCCCCAGGCTCCTCTCCCCTGCCCGCCAGGGCCTTGCTGCAGTCCGGGGGCCCGGTCCCTGCTGTGCTGCAGTGCCTGGCCTCCTCTTCCAACCGCAGAGCGCAGGTGCCCCCTGCTGCCATTCCTTCTGCCGCCGCAGGCTGCCTAACCTCCAGCTGCCAGCTTCCAGAAAGCTCCCCGAACGTTTCCAGGGCATTCTTGGGGTATGACTCATTAAGGTTTGCAGACGGGAGTGAGAGAGGCAGGGCTGCGCGCACCCAGGGTTATAAATCCTGCCCACAGCGCCAGCCATCAGACATCCCCAAGGGCGCAGGGAAGAAGGAGCGGAGCAGCGCTGGACCTCCCGGCTTCCTCCCGACCCGGTGAGATGCTTTGGAAAATCCCTCTCAACAGCAAAGGAGATTTTGCCCAGAAACAGACAGGGAAGACTCCCTGGAGACCATGCACCTGTCTCAGCCGTCCTCTACTTTTATCCTTACCAGAGCTGGGGAGATCCAGGAGAGAAGGGATGTCTGTGACTGTGCTTAAAGGGGGGGTGGGTCTAGCGGTTCAGGTAGATTGTGTTCTGAGAGTCAGGAAAGAGCCTTGATCTAGGAGCTGGGAAATTCTAATACTAACTGCCTCTAATCATCGCCAGGAGACCCTGGACAAAATCTTTTCCCTCAGTTTCCCCATTGCTTAAAAAATGAGGCAAAGTAATTAGACATGATATTTTCAAAACTATTTTTTTTATGCTTTGACATTCAGGGATTTTATTAGGGTTGTGAGGTTTTTTTTTTGTTTGTTTGTTTGTTTTACCAGAAATGAAACCTATGAGGCAATACCTACCTGACAGGATGGTTTGGAAGGCTCAGCTGAGCTAATAGTGGAAGTTGGGGGCTTTGTAGTCTTTAAAATGTGATAGAAAAGTCAGCAACTATTATTATTTCTATTGGGGTTGGGGTTTTTTTGGTTCAAAATCCCTCTCAGCCTTAGATTTTTCACCTATAAAATAGATAATAGATATTATAATAATAGCATATCTCATAGGGAGGTTGGGAGGATCAAAAGATATTATATTTAAGGTATTTTTATGCACCTTAAAGTGCTACATAAAGATTAACCACCATTATTATTGTTGTTATTATTATTTTCTCATTCTTATCTTTTTCAATGGTCTAGAAAGAATGGTTCTGGGACAAATTATTATCCATATATTATTCTTTCATATTGTTATTATACTTTGGCATAGTCTATCCATCTAAAGAAGAGATGACAATGATATTTCACTTTTACCTTCTCTTCTTTCATTCCCTCTTTTCCCTATGTGCTGAAGAATGAATGAGAAGTAACTGTTTTGAAGAGAGATGAAATGATAATTTATATAAAGAACTCTAGGCCAATCCATTCCAGTTTCCCTTTTTTTGTTGATCTCTTGTAAACCAATGTGAAGAACCCTGAACCTAGGAGCCAGAGGATCCAGGTTTGAATCCTAGTTATGCTATGTCATACCCTTTCACTTTAGGTGAATCATTTAACCTTTTTGAGCCTCAATTTCCTAATATGAAAAATGAGAAATTTTCACTAGTTCCAAACTGATAATCCTCTGATGTCATTAACCCTTTACTACTTAAAAAAAAAAAAGTTAAGATTTTCATCCTTCTTGCTCCCTTTCCTCTCACTTCTCATTTCCCAACAAGTTTCAGTAAATTTCAGAGAAATCTCATCCTTTATCTTCAGGGTGTAGTTGAAACTCTCAGATGACTTGATAGAAATGGGTGCTGGCAACATCCGGATTTTCTGCCTTTCTGCTAAGGGCAGGTCTTTGACCTACAGGGAAGGCAAACAGGAAAATACAATGTAAAGGTAAAACCCAGGGTCCCTGCTTCATATTCTTACAAGCTCCCTGTTGAACCAGGAAAAGGAAGATTGCTACCAGAGAAGAAAGACAAGTCCTTTTAGTTAATTTACCAAAGCCAAACATTCTCCATTGGTTCTGAGTCTTTCCCCCTTCCCCCCACCCCAACTTTTCAGACAAGTAGCTTAGAACAAGTAGTAAAGCAGTTTTGTGATGACAAGGAAAGTTTTGGTGTCTAGATTCTTGAATTTAATTTAAAATAGTCACTATCCCTGCCCTCAGTGAGGCAACCAGTAATAACCTCAGGGAGCTTTGTGATTCTGGGTAAGTGACTTATCTTCTGTCTGCCTCAGGTACCTCAACTGTAAAATGAAGATCATAATAGCACCTACTTCCTAGGGTTGTTTTTTTTTTACCACTAATTAACTATGTGACCTTGAACAAAGCATTCACTTTTTTTGAGTTCCATTCTCATCTACAAAAAGTGGGAGAAGGGGACATACTAGGTAATCTTTAGGGTGCATTCTAACTGAAACTCAAAGTGAAGACTGAGTCTTTTTAGTGTGTCAATATCTCCAAATCACTAATAAAAGTTAGGAATTTCTAACTTTAACAGCTTAAGTACTAGAACTGGAAGGGACTCAGTAGACATTAAGTCTACCTCTCTCATTTTATGGATGAACAAAATGAGGCCCAGTTATAAGAAGTGACTTTATACAGACAGTAAGACATCTAAGGAAATCCCGAGGCTTATGATTATGTGTCAATTGACCAAGGAAAGATGATGGCCCCTAGAGGCAGGGGGATATTATTGTGTAGGAATGATCCTTCCAGACAAGGCTCTAATGCTCTAAGTGATCACAAGCCCATCAATTCCCTCTTAGTCACCACTGGTAGAGGCTACTCAGAGCCCATCAGCATAGCTAAGAAAATCTGCTCATGCTTCCTATCATTTCCTATGAAGTACTTTGTGCTCTGTGATAATGTAAGATTAAAAGATTGTAAGATTTAAAAAATGAAATTAGCTAACATTTGCTTAAAAATTGCAAATCACTATATATGTTACACATGTGCATGTATATATTTTCATCCATATGTAACATGTAATGTATATATGTGTGTAGATATTATATGCATATATGTTTATGTCTAAAATCTTGTTTGATCCTCACAACAACCCTGGGAAGTAGGAGTTATTATTTTTCCTATTTTACAGATGAGGAAACTGAGGACCAAAAAATCTTGTCCTGGGTCACACAAGGGAGCCTGTCTTCCCAACTCCATGTCTATTTCTTAATCCTTGACCCTATCTCCCTTAGGCAGCTAGGTAGTTCACTAGACTTGGAGTTAGAAAGACCTGGGTTCAAAACCAGTCTCAGATACAAGTTGTATCAACCTGGCCAAGTTGTATAAGTTCTGTGTGCCTCAGTCTTCTCTACTGTAAAATAGGGATAACACTATACCTGACTTGCAGGGTTGTTGTGAGGGATGAATAAGATAATATTTGTAAAGTGCTTAGCCAGAGTGCCTGCCATATACTAGGAGATGCATAAATGCTTATTCCTTTCCATTTTTTTCCACATTCAGCTGTCTTCTTCCTGATGAGTCAGAATTACCTCAGCTTTCCCTTCTTCAGTTACAGGAGCAGACAGACTATTGGAACAGGAAGTACCTTAGAGATCATTCAATATCCTCATTTGACAGAGAAGGAAATGAAGACTCAGGGAAGCAAAATATCTTCCCAAAGTCAAATAGTTTGTTAGTGATGGTCTGAGACCAGAGCACAGGTCAGTTGTTATTCAGCTTTGCCTTTTCTATGATACTATTCTGTAAGATTTTGGGATGCTTCTCTAAGGATAATGACAATTAGAGCTGATGGTCTCTACAGTAGAGAGAACAGAAAAAAAAATGAAGACCTTCCTTGTAAAGAATTCTTTCCAAATCCTGAAAACTTAAATTAGTTTCAAAGATTTTTAAACAAGGGAGAGAGGAAGGAAGGATGGAAGGAAAGAAGGAATAAAAGAATGAAAACATATAAAAAAGACGAAGGGAGAAAGGAAAGAACAAAGGAAGGAAGAGAAAAAGGAAAGAAGGAAGAAAGAGAGGGAAGAATGGAAGAAGGAAGGGAGGGAGGTAAGTAGGGAGGGAGTAAGGAAGGAAAAGAGGGAGGCAAGAAAGAAGGAAGAAAGGAATGAAGGAAAAGAAAGGAGGAAGGAAGAGGAGAGGAAAGAAGGCAGGGAAAAGGAAGGAAGAAAAGAAAAGTAGGGATGAAGGAAGGGAAACAGAAAAGAAAGGAGGGGGAAAAGAAAGAAGGAAGAGAGGAAGGGAGGAAGGAAGGAAAGAAGGGAGAAAGAAAGGAAGGAAGGAAGAAGTATATATTGTCTGCTATGTACTAAACACTGTGCTAAACACTTTACAAATAATCTCTTATTCTGTCTTTTCAACAACCCTAGGAAGTAGGTGCTATTATGATCTTCATTTTACAGTTGAGGCACCTGAGGCAGACAAAAGATAAGTCACTTACCCAGAATTACAAAGCTCCCTGAGGTTACTGCTGGTTGCCTCACCAAGGGCAGGGATAATGACTATTTTAATCTTTTTTTTTAACCACAGATGAGTTTTATAGACAGAATAAATGTTTGCTGAATAAAACTAAAAAGGCTTAAGGAATTGAACATCTGGGGGTTCCACCCAATTGCAGCAGGTCGTTACCCATCCTTTGAGGTACCCCTTGAGTTATTTTAAGCTCAAAGCTTAAAATGCCAGTGGGAGGGTGAGGAGGGGTAGGTAGAGATGACAGCACTGAAAATTACAGATTCTTTTTTTTTGACAAGGCAATCAGAGTTAAATGACTTGCCCAGGGTCACACAGCTAGAAAGTAAAGATCAAATGTCTGAGGTAAGATAGAGCTGGTGCTCTGCATCTTCTAGCTGCCCTGATACTGATAGATTCATAAAGGAATTAACCTGGAAGAATTAGAAAAAGTAGAGCATATAAATAGATGATGGAGGGCTTTTTTTTTTTTAATCGCCATCAGGTATCTAGCAACCTCTGTCTAGATTCCCTCACCCTACTTTTTAGCACAGGTTATTTCTGAGCCCCTATCATATTGGGATTTGATTTCATAAATATTTATGTGCCAGACACTATGTTGAGGGCTTTACAACTATCCCATTTTATACTCATGGCAACCTATTATCCCCATTTTACAGATAAAGAAACTGAGGCAGGTGGCAGTTTCATGATTTGGCCAAGGTCTCATAACTAGGTCTTCTTGATTCCTGACTTGCTCTGCCACCTAGGGCCATCTTGAAGCTTGAGTTCCTCAGCAGTTTCCTTAGACTTTTTTCCCCTCTCTTTTTTCAGCATAAAGGTTGTTTATTACTTGATCCTGGAAATATTAAGATTAATAGTTTATATTTGTAACCTGGTTTCAAGTCTTTTCTTTCAGTTACCTTACTGCATCTTCAAATTACCTGAAAGGGTAGAGGTCAGATAATATCTTTCCTTTTACAGGTAAAGGAAACTGAACCTAGAGAAAGGTTGAATGATTTGCCTTAGGTCAGCATAGCTAGAAAGCAGAAGGGAGGAACTAGAACTCAGGTCCTCTGAGTTGTCTCTTACCCACAGCTGCAAGTACTGCAATGTGCTGACTGATACAAAGTAGGCTTGGTGACTGATTGTCAGTATTGGAGGTACTCTCAATCTTCTGGAATTCCCTGGCTCAGAATATCAAATCCTTAAAGCTTCTGGGACTGACTCAGGGATTTTAGGGGATTATTTGCTGCCTTGTGGAGATTTCCAGGCAAAGTAAGGATCATTTTACGATCTTTCCTTAGCATCTTCAACCATATTCATAGAGTTTCAGCATTTCATTATTTAATGTGGATTTACAAGAGTCCATTAATCTCATTCAGCACTTTTAAAAGTTTTTGAAATTATCCTTCCTGTCCTCTGGTATCCCCTAAATCTTTATGGTTAGTCATCCAATAATAAGTACTCTTGAAAAGCAGAATATGGATTAGACCAACTTCCTGCATCTTCTTTGCTTTAAATTCAGCATCTGAGAGATTTAGTAATGAGGGGCTAGATTAAGATGATTTTTAAGATTCTATAAATGTGTGAGACTCTAAGAGGGGGTGGGGCAATTTATCTAATAAGGTTGTTAAAAAAAACCAAAAAAACCAAACAAACCTAAGGAGACTGCAAGTGAGTATTGTAGACAGGAGCTAAATAAATGTTTATTGATTGAATGCTTGATAAATTGAACTGAGTTGAATGGTAATTGGTGGGATAGGGAAAGGAAGGAGTTGATCCAAATGCTTAGTTTGGATCAATAGGGAAACTGAAATTGTCTACCTCGTCCCTTTCCCCAACCCCCACCTTTCCATTCTCCCTATTATTTCCAGGATAAAATATAAACTACTTATTTTGGGATTTAGGATCTTTCATAATCTTGTCCCTTCCCCCTCAGATTACAGACACACACACACACACACACACACACACACACACACGCAGAGACTGCAGTGCAGTCGCATTATGCTCTTTGCTCTTCCTTATATATTATACCATCTTCTACCTCTGATCATTTACCGTAGCTTTTCTTTCTGAACCTCTCTATTGTATCTTGCTAAAGCCCCTTGATGTTGCAGAATAAGGGTTGGATACTTTTAGGAGCGTTGAATTATATCTCTTCTTTGGACTACACAAGTGCTTTGATTATAAGGGGTAGATTATTCTTTTATGGAGGAGGTTAAATAAAACCACTGGCTGGGCCAGCCCCTTTGGTATTCTCTTTCTTCTCTCTCTTCCTTTCTCCTTTGTGCTGTGTCCCCCACCCCCCAACCCCATTCACACCCAGCTCTTAGACATCAGGCCTATCTGAGTTTGTGACACCAGCCCTGAAGGAGAACAGAATTCTGCAAGGTCACTTCAAGTCATCTGGTCTCAGGGATACAGCCAAGGATCGATGTGCAGGGAGGGGAGGAGTGAAGATCACCCAATAGGAGCATCTGGGGAGCATTGCACCCCCTTCCTACTCTGCAGCAGTAGAAGATGATGGGGAAATTGAATCAATATAGAGCAAGGTCAGGCAAATAAAGCTACATTTACTCAGAGCTTTGGAAAGGAAGGAAGTAACTGATAGGTTAGCCCAAATAGGACCCAGGCTATTTTTGACCAAGGTCTGAGGAATGCTCATTCATGCATACTTCAGTTCATCAACTCACATAGCTAAACACCAACTTACCCCCATTCCTAATGCCAAAACTTATGCAAAAATTAAAAGTAGATGGACCTTTTTCTTGAGCACCCAGGATTTTTTCTTTCAAGACCCTCAGGACTTAATCTGAATCCTGAAGGAAGTTAGGCTCTAAGACCATAATTTCTTAGAATCACAGGAACCTCAGACCCAGAGAGATTTGTTGATTTGTCCTTGGTCACACAGGTAGTAAGGGTCAGAGCTTTAGACAGCCAAGGAGTTGAGGGGATGGAACCTTTGATCTGGAGTCAGGAGTTAAAATATGGTCTCAGTCACTTATTAACAGAAATAATATTTATAAAGTACTTTTCAAGTGCCTTACAATGTTCTACATAATTATAAACTACTTTTGTTGTTGAGTTATTTCATTCATTCCAACTTTTTATGCTCCCATTTGTGTTTTTCTTGGCAAAGATACTGCAATAGTTTGCCATTTCCTTCTCCAGCTCATTTTTACAGATAAGGAAACTGAGGCAAACAGGGTTCAGGGTTCAGGCAAACAGGGTCATACAGCTAGTAAGTGTCTTAGGCCAGATTTGAACTCACAAAAATGAGACTTCCTTACTCCAGAACTGATGTTCTTTCCATTGTGTCACCTAGCTGCCCCATAAATCACTAAATAAATGTTTATAATCACTGTTACTATTAAAACCCAGGTCTTTCCACTATACTATCACAATATCTGTGTCTTAAACCTTTGCCTTCTTAGGGAGTAAAGATAGAATAGAAAAAATGTTGGATTTTGATTAAGAGGGCCTGAATTTGAATTTTATCTATTTCTTGTTGCATTTGTGACTTTGCTCAAGTCTCTCTAGGTCCCCAATTCTTTCCCCTGCAAAATAGAATGGAATGAGCCTTTAAGTGCCTACTCTATTTCAAATCCTATTCTAAGTATCTTACAAATATTATCTCATTGGATACTCACAACTAGGAGGTTGGTGCTATTTAATATTATCCCTATTTTACAGTTGAGGAAACTGAAGCAGACAAAAATTAAGTGATCTGCCCAGAGTCACACAGCAAGTAAACATTTAAGTCTGTGTTTATGCTCAGATCTTCCTAACTCCAGGCTACAGTTCTACCCCCTGAACCACTAACTGATTGAGGAAGTCGGACCAGATGATCTCTATATCCTACTCTAGCTCTAACTCTCTGATCCCATAAAGTTTCCCTGAAGAAGGAACTTTCAGGTTTCATTGAGCAAGCTGGCACAAAATTTTGGACAGTGTGTGCAGGAGGAAGTATCTGAAACTAAAAAAAAAATATCCCAGGCTGTTCCTGGTCGCAGGCTCTGTAGATGGGCACCACTGTTCAGTGGTCCTTCAGCCTAGAGCACTGGCCCATCCTTGTCCATCCAGTTCTGGAAAGACAACTCAGAAAACTTATTATGCAATTTCTCTCCAGTGCCCTTTCATTTTAATGTTTCAGGAAGAGTTGGGGGTGGACTGCCAGACTGAAAACAGGTCTTTGAGGTGATATTTGCCCTTTCTCTGCCTACTTTCTCTCCTCCCACCTTCCATTTCCCTATTTGTTCCTTCAGCCCTTATAATCTTCCTGCTCTTTTTTGATGGATAGACAATGGACAATTCTAGGAAACGGGGACCCCCCACCTCCTCCTTGAAGGGTTATGGGAAATGGATGGCCTTGGGTTGGAAGGAGGAGGTTTCAGGTCTTGCGCAACACCTCCCTTAGCTTCTGGGAAAGTATTCATTGCATAAGAGGGAGGCCCTGGGCCAGGTTTTCTGACCCCAAGGCTATATGGTCATACTGGTCAGGAGCTTGGCTGGCAGGTTAGGAGAAGTTCTAGCTAGGAGACTAATGAAGGGAGGAGTTACATTTAAAAGAAAAAAACAAAACAAAAACAGATTGGCGGTCTTTCAAAACCCTGGCTGGCATTGGTGGTGATGGTGGGGGTTGTGGCCTAAGAGACCAAAGGGAAAATTGTTTTCCCTGCAGGATTTCCTCTCTTAGTCTTGGGCAGGGTAGCAGACACCGAATGTTAGGGTTGGGAGGAACCAGTTGAAGAGACAGGAGAAGCTAAGTGACTTGCCTAAGGTCACATAGTACATTAGTAGCAGACCTTAAAGTCCATCTCAGATCTCCAAACTTCTAGTCAGGGACTCTTTCTGTTATATCACAACTAGCATTCCAATTTAGCCTTTATTTTGCTATTTTGAACAGGTGGTCATAAGAATTATATTCAAAAAGGTCTTGGGAGTCATGAAAACTCAAAAAAAAATTTTAAGTAGATATAGCTATATTAAATTCTATTCATATCAAGTGAGGCAGCTAGGTGGTACTATGGATGATGATGAGGAAGAACCAAATTGCAATCTTTTCTTAAACACTATCTGTGTGAGCCTGGACAAGTCACTTCATCTCTTTACACCTTATCTGTGAAATAAGGGATGGCTATTGTGAAGCTCAAATGAGATAAAATATGTAAGGCTCTTGACAAACTTCAAAAGAGCTATATCCTTACCATTATGATTAAAAACAAAGAGTTCCTAGTAAGAGGAATATTTTCTAGATGATCTGTTCATATCATGTGCAAAATGAAGTAAATGGGGTTTTGTTTGTTTTATTCTGTTTAAGAAAAGTTTCTTTCTTAGTTGCAGATTTACATTCTAATCTCCAGAAAGGTCTCAGAGAGATGTGGTCCCACCACTACCTTAGCAAATCCAAAAATAATACTTTATCTTTTTCTTAGGCCACTTATATTGTCAGGCTTCATCCTCTGTTTGGCTTCCTTGGGAATCATCAAGACCTCTGCCTTATTTTATTACCAGGTTAACTCCAACTCAGGGTTAAGGAATGATTAATTCTGACACTGAACTGCTTGACTTTTGTCCCTATATACCATTTTCCCAGTATGCTGGAAGGCCGAGTTGGAATGCCTGGCTATGATGATCCATCTCTTCCTATTTCTTCATGTAGATTCCTTGCATCCTTAAGATTCTGGAATCAGAAACCAAAGGAAAATGAAGTCTTTGTTGCTGTTTTTGTTCCTTGGACTTGTACTAAACTGGAAGAAAGGAGAGGCACTGATTTCCCCCAATGACCTCCAGGGTAAGTTGGTAATACTATCATCTTTCTCTATGGGTTTAAAAGTATTTTAAGGATGAAATTTTCAATATGACTCAATGTATCAACAAACAATTATTTCATGCCTATTATGTGCATAGCCTTGGACTGGCTGCTGTGGGGGGACACAAAAATCAAACAATGTCTACCTTCAGAGAGCTTACATTCTTTTTTGGGGGGGTTGCAAGGCAATGGGGTTCAGTGACTTGACCAAAGTCACACAGTTGGTAAGTATCGAGTATCTGAGGTTGGATTTGAACTCAGCTCCTTCTAACTCCAAGGCAGGTATTCACCATGTCTCCTAGCTTCCCCCAAGAGAGCTTAGTTCCTAATAGAAGAGGCAACATGCACAGATATTAGTATTTACAATGCAGATCATCTACAAGTGAACCTTAGGGAGGAAGACATTAGGCAGATGGTGGTGTGTGATTTGTAGTGTAGAGGAAACTAGGGATACCAAAAGATTCCTAACAAGAGGATGGGATAGAGAGAAGCTCTTACTATGTACCAGCCTAGCTGCTTTTCAGATATTCTCCCATTAGATTGAGCCCATTAATATCCATTAGATTTTTGACTCTTAGAAAGTTGAAAAGGTTAGATAAGACCAGGTTCCTGCTCTCAAAGGGAAGGATCTGACTTATATATAAATAATCACACCACAAAAGCAAACATCAAACATACTGCTCTACATGTTCAAGGTATGGTGCCAAGGAATTAGTCCCTGCCATTCAGGGATTACCTTCTCTTTTGTAGGGAAACATGAATGGATGAATAAAGGAGTGAACAAAAAAAAAACTTTTATTGAGATCAAAATGTTGGCCATATAAATAGAAAAGTTAGAAAGACCCCACTTTGAAGGGTCCACATTCTGATGGATTAGAAAACACCTAGAGAAGATTTCATCTTTAAGTCAGAAAGAAAGGACTCATGGCCCTTAAGTTTCAACAGCAAAGCTGATGATAAAGCATCTTCTTTCATGATATTACTCCTGGGAAATCCATGAACATAATCATATTTACATCCACATTTGTATATACATGCACATACATACAAACACATACATAAAAATATATCTAAAATAATTACAGGTTAATTTCATTGGAATGGTCACTAGCAGCTGAGGAGAAGGTTCAGGAAAGGTTTCATGGAGCATCTTGACAAAAGTTGAGATGTTCTAAGTGAAAGAGATTAAGGGAGTATATTCCAGACATGGAGCACTGTTGGTACAAGAAACCAATAAAAAAGGTGTCTCCTGCATCTTTTGGATTCTACCCATCAACTGGCACTGGGTATTGCATGTGGTATCTACTTAAACATTTGTGGTGTAAAAGAATTAGTGCCTTCTTATGTCTCCCAGACTCCCTCACTCACTTCTCTTTTCTTAGGCATCAAGCCTAAATCCCTCTGTCTGGCTTTCTAAATCTTTCATAATCTGATTCCACCCTACCTATTTAGCTTATCTTCCATGATTCAGGACCTGTCTAGCCAGTCTTCCCACTGTGTCCCAAGCATGTCATGCTCATTCTGGTTGTCCTGTATTCACTCATCTTGATCCACAACTTGGTTTGTTCTCATTTCCACTTCTCTAAAGACTTTTACCTTTTGTTGCTATTCAATTGTGCCCAAATTTTAATGATTCCATTTGGGGTTTTCTTGACAAAGATACTGGAGTGATTTGACATTTCCTTCTCTAGCTCATTTTATAGACAAGGAAATATATGGAGGCAAACAGGGTTAAGTGACTTGTCCAGGGTCACACAGCTAGTAAATGTCTGAAGTCAGGTTTGAATTTAGGAAGATGAGTCTTTCTGACTCCAGGCCCAGAACTCCATCCACTTCCCCACCCAGCTGCCTCTCCAAAGCTTACCCCACCTTCAAAACTCTGCTCAAAACTTCACCTCCACCAGAATTCTTCCCTAACCAATGTTCAGTAGCCTATATCTGAATTCCTTTAACAAATTCCTTTAACAAATAGTCTATTGAATCCTCAATTATATACTGTTTGGTATTATTCTATGACTGTTTAATGTGTATTAATGTAATATCTTCCACCAGATTATTCTCTTCTTTAGGGTAGGGACTGGGGCTTATGCTTCTCATAACCTAGAGGGGATGGCAGTTACAATGGGGTTCAACAAGCCATAGATTTGAAAACTTTAGAGCTGGAAGAGACAAATCATATGATCCTCAGTTCATAAATAGAAGGGATCTAAGAAGCCAAATATGGCCAAGGGGGAGTAGATATTTTGTATGAGTCTTAAATAGCAGAGAGATTCAAATCCATATCCTCAGATGCCAAAGCTGGGGACTCTCCATCACAGGTACCTCCAAATGTGTCCACTTATCAAAGAGAAACATGACCTAAATTGAGTAATGGTGGACTTTGCTCAGAAAAGTGCTTAAGAACAAAGGTACTGTTGTCTATAGAGAGGCACTGCTCAGCATGAGGATGTCAGCTGAGTGTGAGGAAAAAAATTTGATTTTAGAAGAATTGCACATTGGTGCTGGGTTGGTTTAAACCTAGGGTCATTGAGGGTGGTTCTAATAAAACTGGGTTGGGGGGTGGTCTAAGCAGGGGCATTGAGAAGTCAAAAGAAATTATGTTCACAAAATATTTTACAAACCTTAAAATGTAATTTGACTGCCAATTTTTATTAAAAACTCATATTTTATGTAGTATCTATTTAATATGGTCCAAGTAGCAAGTGTCTGAAGCTAAATTTGAACTCATGAAGATGAGTCTTTTTATCTCATTTGATTCTCACAACTCTGAGAGGTATATGATATTATTATTACAATTTTACAGGTGAGGAAATTAAGGTTAAGTGACCTGGTCAAGATCACAAAGCTAGTGATTCACCTTGCTGCCTGAAGTCACCTGATCTTCAATCTAGTGATAATTTCATTGTCTAAGTCTTTTTCAGCAGTTCCATGGAACTCAAGCACTTTTTTATAGGGAAATAGAAGAATGTGCTGATAAATGTTTAGGCTCTTGGGGGGGGCAATGTATGGGACAGCTAAGTGGGATAGTGAATAGGTCAGGGCTGGTCAGGAAGACTCTTCTTCCTTGTTCAAATCTGGCCTCATGCTCTTATTTGTTTCGTGACCCTGGGCAAGTCACTTCACCTTGTTTCCCTCAATTTCCTCATCCGTAAAATGAGTTGGAGAAGGAAATGGCATACCATTCTAGTGTCTTTGCCAAGAAAATCCCAAATGGGGTCCCAAAGAGTCTGATAGACTGAATAGCAACAACAACAATACATTTTTATCTGCATTGACTTTTGAAAGTCTGGATTTGTAGCTATGGATTTTTGAAATGTCAATGCTTATACTGAAAATTGAAACACTATTCAACTGGTTCAAGGCTTCCAGGGAACAAGAACATCTCCCTTCTCTAGGGGTCACTTCTCCATCAATTTCAGTGACCTTGGGTGCATTTGAAAACCTGTCCCTGGGTAGACCAGAAGATGGTACCAAGTCCAAGAAGGGGCTTTCAAGAAAAGCTCAGAGATTATACCCTTCTACACCAGTCTCTTTCATAACTACCATCTGAGTCTTATGAATGCTTTCTACAGTAAGTCTCAGGAAAAGCCTTAAATTGTTTTCACCTCACTTTGGACCAATCTTCTTGGCTCAAACAGTTACAGAATCTTTTCTGATTATGTGGAAGAAAGAGAAAATGCATGTCTATTTAGCCACTATTTGCCAATATGCAATCCCAACCCAGGCAGCTACGTGGTGCAGTGGATAAAACCCCAAGTCTGGAATCAGGAAGACTCATCTTCCTGGCCTCATATACTTACTAACTGTGTGATCCTGGGCAAATCATTTAATCCTTATCATGTAAAATGAGTTGGAGAAGGAGATGTCAAACTATCCTAGTATCTTTGCCAAGAAAAACCCAAAAGGGGTCTTGAAGCGTAGGACATAACTAAAACAACACAACATCAGCTATGCATCTAGCTGTAGTACAGTGAATAGAGCACTGAGTCTAGAATCAGGTACTTCCAAGTTCCAGTCTGGCCTTAGACACTTACTAGTTAAGTGACAAGTCACTTAACCTCCTTTTTCCCTCAGTTCCTCATCTGCAAAATGGGGATACACTGGAAAGAAAGTAGGAAATCACTACATTATCTTTGCCAAGGACAAGTCCATGGGGTCATGAAGAGTTGGACATAACTGAATGACTGGACAATACCATCCCCCAGATAGGGGAAGAAAGAATGGACCGAAAGAAGTCCATAGCTTTTTCTCTATCTTGCTTTAGTCTTCTCCTCCTGGTTCTGCCTTGCTTCTAGACACTTGGTTCCCTCATTCAATAACAATAGGATGAGATTGAAAATGAACTAAAGAACAGCTGCTTTTCTTTAAGGTCTGGAGTTAAATAAAATAAAAATATTTAAAAACAACAACACTTCTAAAATGAACTGAACAGTAGTTTTACACAGAGCTATAAAGTGATTCTGCATCATAAAAATGATCTCGACCCAACCCTTTATACCCCAAAAAAGAAATGACTACACCTGGTTGTCATTATTCTCCTCCTATAATGCCTTTGTATTTACTCTACATATGTTTTATATTTATTTATATTGTTTGCCACTTACATAAATATTTAACATTTCTTCTGTCTTTTTTTTTCTCCCAGTAGAATACAGGCCTTTTTGAGGGTAGGAATGGTTTCAATTCTGTCTTTGTATTTCTCTGTACTGAAAGCATTTGTTGTTGTTGAATCTTTTTTTGTGGATTGTCATTCAACCTCACTCTTTTCTTCTGTTGCAGAGCTGTCTGCCCAGGGGAGTAAATATGTAGGCAATGAATTTGAAAATGCTCTCAATGGTGTGAAAGAGATGAAAAACCTCATGGACAAGACAGGAAAGGAACGCAAAATGCTGCTCACTGACCTAGAAGAAGCCAAGAACCAGAAAGAGGTGAGAATGGACAGCTCCATCTCACCATGAAGATGGAAGAGAAATCTTGCTTTCATTGGTGACTGAGTCAATGATCACAGAGTTGTGATTTTCTTTGTTAAGACAACCTCTTATTCTTCTGGGAGAGTTTCTTAAGTAGCTGATATGAGGTTTTGTTTTGTTTATTTTTGTTTGTTTTGGTTTGAGAGTTTTGGGTTGTTATTGTTTTTCTTTAAAAATGTAGTGGTTGAGTAAGCAGTGAGTCAGAGGGAAAGTCTGTCTGATTTGAAGCCTTTTGGGATTAGTTAAGAGAATCTGTCAAGGCTTTTGAATTCCAATTTTGTGGTACTGTTACTAGTCCAGGGGACATTTCCAAATTGCTAGAGTCTAGATCTTTCTTCTACATCTACTATCTTTCATTGATTTTTTCAGCAAATATTTGTTGGTTTCTAACCTGCATAAAACACTGAATTGAAGAGAATGTGGGAGGAAATGGATAAATTCATAAACTATAGTCTCTGCTTTCTTCAGGCTTATAGATTAGTGAAGGCTCTTGACTAAGAGACAAGCCTGCAATGTTAGAGTCAATGGTGGTCCCTTTGCTTTTCCATTTATTGACACTCTGTGGTACAATTATAAGGGTCATTGGGTAGGAATCAAATGGAAACATTTTTAATATTCCATTATAGATTTTTGGTGTTATATTAGCAGGGGCAACTGCAAACTGATCACATGAGACATTATTAGATGTGACATTTTAAGATGGCCATTTTGCTAACGGGACAAATGAAGGGATAGTTATTCTCTTGTATTATATCCAGAGACACTGACAGAAAGTTGTGGTTTGAACTTGTACTTCCAGTTTCAAAATCTTAGCTGGATTCACAACCGTCTCATAAAAAGATTTATCTAATAAACTGACATCCCCTCCCTCTACTTCACCCTTGGAGGCTAAAAGAGTTGTGTGTTGGGGAATAAATGTCCCAAAGGCCACACCACCTCTGTAAGTATGTGTTCCCTATTCCAACTGCACCCTGTGCTGTTAAACAGGCTACTACTATAATATAATTCTTTGGCAAACTTGCCAAACCTGGGTAATTACAGGTCCTTGCTAGGTTTCTTTTAGTCTGTCTTTGGAGGGAACTGCTAAGATCTCTACTATAAAAGAGATCTCTTTATAGTTATTTTGATACTGCTGTAGTTTTAGTTATATGGCTATCTAGAGATCTCATCAATGCACATGAATAGATCCTCTTACATTTCAGCAACCTCTTTCAATAGACATACCCAGACTAAGAGAAACCTAGTGGGTATCTGTATTATCCTAGGCATCCTGGAAGCAAACATTCATGCTAATAATATAGGCTCAGTCAAGTTCCTTGGCTCAAATACCAAATAAGTTGTACTTTCTCTGTTCAGAGGTATTTCAGTGCACTTGGATGATTTGAGTTCAAACCTGGCCTCAGATATATTAGTGCCAATGTAATCCCAGGCCAATCACTTATCTCTGTTTGCCTTGGTCTCCTCCTTTGTGAAATGGAGACCATCATAATATCTACCTCCCAGGGCTGATGTGAGGATCAAATGAGGAACTAATTGTAAAGTGCTTAACAGTGTCTGGCACATAATAAATGTTATATAAATGTTAGCTATTAGTATAATGTAATTCTTTGGCAAACTCACCAAACCCAGGTAATTACAGGTCCTTGCTAAGTTTCTTTTAGGCTGTGTATGTCTTTGGGGCGAGCTGCTAAGATCACTACTATCAGATCACTACTTTTTATAGTTGCTGTGACAAGGCTGCTTTTAGATGGGAAGGTTGGCAATCCTATGGACTTGGCTGCAGCTATTGGGAATGGGTTATCATTCATACGTTCTCTGACTATATTTTTGAGACTGAAGAATGATCATTGGCTTCTCTTGGGAGTTGAAAGAGTTGCTTCCAGATACATGTAGTGATACCAAAGCAAAAAAAACCCCAACAACTCCAAAGCCCCGAATTTTAGATGTTTGAATATCCCTTGTTGCTGGGACATGGGTAGTAGGGTTGGATGGTATCGGATATGCATGTGCCACCTTGGCACTCCCCCAAGGAAAGCCACTAGGAAGGTTTGGGGATAGAGGAGAGTAGGGATCAGATTCCCATGTCAGAATAAGGAATAAGCCTGTAGCATCAAGCATGCAATGGCTCTATGGATGATTTTTTTGTTATTACTTTGCTTCATTTTTAGGAAGCCATTCAAGAGGCCAAGAATCTAGAGAAGCAGTTGGTTGAGAAGCCAGAGGTGTGTAATGATACCATGCTGGCCCTGTGGGAAGAGTGCAAGCCTTGCCTGAAGCAAACCTGCATGAAGTTCTACACAAAGGTCTGCAGGAGTGGCTCAGGTCTTGTGGGCCGCCAGGTAAGGAAACAACAGCTTCCTCCTTTATCCCCAAGGGAGTTAAAGAATAGGACCTGCTAAGGTAGCAGTCAAACCATTGAGAAATGATTGCTTTGAACCTGCTTCTGTAACTTTGCCCTTCTCATCAAAATTATTTTGTAGTCACTGTGTCTACCACTCCTAGCTATTATCCACTTGGCTACTTTCTAGACAAAGAATAAAGGAACATTTCCTTCTATGTGCTAAGCACAGAGAAATATATAAGTTAGGGACAGGGGAGTGGGGGGGAAGCTGGGTTAACATCTTTTAGCAAGAGTATGAACTAATTAAAATACAATCCATGTGCTTCACTGAAGTTGTCATGGCCAAGAGAATGGGAGAGATGGTTGGGTGGTTTTTCTATGGCAGATTTATGGAATAGGCAGTCATGCACAGGCTTCAGTCTGTACTGTTGGGGGGAATGTCCACTTTTATGTGATCACAGATTCATTGTTTCTTTGGTAAGCTAAATCGAAGTGGATGCCTAGGGGAATGAAGGATTATTTCCTTCATTATTACTACTCTGGTTTTAGATCAGTGGTTTCCTATCTTTCCTCCCTATTTAAATTGGAATTCCATAGACTTTGAGACCCTAAAGCCTGAAAAAGAAGCTAAGATAGAGGGTCCTTCAAAAAAAGTATCTTAAAAAACCAAAGGACCACAACAAAAACTCACCAATAACAGGAATGTGCACAGTATATATATATTAAAACTTTTGTCTTAAAGCTGTGTGGAGCTCCTTTTCTTCTTTTCCTCTTTTCCTGTCCCAAGAAAATCCAGACTGAACTGAATGATGAGAATAGGGGCAACTACCTCTTCAGAATTGGCTATAAGTTTCTGAGTCTTTGGTGGTGAGGGGCACCTGAGATATGTCTAGACCCAAGTCTTTCCCTTACCTAAAAAGCTATATTCTCTTCTGTCCTTTGACTAGGGAATGAGGGTCAATGGTCTAGACTCTTTTCAACCAACAATTGTTTGGGTGCTAATATAAAGATCTTGCTGAGTTTTGTCTTACTGAGCATGTCAGTAAATATTTAGATAATCTATGACCATTGCCCTCATGGAACTGAAAATGCAGTAGGAACAACCTAAGACACAGATAAGTATGATACAAAAAATTTCATTAGAGTATAGATGGCAGCTAGGTGGTACACTGTGTGTGGGGTCTGGAGTCAGGAATACTTACCTTCTTGAGTTCAATTCTGACTTCAGATGCTAGCTTGTGACCCTGGACAAGTTACTTAACCCTGTTTGCCTCACCTTCTTCATCTATAAAATGAGCTGGCAAACCACTTTTAGCATCTTTGCAGAGAAAACCCCAAAAGGAATCAAGAAGAGTCAGACACTACTGAAAGGGATTAATAACAGCAAATTTGAGGTAAAAGTCATATGTAGAATCCAAGAGAGAAAATCTTACATAAAAATAGCCATTTCTGAAAGGATGAGTTGTAACCTTTCATCATTATGATTGATTCTGAGGGGTGATTGGCATTTAAATGTAGTTTTCCTTTTTGTGAAAGGAGCACCCAACCTAGAAAAGTCATTCCAGAAGCATGGCTATAGATGAGGGAACATTTGGAAATAATGTTTTTTTTTTTTTTAAAGTAAATTGAAATAAACAAAAATACTTGGGTATGTAAACTTTATACATTCTAGCATCAAAGCCCCTTACAACTCTAGTATATACCCAATATTTATGGCATTCAGAGCGGGGGTGGGGTGGGAGATGTTTTTTTAAAAAATACTTTTAACTAGAATCCCACTCAGATTCCTTTATACTTATTAAAACAAACACATAAATATAAATCCTTCCTTGAGATGATGTCAATTAGCACTCACCCCATGGGCACTTGGCCTGTAGAAATAGCCACTCCTCCAGCTTAGCTAGGTTCCTCAAGATAATGAGTGAATGATACAAGGGAATTTGATATTCATGTGTTCTTCTCTTGCCTTTCCCAGTTAGAGGAGTTCTTGAACCAGACCTCACCTTTCTCCATCTGGACAAATGGGGACCGAATGGACACCCTTTTGAAAGATGATCAGGAACAAACCCGGAGGTTGATGAACCTAGAAAAGAATTACAGCTTGGTTCAGCACAACATTGATGAGTTATTACAGGCCAGCCCCCTGTTCCCTGAGAACCTTCCCATCATCAGCCCCTTTGGAGGGGTATACAGTGACTCTTCAAGGCCCTCATTCAGACCTCTGTTTTTCCAAAAGCAGAGGATTGTCCGAGATATTCCACCTTTCTTCTCCCAACATCCAATGGGTTTCCAGCACCTGTTCCAGCCCCTCTTTGAAATGTCCCAGAGATTGATTGAGAATGCCCAAAGGGCTATGGAAAGGGAAAGACATTGGAGTTTTAGTGGCTCTCATGCTTCAGGTAGGTTCTCAATAAGCTGGAACTGTTCACTAATTCTTTTTTCCTAGATTTGGTTAGTTCTCTTTTCTTTCTTTCTTTTTATTTTTTAAAAAAAGTTTTTTTATTTAAGACAATGGGATTAATGACTTGCCCAAGGTCACACAGCTAGGTGATTATTAAGTGTCTGAGGCTGGATTTGAACTCAGGTCCTCCTGACTCCAGGGTTGGTGCTCTACCCCCTGTGCTACCTAACTGACCCTCTTTTCTTTCTTTCCTTCTTTTCCTTCTCCTCTTCCCTCTTCTTTTTTTCCTACTCCTAACGTTTTCCCTAAGAACTTAGAGTGTTTTATGCCTAAAATCCATTTGTCTACATTGTCAGAACAAATAAGTTCATCTTATTCTTATCTTAGATAACAGCTAGGATTGATCAATCAATAAGAATTTGTTAAACTCTTTTTATGTGCCATACATTGTCACAAAAGCTAGAGCTACAAAGAAAAAGTAAAAACCATGCCCATCTTCAAGGTGCTTATATTGGAAGAATAATATCTACATAAATAGCTACAACATGAATCTCATCTTTGTTTTCTGTTATGTGGAAATTGCTCATAAAGTTCAGAATAATTTCTTTCAAAAAACATAGATCTATAGAATCAGCAGCAAAAATTGAGACTTCTAACATGTTTTGGTGGTGAAGTTACATGTAAAGGTTATGCTAAAATAGATTCCAGCACTGGATTTGGATTCAGAGGACCTGGCTTCAAATATGCCTGTCACTCATATGCCCATGGGCTGGTCACTTAACAGTTAGGGGACTTCAGTTTCTTCATTTATAAAATGAGGATATTGGACTCCATGGTTGTTAAGGTCCCTTCCAGTTCTGGATCTATATTCTTTTGCTTCTGTTTTGTCCTGAAAACTACTGCTCATTTTTAGAGTCAGAGAGATTCAGTAACCTATTTTTTTTTTATTTTTTATTTTTTTGTTTTTGTTTTTGCAAGTCAATGGGGTTAAGTAGCTTGCCCAAGACACAGCTACGTAATTAAGTGTCTGAGGCTGGATTTGAACTCAGGTACTCCTGACTGCAGGGCTGGTGCTCTACCCATTGTGCCACCTGGCTGCCCTCAGTAAACTATTTTTTTTAAACAAGATAAATTTGGCCAAGGTAAAGTGTTTGACAGAGCTCTGCCCTATGAGAGGATTTTCAGTGAGTGACAGGAGAGTATCATTGTCAAGAAGGCAGGACTCTGTGGAACTTGGAATGGAAGTTTTGACTATGGCTTCTGCCAGGGTTATTTGGGTGTCTGGAGAGAGACTAATAATAACAGGAGTAGTTTTTGATCAGACTTTATTCTTCAAACTGTTCTTGTTATAAATTCCAGCAGGGCTGAATAGATGAGATAAAAAAGATCAAAGATTTAAAGCTAGTAGGCACTTTCCAGGCAATCCTCTTATTTTAAAGTTGAGAAAACTGAAATAATTAAGTACCTGCCCAGTGTTATACATGGGAAATAGCAAGGGGTGAGGTGAGACTGGTGCTACCTGCATCTGGTGTTGAGGCCATCCCCAGCTTCCTTTGCCCACACGTAATCCTGCTCCAGTTTCCCCAATAGCAGAGCTCTTGATTTTTTTTTTTCCTGGACCTTGATAGTTAGATATGTTTCCTGTCTCCTTCTCCAGCTTAACTGTGTTGACTACCTCCTTTTGGAGGAGGTTAAAGATGAAGGAAGACTGGAGTCTTGCACTGGTTACCAGCTTGTTGGTTATCAATGAATGGAATTGTCTTAAAAGCAGGGATTATTTAATTTTTTTATTTTTGCATCCCCAGCTCACAGCATAATGCCTGGCCCTTAGTAGGTATTTAAAAAGGAATTGATTTCTTTTCCTAGCTGAGTTTTTGTCCAACCTCCAAGGCAGTACAGTCTAATAATACCAGTGGATATAAATAAATTAAATGGATGAAGAAAGTAACCTCTATGTTCTTTAATGGTTTGTAAGGTTTCTTCGCTCTATGATCTTATGTTTCTTTCCTAGAAGAATGATACTTTAGTTGCTAATTTTGTTTCTTCTTATAAACTTCAGTCTCTATATCTACACATAGATATTTAGGGTTAGAGAGGTGGGGAGGGAAGGAAGAGATGTAAGAATGAAGAAATATGTTTTCAGAGGAAAAAGGGATATATATATATATATATATATATATGTATGTAATAAAGTAACACTCTTCTGGTGGTTGGATAGCAGTCAAACAGTGACAAAATGCAATTTTCTTCCTTCTTTGTCCCTAGGAAATGGCACTAATGACCGCATGGTATGCAAAGAAATCCGTCGCAACTCTGCAGGATGCTTGAAGATGAAGGATCAGTGTGAGAAGTGCCAAGAGATTTTGTCAGTAGGTAAGGAAACATGGAGAAAATATTTTTCATAGGTACATTATTCTTTTTTTTTTTTTGCAAGGCAATGGAGGTTAACTGATTTGCCCAAGATTACGCAGCTCGGTTGTGTCTGAGGTCATATTTGAACCCAGATCCTCCTGATTCCAGAGCCTGTGCTCTATCCTAGCTGTCTTAGGTATATAATTCTTAATGACTATTTACACAGAGTATATGTCTTCCTACATACTTTTCATTGTACTAGCAGTGCTGTGGAAGGAGTGCCAAATTTAGAACCAGAAGACCTGGGTTCAAATCCCAACTTCGTCATTTATTTTCTGTGTGACCTTGGACAAGTCATTTAACCTAACTAGTTGTAAGTGAGAAGTTATTGGACAGGATGATTTCTAAAGTCTCTTACAGCTCTAAATTTACAATTCACCACAAAATCTGTTTTATTTACCCAGATCCACACCATTTTTCCCTTTTAGAGCCTATGTATTATGTTGCAGTTTTAATGAACCTATTGTCCAGGGTTTGGCCCCAGTTTGACATCTTAGGACTTCCAAATATGCATTCAGATTATTCCATTTTAAAAAAGGCTATAGTTCAGCTCAAACTGGGTTCCATGCTCCACATGCCACTTTGGTTCAAGCTCCCTTTCTACCCTCAAGGAGCTTCCATTCTTCTTGGGGGATATAACATGGACACAGATAAGTAAATAGAAAACATAGAAAAAGTAATTTCAAGAGAGAATGAGGGGCAGCTAGGTGGCCCAGTGGATAGAACACCAGCCCTGGAGTCAGGAGTACTTGAGTTCAAATCTGGTCTCAGACACTTAGCTGTGTGACCTTGGGCAAGTCATTTAACCCCATTGCCTTAAATAAATAAAAAAAAGAATTACCAAAAAAAGAGAGAGAGAGAGAGAATGAGAACAAATATCTCATGGGTTAGGAAGTTTAATACTTAAACTATACTTTGAATCTGCCAACTTTAATAACAAATGACCAAAGAGCCACTGTTAACTCTAAAAACAAAAAGCCCTCAAAAACCGAGTGCCCACTCAAGTTATCAAAACCACAGTTAACTCTAAAAAATAAAATAAAACAAAATAAAAGAGATAACAAAGAGATAACAGTGGTCATAAGAAAAAAAAACTTTATTTGTTGGAGGAGGCAAACTATGCTTGGGATTCCCTCTTAGGAAACCTGCTTTAGTGTGGGCAAAATCTCAATAATTAGACCAAACTCTACACAGTGAGCTGTAGTCCTGCCAATGAACATAGCTTACTTGCTGAAACTTAGCTTTGAAAAACAGAGTGTCTCCTGATAGTAAATAGAGAGGAGTAAAAAGAGAGGGGTGATCTTGGCATGGAGATCCTGACAAATCAAAGCTTGAGATCTTATGATGTAAGGATGAAGAACATGTTCTATTTTTCTCTCTCCTTTCCAATACAATCATTGGTTCCTAAGGTCAGGGTGCCACTTTAATTAACATCTTAGTACTTTGTTGCTTTTCTCTTTGTAAAGGCAAAATAAATATTTTTTTCTCCATAGATGCTATATCACAAGTTGGAGTTTTGCACAATTTGCTCCTTTGTAACAGGTTACAGGTATCTACCATACTTGCAATTCTAGTATCTGGCAGCTAGTGAATGGGGGGAGGAAGAGTGGTGAGAACCTTGAAGTTCCTGGAGAGGCTTTGAGTGAGGGCCTAGGAGTGAACTGTGTCTATCAAAGGATCAACTCAGTTCATTTTAAAGTGACTCATTGACAGAAGAAGGTTGGACATTGGGTGGTGAATTTCCTTTTGTGGGGGAGTATTGGATGAAGACCATCCAATGAGTGGTCTTTAGCTTTTCTGTTTTTACAAGGAGTAAAGGTGTAAAGAGATTATAGGCTTCTCCAGTGGGAGAAGTCCCTACACAGTTGAAATTACCACTCCTGGGTAGACCTGAAATATAAGAAAGTGATATATGTTCAAGGAAGAGTTAAAGTCATACAAACACACAGGCTAAAACCTTGGCAACTAATTCAACTTTATCAGTCTTGACTTAACTAAACTTGTTTCAAGAAAGCATTTCATTTTTTTACATGTATCAGTTTTTAAAAAAATTTTTTAAGAGCAGCTAGCTGGTACAGTGAATAGAGTACCAGTCCTAGAGTTAGGAGACCCTGAACTCAAATACAGCCTGAGATACATACTAGTTGCACTGCCCTCAGCATTTGACTTTATTTGCCTCAGTTTCTTCTTCTGTAAAATGAGTTGGAGATAGAAATGACAAACAACTCCAGTATCTTTGCAAGGAAACTCCAAATGGGGTCATGGAGAGTCAGACATGGCTGAAACAACTCAACCACAGTATGTTTTGGGGGGTAGATGTTATTTTATATAATCAGAAAGAGTATGAATTTGCTTCTTTAGTACAGCTCTTTGTTTTCTCCAAAAAAACTTTAAAATATCTCTTTAGTTTCTCTTCAGTATAAAGAGCTGCCTCATTATGAGGGAAATCATTCCCTACTCTTGGCAGTACTCTCAACTATATTGAGTTTGCTTCATTTCCTTTTCCTATCAAAACAAAAGCTTAGTTTAACAACTCCCAAAAGGATTTAGAAAACATTTTTTTAAAAAACCTAGTTTCTTGCCAGAGGTTTTATAAAAGGACCCAAAGCATTTTATTGTTCTTAGCACTTTAAGACAGCAGAGGATAAAATAGGGCTCTTATAAAATAGAGTTTTGCAGTGATTCTCTCCATTAAGACATTACTAGCCAGGAGTGCACAGTCATTGGTAGTAGTGCTGGAAATTCCTATTTTTCTTATCATTCTCCTGGCATATTTTGTTACTCATCAAAGGAGAAATAGGCAAAGCACATCAACTAATGAGTGAAAGAATAGAAAAACCTGTGTGCTTTTTGCTGTTGTAATGGCTCTTAAGGACTAACCTATGGTTAACCTAAGTAAGAAAACTGATTCTTGATTCTGATGCCCAGAATAAGTATTGAGAAAACCCAGGGCTATTTGCATAAGTTCAAAGGACTGGAGAGAATAGCTAGTTTTCAGGGACTTTTCAAAAAGTAGTGAATGGCTGTTTGTGGCCCCCCTTTTGAGGTTTTCTTTGCAAGGGCACAGAAATGGTTTGCCATATCCTTCTCTATTTCATTTTATAGATGAGAAAACTGAGGCAAAGAGGATTAAGTGACTTGCCCAGAGTCAAATTCCTCTATTGTAACTTGTTATAGTAAATTGTGCAAAACCTAAACCTGTGAAGCTATATGTAAGTCACTGAAAGCTTTGGATTCCATTAAAAAGACTACTATTTAAGAATTATACACAATGTGATGAGGAGGAAGGACAAGTTTCTAGCTTCCTGGTAGAGTTTATAGCACCCATGGAGAATATAACTTACTTACATAGTAAGTATACAAAGCTAGATTTGAATTCATAAATAGGAGTCTTTGTGATTCCAACCCCAGTGCTCTATACACTGGATCACCTAGCTGTTGAAGTAGTGAGCAATAGGAAGTAAAAACAAAATACAATAATAGTTACCATTTACATAAGCATACTTTGCAAAAGTACTTTCCATATGACATAGAAAGTTTTAATTTCTTCATCTGAAAATTGCCTGTTCTTATCCTCTGACCATATATTCTTATACATTTTGTTCAGTTCTCAATATATTTTAGAAATGAGCGAAGTACTTTCCCCATAAGAACCCTATGAAATAAAGGTTACAAATGATATAAAGGGGATTCTGAGAGGTTCATTGATTTGCCTGAATTCACACAATTAATAAATATTAGGATCAGAATTTGACTCCTGGACTTTTGAACTGAAATCCAGTGCTCTTGCCCCTATATTATACTGCCTAGTTTGAATACCCCCAAACTCACATCTAGTTCAATGGAGACCCAAATTTCAGTTCTTATCTATTTATCTCATGCCTCTATTCTCTAACTTTTTCTTCATTGTGGAAAGACTGCTCTGAGACAGACCCAAACCAGAGCCAGCTGAGGGAAAAGTATGAAGATGCTCTTCGGATAGTAGAAAAATTTGGCAGAGAGTATGAAGACCTCCTCCACTTGTACCAAATGAAGATGCTGAACACCTCCTCCATTCTGGACCAACTGAACCGGCAGTTTGGCTGGGTGTCCAAGCTGGCCAATCTCACCCAGAGCCAGAATGGCGACTATCTCCAAGTCTCTACTGTAAGTTCCTTCTTCATATTTTTATTGTCTGTCTGTAAATATATGATACCTAGAGTTCTCACTGATTTGGGAGATTTCATTGTCTAAGAAACTGACAGTATTCCATTCAGCCTGGGATATAGAAGGGTAGAGTTGGGTTTTTTGTTTTGTTTGTTTTTGATTTTGGTTATTAATGATAATCTTAAAAGTTTGGGAATATTTCCTAAGTATAAACCCTATACCTTCTATATATTTAGTATCCATATATTTCTATATATTTAGTAAGCTCTTTTGTGAAGCTCTTTCGATAGTCAACCTGTTCCAAATGTATAGATTTCTGTGAGTTTCCTGAGATTTGTCATGGGATTATATTCCCTCCACTGCAAAATGAGGGGATTTGACCGAGGTCTCTTCCAGCTCTAGATCAAAGATGAAAAAATATCATCCTATGATTCTGAACTTAGAAAAGACATTAGAAGTCTTCCAGTCCAATTCCCTCATCTTTTTTTTTTTACAGATGAAGAAACTGAGACCCAGGGAGATTGGGTTATTTATGCAGGAGCTTAATTGATCTACCCAAGATCACTTATGGAGTATGTGGCAGAGTTGGGATTATTTTAAATGTGTTTCTTTCAGATTTCAAGGTGGAGTGTCCCCACCTTGTTGAATTCTTAATTCCAGATTTTGGCAAATCAGGCCAGGTTTACTCTAGTCAAAATTTTATCAATTTAATAGAATTTGATCCTTTTCCTTCAGCCTTGGTTTCCCTAAATAAAAGGATGAATATTTTAAGCCTTTTCTTTAGACTGTAATTCACCCTATCTCTTTCTCTAGATTTTTCAGCATCTCTATTAGTTTGAAGTGAGGTGGAGAATGGAGCGTTTACTGGTATAAAATATATTTCCATGCTAAAGCTATAATGGTCAGTTAAGCACAATTCAGTAGTGTCTGACTTTTCCAAATAGTTGGTTTAGTTTAGTTTTGACCAAGATACTGGAGTGATTTGCCATTTCCTACTCCAATTCATTTTACAGATGAGAAAACTAAGACAGATAGGGTTAAGTGTATTGTCCAGGATCACAGGGCTAGTAAATGTCTGAGCCTAGATTTGAACTTAGAGTCTTGATGACTCTGGTGCACTATGGAACCATCTAGTGGCCTGGAGGGCATAATTATCTCCCTGCTATAAGCAACAGGCTTACTGGGATTTTGTATAAGAATTCAAATGCTATTTCCCATACTTTTCTTCATAAGAGTTACCATTGTTGTTGTTGCCCTTCTTTCTCTTAGCAACACTTTATTTATATTTATGTATATTTAAAGTTAAAAGGGAATGCAAAGCCTACTTAAACCAATTTCCTCACTTTCAGATGAGGAAATAGAGGATGAGAAAAGTAAAGTGACTTATCCAAGGTTACATGGGTAGTGACAGTTAAGATCTGAACCCAGTTCATCTTATTCTAAATATAGCATTCTTTCTACTACCACCTATGACTTCTCCTTAATTAAGATTCAACAGATTTTCTTGAGTACTTACTATGTACCTGATGCTGTGGAATGTGCAAGGCTAGCAATGATGCATAGATGTAAATAAGGGACAATAGGATTCTGAGGAAGCAGGAACAATTTTCAGTTTACTTGGGAGGTGTATGACAGAAGGCTTGTTGGAAGAGCTAGATTCTGAAACAGGCCTTAGAAAATGATTCAGAATTAATAAAGTAGAGGTGGTGGACCATGTATTTCAATGAAGGAGATTATTAGTAAGACAGTATATTTTGAGTGTTTTACCTGAGCATATTTGTTAGGGAGCACACTATAATATAAGAACCATATCAGGAAAGAACCACAATCCCAGAGGAATAGCCTTAGGGGAAAAAAAGATACTAGTTGTCTGGTTCCCTGGACAAAAAGTTACTCAAGTAAAAGCAATACTGATGGAAGAGTCTTATTTGGGGGTTGCCTTGGGTCATGCTTCATGAGTGTCTATTATAGAATCATAGAGTTTGAGACTTCAGCTGGACCCTCAATGACCATCTAGGCCACTCATATATAAAAGGAATCCTCATTATAATATACCTGACAAGGGGCCATCTACCTCTGCTTGAAGGCCTCCAAAGAGGGAAAACCCATTGTCTTTCAACATAGCCCATTCCACTTTTGTACACCTCTAATTGTAAGGAGTTTTTTCCTGACATCTAGCCTAAATTAGCTTCTTGACAACTTTCATCCAGTATTAATGTTGTCACTCTGATGTCATGTTAAAAAGTAAAAACTGGAATAGATTAACTAGCTTTGTGACCTTAGACAAATCAACCTCTTTAAGTCTTTAATGCAAGAGCTGTGAGGAGTGAGCTATATCCCCATCTGAGAGGACCTGAATAAGTGAAAAGGAACCTACAGTCCCCAGGGATGTACATTACTTACCTGGATGTAGGTGGAAAATATTACCCTGGAGGAGAGGGGTAGGAAGAATCTTTTGGACAGATCTTCATACTACCATTACTGTAAGCTTCTAATGAACTTAGTAGTATTTCTATCATTTTCTGTTGAGTCACTTCAAGACATAACATGCATCATCTACAAGTAAGAAAATACATTTGCAGATAGAAATTAACTCCCTAGCCTGTCTCCAACTAATAAAAAGGTGGTATTTTAAAGACTCATTTATTCATAGGTTTATTTAGACTTTGGAATTCACAGTCTGATAGAAATAGGTCCCCCAAAGCCTGCTTAATTCATAATCCAGGATAAGGATAGAGTTAATTATGTGGATTTCATTGTTATGGGGAACTCTTCAATAAGAAAACTCCTACTAATGTAGGCCAGTCCTTCTCTGCAATTTATAATCTTTGGGAGTGTACTGAGAAGTTAAATGACTTGGCTAGAATCCCACAGTCAGTATGACAGAACTCAGGTCTCCTTGGCTTGGAGATCATATCTCCATCCACTATACCATTTATATAGAAGTCAGACTAATGCATTTGCAGTGAAAACAGTAGAAATCATTATTCTTATAGACATATTGAACCCTTATGGGTTCAATAGCTTATTGAGGTCTATCTTGTTATTCTTAAATATTTAGATTACTATTTTCTGGATAAATGGCATCTCCCTGAATGTGGCAAGAAGATAATGAAAAGGTGTTGAAAATATGTCTCCACTCTCCCTCCCAGGCTTACAATTGCTGAGGGGACCGGAAAGTTCCAATGAATCTTAGAGTAAGGAGCTTGGAAGCAGGAGGAGGAGGAGGTAGATAATGGAGAGATTTGATAAATACTCAGTACTCTTCCCTCTCTCAGTTCCTAGTTCTACTTAAGTCCTGAGACCACACTTCAAGAAGGAAATAAGACTCACTAATCATAGAAATCCTGCCCACAGCATGTCCATAAGCTTCTCACCAATAGTGGGAGGATATTTCCCCCTTCCTTCTTTTTCCTCTCCATGACAGCAAGCAAGCCCCTGACAAGAAGGGATTCCATTCTCCAGCCCTTCAAAGGGATCCCACCCTTGCTTTGCCTACCATTTGACTGTTTGCAGGTTCAGTAGATTCAGAAATTAGAAATTTATAAGCCTTGAAGTGCATGTACATTGACTAAACCATTTGAGATTGTGATTATAAAGGGCAGGGAAGTTAAGTGTTTAGTATATGCATAAAAAATTGGAGAGACTTTTCCCACTGTAAGCCTGGGTCAGTCTCAGTAACAAGTATTTATTAAATATATATATTGTATATCAAGCATTATACTGATCAAGGTCAATAAAAATACAATATGGGGGGAGGATAGATGACACAGTGGATAGAGCACCAGCCCTGGAGTCAAATCCTGAGTTCAAATCCAGTCTCAGACATTTAATAATTACCTAGCTATGTGGCCTTGGCCAAGCCACTTAACCCCATTTGCCTTTCATAAAAAACCTAAAAAAAATAATAAAAAATACAATATGGGCAGAAAAAAAGACAACCCCTGCTCTCAAGATGCTTAAAGTCTAATGAGGGAAGATAATGCATAAAGGAAACTGAAGAGGGGAGGGAAGAAGAGATCTAGCACAGGAGACAGGATAGAAAAAGTCTTAAAGATTCATCAGTGTAGCCTAGAAAGGGAAGAAGACTTCTTTGATCTGAGCTTCTTTCAGTTGGAGATTCTGAGAGTAACTAGTCAATCAAAAATCAGAAGATGAGCTACAGGGGCACAGAGTAATTTCAATATGAGAAATAGTTCAGGGATGGAATGAATGAGCCTCTAAGGGAAAGAAGTCTCTTTGATTTAATAGAGAAAAGTCCTGTGGAGATGAGTCAGGAGGGCAGATTGGAGAGGGATGAAGTAGTCAGAATTTAATTGGATAGCTACCTCGGTGTGCCTGAATCTGGAGCATTGGCTTCACTCCTGTGGGGCCATACTTCATGAGGGTCACTGTCAAGCTGAAATACAACTGGAGGTAGTTAAGATGGGGAAGAAGATTCAAGCTCTTTATATGGAAACAGGGAGGTTTAGCCTGAGGGAAAAAAGAATCCTAGAACTTTGGACTCAGACAAGACCTTTGATTTCATCTGGTTTAAACTCTTATCAATAGCAGAATCTCTGATACAATATCCTAGGCAATAACTATTCAATGTCTGCTTGAACACTACAATTTCTAGAAATATAAATGACTTTGTCCTTCAACTCCTCTTTCCCCAAACCATTCACAAATGGAAAGCTTCTCCATAACTCATAGATCCAACAGGTTTCTGATTAGTCTCACTTTCACATTTTATCAAAGTACTTGGCAATGATGAAGAAATTATTCCCATCATCATTTTCATTCATTTCTTCTTCTTCTTCTTCTTCTTCTTCTTCTTCTTCTTCTTCTTCTTCTTCTTCTTCTTCTTCTTCTTCTCTTCTTTTTCTTCTTCCTTTTTCTCTCCCTCCTCTTTCTCCACTTCCTTTTTTGGATTGGATATCTGATTTCATGAGTATTAAGAACTCCCTTTATAAATGTAATCATGCAGGTGGCTCAGTGAATTGAGTGCTGGGCCTGGAGTCAGAAAGATCTTAGTTCCAATACTATCTTAGATATTCACTTGCCAAGTGACCCTGGACAAGTGACTTAATCATATTTGCCTCAATTTCCTCATCTGTAAAAACAACTGGAGATGGAATTGGAAAACACTCCAGTATCTTTGCCAAGAAAACTTCAAATGAGGTCATAAAGAGTCAGACATGACTGAAAAACAACTAAAAAACAACAAAAACTGTCTTGGAATATAATAATCAAAGAGAGTTGCCTGGGACCCTGAGAGTTTTTTGACTTACCGGGGTCCCACAATCAATCATGGTAGGACTTGAAGCCAAATCCTTCTAATTCCAAAGCTGATTCTAACTATGGCACCACTGAAAGATTTTATTTTTTACAAGCAAATTAATTATATAGGTATAATTATTAGATGTATTTGAATACTATCTAATATAATTAGATATAATTGGTGATAACAATAGTTGATATTTATATAGTATTTTAAAGCTTGCAAAGTGCTTTATATATTTTGTGATGTATAAAAAGTGTGAGAGATAACATTTCTGAGTAATTAATCATTTTATTAATCATGCTTTCAGATAAGTAGTAAAAAGGAGTCAATGGTACTCTCAATTGCTAAAGACTCCTTGTGGAACCCATTCAAGGCTGATATGACCTTGGAAGAATAGGTTTTCCTGAGACTGGCAATCAACTCTGATTAGTTAATAAGTAATCAAAGAATTAATATTATAGAGAGAGTAGACCTCTTCTAATGAGGACCTGGGGGACATGACTTTGATCACTCAGGCCTGTCTGTCTAGAACACAAAGGGCTGAATTTCACACAAATTATGAAATTCTCTATAAGTTTCTCTAGTTGAGTGGAGTCTCTTAGCCAGATTCTAAAGGCATATATCCTGGGGATTTGGGCAATCTCATTCATTAACAATGTCCTTTAGAGACTGAATAATTTGCAAGCTTCTGAAAAAAATCCTTGTCCTAATTCAATAATTGTTAATATAAGAGAAAAATAATCATTTTTCTCAATATGCTTCTCATTTGATCCCTACAACAATCCTGGGGGCATTGAGAGGTTAAGTGACTTGCCTGGGTTCACACAGGTAGGGAGTATCTGGCCTTGCATGCCAATTATCTCTTCATCTAACCGCCCAAATGTTTTCATAGGGCTTGATTATTGTTTTCAAACATTAGAAGGGCTGCTATTTGGAAGAGACTTGTTCTGTTCAGTCCCAGTGGAGCAGAGGCTGGGAATTATAGGGAAGGCAGATTTTGACTCAATAACAGAAAGAGCTTCTGAATAATTAGAACTGCCCCAAAATGAGATAATATTTGTAAAGTACTCAACATAGTGCTTGGCTTAATTTCTTCTTCCCTTTTCCTATCACCAGAGGTCAAGGGAAATCTCAATAGATGTCTCTTGTCATGGATGTGTTGCAAAGAAAACTTCTACCTCCAATAGAGGTTGAACCACATAACCCCAAAGACCCCTTTCAAATTTGAGGTCTTCTAGGAGATCCTCCTGTACTTAAAAATGAAAAGCTTCTAATGCTCTCCCTTATACTTCCTTATACTCTTCTTTTTCCTAGGTGTACTCCAGATCTCCAAACCCAGAGGATCCATTCAAACCCTTGGACACCGAAGTGGTCGTGCAGATCTTTGACTCTGAGCCAATCTCAATGACTGTACCTGCAGAGATTCCCTGGGATGATCCTAAATTCATGGAGATTGTATCAGAGAAAGCTCTTCAGAAATACAAAGAGAGGAATCTGTGAGTCAAGAGGGCAGGAGATGCTTCTAGCCATTCCTGGTGGTCCCTGTTATTAATCTGGATCTTAGGTCACTTCATCCAATCCCTTAATTGTATAGATGAGGAAAAAAAAGATCAAAAAGTGATATACCCAAGGCAAGACAGGTAGTAAGTACTGAGATTTGAACTCAGGACCTCTGATTCTAAATCCAGTATGCTTTCATCTCACCATGCCATCTTAAATAAAAATGGAGTATTGTCCATTTATGAGATTTGCTGTGCTGTGGAGGCCCCTTAGCTCAATTCAAAAATGAAGAAAAATTTACTATCCTCTTTTTCCTTTTACTTGCTAGCTAAAGTTATAAAGAGACTTTTCTTTTTAAATTCAGTTTTCTTTAAAATGTTTTATGTGTTTTAGTATATATATATATATATATATATATGCATATACATAGGTGTATGTATATATCTATATATACCTTTACACCTTTACACCCAAAAGAATTCTTCCCATACCAACCACCCCCAAGAAAATCACAGAATAAGGGATAAAAGGTGAGGGTGAGGGGAATGTAAAAGCATCAATAGACTTGAAAGAATATGCAATATTATATACCTGCAAAAAAGGAAAGTGAGTTCATTTTCTCATCTTTTCTCTGTGCCAAGCTCGGCCATTCTAATTGCCTACTATTCAACTGGTTAGGTAAAAGAGACATGAAGAGAAGAGGCTAATCTTTGAAATCATTGTATATATCACTTATTTCATGCCACAGCAGTTCAGATGTATTCTCATATGTCTGTGAATTCTTTATATGATCCATTGTAATGGAACAATAATATTCCATCATTTTCATGCATTGCTGGTAGATTGATTAAGCACTTCCCCAATTAGTGGAGCCTTATCTTGTTTAGTGGAACTTACTTGTTCCTCACCTAGTTAAAGGATGTTAATTATCTGTAGGGTTATTTGAGAACTCATCAACACTTTCTCAAGATACATTTTTCTTCTCTTTCTTTTCCTCAGAGGAAACCAGATCGTGTGAATGGTGCTTCCCCCACCATCTGGCTGACAGAATGTAGATCCCACAGCTTTCCCAAGAGGTTCTTGCATGCTACCTAATCACCAAGGTCAAGTGGGGGCATAATGGAGACCTTGGTCCAGTATAAGTCCCTTTCACACCCCACCATCTGCCTGCACTTCCCAGATTTCACACTGTTAACACCTGTACTTTGCTGCTGTAAGGAGACACCTACCTCCTTGAACAACTAACTCAATAAACTAAACCTGATATAGATGACTTGGATCTCTTTTATATTTTCCCTTTTGGGGGATGAGGCATGGGGATGGGAAGCAGTTATGCTCATTGAGAACAAAGCTAACCTTCAACGCAAACATCACAGTGGTCCATAAGAGCAGTCCAAAGAAGTGACCATAAGTAATCATAACAGCTATGAAAATAAAGTAAATTGAGGGACACCAATAGATTGATTGATGTTTGTCCTTTGTTCTCAAAGAAGACCATGACATCAGGGAGGTGATGCCTTGACATACAATCGAATTGGATTTGAGGGAGGAGGTTACTGTGCTAAGTCACCAACCTCACTATTTCCTCCAGAGTCATCTTTTGGAAGTAAAGGTAATATAAGGATTTATATATGTCCAGATATGGATCAGGATGACTGGAGAGTCTTTTAAAAGCTAGATCTTTCCTGTCACATTTGACTGAGGTTATGCCTTTCAAATATTCAGGTTAAATAAAAGAGACATGAAGAGAAGAGGCTAAGAATGACCACTTCCAAAAAAAAAATTAAATTGAGAGGATAAGACCCTCAGGGTTTCTCAATGATCATGAAAAGCATCCTTTGCATAGTCCAAAAAATCAGTCTAGGGGGAAAGACCTTCAGGGTTTCTGGCCAGTAAATAAAATCCCTTCTGACTCCAAAATGCTCTGATTTCAATGCTTCTACACTGGACAATAATATCTAACATTTATGCAGTGCTTTCAAGTTTGCAGAGTGCTAGGTTGGGTGGAGTAATTGATTAATGAAATCAATATTCACTGTTACACACATACATGACAGCATTTAATTCTCACAATAACTCCAAGAAGTATTATTATTATCCTTGTTTTACAGATAGAGAAATTGAGACTAAAAGAGACAAGGTGATTTGCCCAGGGTTACACATTGTAGACATCTGAGACAGGATTTGAACTTGTATCCTCCTTGCTCCAATTACAGTACTTGCTTTATGCATTAGATCAAAGTTTGTGTCAAATTAACTTCATGAAAAATGAAGCTAATTATTCATCTGAATTATGTGCATAAAAATTACAGAGGTGGGCCAGTTAAGTGGCACAGTGGAATCAGGAGGACTTGAGTTTAAATCTAGCCTTAGACCCTTGATACTTACTAACTGGAACCTGGGCAAGTCACTTTACCTCAAATGTCTTGCCAAAAAAAGAATCAGAGGTATTCTCATGTAATGAAATAACAATTCAATGGAGTGTATTTCTTCCCCATTCCCCTATCACCACAGTTCAAGGGGATGCTGGCTAGATAACTTGCTATGGATGTTGCAGAGAAAGTTTATATTTTTGATAGGGTCTAGTAAAGCAAATAAACAGGTAGCCATGGTATGCTGTGCGATTGGTGGCACCAGTAGGACTTTCTTGCATGAAGATTATAATCCTTACTACAGGTAGCATAGCAGTTCACTTTTCCTTGGAAACACTTTCAGGACTGTGATTCTGGGGATTCCTTCCACCATTAAGCTTCCATTCTCTTCCCACATCCTGGAATTCTGAATTTCTCCTGAAGAGCCCTGGTTCCATACTCATTTGTTTCCAGGAAATTTTATTATCTTCTTTCTTTGACCTCAATATTTATAATGTTTAGTACAGTTGGACTGACACATGTCACCAGAATGTAATATTATTGAACATATCCTTCAAGGCCCATTCATTTCTACAAAGTACTAAAATTTGTACATTAAGAATAAGGAATAGAAGACTGTCCCACTTCAGACATGTATTAAGAATGTGAATACTGGTTAAGTCAATCAACTAGTGTCCCAGGGAGTTCTCTAAGATGGTAAGAGACAGACAACTTCTTGCTGTATTAGTAAAGGGAATTTCCACACATAGAGTTCCTCATATCAAGGCAAGCACACATTGCCCCCTATCCCCATCTCATCAGTTGTCAAATTCCCTTCATGGCATCTTTTGGACATGCCCCTTTTCTCCTCTGATGCTGCCATCATCATAGTGCAGGCCCTAATCACTTGTTGCAATAACCTGAGGATAAGTTTGCCTCTCTCTCTCTAAAGTCTCATCCTGCTCCAGTCCATCCTTCATTCTTCCACCAAAGAAATCTTCCTAAAACTCAGATCTGCCCATGTTGCCCCATCCCCCTACTCAATAATAATAATAATAATCCAGTGTTACTAATACTCCAGTGGTACCCAGTCCCTATTAGGATCAACTACAAAATCCTCAGGGATTCAAAGTCCTTAGGAACCTAGCCTCTTCTTACCTTTCCCTTCTTTCACCTTACTCCTTCCAAGGTGTCCCCCAGGCCTTGAATTCTTTCCTTCATCTTTCTCCTCTTTACTACCTGCCTCCTCTAGCTTCCTTCAAGTTCCAAGTAAAATCCTATCTTCTCAAAAAGTCTTTCTCAGGCTCCTTAATCTTAGAAATTTCCTTCAAACTTCTTATCCCCAGTTTATTTATACTTGTTATCTTCTTCTCCATTAAAGGATGAACTCTGGGAACCAGGGCTGGGTTTTGTTTGCTTCTTTTGCCTTTCTTTGCATCTCCAGAAACTTAATAAAATAAATGCAAGTTGACCATTAACAAAAAAAAAAATAGAAAACCTGTACAAATTCTACATATTTGTAACAAGACCTAAATGAATTTTAAATCTTACATCACCTTGATTTCTGAATATATCACTCACCCCTTCCTATTGAGAGGGTTTAGACTCTGACAAATTGAAACCTGGGTAAGACCTTAATTTAGAAAGGCCAAGTTGCCATTTGACCTTTGTCTTGCCACTGAATTCCAATAACTCTGGAGGATGAAACTGATGACTTTGTGCAAATTTACCCCACTTGCATCCAATTCATGTGCAAGTCTTGGAGAATGAAGGATAAACAACAACTTGTAACAGAAAAAAAGGAAGAAAACAGAAGGAAACTAATCTCACCAAGTCTGATAGTATACTACAGTTTTAAGCACTCAAATCCTCCTTTTTCAATCACCAGAAAGGAGGATCCTACATTTTTTCATCTCTTTTCTAGCACCAAACTTGGGTGATTTTAGTTAATACAGAATTCAGATTTGTTTTACAAAGCCTACATTGAAACCATTAGGTCATATAATAGTCTATTGAAGATCAAAATTGCATTTAATGTTTAAAAACAAAGAGTAGATTATCACTTTGTAAGACCAACTGGGGGTTGAAGTTGAATGAGCTTAGTTTAGGATTATTTTATTTCATAATTGCAACAAAGTTTATATATATAATATATGCAACAATATAATATAAAATATAGTATCTATATTTCATGATATGAGAATAGTATAAGAAGTTTAGAGATTTGGTTGAGGGAAGGGTAGTAGGAAAATGATTGTCATCCCCTTTCAGTCTTTTCCTTCCATTTCCTTTGATTTGTATAGTCCACCCTTAACAGTCAAAGGTGAAAAGAAGATTTTTCTCACCCTAAGTCAAACATTTAGACTTAGAGACTTTAGGTGGTAGCCAGAGAAAAATAGCAAAAGGATAGAAATAAAACGGATTAAGATGTTTATGGGCTTTTTGAATTAATTGGTTGAGGTCTATATCACAAGAGATCTAAGGTTTCATTGAAATTAAAAATCTACATTTTAAAAGTTGGCAGTTCCTTCCCCTGGGGAGGCCACAATATAGATGAATATCAATAGGTGGCAACAGAGAGCAGCATCAGGGAAGATATCAAAAGAAGGAACCACCTTAAGGTGAAGAGCTCATCAGAGATATCCAAAAGAGGGCAGTGACACATCGCTACAGCTCTGAAACTTCAGAAGCAATGCACACTCCCTGGTCATATTTTTAAGTGTTCTTTGAAAATGTTTCTTAATTGGGCATGTTCCCTGGATTTGTTCCCTTTCTCATTAATTACTTAGTCATCTACAGGAGAATGTTTTCCATTTTCTTTATGGAGGAGGGCAGTGGGAAGGTAATGGGGAACATTCTTGTCACTTATTTTGCTAATCTATTAGATGAAAAGGGCAGTTTGATGGCACAGTGAATAAAGTGCTGGGCCTCGAGGCAGGAAGACCTGAGTTCAAATCTGACCCTGGACACATACAGCTGTGTGACCCTGAACAAGTCACTTTACCCTGTTTACTTCAGTTTCCTCACCTGTAAAATGAGTTGGAGAAGAAAATGGCAAACCACTCCAATATCTTTGCCAAGAAAACTCCAAATGGGGTCATGAACTATCTTATTTGACTATACAAGGACTAAATGTCTTATGCTTTGAACTAGATCATCTTCTTTATTTTCAAGTAAAATACACACATTGGTGGGGGTTCATGAGTTATACGTTATATGAGTTATATGAGTGGATATTGTAGATACACAATGGATTTTAAGACTGGAGTAATTTTCTGTGGTCCTATGTATGACAAAGGACCCTAAGTCTTAACAACTAATATGCCTTAATGGTGATAGAGAACCATTCACAAGAATCACTATAATTGAATTTGGAGTTAGAGGTCCTGGGTTTGAAGCCTATTTACTATCTGTAGACCACTTTCTTAACCCCTGTGAATAGCAGTTTCTTTTTTTTTTTTTTAGGTTTTTTGCCAGACAAATGGGGTTAAGTGGCTTGCCCAAGACCACACAGCTAGGTCATTATTAAGTGTCTGAGGCTGGATTTGAACTCAGGTACTCCTGACTCCAGGGCCAGTGCTCTATCCACTGCACCACCTAGCCACCCTGCAGTTTCATCTTTTAGAAAATGAGGTGGTTGACCTAGTGTATCACAGAGGTCTCTTCCTACTTGGAATCTATAGAATCATAAACCCACTCCAATACCTCTGGAATCTGTTATTCCATCAATAGTCCTTCCTATCATGGTAGGATCTGTCAGAGTATAAACCTTCCTAGAATTGTCTCAGTTCTAACTTCCAACTGAAATCTCTTATTTGAATTGTTTCTGCCATTAGAATGAGAACTCCTTGAGAGCCGGGACTGTGGCTGCTTTTCTCTTTGTCTCTTCAGTGTTTAGTTAAGCATAGTTTTACACAAAGTAAAAACTGAATAAAATGTTCCTTCATTCATTAATAACCTTCAAATTTTCACAGTCAAATTTTCAATGCAATCTGAGTTCTAATGTCCATTGGTATGGGAGGGAAATGTTATTTCCTGCAATGAGGAGAAGCAGGAGGTTAGGACTAAAGGATGATCACCACTCTGCTCTCAGAAATATATGTATATATATATATATATATACATATATATATATATATGTATATATATATATATTATTAGACTAGGGGATATGGTTTTCTGGTTCATGTTAAACTTCTGATGACTGTTCATTTATGAGATTAATAGAGCTTTAAGCTTTATATCCAAGGCTTCACTCTCTTGCCATCAAATGCCTATTCCACAATGAACACATAGAGCATTTATTCAAGTCAGTAGTATAACAGTAATGAGAAAAAATTATACATTTCTTGTTGTTCAGTCATTTTCAGTCATGTCTGACTCTTCATGACCCCATTTGGGGTTGTCTTGGCAAAGATACTAGAGTGGCTTGCCATAAACCTGTCCATCTTGGATAACCCAGCAAAGCATAGCTCATAGTTTCATTCAGCAGGGCAAGTCACTCCCCCCATGAAAAGGCAATGTTTCAAGAGGGGATATAAATATTAGACATTAGCTACTATTTTTAGTTATCACCATAAAATAATAGTTCATCAGCAGTTTAACTATTTGATTACTATCTATAAGCATATTCTCTGAAAAAAATCATATATGTATGTATATATGAGGACACCTCTGCAGGGGGAAGAGAAAATTTATTTCTTTTTCTCCCTCTACTCACATCAGCCATGTAGCTTTGAAAGGGAATATTGGACCAAGAGGAGATATTATAACCAATGGGGAGCATAGACATTATCCCAGATACAAAGAGAGAATCCCTGAAAGAGGGAAGGACTTCAATTTTGAATTTTGTAAACCAAGTGAACTGGCTATAGACTCAAGAGAGGAGCAGGGGCAGCTAGGTAGTAGGGGATAGAGCATCAGCGCTGGAGTCAGGAGAACCTGAGTTCAAATCCATCCTCAAAATCTTAATAATTATCTACTGTGTGACCTTGGGCAAGTCACTTAATCCCTCTGCCTTGCAAAACAAAACAAAACACACAAAAAAGAGAGGAGCAGACCCTGGGAGCCCAGCTGAGAAACCCACCAAACAGAGATACTATAGCCAAAGAGGACACCAAAAGGAAGATTCTAGGCCTTACCATAGAAGCTGGGAATTGACACATGTATATCCTACATAGATATGTCATTAACATCATACTCTTAAATTTGAGCCATTCTTCCCATTAATATTGTGTGTATTTGTGGGAGAGGTACCCCAGAATAATGAGGAAATGAGATTTTTTTTTTAACCTACTCTTTGTATTGTTATTTTAGTAAATTCCTTGGCTAAAAAGTAAATAGTAGAAGGTGATAAGAATTGCATCTTGAAGGCAATAGGGATTCCAAGAGGCAGAGGTGAGGAGAGAGAACACAGAGGTCAGAGGTGAAATATGTATGAGGAATAGAAGTTAAGATAATTTAACTGGAATTCAGAGTGGGTGTGAGAAAGTAATAATTAACTAAAATGATTATTAATGGGAAGCACATCAATGGAGGTTCATATACCTCAGATCCCCTTGTTCTAGAACTCAGGTAGCTACATGAGTGTGTGTTTTAGTTGTAGGAGGAGTTCAGGAGGGAATTACATATTTATATGATGTACATGTTATATAAATATACATACACTACACACACACACACACACACACACACACACACACACACACACAAAAAACCCTGATCTAGACACAGTCCTACACCACTTTCTGGGAATTGTTCACTATTTATGTTTAGTTATTAGACTATACTAAAAAGTATAATACTTTAAGGGCATCTTATAAATGAGTCCATATTTTAAGGAATTGTTCTTTGGGAAGGGAAGCAGAGGAAGATAACCTGGGAAATATAGGTGGCATAAAAATGAAAGATAATAATAAAAATTTATTTATTTGTTTATTTAGTGTCAGTTTTTCTTTTTTTAAATAAAGAAAATTTGTAACATTCATTTTTAAAAAATCTAAGTTCCAAATTTTTTCTCTTCTTCCCTCACCTCTTCCCCTCCCCCCCAAAAATTTATTTTTAAAAAGAAAAAGAAGTAAGGAATATGAAAAATATGAAGAAGTATACTATAGGAAGGTTTATATAAAATGATGCAGAGTAAAATATAAGAAGGAAGAAAATAAAACAATAACAGCAAAATAAATGAGAAAAACAAAGGAAAAACATAAAAACCTCATTCCAGTGTTTAGTGTTGAAACCACTGACTACTGCTTCCTACTTAATATTCTCTCCTCCTTTGGTTTTCATGATCAGTCTGTCTGACTGATCCTTCTCGGTCCCCTATGTGGAAATGTTATCCATGTCTTGCCCTATGAGTGAGTGTATAACAAGGCTCTCTCCTGGACCCTTTTCTCTTTCTGAATCTTTTTGGTGATTACATTAGCTCCTTTGAGTTCCACTAGTATCTCTATACAGATAAATCTACAAATTTAACTGTGATTTTTCCTGAGCTACAACCACAGTCATGGTCATAGATACAGGAGAGAACTTGGTGGCCTTATGGTCCAGTTCTCTTATTTATAGGAACTTACTCAAGACCAAACAGATGGTATAAGCAACAAAATTGGGTTTCAAACCCAGATAGTCTGACTCCAAATTCAGATTTCTTTCTGCTGTACTATGTTGCCTCACCAATTGCCTGTCAGGCATCTCCACTTGGATATTCCAGAAGCATTTCAAATTCAAGTTTTCTCAAAAAGAAAAATACTCTTCCTCTCTCTTATTTCTACTGAGTGTCCCACCTTTCTTTCTGACACCTTGATTTACAATCTCTGAAACATCTTTAATTCTTCCTTCCCTATCATTCCCCTAAATCTAGGTGTCAAGTCTTACTGATTTTACTTCTACAACAGCTCACCTTCCTTCTATTTACACAACTACCACTAAGTTCAGGTCTTCAGTAGCTCTCACTTGTACTTTTGCATCACTCTCCTAACTGGTCTCTCTTTATCCAGTCTTTTCCTTTTCAGCTCCTTTTCCTTTTTCAAGGACTCCTTCCTCCATCATTTATCCACCCATTCTCCATTCTTTACAACTGCCAGAATGATATTCCTAAAGTATAGACCTGACTATGTCACTATTCTGTTGAAGAACTTTCTATGGTTCCATATATGTGAGGATTAAGATTAATCCTGTGTCATTTTCTTATTAATCATATTTACAATTAATTTTGTTCCGTAACTGCTTAAGTCATGGTTCTTTTTCTTTGAATTTAGAGTTCAGATGATCTGTAATGTGTTAAATTTAAAAATTTAGCCCCTCTTGACTCAAGGAATTTTGCTAACCTTGGAAAGTGTATGTGAAAGAAAGGGATTTGGACCCAAAATCTTTATTCCACCAACCTATCCTTCTACGATGTCTGGTTTGCTGTCCAAAAAGTCTGGGCTACTATCTCACACCTGGACTCAAACAATAAATACTTCTTAGTCTCATGAGAGAACAAAGGGAGTTGTTATAGCCCCTATTACTAGACTTCTATCAATTATGTTGTTCCCCTCATCTCAGCTCTGTAATCAATTGTGTTGTTCTGAATTCCATGATGTCATCTATTCTTTTCTGTTCTTTGTGCTATACTTCCCAGAGCCCATATAAGGAGAACTGAACTCTTACTAGGTTTCTTTGGCATATATGAAGGCAAACCCTCAATCTATTTATTCATAAGCAAGTGGATTGAATTTGAATGAGAATGCAAGGAAATCAGGGTTAAGTGACTCACCCAAGGTCACACAGCTAATAAGTCTCAATTGCCTGAGGTAGGATTTGAACTCAAGTCTTGACTCCAGGGCTGGTGCTCTAGGATGCCTGTGCTAATAAATGTTATCTTGCCTGGAGATCTGCCTCAGTTTATCCTTTTGTTAAATTCTAAGTGTGACAGACAAAATACAAACTGTTTTGTTTACTATTTTAAAATTCACTTTACTATAGTTTCAACTTTTCTTTCCAGGTTAATTCCATATTGCTCCTCCTCCACACACATTCTAAATTCCTATTAAGTTTCCTTAATTGCTATCCCCCACACACTTTGTTCTGTCTCTTTGGGTCTTTGTGTGAGCTGTTTTTCTTGCCTGCAATGTTCTTCTTCCATTTGCTTCTTGAAACCCCTACTGTTTTGGGGCTTTTTTGGCAAGGCAATGGGGTTAAGTAGTTTGCCCAAGGCCACACAGTTAGGTAATTCTTAAGTGTCTGAGGTCGGATTTGAACTCAGGTACTCCTGACTCCAGGGCTAGTGCTCTATCCACTGAGTCACCTAGTCGTTCCCCCCTGCTACTGTTTTTTAAGGTTCGGTTTGTATCCTCTAGTAGATGACCTTTAATGCACCTTCAGAGTTTGAGATGTTGTGATACTCTAAGTAAAACATGGGGAAATTTTGCTTCCTCTACCTTTCTGGACTTCATTTTCCCATCTGAAAAATAATAGAATTGACCTAGAAGATGATGATAATGGATGCTGATAAGATTTTTATAACAATTAAAGGTTTATAAAGTGCTCTATGTATATTATATTTCCTTACAAATACAAGGTGGGTACTATCATTACCTGCATTTTAAAGATGAATAAACTGAGTTAGAGAGGGATTAAGCTACTTAGTCTGATATCTTGCAGTTCTTCATCCACTTAGTAGCAGATGAGTTATTCTTTTTCTTTCCTATCAAAGAGTTCTGGTGTTTCCCCCACTGTCATGTCTCAGGAACTGATTCTTTCTTGCATCTGGTCTCCTTCAATCACATTTATGAGATCTGTTTAGATGTACAGCCAAATTTTATTAAGAGTGTAGCAGAATTTCAAGGGCAAAAGCTCTTCCAAGGTACCTAGTGCCCACTGTGTAGACCACTGTTCCAAGGTTCTTTCCAGTTCTAAAAGTTGGGTGGTGCTAATTGCCTTTCCCTATTTAATATTCCTCTATGTGATCAAACAATAGACTGCATTTCACACTCTCTGAAATATCCAGTCCTGTGGTTTGCCTCTAGTACAATCACATTTATCCTTCTCCCTCTTCATTTCCCCATTCCCTTCACTGCTTTTCATCCCTCTTCCAATACAGCATAGCATGTTAGAAGATCATAGGAACCTTAGGGTAACCTCTCCCATTTTATTTATGTATTTATTTATTTATTTTTGAATTTTCCCCCAACCTCACATCCCTCCTCCCACCCTCCATAGAAGGCAGTCTGATAGTTTTTATATTGTTTCCATGTTATATATATTGATCAAAATTGAATGTGTTGACCTCTCCCATTTTACAGAGATAAGGAAGCTGAGACCCAGAGAGATGTCTGGCCCAAGGTTACATCATAATAATCAAGACAATACTGTGACCCAAATCTTGTGACTCCAGGTTCAGAACTTTCCACTTTATCATGCAGTCTCACTGAGGTCTACTCTCCCTGACCATATATTTATTGTTCTATTGTTCTATTGTTATTGTTCTATTGACCTTTGTATTTGTTGTTCAGTCATTTCAGCAGTGTGAGGAATATGGAGGTGTTTGGGTTCCACAAGAATGTGAAGGGAGAGTGTTAGTTTACATTACAAAGACTGTGGTCTGCCTATATTGCCTATGGGCCGTTATATGAGTTAAGACAAAAGACAGCTTTAACTTGATCAAAACCTGAGATTAGGTGAGGTCTGCTCTACCTAGTTCTGAGTTAACCTAGGGTCTGTGTCCTTCTCCTTTGCACATGCTCAAAGGGGTAGCTATTCTTGCTCATTAGTATAATGAACAAGATGGGGAAAAATGTATGGGGATGAATATATCAATTAAATTTGTGACATTTGCATTTAGAGGGAAGAACAAAGTCTTTCAAAGTGCATATAAGACTTAACATTTCCAGGATTTGATACCCCCCTCCCCTTGAAAGAGGTGTGCCATTAAGTAAGATGTCTTCATTAAAAAAAACATTTTAATCACTCTGGACTAAGTATTAATGAACAATTTATAATAGAAGTGTCTGTATTTACTTTGTATTTCTCCCCTGTCTCCACCATGTCCTAGAAGCAAACATCTTTTTTTGATGTGGAATTCAATCAATAGACAGTGGAGGTCTCATATATTGACTTGTATTAATTCTGTCTGGAGGAACCCATCACACTTGGTCTACTCTCAAAAATTGGCACAAATTCAAAACCTTCTTTGGTCTAACGTCCACTTAACAACAGATCACATGAGGTCCCAATGATGATTTTTTTAAAATTTTTCTTTATCAGTCTAATAGGGTCAGCTAGTAAAGAGCAAAAATCATATAATTAAAAAGAACAGCAAAATAAATGACAAACAATATTTCCCTCATATACTTGAGAAATTACTCTTCTGATAGATTTTCAAATTGCATTTGATAGAGAGCTATATACATCAGAAATATATATGGCCAGGGACAAAATGGGAAAGGATTATGAATAGCCAGAGCAACTTATACTTCTAGAACTGTCTCCCAGTCTCTCTATTTCTAACTTCATTATAACCTTCTCCTCACATTTGCTAAGGTCAACCAACACTACTATCACTGAGGTATAGGTTGCAATATTATTGAACTGTACAATTCTTTGCTCTATCTTATCATTGATAGTCTTCACCTGTTCTTTTCCATATGGGAAGAATATATCAGCTTTTTTCTAGCTCACAGTCCAAAGGGCTCCTTCATCTATTTGTGATTCAGATCTAGCCCATATGAAGTCAACAAAATAAGTTCTTAGCAATTGTTGTCTTGGATCTTTTTGCCTAATGACTTAATCTTTAAAAATTTCTTTCAACTCCATTCCACTTCCACCCTGCCCATCATGATCTATACAAATCTTTTCTCAGGGACAAGACTGAAAGAGACTTGATGGGACTAAATATCCTTTGTTCTACCTCTCAAGGGTAGTCTCATTAAACTTCTTTTAGCTTCTGATTTCCCCACATTATTATATAACTCTTCACCTCTTTTTAATTTCTCCAAAATAGATTGTAAATTATTCCATGGTGAGGGCCATATCTTCTTTTTATTCTCCAGTTACCCTTTATTCATTCTTTCAAAGTACCCTAGATCAGGCACAAACTGAAAACAAGGCAAAAAAGGAAAAAAGAAAAATCCAGAATGTTGTGCAAAGGAATTCAAAGTCAATAGTTATATCTTTAAATTATAGGGGAAACCAATTTGACTCCAAGTTCAAAATTTTCCACTTTATCATGCTATTCATATGACCATTCAATCCAAAAAGGTAACATTTAGGGATGCTGAGAATGTTAAGACTTCTAAATCTCTAAAGTTTACCTAGAAATAGAAAAGTTGTAGGCACTAGATTCAAATGCAGGCAAAGCTCTGGTACAGAAAGTCAGAGTTCAGCTCCCTGGCCCTTGGTGCAAGAATCTTGGGACAATATCCCCTATCCCCTAGCAACAGAATTCAACTTTATTTTTAATTAATTAATTGATTGATATTTTCCAAATATATGGCTTTCAACACCCTTCCCTCCCAGCCGTAAGACAGCAAGAAATCTGATATAGGTTATATATGCCTAATTATGTTATACATATTTCCATATTAGTCATGCTATGAAAGAAGAATCAGAACAAAAGGAAAAAATGAGAAAGAAAAATAAAACAAATTTCAAAAAATGAAAATAGTATGCTTTGAACTTCATTCAGACTCATAATTCTTTCTCTGGATGGGGATGGCATTTTCCATCACAATTCTCTTAGAATTTTCTTTGAGAAAAGTGCTCAACTTTAGAAGTCATGAAAAAGATTGGAAAATGAGCTAAAAACCCCAAAAAACTCTGACTATAGAAAGTTACTATGATGACAGGGAACATTGAAATATCAATTCAAAAGAGTACAATAATGTCAAAATACTTGCATGTGAAGCCTCAAAGAATTGGTCTCAAATCCAAGAAATTCTCCTGAAGAACTCAAAAAGAATTTTAAAAATCAAATAATTTGGGGAAAGAGAAGAGAATGATGCAAGAGAATCACGAAAAAAGTCAACAGCTTAGAAACAGAAAATAACTCCTTAAAAAGTAGAATTGACCAAATAGAAAAAAGGAAGTACAAAAACTCACTGAAGAAAATAGTTCCTTAAAAATTCAAGAATGGGGGTAGCCAGGTGAAGCAGTGGAGTCAGAAGGACCTGAGTTTAAATCCAGTCTCAGTCACTTAATACTTACTTAGCTCTGTGATCTTAGGCAAGTCACTTAGCTCCACTGCCTTGCAAAAAACCCCTAGAAAATTAGAGTTGGGGAAAATATAAGCTAATGACTCTATGAGACATCAAGAATCAAATAAACCAAATCAAAAGAATAAGAAAATATATGATACTTTATTGGAAAAACAATTGGCCTACAAAATAGATCTAGAAGAGATAATTTAAGAATTATTGGACTACTTCAAAGCCATGATCCAAAAAAACCCCTGTATAACATCTTTCAAAAAATTATCAAGAAAAACTTACCCTAGACCCTAAAGGTAAACTAGTTACTGAAAAAATTCACTGACCACCAAAACAACTTTACAGTTGATTTGATAACTCTGCAGGGAAAAAAAAGAGTTGGAAGTAGGGTTTGGAGAAAATGGAAAGTAACTGGGCAATAATAAAATGGCTAGAGTGCATAGCTAGCTATACAGATGGATGGGATGTAAAGCATTTTTTAATCTCTTCTGCGACTGGCTAGATGGGTCTAGGCAAATTTAGACTTACTCGCAATGGCTTAGTTCTACTATATTTCAATAAACCAAGTACAGATGAAGAGTGTGTGAGACCTAGTACTGAGCTTCCAATGAAATCTCTATTTATTACCATACTGCCTCACTCCATTGAGTTTTCCCTAGGGTCCTGAGTTCCTCAGTCTCCCTATATTTTTCTTATGATGGAGAACATATAATTCATCAGAACCAGCATGTCACTTTCTGGCCATTTTTTAAGCCATGCCATCATGTGTGTATGTTTGTATATATATATATATATGTGTGTGTGTGTGTGTGTGTGTGTGTGTGTGTGTGTGTGTGTATTTACATATATATGACTTTATATAGAGAGATATGTGACAACTATATAAATGGAAAAATTCCTGGAAGGATGTAGAATCCTGGGCAATGGAAAAAAATAGTGAATACTTTGGAGAACAGATAATGAAAAGTTGTGGGTCGAGTAGAATAGAGTACTTTATACCTTGTCAGACATAAAGTTTGTAAATGTTTTGTTTAATTGTTTTTCTTTGATGCAAGGGAGGATTCAGTCTGAAAAGAAGTGTATGCGGAGGAATGATATAGAGACAAAAAAAGACATCAATAATGCATTTTAATAAAAGATTGCAAAAAATAATAAGTTTAAGGGAAGAAGCCAGGCTGATAAGTATAAGATTGAAGAAAGGCATATGATTGAAAGTGTATAATGCTTATAATAATTATTTAAGTCCTTACTTGTTCATTCCTTCAACAAGTCTTTATAGAAGGCCAGGTACTGTGCTAGGAAGATAACATAAAAAAGAAGAAAAGAGAAAAAAAAAAGAGGAGGAAGAAAAATAAGAATTGGAAGAAGAAGAGCAAAAAGGAGAAAGAGAAGAGAGAGCAGTAGAGGGGAAGGAGGAGAATAGGTAGAAGGTGTATAAATAAAGAGGAGAAAGAGGAAGAGAAATAGTTCCTTTCCTGCCCTCAAAGTAAGGGGGTGGTGTTTGGAATTCATCTGAAACAGTCGATTATTTCATTATTAATAAAAAGAAATGAGGTCACTGCTGGTAATGCTATCATGGTCTTTCTAACCTGACTGGTATTGCAACAACGAGTATATTTGCACAGAAGGGAAGTTCACTTGGAGGTGAGATCTTTATCTATTGTATTTAGGTGCAATTTGACTAGGATAATGAGCCTCTTGGACTAGTTCTGAGTTGTCACATTTTAGGAAAAGATATTGATAAGTTGTAGGGGAATCTGGTTGGTGAAGGAATTAGAGTTCATGCCATAGTCAGTCCATTTGAAGAAACTGGGGATGGGAGGCAGCCTGTTGCAGTGAGAACATTGAATTTAGAAAGTGAACCCATGTTTCAGTTCTGGCTCTATAACATACTACCTATATAATCTTGGACAAGTTACTTTCACTTCTCTGGGCCTCAGTTTACTCATCTATAAAATGATGAATGGGATCAGACTACAAATCCCAACTCTAAATCTCTGATCTTATAGTTAGGTCCAGGGAGAAGAAAAGACTGAATATTTAGAAGGTGGGGAGGACATGAGGACTACCTTTAAGTATTCGAAGGATTGTCATTTAGAAAATAGAAAACCTTTTCTGCTTGAAGGAAGAATTATGGGAGGAAACTGCAGAAATGATGATTTCCATTCCATAGAAGAAAGAAGTTCTTAATCATTAGAATTGTCCAGGGTGCCCCTGGACCCTCCCTGTGGATTATCATGTAGAAGATGGATAGAGTAACTAATTTTTGGAGATTCTACAGAAGTAAACTGATATTTGGAATTCTATAGATCTGAGATTTAGTCTAGTATTGATGATGGGAAATTGGTGGTATCACCATAAAGATGAAAGTTCTTTGAAAGTGAAAAACTCAAGACTAGCCCTGGAGTTGGAAAAACTCAGAATTTTTATTTTACAAACCTGCAAAATTCACAGATGAATTTTTTTCCTGGAAAGACAATAAGTTGCTTGAGGACAGGCTGAATAACAAAGGTCTAGAGAAAGGAAAACAGCTATAAGAGATGGCTGGGCTCAGGCTCTAGGGAGACAGTCTGTTCTTGAGGAGAATGAAGTTAAACTTTTATACGCTTCACCCAGTTCCTGTGCAGGAAAGAGTCAGGGAAAAGTGGGCAAAAGGAGGACCACATCCCCTCTATACAATTAAGGTCAGGTATCCATTTTGGAGGAGTGAGAAGGCAGGAAATTAGAGGAGGGGTAAAGGGATGAGTTGAGGTTACTCTTATCTGGTTGAAGTTACACTGAACAATAAGGGAATTTACATCCAAAGAGGGCTCACACTAGGGAGCCCTCAGAAAAGTCAGACAGGTACAAATAATATTTTCTTAATATTAAAAACTAGATAGATATTTCTACTCCAAGAGTATTATGCTCTATCAGGAGGAATAGGAAGTGGTGGGAGTAGAAAATTGGGGTATATTGGAACAAACAGCCAGGCTTCTTTTACATTTTCTCCCTTTTTCTTAGTAAAACACTTTCTCCAAGGATGCATTCAGGAACATTCCAGTGGGATCCAATTTTTCCCGGATATCACAGAATTTTTGAAAAGATGGATACATCTTCTCAAAGTCTTTCCGGGTGCAGGTATGTGCCTACAGAGGAGATGAACACCAAAAAAACATATTTAGACATTTGCAAGCACAGAATGTGTTAGGTCTCACCAAATAATTCTTGACTAATAGTGTAATGTAAATATATGGCAGGAGATTGCAAACACTTTATGTATCTTATTTGGGAATCATAACAACCCCAATGGTGTGTAGGGAAAAATAGAAACCAATCATTTTGAGACATCTTGATGGGCTAACAACCATTTGATGACCTAATATTAGAAAGTCTTCAACTCCTATAGAAAGAGAAATGAAATATAACAAACTTTGAAAGTGATGCAAGGAATTTTTGGCATAGTGATGCAGAGGAAATGATGTAGAGAATTGTGAACTAAAAGAAACAAAATCTTTCAAATGTGTGGAGGTCTCTACTCTTGAGATTCTGCCTCCTTCAGACACTGTTGATTGTATCCTTTCTCCCCTTGACCCTATTGTATCTTAGCCTCCATTTCCACCGTGATTTAACTTTGGCCTGGATACTGGCAGGCAGGAAATGAAGAGTTAAAATTAGACATCAAGTAGATTGAGACAGAAAGGGCCAGCACGTAGATTGCCATTGGAAGTTTACCTGACAACGAGGTGAACGACCACACCCCAAGCACCACCTCTGTCTAGCCTACGATGGAGTGGTATTTACAGGAAAAGCCTTCCCTTCAAGCTCTCTTGTCTCTGTGGGCCTCCCATCCAGAAGGATGGGCTTTCCACTGGCTCTTCATTAAACCACGTGGAGCTCCATGGTCTTCAGCATGTGGTCTTGTTAACCCAAGCCTCATGGCTGCCTGCCCTCTCTCTCTCTCTCTCTCTCTCTCTCTCTCTCTCTCTCTCCCCAAACTTCATCTGCCAGCTGACCTGCCAAATCCACGTGGCTTTTCCTTAAACTCTTCTTAACTTTATCTATCATTTTCTTATGTGTTGTAACTTCTTTTAATAAGTTTTTATTTTCTTTCCACCCTTGCTTTTCTGGGTCTGAATAATGATTCCTCATAGGCAGAATTGAACTCAAGTAGCCATTGTCTACAATAGAAAATGTAATTGGAAACAAATTTTGTGATCTTTTTGCACTATTAAAATCCTAATAATCTTATATATTGGGTACTGATTCTTGTAACCTTCTCTGTACTATTAAAATATTTCTTCTTGACTTTTACTTTGACCTTGACTGCTTTTACCAGAGGTCAAACAACATGCTAGATTACACATTTGAGATAGTCATCTTAAACCACCTCCTACAAAGACCTAAACCATCCTGACTAGAAACAATTTCTCAATACAAGACCCTGACCTCTCCCAAAAGACAAACTCTTCAATACAGGACCAGGACCAGGACCCAAACATTGCCTTTCCCATGGACCCTGAGGAGGCATTTAAGGAGACTCCGGTAGGGTACTGAGCTGAGCCCTCTCTTTCTTCTGACCTCATACTTGCAAATTTATAAGTAGCTGGCCTTGCCTGGTCAGTCTGCAATTGACCCATGTGGACTTTAAAGATTTCTTAATTTTCTCTATTTCTTTGTGTTGTAATGACTTTTTTTGTTGTTTTACAAGGCAATGAGGTTAAGTGACTTGCCCAAGGTCCCATAGCTATGTAATCATTAAGTGTGTGATCTGGATTTAGACTCAGATCCTCCTGACTCTAAAGCCAGTGCTCTATCCACAGTGCCACTTAGCTGCCCCCTATTGTTTTTTTATTTATTATTTAAGGCAATGGGGTTAAATGACTTGTCCAAGGTCACAGAGCTAGACAATTATAAAGTGTCTGACACCAGATTTGAATCAGGTTCTTCTGACTCCAAGGCCAGTGGTCTATCCACTGTGTTACCTAGCTGTCCCCTTAAGTGATTCTAACAGTAAATGTCAAAGGATTTGAACTGTGATCCTATTGACTCCAGGACCTACCTCTTTCTACTAAGCAGCATTGCCTCTTCTTAACTGACATTTACATAATTTAAAGTTTGGAAAGCAGTTTGATAGGTCTCATTCAAGCCTCAGAACAATCTTATTCAGGTAGATAATGATAAATATTATTATCCCCACTCTTCAAATGAGAAGTGGGAGATGAAAAGTTAAGTAACCATAGTCAAAGAACTGGTAGGTATTTGAAGCAGAATTTGAAACTCTCTTCCTGACTCCAAGGGAAATACTCTACCTATCTCCAAAGAGGAGAGCTTTTTAGGGCATAAAACAAAAACTGAAACCTGAAATCATACATTAAATTTTGCCTATCTTTCCTGTCTTTATGGTGCTTGTGGGTGTTAAATATAATAACTATAAGTTTTTATAAACTATTTTCATGATCAAAAGTTGTTTTTCTTAGCTATTATGATTAGAAAGTATCCTCTATTGACTTTTAAAAGAAGACTTGTCCTGCTCTCTTTAATCCCTTTATAATTTAAAAAGAAATTTTTGTAGGACCCTCCTTAAATCAAGAAAAGAATTCACTCAGCTTTTAGATGTCAAAAGCAAGTACTCACATTGTCCTCCAAATACTTAAATTCAAAACTCAAAAACATGGCACCTTCAGGAAAATAGTATTGTAGAAGAATGCTTCTCTGAGATCAAATAATAGAAAGGTTTCCAGGAAAATTTAAGGTTTTGTCTACTCCTGTTATGTATATTCTATTCCCCTCCCTTTGTAAAAATTCTTGGATCTCACTCAACTTGGGGAAATCATTTCTAAAATGGCCTCCTTTACCTTATGGTAATGGGTAAAATACCAGAGAAATAAAAGTCATGTCTAATCTATTTTTATTTATTGTTGTTATTTTTAACTCCTGTTTTAAGGTTCTAATTTTAGGTTAACATGGGTCACATGAATAAGGGAAATTGGGTTTTAGAAATGAATAGATTCTTCTACTCTTCTTGTACTGTTTTTGTTGGGATGGGGTCAAAGGGATCTTACCATTACTGAATCATTAACTCAAATTAATATTTTTTAGTTGCTTATCCTTTAAGCAAAACCATATTTACTTGGGGGCCAGAAAATTTCCCAGGAAGTGCCTTTAGTTCATGAGCTGTTGAGTCAGCACTGAATTCATACCTTGGCCCAGTGGGGCCTCCCTCCAACCTTCTTCATGATTTGCTCATAGGCCAGCCAGTAGTCTAGGTGAGGAACATCTTTTCCATAGGGCCTACAAAATACATTGAGATCAGTGAGCACACACCTTGGCTTTTACTCTTGTTGGCATTCAGCAGAACCAAGAGAGTGAACATTTTTTGAAAATCCCCTTGTCCCACACAAAGAGGAACCTTTTTAGGACTTGGTTATGGAAACTGCTTTCCAAATCATGGACCATTAGTGACTTGGTTAAAAAAAATTCTGGAGGTCTTCATTGGATACTGTGAACTTTAATTTCCTGGAATTATAATCTATATCCTGTAAAATATAATTTCTCAAATTTAAGGAATTAAAGCATTACCATTTTGTGAAGGCTTGCTTTTTGTGCATTAAATTAAATAAAATAACTTAAAATTATGGATGCAACTCCAGCACTAGGGCAGAATTTGTGGACTGAGCTCCTGATGAATACCCATTAGTTAGTACATTATTGTTGTGCTGACCATTTCATCCTTTCACCAACCACCTACTCTCTGATGCAACCTTCTTTGTCTTATTTAACCCTTTCCTCCAATTAAGGTTTTTCATCAATCTTCTCTTCTGAAAGTAACAGCATTTTCATAATTATCCAGATGATATTGTTTAATTAGTTGTGAAATAATGAAGCAACCACTACTTTTTAAACTCATATTTTGGGGTGGCTAGGTGGCACAGTGGATAGTGCACGGGCCCTGGAATCAGGAGCTCCTGAGTTCAAATCCAGCCTCAGACACTTAATAATTACCTAGCTGTGTGGCCTTGGGCAAGCCACTTAACCCCATTGCCTTGCAAAAACTAAAAAAAAAAAAACCCCAACAAAAAAACAAAAACAAAACCTCATATTTTGATCAGGCTTCAGAGTAAATCCTTGGGGATATAAAGACAAAAGAAAAAAAAAATTCCCTGAGCTCAAGAAGCTTAAATTCTAATTGGAGAGACAACATACATGTGAGGGGAGTGATCTTTGAGAGTTGATTTAAAGAGAAAAAAAAGAGTTGATGAATTGTCTGCTTTCACAGTTCATTTATCTGAGAGCATAGACTCAAGGTTCTAAATCATATCTGATTTGGACATGCTTTTGAGATAGCATTTATTCATTTATAGGTTGTAGAACTTGGGAGGAAGTGAAAAATACAGTTGCTTCAGTAATTTGTATATGAAGAATTTAAGAGAACTAAAGAGAGAAAAAAGAAGAAAAAGAGAAGTAAAGGTTTTATGACTGGAGAAATATGGGCCTCATAACTATTCTATGATATGGGAAAACAGTTTATATGATTATAGAAAGAGGATAAGAATTTTTATTAGTAACTATAAACTAAAGCATGATCTTTTGCAGAGAGAGTAATGCTCTTGAACTAAGAAAATCAACAGAAAAGGGAGAGAAGTAAAAGAATTTTCAGAATTATATAAAAAAATAGAATGATAATTCCCTCTCCACTGCCACTTGTTGCCAGCTAGATGCTGGCCAATGCGTGACTGGAGTATTCTCTATTATTAATCTATTTCTGAGAAGAATTGGAAAAAATATACTCTCTCCTCTCTTATGACTTACTACTGATAATAAGAATTAGATGGACTATATTGTTTCTATTGTGATTTGCTGCTGAGAAAAGAAGAGAAGAGGCAGAAGATATATATCCCTGACCTATTATATTATGCTGAGAAGTAGAGGAGAAGAGAGAACACAAAAGATACTTCTCTACATTGCTACTTGTTGTAGAGAAGAATCTTGCAAAAGAGTAGACTTGGAGAAATTTATGCTCACTTTTGGATAAAGGTCATGGTTTTTCCCTAAAAACAAATTATGTATCCTCAGCTGAAGGCATCAATTAAATCTATAAGCATATACAACACCAAAGCTGCTGTTGAGTAAGCTTAACTGAGCAGAGTAACAGCATGGAAGTAGTACATCAAAGTATCCCATTGGATTAACTGGTCTGGCTGAGATACTGTGAGGCTCCTCCAGTGAGGTGTTTAATGTGAATTGTCTCAGTTTAACAATGTAAGCATCTGTCAAAGAAACTTTTAACACTTCCTGAAACAGAAAGAAGACACCAAAGTTTGTAGTTTGAGAGTTGTGAGTTGTCCTGGTCACAGATAGTTCCCACTATATGTTTTACTATCCTGACACTTTGAATGTATGCTCACTCTCCTCCTGACACTGCTTACACTGTTGGAAGAATGTAACTGAGATGTATGGGTGAATATAATGTAAACTTGTTTGCTTTAGATTCAGTGAATGTTCTGGTTACAACTAATTTGAGTGTTTAGTGGTTGACTTGCCAAATGGATGGTAGAACAGTTGAGATTCATTAGCTAAAAAATATTGATGGAAATGGTTAATTATTAGGATTACCCCAGGATCTGAACACTCAAGAATAGCAATCACAATTGTGCACCTGTGAGATACCACTTCAAATGGCTGTTAAGTGGTGTCTGCAGGGGCAGAGAGTAAGTCAGTCCCTGCCCTAGGAGGAAGAGTATAGGGAGAGTTGGAGGTCAAGGGCATGAAGAAGCTTCAAGCACATGAGTCTATTCAGGAGATAAAATTAATACAAGGGTATAATATGGTTGGTTAGTTTCTTGACTGGTTATTGTCCTTTATTATTGAAAAGAACCAAATACTATGTTTGAGACAAGGTACAGTGTGTCTATCTTTGTTCAGATCAATATGAGCTTAGGAAGCTCTACCACAGATTGGGCACAAATAGCCCAAATTCGTGTATCTCACATTTCTTTTGAGCTACTGAAATTCTCCTTCATTCATAGAGCCCAGTGCCTTCCTTGATTTGGGTACACCAAGTTGGCAGTCCTTTGCCATTGTCTTCCATGTCATGCAATCTATTCCAAAGTTCTTCAGAAAGACCTGGAGAGTGTCCTTGTATTGTTTTTTCTGACCTCCATGTTATTGCTTGCCTTGTATGATTTCTCCATAAAAATAATCTTTTAGGCAAATATACAATTGGCATTCAAACAACATAGCCAGCTCATTCGAATTAGACTCTTTGAAATAGAATTTGAATGGTTGGCAGTTTAGCTTGAGAAATGACCTCAGTGTCCAATACCTTATCTGGTCAGAGGATCTTCTGAATCTAAGACAATTCAAATGGAAGAGATTTAATTTCTTGGCATGATGTTAGCATATAATAGTGAGGTTAGCACAATGGCTCTGTACACCTTCAAATTGATAGTCTAATACCTCTTCTCCTACACTTTTCCTTTGGAACATTCCATATACTGACTTTGCTCTGGCAATGTGTGTATCAACCTCATTATCAGTGTGTACAGTGTGATTTTAACCACAATTCAATATTTCTCCATTTGTGATGATTCAACATATGGCTGATATGGTGTTGGCTGTTGTAGAACATGCGGGGTTTTTTTTGGTATTGTTAGTCTAAAATTAGCACAAGCAGAGAATTAATCTCTCCTTTGTTGCATCTTGGCCTCAGAGGTTGCACTGAATGCACAATCATCTAGGAACAAAAAAATGTGCACCAACTCTCCCTCGACTTTAATCTTATAGTTTTTTCAAATGAAATAATTTACCATCAGTACAGTAGCTGAACTTGGCATCATTTTCATCTTCATTGAAAATGTCTGACAACATTGTTGAAAACATCAAGAAAAAAGCATGGGAGTAAGCACACAACCCACCTTCACTCCATTGGTGACTGGGAAAGGTGACTGGGAAAGGTCGTCCATTATCCAGAACTTGGATAAGCATGCCATCATGAAGTTGACATATAATACTGTTGAAATTTTGCCATAGTTTTCCATAATCCCTCATGACTGACAATATCAAAGACCTTGGTCAAATCAATGAACACTGTGTAAAGGACTTCTGTTCTGCTTCTGATGTTTCTCCTGGAGTTGTTTCTGAAGCCACACTGGTTCTCAGGGAGATGACTGTCTTCCAGATGAAGGATCATCCTTTTTAGGATGATTCTGCTAAGAATCTTGCTAACAATGATTAAGAAAAAGAAACACACCCTTGTGATTGTCACAGGACAATATATTTCCTTTGCCTTTTTAGAGATGGACAGGGGCATCCTTGAATTCCTGGGAGATAACTTCCTCTTGCCATGTGACCTAGAAAATATCAGTAAGCTTTTGTATAAGCAGTAGATCCTCAGCTTTGTAAGTCTCTTCTGGAATAGAATTAATACCAGGTGATTTGCCACACGAGAGGAGGTTAATGGCATTCAAAACTTTTTCTTTAGTTGGAAGTTCAGTTAGAGAGGAATTGACTTCAATCTGAGATATACAGTCAATGGTCACAGCATTTATTGATGATGGTCTATCTCTCCAGGATCATGTCCTTATCCTTAATCAAGGTGGTACCATGAACACTGAGTAATTAAGAGGCGCTATGGATCTCTGGTCCATAAATACTTTCTAGGACATCATAAAACCTTTTGGATTGTTAACTATCAGCATAAAATTGAACTTCAGCTGTGTATTTACCAAACAAAGAATTCTGAATCTCTCTAAGCTTTATTTGCACTTTACTTTTGATGGAACTAAACACTGCCTTCTTGGAGACAGATGAACCTCCCTGCTGGTAAACCCTATGGAGTTTTTATTTCTCTTTCATTTAGTAGTTTCTGAATTTTCCCATCATTTTCATCAATCCAGACTTGATGTTTGTGAGGGCTCTGGTCCAGAAGAGTAAATGCAGTGTTGTACACTAAATCCCTGAATGCTGTCCACTCCACTATTGCCAGTCATGTGTTGGTTTAGCTTTCCCTCCAAGACAGCAACAAACTATTCCTGCTTGAAGAAGTACTCTAACCTTTTAACATTGCCCTCTAGTAATTGGCTTGCCTTGGGTTGCAACTTGGAGTATAAGTACATGATCAATCCAGTTTTCTTCACCACACATTCTCTTCTATTTACAATGACATATTTTAATAGATGCCAATGTTTGCTATGAGAGTGCATCCAGGAAGCTTTATTGCATTTACGTAAATGGAAGACAGTGCTTGTGATGAGGTCATGAGATGCACAAGTCTTCAGTAGTAGGTGACTATTGCTGTTGCTGTTTCCAACTTCATTCCTCCAAAGGATTCCCTGCCATGTCTGGTAGTCTGAACCAACTCTAGCATTAAAGTCACCCAGAATTATAAGCTTGTCCTCCTTGGACATATTGATGATGAGAGTTTCCAGGTCTTCATAAAATTTTCTTTGACTTCATTAGGGTTTGTCATGGTAGAACATACATATTGATAATAGTGACATGGTACTTTTTCTACAAGTGGCAATCACATTGTCATGAGCTTTTCACTTACTTCTTCTGGTAATTATACAAACTTAGGTAAGGATGAAGCTAGGTGACACAATGGATAGAGCACTGGTCCTGAAGGCAGGAGAACATGAGTTCAAATCTAGCCTCAGATACGTGACATGTACTAGCTGTGTGACCTTGGGCAAGGCCTAATCCTGATTGCCTCACCTCCAGGATCATCTCCAATTGTCCTGATTTATATCTGGCCACTGGATTCAGATGGCGCTGAAGGAGAAAGTGAGGTTGATGACAGCACAGCACCCCTTCACTCAAATTCAAGTCATATGTATGTCATGGCATCACTTTCTTGATGTCCTGGTCATCTTTGAGAATGAAGAACAAACAACAAACTTGATTAGATTAGTTTTGATTGCAAAACTCATGCTAGCTTCATGTGAACCACTGCAGAAAAATGTGTCTCAAGTTTTGACTTCATTTGTCAGGTTTGTTTTTTAAGACTACTATTTGGATGTTATCTTCTGAGTTCTTCTGTCTGTTGTAGAGCATGTCTTTAAGTCATTAAACCAAGAACTGTGTCCATAGATATATACTTGTCCATTGAAGAAAGAAGAAGATCACAACAACCAACTAAATGATTGGCAGAGTGAGTTGCACAATTATGTTTATTATAGTAAGGGAGGTTCTGTGCAAAGTAACCTTCTCATTTGCCTTTACCAGAATTGTTCTAACCCAGGGCCTGCTTTTTAGGAAATGCGACTATTGGAGGTGGTCTGGCTACTGCGGAGTCTCTTGGCCTTAAATGGATTTGATTCCCCCATCAGTGAGGTAAGCATGCTGGGCAAGCACAAGTTTGTTCTATGTGATAATAATATACATCCACCTGGTATGTCCTAACCTGTCACTGATGAACTAATCATCAGTACTCTTTTTTCATCTCAGACCAATATCAATAATTGTGATGATTGGAACTACAATGATGTTCTATTGTGTTCTAACCTCACATGACAACATGGTACATCCTGTCTCTCAACTGAACAGTTGTGAGTGTAGTCTTTCTTCTCAGACCTTTCATTTTTGTTCTCTGGATGCTGTTGGAACCACAACATTTTCCAAGGTGTGGCCCCTCTCTTAGGCAAACCCATTCCAGGGTGACTCTGCCCTTCATGTAGAAAAAAGAATTCTCCTAGGGGCTCCCACCAACTTCTCCTGGGAGGATGGACCAGAGGAACTAGGGGAAGGGGTCCCAACAGAAAAGTGGAGGTTGGGGGACCATGGGTTGGTATCCAGTGGGAGAACACCAAGAAGGAGAGCAGTGGTATCTCACCTAACAGTGCACCAAGTCCTGCTTTGAGCCCCAGTCCAACCAACTCAGCCCTTAGAGCCAGTCCTTATCCCTAAATTAGATCCAGCTTGCCCACTTCCCTTACCTTCATGCTCCAAAATGCCACAGGTCTTGGAGACCTCCTGTGTATATGAAGTGTGTACACATTGTGTGTACTGATGGTAAGTAGAATCATCTTTGCAAAAGATTTTGTACATTCTTTTTGTGTTTCACCTGCAGGATGGGAACCCTGCCTGCCATAATAAGCAAACAGATTGGTTGAAGCAGATAATTTTTAGGACACTAAATGGGACTACCAAAGCTTCTACAACTTTTAGTGCACTGAGAAGATGACCCTAGGGCATGAATCAATTTTGTGCAGGGTTGTGACTACAGCTCCCAGTGTATTTGCACTTGCTGCTTCATTACTTGCCTGTTAGAGCAGGACTTTGAGATAGGTAAATAGGTATCATAGTGTATATGGTATTTTGATTCAAATATGAATTGAATTTAAGTGAGGCAGAATTGCAAAGTTATTAATCTCACTCTTTCTTCCAGAGTCATCAAAATCTAATGGCAAGACAAAAATTAGAATGACTGGTGATGGCTGCTATGCAATGGATGACCTTGATAGCTTTGATGTCTAACCAAGTTCTAAATTCTCCATGGAACCTCCTTTAGCCACTTTCATGACTACTGGAACAAAATAGTCATTATCTGCCTATTCCACCAGGGGAAGTTGTCTTGTGGTAGATACTCTGACAAATCACCAAGATGTTTGAAGCCCCTTGGTTACCTTCAACCTGGTTTAGCCCAACTGACAAGACAGTTTATCAGGACATGAGCTCTGCATGTACTACAGCTTCTTGAAGCCATAGGTGTGAGTTGGGTGAATCAGGTAGAAACCAAAGGTAGATACCAAGGTAGAAAGCAGTAAGAGGTACTAGTCTTCCCTGAACACATCCTGCATTCCAAGATGAATGAGCAGTTGAAGGGTCAAGAGAAATTTCTCAAAGGCAGTGGCAATGATCTGTAAGGTCACATTTCAGGAAAGAGAGATAGTAGGAGCACAGGCATATGCAGAAGCAAGCACAATGATAGTAAGTGGACCAGTGAAGTTGGAACAAAGACTTGAGGAGGGGAGTAAAGTCTAAGGAGACTTGAGGGCCAAGTTGGGAAGAAAATGAAATATCAAATGGAAAAGTTTACATTTGAACCTAGAAATAATAGGGAAGCACTGAATTTGGGGGATTGGTAGCATGATCAGACATGCACTTTAGAAAAATCTCTTTAGCATGGAAGATGAATTGGGATGAAAAGAGATTCAAGGCAGGGAGAACAAAGACATATTTCCTGGTATGGGAACAAAAGTTCCCTGGAGCTTCACATAATTCTTGGCTTACTGACTTAATTTGGAGGTACTGATTCTAGAAGGCCTTCTCAAGGAGTTTAAGGGAAGAGGGAAAAGAGGTGGAGGGTGTTAGTAGAGATAGATAGGTCATATGACAGTTTTTTTGAGAATGGGGAAGACACATATACGTTCATAGCCAGCAGAGAAGTCAGGAGGGATTAATGAAAATTAATGAGAAAGAACATACATCAGTTGGCTAGAGAAGATCAGATGGAGTGGGATCACTTGTGCATATAGAGGGGCTATTTTGACAATGAGAAGAGCCAGCTCCTCATGTAAGATAAAAGTAATGCAGAAAACATCTGTGTAATGTGAGATGAGGAGGAAGGGAGTTCTCAGAGAATGGCTTCAGCTTCTTTAGTAATTATCAGGCAAGGGACCCTCAGCTGAGAGGTAGGGGAAAGGGAAACCATGGTAGTTTGGAAGAGAGATGAAAAAGTCTGGAAAAGCTGCTCTGGTTTGGCGTAGTGAGTTAATTAGGGAGGTGTAAAAGGAGTGCCTTGTCAGAGTGAGGGCCTAATTCAGATTATGTAACATAAATCCACAATGGGTGCAATCAGCATAGTTTCATGATACTTTCCAGTTTCATTCAGGAATGTAGAGTAGGAACAAAGACAGTGTTGATCAAAAAAGATGTTGTGAAAGTAAAAACAACAAAATTTGGCAGCCAAATGGATATATGTGGTGGAAAAGAAAGAGGAGCCTTGGACAAATAGCAGTATTTGCATTTAGGAGAAAGCAAAGCATGTTCATCTAGGAACAAGATAGAAACTAAATACATCTTCATAGTTCCTTTAAACTTTTTTTTTTCTTAGAAAGGGGTGATAGAGAAGGGGAACTGGTGATAAGGGGAAGAAATAAACTTGGGTGTGTGTGGAGGAAAAGTTGGCCAATTATTATCCTATTTTAACTCATTCATCTTTTTAAGAACCAAGCTTTCATCTATTTTTATGCTTCTATCAAATAAGATAAAATGTCTAAAGCACTTTGAAAACTTTAAAGTGCTCATAAATGCTAGTTATTGTAAGGTATTAGGTAGTGAAGTGTATAGAATCCCAGGTGATGGTGGTGATGGTGGTGGTGGTGGTGGTAGTGGTAGTAGCAGTAGTAGTAGTAGTAGTAGTAGTAGTAGTAGTAGTAGTAGCAGCAGCAGCAGCAGCAGCAGCAGCAGCAGCAGCAGTAGTAGCTGTAGCTGCCCTGCATAATCAAAGAGGAAATAGAAAGCCCTGAGCTCAAATCTGGTTTTAGATACTTATAAGCTGTTTATCCCCCTAATCCCCCAAGGCATTTACTCTCTGCTTCGGTTTTCTCTTGTGTAAAATGGGAATCACAATAGCCCCAACTTCCCAGCAGGGCCTTCAGTGGGGGGGGGGGGGGCACAGGTGAGGCAGACTTGAATCTCACTTTAGGTCCCTGGTAGCCAAGATTGTTGTGATAAATGGGAGACAATATTTGCAAAGTGCTAAGCTAGTGCCTGTCTTATAGTAGGCACCAAATACCTCTTTTCCCTTCTAATGAAGGGAAGGGCAAGTATTTTCAGTGTCCTCTAAATTAACTACCCTAGGGAAAAGTTTTGGTCATCCAGCCCTCTAAGATTCTGTGAACATGTGTATTGTTTATGTGGGTATCTGAAAGTATTTAAACTATGGACTCTTCCTGAGTTAGGGGGCTGTCAATACTGGCTGTCTGAAGGATATTACCATCACTTACATGTGAATATTTCTAACTCTGGGTACTGGGCTATGGCCAAACAGATCAACAATATACTGTCTCTAAAGATTGGCAGCCTCTCATTTATACAGAGGACACAGGCTAGAGGGATGCTGTCTACAACTGGCAGCATTCTGTGTCATTTCTTCTTTTCCTCAGATCTTATCAATACGAACAGGTGCATAATTCTATGTTATTGCCCAGGGAGAAGCAACCATGACTTGCATGTATCTGCAGGGGTTATAAGTAATGAGGCAACTGAATGAAAAAGTAGGACCACAAGGAGAACTTCATATCCTGGTGCCTGAATGCCTTAAGGAGGAAAGAGATCCAGGAGAAAGACAGACATCATGAATATTCATTTTTTAAACTGCATTTCCATTTTAATCTGGGATCCTGAGATGAGGAATGGAAACCTCTCGCTATTGTCCCACTTTTATTTTTTGATTCACCATCATAAGATAGGGAACAAATGTTCTTCTTCTGTTTATAACCATGAGGTATAGGACACATTAAAAGACTGGGAGAGAAAGGGGAGGCCTCGATGAGGGAGATGGTTGGAGACAACTGTCTCTATTTGGGAGTTTGGGGTCTAGTTTCCTTTCCAAGTATTTTTATGTATATGAGCACAACATGCTAAATCTCTGAATTTATAAATGCTTTGAGATAGGAATGAAGAGAGGGGAATTCACTGTGGGATGGGGCCTCAGAGTTAGCTATAAATTCCATATCCTTATGTGCAATAGCATATTTCATCTCTTAAATTAAATTGGAATGTGACCAACAAAGCTGTTTCTGCAATGCAAGGAAAGTGGGAAGGAGCGGCATGGGCCCTTTCAGGCAAGGTGCCCCCTCACAGTCTATTAGGATATTGCAATCTCTAAGGACAAGGCTATTCCTATGGAATGGGTAAACGACAAATGCTGGTGGTTCAAGAAGAGGGCCACCTGGTGGACAATTCTGACATTGCACTTAACTAACAAGTCCTTTGTTGGGTAATGAAAAACACACATTGTCTTTCTATAAGGCAGCACACAACCAAAAGGGTCCTAGATTGGGGTCTTTGTTGCATCATTATTCAGAATTTATCTTCTTGGACATTTAATACTTTCACATATCTTGGCTTTAGAGACATTGTATTCTACTGGTTCTCCTACCTTTTTCATCTTCCCCCCCCATCTCTTGTTCTCTAGCGTGCTTATGTTCACTCTCTACTCCTTAATAAATGTGCTTTCCAAGAGTCTGCTCTTTTTTTGCATTCCCTCCCTTGACAATCCCATTCACCTTCATGGTTTCAACTATCATCTTTAGTCAGTGTATTCTAAAACCTATTATCTGCAGTCCTGACCACTCTTCTGAGTTCTAGATCTACATCTCAGTGTCCTCCATGATCTGTCTTCTTAGCTGTACCACTGACACCTCCAGTCCAACCTCTCAATGGGAAGTGTGGGATCTTTCCTTTTAAACCTCTTCCTCTTACTTTCAAATCCCTGTCTATGGCACTACCAATCTTCCTGTCTTCCATGTTCAAAATTTTAGTTATTCTCTTTTTTTTCTATTTCCATTCTCACCATCTTATTATAGGTAAATTCTCATTATCTTCTTCCTGGGCTTTTGTAGTTCTTCTCACCTCTACCCCCTCTGCCTTCCAAGCCATCATTCACAAGACTTCCAGGAAAGTCCTGGCTATTCAATCCTATGTTTCAATGGCTTCCTATTTCTAAATGAGCAAAATTCACCACTCTGTCCGGCATTCAAAGCCCTCCACAATTTGACAACACCCTATCTGATTCTCTCTTCTGGGACCAAGCAGAAAAACCTAATCTCTCTACTGCACAACAATCCTTCAAATATCTGGAAGTAGCTATTATATTTTCCTTATGTGCTTTAAGTGGGAAGGGATGGTAGGAAAAGGAAATTCCAAGAGAAGGCACTTGGGAAGAAAAAGAAGCCCTTGTGGTTACCCAGCTGGGTGGTCTTTCATATGTAAGGGATATATTAACTTGATTATAAATAAGTTAAGATCTGTAAACCAATTTATATAGGGACTGAGAATTGGTTTTGTACTGAAAGTTTGCTTTTGCCAAAAATATGAGAAAAATGAAAAAAAATTGGAAATCTACAATAATGTCCAAGAAGAAAATTGATTTTAATGATGTATTCATTTTAAATCTGGTCTGGAGGCCATAAGAAAAGGTTTAGATGGGGAGAAAGGGAATATATGGAAACCTACCTCCTTACCTTGCTGGCTGATGACCTGATAGAAAGAGAAAGAGATCTCCCTTCAATGTTAGCTTCAAGATTGAAATGATGGTGAGTTTAGATAAAAAAAGAGTCTATTTTTGGAACAATAACAAATAGTGAGAAGAATTTATGTCTCTCCTCTAATTCCCCTTTGAATTCCTAGCTTCCTCCAAGTTGAATTACTTGATCCAGCCATTCTGGAATGCAATTTGGAAATATCCCCAAAGGGACATAAAACTGTGTATACTCTTTGTTTAAACAATACCACTACTAGACCTGTATCTTAAAGAGATCATAAAAAAAGGGAAAGGACTTATATACGCAAAAATACAACAGTTTTGGTGAAGGCAAAGAAAATGAGGTCTGCCAATTGAGGAGTGACCAAACAAGTTGTGATATATAAATGTAATGTAATTTCTATTAAAATGTTCTATAAGAAATGATAAGCAGATAAATTTCAGAAAAACCTGGAAAGGTTTACAAGAACTGAAGCTGGGTGAAATGAGCAGGACCAGAAAACATTGCACACATTAACAGTAACATTGTGCAAGATCAACTATGATTAACTTTGCTCTTTTCAGTGATTCAATGACCCAAAACAATTTCAAACAATGCATGATGGAAAATGCTATCCACAGCCAAAAAAATGAACAATGGAGTCTGATCAAAGCATATCGTTTTCATTTTTTTCATTTTCCCCCTTTTGTTCTGTTTCTTTTTTCTCTATAAGACTATGTGTAAATAAGTTTTACATGACTGCATATGTGTAGCCTACATCAGATTGATGTTTTGGGGAGGAGAAAAGGGAAAGAGGGAGGGAGAAAAATTAGAACTAAAAATCTTCCAAAAAATGAAATTATCTGGAGATCATTTCCCAAGATGGTCTCCATTACCTAATGGTGGTGGGCAAAATCCCAGAAAAATCTATTAAATATTTTTTAAATGAATTATCTTGAAAATTACCTTTACAAGTAATTGGGAAAAATAAAATATTATTTTTTTAAAAAGCTGAGTTCAAGCTATTTCTTATATGAGGCCTTGATATTGTCTTATATTTACTTTGTATATTATTTATATACTCATAGGTGTACAATTATTTCTTCTTGATAGATGGTACACTTCCTGAGGTCAGGGACTGTTTCATTTTTGACTTCATATACCCAAGCCTAGTCACAGTTTGTGCCTAATAAATATTTGCTAACACACAGTAGTGCTCTGCTATCTGAGCCCTTCTGGAAATCAGATCAGCATGATACCCAGGGAAGAGACCTATAGAAATCACTGGCTTTACAGTAGGAAAATATGCCAAATCAAGAAGATCCAGAATCTTTCACCGCCACAATGTCAGGGCTAGTCTAAGATTTTCAGAAAAGTATATGGAAACAATCTCCCTCCCCAATTTCCTCATTCATCCAGTGCAGAAAAATGAGGATCCAATTCTGACCCCTCCTTCCCACCATCCTGAAGTTGCAAATATATTACCCTTACCTGTATATGATGATGTTCATATAGCAGCTGTTCCTCTGGAAACATGGACTAAGCAGGATATCATCTCCCTTTGCAAATCGTACTTCCACGGGGAAATGGGCCACCACATTGGGATTGTTCTCCAGCATGGTCTTTAGCTCTTGCAGGGCCTCTGCTGTCTTTTCACTGTACCCAGGCCCCAAGGAATAAAGAGAATGAGATTATAAAGTGTTAATTTTACCCAAGGGTCTAGTGCTTCTGTCTATTGACCCTGAGGCCTAACCCCCATCTCTTTTACATTTTTGGTGCCAGTACCATCTTTAGATAGGGAGTTTACCTGAACATAAAGTAAGTAAATGAAGGGTAAATACTTAGAGAAAGAAAAGGTGAGGAGCTGGCTTTGATATCAATTAACCAACTTGCATTTATTAAACACTAACCAGCTGTGTGATCCTGGGCAAGTCACTTTCCCCTGTTTGCCTCAGTTTCCTCATCTGTAAAATGAGTTGGAGAAGGAAATGGTAAACCATTTCAGTATCTTTGCCAAAAAATTACCAAATGGCTTCTTGAAAAGTCAGGCATAATTGAAATAACTGAACAATATATGCATTAGACAATCTTAGGTTGCCTAAATCCTCTTTCAAACACCTGCATGTGGTAGGTACTCAATGTTCGTTAAGTGATTGAGGTCACTCTATAGACCTGAATACTTTTTTTGTAGCCTTTAAAGACTTACATAGAGTTTCCCTGTGAAGCAGGCAGTCAGATATTATTTTCCTTTTAGAGACTTAGCCAGATGTTGGATGACTTCCCCAACATCACCCAGCTAGCAGATTTCACTTGGGATCTTAGATATGGAAAAGGCCTCAGTGGCTGCTAGTCCTATGACTCCATCATTTGACAGAAAAGGACACTTTGTCTCAGTACAGTTAGTCACGCAGATAGAGACCAGCAGTGTCAGGATTTGAACTCAGGTCCTCTGATTCTAGAGCTACTGCTTTGTCCCCTATGCCTCACTGCTTCCTCCTCTTCCAAGGAAGTGAATTTGTAGCAAGGACTCGAAATCAGATTTTCAAGATTCCTCATTGTGCTGCAACATTTTTTTGTTGTTGATTCCACCCTGTAGTATCATTGTAGTAGCTCACTCCTGGTGAGGAAACTCCCTCCACCAGTCCTGATGTTCAGTTGCTCTGCCAGTGCTGTCTTAAAGAGTTGGGCACTAAATGACTTGCCCACCATTCGAGATCCACCAGAGGCAGGGCAAAAGAGAGCTCAAATTTTTCTGAGTGTGATCTTGGGCAAGCAAGTTAACATTACCAAGACTAAGTCACAAATTTAGCTGACCTATAATAGCAAAATGCAATTTCCACACTAAAGTTTTTTACATGGAGGAAATCACAGGTAATCATGAGGGCCGGAATGGACCTTGGAAATCCTCTAGACAACGCTCTCATTTTACAAATGAGGGAATTGAGGTCCATTGAGGCTGTGTCACACAAAGAGTAAGTACCAGAGTTGGGCTTCTGACCTTGACCCCAAATCTAGGTCTCTTTCCACTTATACCATGTTGTTGTTGTCCAGTTGAGTCTGACTCTTTGTAACCATATGGACGCTACTGATCCTGGGTTTTTTTTTTTCTTTAGGTTTTTTGCAAGGCAAATGGGGTTAAGTGGCTTGCCCAAGGCCACACAGCTAGGTAATTATTAAGTGTCTGAGACTGGATTTGAACCCAGGTACCCTGGGGTTTTCTTGGCAAGGATACTGGAGGGTTTGTCATTTCCTTCTCCAGTGGATTAAGGAAAACAGAAGTTAAGTGACTTGCGTAGGGTCACACAGCTAGTAAGTGTATGAAGCTAGATTTGAACTTAGATCTAGCATTTTATGTACTGAGTCACTTAGCTGCCCCTGGACTCTGCTGCCTCCGATTTAAAAAATAAATCCTTGTACTTTATACTGCACAGGTACTATCACAGGGGTGGTGTGATGATTAAGCAAAATGATTAAAGTATATGCAAGTATTATAGAACCATAAAATGCTATTGTGATAACAGCTAAAGGATACATTATTAATGATAATATCAATATTAATATCAACGTTAATCAAATTTGAGATGCCTAAATACAATTTGTCACTTACAGGAGAAAAGTTAGTCAGGGGTAACTTTGTGGCAATCTCTATTCAGTTGGTTATTTTGTTTCATGAAAGATAAGGGGAAGCAATGAAAGAGTAAAGAAGTATACCTGTACTTTTCAGCCCATGACATCTATCTTATCCAGTGTTTAGCACAATGCCTTACACATAATAGGAGCTTAATAAAGCCTCATTGATTGATTGATCTACTGAGATTACAACTTGATAGAACCTTAGTAGAGGCAGCCAGGTGGCAGTCCAAGCGCTGGACATGGAGTCAGGAAGATTGGAGTTCAAATCCAGCTACAGACACTTATTAGCTGTTTGACCCTGGGCAAATCACTTAACCTCTTTTTGTCTATAAAATGAAGACAATATTCTCAGAACTGAAATAATATTTATAAAGGATAAGCACAAAGTAGTAATGGATGCTTTTTTCTTGTCTCTTTTCCCTTCCCTCCCCTCCCCCATCATTCACTGAAATCTAGCTATGCAGATGCTTTTCTAGTATCCAAGTATTACTGTCATCATGAAACTGTAGGTTCTGGATGCATCATCAAGGAGTCAAGAAGTCATCCTCCATCTTCACATCTTGCAGACTTTTTAGAGTCATTCTCCTTCATTTTTAAATTTTTAAAAAAATGTATTTAAGGTAATAGGGTTAAGTGACTTGCCCATGGTCACACAGTTAGATAATTATTAAGTGTCTGAAGCCAGATTTAAACTCAGGTCCTTCTGACTCCAGGGCCAGTGCTCTATCCACTACACTACACTACCTAGCTTCCCCTAGAGTCATCCTCAATAAAGATTCCAGCTACTGCTTGGAGCCACCATCCCTGGAGCATCAGGCTAAAGACCTAACAAGACCTCATAGCTTGAGTGCAGTTGCCTGAGATGAACTCTGACTTTCCTTCCATGGACCTTTAATTGAACTGTTCCTCCAAAATCAGTTTGCCTCTCCCTCCCAGGGCCTGAGCAAGGCATACTGTTCCAGCTCCTACTGCCTGAATCATTTTTAATGGCCACTATAATTTTCCATGACCTGAATCCATCAACCTTTTGAGCCATTCTCTTCCCTTTGTTTTCTGTCCTTTCCCTCCTACTATTATTCCTAATGCAAAAGTCAAAATAAATGACCCATAATGCTTATCAACTGGATGTCAATGATAGTGAGGAGATAGGGAAGTCTAGGATAGAGGGGGAAACACTCCCAGAACCAGGAATAAGGCATAGAATGGCAAAATGGCAAAATGGCAAAATGATGATTTCTCCTGTGAGTGATCACAAGCTTTTTTTGGTTCATCAGCTATTGTAGCCAGTTCCAAGTGATAAAGTGAAAATGTAATGCTAGGAGAGATTAAGAATCAAGTAAGAATCAAAGAAATAATTTAGAGATATTTTTGCAAGACAAAATCTGAAGCTAAGAAGAAAGGAAGGAGAGAACCTTTCATGATTTCTTGTTTCATTGCTGTTGTTTACCTGAGATTTTCCCTATTTCCCCTCCCATCAGTTTATTAGTAAGTGAGAATACTTAACAGGGTGAGGGATTATTTTCACCCCCTGATATCCACCCTTGGAATCTGTGCCTTAGCCTGGGAAGTAAGCTTCTTGGTTTCTCAATTATACATAATAAACCTTGTTACTTCTACTGAGGAAGCACCGTACATGGGAATGGCCCAGTCTTGGACGTATTGCTTAAAGCGACACTCATAAGTGAAGATCTTGTAGCTGATATCACTGCTTTCCACCTTGCTAGTGAATAGAAGCCAGAAGAAAAAGCGATTGATCCAGTGCACGAGGCGGGGCAGGAAAGTGCTGGGAAGAAAAAAGGCATTGTCATAAGGATACATCATCATGAGACTGACATACCTTATCTTACATACTATATCTTATTTGAGCCTTACTACCATGGTGTGGGAGGTGCTAAGGGTGATATTGTCCCCATTCCACAGAAGAGGAGACAGACTCAGAGGGGTTAAGAGATCACACAGCAGGTATGTCTCGGAGGTAAGACTCAAACCTAGGACTTCCCAACTCCCAAGTTTAGCCCTCTATCTAATAAGCTACACTGCCTTTAAAAGTTTTCTGAAGGTACTGGGAGATCCCAACAGATCCTTAATAAGGAGACAAGAGAACTAGAGGGCATAGTCACACTCCATGGGGGCAGGAGTCCCCTCAGATGCCTTCATATAATCTCTTCTCCCATGGTCTTCTCAAGTTGATTGGGGGAGCTCATTAAATTGATCAGACCCTCCTCTTTTAATACTTTGGAACTCTTCTACTGTCTGTTCCCTAAAACTCATCTCCATATCACTAAGCTTTACTGATATACAAAAAGGAAGAACATTTTTGTTTTTGTTGTTTTCATTATTGTGTCACGTCTAACTCTATGACCCATTGTTTTTTTGTTTTTATTTGTTTTGGCAGATACTGGAGTGACTTGCCATTTTCTTCAACTCATTTTACAAATAAGGAAACTGAGGCAAATAGGGTTAAATGACTTGCCCAAGGTCACATAACTAGTAAGTCTCTGAGGTCAAATTTAACCTGATCTTCCTGACTGCAGATTTAGTACTCTATGCACCTGCCATTCTTAAAATATCAACTCATTTGTGTGATAATCAATGATGATAGACTTAGCTAATCTCAGTAATAGAGTGATTCAAGACAATTCTAAAGGACTTGTGATGGAAAATGCCATCCATATCCAGAAAAAGAATTATGGATTCTGAATGCAGATCAGAGCATACTATTTTTACATTTTCTTATTTGGTTTTTTCTTTTTGTTTTTTTTTTCCTTTTGTTCTGATTCTTCTTTCACAACATGACTAATATAGAAATAAGTTTAATATGATTGTGTATGTATAAACTATACCAGATTGCTTTCTGTCTTAGGGAAGGAGGAAGGAAGGGAAAGGAAAGAGAAAATTTTACAAAAATGAAAACTCTCTTTACATGTAATTGGAAAAAATTAACTACTATTTAAGATAAAAAACAAAAACAAACATTTATCAATTCATATATACAACAAATACTTTTTAGTATCTATAATGAGCTCAGCTCTGTGAAAATTGTGGATCCAAAGAAGCAAATGGCATGGTCCTGGTCCCCTGGGAACTTACACAGACACAGATACTCTCTCTCTCTCTCTCTCTCTCTCTCTCTCTCTCTCTCTCTCTCTCTCTCTCTCTCTCACACACACACACACACACACACACACACACACACCCTTTCTTTTCTTTTCCCTCCTGTATTCTTTCCCATAATAAAATGACATTTTTTCAAGAGGGTATGAGCAAATTAGTAAAGATATAGGAGCCCTCAAGATTGTGTTGTAATTACAACATTCTACCACATTCTAGTTGTATTTTAATACCTATAGGAACCTACTCACTTGATAGTAGTAATGGAGATAAAACAGTAATGTGATAGGTATAACAGAGGGAGAAACAATAGGTCTTGCTAATTAAAGATAGAATACATTTTACCATCTACAATTTATATTACTTACCCCAAGGTTATTGTTCAGGTAGAAAAAAAAATTAATGAAGTCTCTGTTGGTCTTAGTTTCTTCATTTATAAAACTAAGGTTCCTTCTAGCTCTAAATATATGATTCTATGAGTCCCCCATCTCATCCTGAGCTAAGGGAAGGCAAGTCTTTAACCCACTTTGTGCTCAGTTAGACTTTCTTAAAGGAGCTTGGACTCCTTTTGGGGATACTAAAAAATTGGAAGCTAAGTGTCCTTTGATTGGGTGATGAGTAAATAAGTTGTGGTACATGAATGTGATGGAACATCACTGTTGTTTAAAGGGGCCAATGTGAGGAATTCAGAGATGTTATCATTAATCTATAAGCATTTATTAAGTATCTACTATGTTGGCTAATGCTAAGCAAGACATATGAAGCAATAGTGAAATAAACAGAACCAGGAAAAACAATATACAATGATTTCAGTAATGTAAATGGAAAAAACAACCCCCTCCCAAAAACTGAACAGTATAATTATTAAGACCAAGACTGGTCCTAGAGAAGATATGAAAAATGCCCCCTCTCTCTTTTTTGTAGAAGAGAGGAACTATGGATGTGGAATATTTCATATATTCTCAGACAGTTGATTTTAGGTTTGTTTTGCTGAAAATGCTTTTTTTTTAAATTTAGTATATTTAGAAATAAAGGTATTAATAAAAAATAAAATGAAATAAAAGGACAGAATTAGTATATATTCCTGTTTTATTTAAGGGGAAAAATTTTTTTCCTCAGGTAGAGTTAGTTGATTGGTTGGCAGACATTAAAAAATCAGAACTAGCTTCTAAAGCAGAGTTAAAAAGAAGGGCCCTGAAGAAGCACTGCATTCAGCAGAAAGGCGGTAATAGAATGACTATATCTATGATTTAAGGTTTAATTTATTCCCTGTACATTAACTGCAATGACACAAACACATAAAGCTGTCATGCTACTAGTAATGAAATTTGTGGCAATGAAGAAGGACTCTGTTGTCACATTTTCAATCTCATTTTCCAAGCTATAATCTGAGCACCCTGAGTGACCTCTATGTGAAATGGAGATAGATACATTTTAAATGCCAGTAATTTGTGGGTATAGGTAAGAGAGTAGATTTTAGTTGCTTGTGGAAAGTAAGATGAAGGCTACTAGTTCCATATGTTCCCCCAGAGAGTTTTCATTTTTGTTTAGGTTGATTTTCAGGACAATGGGGGGGGGGTGGAAAGGAAAATGAAGTAGGGCAGGTGGAGGTGGAAGGAATTTTCTCTCTCCAATTCCACCCTTTTCTCTGCAGTTTTGCTAAGTAGGCTCCCAGTATGAGTTGAAGGTAACAAGGTGGCACAGTGGATGTGAGATTATCCTTGAAGTAAGAAAGATCAGAGTTCAATTCTGACTCATAAACTTACTAGTTATATGACCCTGGCCAAGGATAGACACTGATCCTAAAGTCATGAAGATCTGAGTTCAAATAAGATGTCATACACTTACTAGATGTATAACCCTGGACAAATCATTGTCTTCAGCTGCAAAATGAGGGCAAATAATAGCACCTATCTCTTAGGATTACTGTGAGGATCAAATGACACAATATTTGAAAAGTGACTAACATATACTAGGTGCTTAATAAATGCTATTTCTTCCTTTTTAAAAATTATGATTTATTTCTTCTCTTCTTCTAGGCATTGGGTAAGCAGCAGGATACAGTGGGGACTAAGTGTGGGCTATAGAATCAGAGGATCTCAGTTCAAAACTGGGCTCAGTCTCTTTGTACTTGTAGGACCACAGGCAGGTCATTTCCTCTCTGAAACTCAGGTGTTTTCTCTGTAAATGAGATTTGAGATAGGGAAAGCACATTGGATTCAGAGGAAGAGGACCTAGTTTTCAATCCCCAGATTTGTTAATTATGAACTGTGACTTTGGATAGTAATTATAACAATTGCTAATGTTGTTTTGATGCTTTAAGATTTGCACACCCACTTTTTCATATATTATCTCATCAAATCATTTCCTTTAAATTTTCTCATCTCAGTTTCCTCATCTGTAAAATGAGAGGAGAGGACAAGAAGACTTCTAAGGCTTCCAGCTCTGAATCCATGCTACCATGAATTCTAGGATCTGATATTATGTGTGATGTGTATCAGGGCACTTGCCCCACTGGACTTTCAGTTGCATCACTGGAAAAAAGATAGGGCTAGACTATGTGATCCCTAACTTTCTTTCCTGCTCCAAATCTATAAATGGACAAAAAGAATGCTGAGGAAAATAGGGTGATTGTTGACTACCCAAAGATCCTCATAAAAATCCTGACTATGTGATGACTATGGGCCTTGAAGATTGACTTCTGGCTAGAGGACAGGTGATCATCCATAGTCATAAGAAAAAAACCCCAGGCAAATAGGGCCCCCAGAGCTGGAGCAAGATGTCTTGGGAAAGGACAACTGTGCTAGAGCAGACATCTAAGATACCCAGCTCAGAGGTCCCAGGCTTAACCCTCCTGAAATTCCTTCCATTGAGATCAAGGACCAGTCAAGAACACTGGTCACAGAGCCAGGGGAGGTTTATTCAGCTCCAGGAGCTTATACTGCAGAAGCAAAGCTAGATTAGGAGTACCTTAGATAAGAGTCTTACTTCTGAAATTTGGAAAAACAAAACAAAAACAAACCAAAAAACCCCTTTGTTCTCTGAAAGTTTGTTTTATTTGCGTTTTCTTCCCTTTAGTTAAGATCTGAGGGTTCATGTATAGGTTTCAGGGGATCTATAAACTGGGATGGAAGAAAAAAGACATTTTTATTTTCAGGAAACTTTAACTGAAATTTAACATTTCTTTTGGTTATGAACATAAAATAAAAATTATTCTGAGGCTTTCCCAGATGTTCAAAGATTGACAAAACAACTACTTTAGTTGCTAGTGAAGTTCTTTTTTTTGGAAATTGCAATCTCAAATCTCGGTTTTTCAAAGGAGAAAGAAAGAATAGTGGATAGAACATGGGCTTAGACTCAGGAAGATCCAACTTCTGAATTCAAATCGGTTCTCAGCTGTTTACTAGTTGTGTGACTCTGGGAAAGTCACTTAACCCTGTTTCCCTTAGTTTCCTTATCTGTAAAATGAGCCACAGAAGGAAATGGAAGGGGCGGCTCAGTGACGCAGTGAATAAAGCACTGGCCCTGGAATCAGGAGTACCTGAGTTCAAATTTGATCTCAAACACTTAATAATTACTTAGCTGTGTGGCCTTGGGCAAGCCACTTAACCCCATTTGCCTTGCAAAAGCCTTAAAAAAAAAAGAAGGAAATGGCAAACCATTTCATTTCTTTGACAAGAAAACCCCAAAAGGGGCCATTAAGAGTTGGACACAACTGAAACAACTGAACATTACCAATAGCAAAGAGGTAGGGTTAGTTAGTTCTTACTTCAGCAACAGTAACAGAAGAATGACAGGACCATAGATTTAGAGCTGGAAGGGACTTTAGAATTCAACTACCTTATTTTATAGATGAGAAAACTGAATCCAAGATATTGAGATGACTTGCCTGGTGTGACACAGCTAGTGATTGGGGTAGAATCTGAACCTTGGTCTTTCTGATACAAGTTTTCAGTACACAATTCTTTGCTGAGTTACCAGTCAGTAAAGACTGAGTAATACAAAGAGCCTGGAAAGAAGCAAACCCCAAGTGAGGCAAAATTCAGTGTAATCTCTTTCTTCTTAGGATCTTTTTCTTCATAATAACAGATGCAAACTTGATAGGATTTTAGACCAAGAGCTGTAAGTCATTGGGCAGCTAGGTGGTGTGGTGGCTAGACCACTGGCCCTGGAGTCAGGAGGACTTGAGTTCAAATCTGGTCTTAGACACTTAATAATTACCTAGCTGTGTGACCTTGGGCAAATCACTTAACCACATTACCTTAAATTTAAAAAAAAATTAAGAGTTATAAGGTACTTTAGATCAACCAAGTTGACTCTCTCATTTTATAGTCAGGGAGACTGAGATAAGGGAAGTTAAATGACTTGCCCAAGGTCACATTGGCAGGACCAGAATTTGAATGTGGTAACTATAACTCCAATGTGGGATTTTTTTCACTGCACTACAGTTCCTACAGGTAACTCGACCACAAAATAGAGATTATTCATGTGCTAATTTTAGGAAGGAAGCAATGAAAAAGCATTTATTAAAAGTCTACTAAGAACTGAGGCAGCTCAGCAGCTCAGTGGATAGAGTCCTGGACCTGGAGTCAGGAAGACTTGAGTTCAAAACTGGCCTCAGACACTTGCTAGTTATGCTTGGACAAGTCATTTAACCTCTATTATAGGAGGCAGCTATGTAGCATCATGGATAGTGCACCAGACCTGGAATCAGGAAACATTACAAATCCAGTCTCAAACACTCACTAGCTGTGTGACCCTGTACAACTTACTTGATCTCTGCCTTTATCCTCTGAAGAAGAAAATGGCAAAATACTCCAATATCTTTGCTAAGAAATCCAATGGATAGTATAGGATGTTAAATACTGGGGTTACAAATCTAAAAACAAAGGGATACTTGCTTGAAAGAAGCTTATACTCTAATTGAGGAAAAAGCATACCTAGAAAGGTAATGATCAGGGAGGGGAACTAGTCTTGAAAGTAAAAATGACTTTGGCTATTTGCAAGTATGACTTTGATTTTGAAAATAAAGGTTGAAGAGAAGGAACTTTAGAGTTTACATGCAGACTAAAGCTTACCATCTTCAATTTTTAAAATTAGTCTTATGTTTTACATATATTTCTCTCTAAATTTTTTCCCATTTTGATTTGATTCTTCCACAACATGATTAAAATGACTATATGTTAGACTATGTTTAACATGGTTATACATGTATAAACAATATTGGATTGCTTTCATCAGGGGGAAGGGAGAGGGAAGGGAGGGAGGGAGAGAAAAATATGAAACTCAAATCCTTCCCCCCAAAAATGGTTGTTGAAAACTATCTTTGCTTATAGTTGGAAAAATAGATAAGTGAAATATTTTAAGGTAATAATAAAAAAAGAAAGTAAAAGTGAGTTTAGCTATTGCAAAATATATGGAAACACCCCACCTCATCCTAGAACAATGTCAGAGTAGATTAACTCATGATTCATGATATTTGAACCAGAGATAACAGATGAGAATTGGTGGTCAGGAGGGAGTGTCTCTGATGAGGGTGATCTGGCAGTTGCCAAGAAGGACTGTGCAGGATATAGTCAGAGAAGGAGAAAGTAAGGTGAAATGGAGCTAGAGTTTTGAGATCTCTATTTCTGGCAGAGATGGCAAACTCTATAAACCTGCAATGAACTCTGACCTACCTGATCCAGAGTAGGAACTCCAACAGGTAGAATCCAATGGCATAGTTCCAAAACCAGTTGGCAGCAGAGGTGGGTGGCTAGGGAAGTAGAATAGAGATTAGGAAAAGAGGCAGGAAGGTAATCTACTGACCTGATCGACCCAGTATCTTAACAGAAAAGAGACTTTATCCTTCTGCAAATCTGAGGAAAGGTTAGGGAGAAATTTTCATATTATTTAAATGGAGACCTTTCATTGCTCCCCATTTCCAAGATGGCAGTGATGTTGTTCTTCAGAACAGGGGAAAGGGCCCCAGCAATGGACTGGTTCACACCAAGGTTTTCCCTCTCCTTTCCTTTTCTATCTGTTGTGACAATTCTTATAAAGTGCTTTGCAAATATTAAAGTGCTAAATAGATGCTAGCTATTATTGTTATTTTTATCATTAGCCTTATTTTAGACTTTGTTTTTATTTGTATATACATTGTTTTCCCTCAATAGTATATAAATTCATTTGAGGATAGAGACTTGAATTTCATTCCCGCCTCCCCCATCCCTTTAGTCTTGGTGCATGGCACTGTAAAGTTCTTAATAAATACTTATTGAATAATGTCCATGTTCAAGAACAGGATTTTGAGGAAACTGGGACCTTTCAAGTTTAAGTGACTTTCTTCAAGTCATATATAGTCATCAACATCCTAGAAGGAATTTGACTCCAGATCCAATATTCTTTCATAGCAACATTTTTTTTGGGCAAGGTAATAGGGTTAAGTGGCTTGCCCAAGGCCACACAGCTAGGTAATTATTAAACGTCTGAGGTCGGATTTGAACTTAGGTACTCCTGACTCCAGGGCCGGTGCTCTATCCACTGTGCCACCTAGCTGCCCCCTAACCAATATTCTTTCCATCAAGCCATACTGATTTATTTACTAAGCCAATAGATAGATTGTGATCTAGGTCGATGGAGGAAAATTTCTAAATCAGGAAAACTCAAAATCATAGATGCTACATGTGTTTCTATATTTGTGCATCATAATAAAACTTACTTTAAACTAAAAAAGAATATGTAGAAATACCTTGTTGGTATGGTCTTGGTAGATGACACTGACATTCTCAGTGTGGGGAAACCAAAGGAATCGGAAATATTCAGATTTCTTGAGATGACTGTCTAAATTTTCAAGAACCTAGCAAAAGATGAAGGAAAGAAAGGGGGAAAGTATGGTTAATCTGCTGACTTCTTTCAGAAGATATTGGAAGTCATAAGGTTCCATTGGTGCCCCAGTTTCTTCCTATTTGCAAAAAAAAAATAATTGTATAAGGATGAAGATGACACTGTGTAACCCTATTATTACTATTACTATTACTATTACTATTATTATTATGTCAATTTTGTTACTGATGGCCCCACCAAACTAATCACCTTCTTCAATCCATTGAGCATCCAACAGCCACCTATTAAGCATTTATTTATTTGTTTGTTTTTGCTAGGCAATGGGGTTAAATGACTTGCCCAAGGCCATACAGCTAGGTAATTATTAAGTGTCTGAGGCTGGATTTGAACTCAGGTACTTCTGACTCCAGGGCCAGTGCTCTATCCACTACGCCACCTAGCCTCCCCATGATTAAGCATTTATAATGTGCTAATGCTAAGGATATAAAGAAAAAGAAAGTCCCTATCCTTAAGTTTTATATATATTCTAAAAGAATAATTCACATGTACATAAATGGAAATATAGAAAACATATGCAAAATCAGCACTGAGCCAACATACAAATATTATGGGAAAGTATTCCTTGGCACATATATGTACCTGAGTTCAAATCAGCCTCAGTTGTGAGGATCACACAAAATAATATTTATAAAGTATTTCGTAAACTTTAAATAGTGATTTAAATCCTATGGTTGCATTTTTCGTTATTATTTTTATGTGGAACCATATTTTACTCTGCAGTTCTTGTACAGTTACCACTCTCACTTCCAGATATTACTGTGAAGCCCTTTTCTTGGGTTTTCCCCTGTTCCCCTTTATCCTATTCTAGTCCATGATGATCCTCCTTTCTTAACCCCTACTGCATTTAGAAGGCCATAGAATTAGGTTGGAGAGAGAGAAAGAATCTTTGAGAATGGAATCGAGAGGAAGTCTAATAATTGGAGAATGGCTAAACAAGTTGTGGTATAAGAATGCAATGGAAAATTATTTTTCTATAAAAAATTCTGAAGGCAATGAGTTCAGAAAAACCTAGGGAGACTTCATATATCCTGACTGAAAGTAATGTGAGCAAATCAGGAAAACATTGTTCACAGTACTGGTAATATTTTAACAATGATCAACTATAAAAGATTTAACCACTCGGATTAATCCAAGGATCCATGATAATTTAAAGGATCCATGACAAAAATTGTTCTCTAACTCTAGAGAGAGAACTAATGAACTCTCTTTTTGTTTGTTTTTTGTGGAGCAATGGGGTTAAGTGACTTGCCCAAAGTCACACAGATAGTAAGTATCAAGGGTGGATTTGAATTCAGGTCCTCCTAACTCCATGGTTGGTGCTGTATCCACTGCACTATCTAGCTACCCCAAACTGATGAACTCTTGAGTGCAGATTAAAGTATATATCTTCTTTTCATTTTTTTTTTGTAATATGGCTAATATGGAAATATATTTTGCATGACTTCACATGTATAATGATTCTTATATTGCTTGTCCTCTCAGTGAATAGGAGAGTGACTGAGGGGAGGGAGGAAATTTTGGAATTCAAAATTCAAAATTATTTTTTAAAAAAAGGACAGAATCCTAGACTGAATATTTTTCTATATGCTATAAGGATAGGTTAAGGATTTATTAAGTGCTTATTATGTGTTAAGTGATAGAGATATAAAAATATATGTATAGTAAGTTGGGCAATCTCAACCTACATTCTCTTCAATATTATTCTGAAGAATTATGCTCTGTTAAGAGGTTTGTTTCATATTATATATGAGGGAAGATCAGACGACCTTAGCACAGTGCTTGTCTTCTCTTTGCCATCTTGGCCGGAAGTCCTGAAGAATTATATTCTGAACAGGAAAGACAATATATAAATGGAGTACTAAAAAAAAGGGGAGGGGAGTAGGGAAAAGAATATCTACTCATAACATGTATAGGAAGTAACTGTGGCATGGTGACCTGGTCCCTGGCAAGATAAGGCCAAAGTTCACCTATTAGAACTGACACAGGGATAAAGTCCAACTTCAGTGAGATGAGATGATAATAGGGTGAGACCATTATATTATCTTGACAATTATCTCTTTGAAGGCAAGCTCTAGAGTTTGTTGATCTCTCCATCATGTCATTCCCTGGACTGCCCCTGAATTGTCCCTTTTTTCTTTCAGTTCACATTTAATGAAGGGTAACAAGAGTTATGATAAACACCTTAATAAAGGCTTATTGTTTCAGAGGCACTAGCTGCAATACACATAGCTGGCAAGAGCCATCACTTAGGTTCTAATGAGATGATTAATTCACCTAATGATAATATTGGACTCAGAGTATGAATTTTAATTTTAGTGCCTACCATTAATAGGAAGGGAGTAGAGGTCAAGACCAGGAGATTGATGAGTAAAAGACTGAAACAATTGATCTACTGAGAAATCAATAGGGCTAGAACTTGATAGTCAAGATGAAGAGAGCTATAACTAAGGTAGGATAACTAGAACTTTGATCTAGGGCATTCCATTTAGAGGGTATTCAAAACATTTGTAGTCCTTTGTCAGCAAAGAAACAACATACTTCAGAATCCAGTTAGCTGGAAGAATTAGGAAAATAATAAGAATTAACATTTATATAGTGCTTTGGGGTTTACAAAAGTTTTTGCATATGTTATCTCATGGAATAATGCCAAAAATTCTTTGAAGTAGGAGTTATTATTATTATTATTCCCATTTTATAGATGGGGAAATTAAGATTGAGACAGGTTTAAAGTGACTTGCCCTTGACCACACCTAGTAAGTACCTGAGGGAGTATTTGAACTCAGTCTTCCTAACTCCACATCTTACACCCTTCCCCCTTCCTTCTTTATGTCACCTAGTTGCTGAAAAAAAATCAGAAACTACCAAATGATTTGCTTGTCTCAGCCAAATTTGAGAAGAACTCCTCTCTAGCCTGGACTTATTCCTCCCTCCCTTTGCCCTCCCTTTTGCCTTTCCCCAAGTGTTTTAAAACCATTCTGATTTTAAAAATTAATTTGATGAGATTTGTCCTAGTGAGAAACATTGCCAGGTATGTCTAGGAGGGGGAAGGCAGAAATGGAATCCTCAAATCCCAACCAGAAATAACAGGAAGGGTACATGGCCCTCTGTTAGCTGGAAAGTAAAAGGATTTCTAGGAGAAAGGAGCCAATGAAGAGGCTGTGCCTACTTTACAGGAACCATTTGGGAGAAGAGGCACAGATTGTACTGAAAGATAAAACTCAGTCATTGAAGAACCCAAGATCCCTTTGAGATTCTTCCCTTTTTAAGGGACAAAAGAGGTGAATTAAGTAATTAGAGTATGAGTAGAAGGAAGGTTTGAGAGAAAATAAAGGAGATTGATCTTTAACACATTCACTTTTAATTACTAGAAGGTTCAGACCATTAAGCACCCCAGCCAGTCATGGACCAGTCTGACCTTGAGCTCCTGAGACTTCCTAAGTGTCCCAGATTCAATTCGAGGATGAAACAGAAATACCCTGCCCTTTAGAAACTTATGGTCTAATGAAGGGGGGTGTATGAAACATGGATGCACAAATACTATATAATATGCCATAAAAATGATGAATATTAAGAATTCAGAGAAGCAAAGTGATGCAAACCATACCAGAAATATACCCAAAATGACTCTTAATAATCTAAAGGAAAATAGGTATGAATGATATAAGGATACTGATTAATGTAATAATAGCTAATCACTCCAGAAGATGGTTGATGAAGCATATCTCTTGGCACAGGAGACCAAGCAGAGAGGTGCAAAATGAGAAATTCATTTTTAGATATTACCAATGAGGGAATTTGTATGTTTTGGCTATATAGATTTATGCCAAAGGAAGGCATTTATTTGGGAGTGGGGAAGGAAGAAGAGTTGTGAAGGAGCAATGGTGAGGGAATGATAGTGATGCATAAAAAGAAAAGAAAGGAAAAGAGAATGGAATAAAAATTACACAGAAAAGAGCATAAAAAATTGAGAAGAGGACAGACAAAGAGGGAAGTGGTATAATTTAATAGCATCTTCTATATATAATTTACTATATTATTTACTATAGCCTACAATAATATACTATTTAAAATATATAAATGTATGTACTTTAAATATTATGTATATACACACATACATATATATTTACTGAAAAAAACCCAGGCTGTTCACAAAATTGATTCATGATTTCATATATAATTCCCTATTTTCTGGTTTTTTATATTGAAATATTTGCTTGTTGAGTTTGTAATTCAAAAAAAGAAAGGCTATCACCACCAACTACAAACTGGAGACCAAATACTATATAATATTAAACCAAGCTTGGCCTCAAAAGAGAGATGAAAAAATGTATTTCTGCCTTTTCTGCAGAGGTGAGGGACTGTTGGTATGGGACACTTGCATATGCTGTCAGTCTCAAGTGGGTTAGTTTGCTAAAACTACTTTTTCCAGGTTTTTTATTCATTATTATAAGGGCAGTTGAGGAGAGGTGGAAAGATTCAGAAGGAGGATGATATAAAAACAGAAGGCATCAATAAAAAAATTAAAAATCATCATGATATCAGTGGAGTTTTGTGAATGCAAAGAATCAAGATAAAGTGTCAAGCAAAATATGAAGATTGAGAAATTGCTTTCATATAATGAGGTAGGGGTGCATGAAGTGCATCAGGGAGAGCTCAACTTGACCAGTAACAGACAAAAATGTTTTGTTGTTGAGTCTTTTTCAGTCATGTCTGACTCTTTGTGACCCATATGGGATTTTCTTGACAAAGATATTGAAGTGCTTTGTCACTTCCTTCTCCAGCTCATTATACAGATGAGGAAACTCAGGTAAACAGGGTAGGTGACTTGTCCAGGGTCACACAGCTAGTCATGCCTGAAGTCAGATTTGAACTTTAGAAAGACTCAACTTCCTGACCTCGTCCAGTACTCTATCCACTGTACCATCTAGCTTCCTTTAGCAAGAACATGGAGGGCATCAATTCCCAAGAAGAAGAATGATCTGTTTAAAGACATAAAAGCAGGAAGGGGTGGGTGGATGATCAAATTTTGTGCTGACTGCCAGCAGTCTAGTTTGACTGAATTTGTTCCTGAGGAGCACAACGAGATTTAGGACCAGATGACTTGCTAAATCAAAGGATTCCATTCTCTGATAAGGGACCACTATCTCCTGTGGCAGAGGGTCAATAAGAAGCAATGACCAATCATCTGCTGGACCCAAGGAAGCAATCAAAAGCAATGGATTCAGAGCAGTTTGTAAATAGTTCTCTATGTGGAGCAAAGCCAATTCTGTTTGTGTATCAGAGGTGCAAATGGCTTCCTGGCTCTATCTCTTCTTGTTGAAGGGCAAGGGGTAAATCTAAGGCAAACATCTCCTCCTTCAGTCCCCAGTTTAACAAACATTTATTAACTCCTCACAAAGATTTGAGTTTAAATCCTGCCACTGATGTATCCTATTCAAATAACCCTAGTCAAATCATTAACCTCTTCGTGGCCCAGCAATTCTCTAAGACTAGGTTGAAGATCTATATTGGAAATAAAATCTTGAGTCTGTCCATGAGTAAGAAAGGCATTGGACTATGTGCAAAGATAGGATAAGATGCTCAATAGATTCATAGAAGCTGAAAGGGAGCTTAGAGATCATTTATTCCAACCCCTTGATTGGAGATTCATAGTCAAATACTTGGCCAAGGTCACACAAGTATTAAATAGCTCAAGTTGGAATTAAAATTGAATCTTTTTTACTTCAAATTCAGGGTTCTTTCTTTGACACCTTTTTCATAAACAAACAAAAAACAACTATAGTATGAGGCAGAATAGAATAAGGCAGCAGTTTCAATAGGGAGCAATGTAAGGGGACTTATTTCAAATATGGAAGACTGTGAGAGCAAAAGTATATATAAAAAAGGGGGGCAGAACAATTATTTGGGAATAGCAAATTGTCTCATATTGCTGAAGCATGAGAGAAGGAACTGAGAAATTTGCAGTGGTAAGTTGGAATTATATTACAAAGAGCCTTAAATGACTTGATAAGTAGTATATAATTTATTTTGGCATCAATGAGAAACCAATGAAGAGTTTTAAGTAGAGGAGTGGTAGGAACATGAGTCAAGGCAAAATCTGATGAGATCTCATACTTTTTGTTTTGTTTTGGTGGGGCTGTGGAATTAAGTGACTTGTCCAAGGTCACACAGTTAGTATTAAGTGTCTGAGGTCACATTTGAACTCAGGTCTTCCTGATTCCAGGACTGGTGGTGTACTCACTGCACCACCTAGCTGCCCCCAATGAAATCTTATATTAAGTAAGACTGAAAAGAGGACAGATGTGAGAAATATTTAGGAATCAGAATAGTTAAGTCTTGGCTAATGGTTCAATGAAAGCAGTGAGATTCCCAATCTGAAGTGATTAGATTGGATGTGAATGATTGAGAAGATGGTAGTACCATCCATAGAAAGAGCAGTTAGGAAAAAGAGTAGAAATTTTTTTTTGGGGGGGAGGAGCAAAATAATAGCCACTACCATTATACACAGTCTTAAGATTCGCAAAGCTCTTTATACCTTTATATCCATAATTTCATTTTATTTGTACAGAGGCAGATAGATGGCATAGTGATTAGAGCACTGGCCCTGAAGTGAGGAGAATCTGGGTTCAAATCAAACCTCAGACACTAACTAGCTTTGTGACTCTTGGGTAGGTCACTTAACCCTGCTTGCCTCACACCCAGGGCCATCTCCACTGTCCTGATTCATATCTGTCCAATGAACCCAGAAGGCTTTAGAGGATAAAGTGAGCTTGGTGACTTAGCATGGAATCCCCTCACTCAAATTCAATCCATGAACTTGTCATGGCATCATCTACTTGATGCCATGGTCTTTTTCAAAAACAAAAATGAAAACAAACATCATTATCCTTGCAACTCTGTGAAAAGTTGATATTCTCATTTTACAAATTAGAAAATTGAAACTTTGAGATGTTAAGTAGTATGTCCAAGGTTACAGAGTTTAGAAGTGTCAGAAACTTGATTTCAACCTAGATTTTCTGAATCAAAATGAGAAATTCAACTTTAATTATGCTGAGTTTGAGAAACATCTAGAGTTTTCAGGTGGGACTATGTAAGAGGGAATTGAAAATAAAGGATTTAGCGACAGCTTGGTGTTGTAGTGGATCGAGTACCCACCCTGGAGATTGGAGGACCTGAGTTCAAATACATCCTCATACACGTAATAGCTGTGTGACTCTGGGTAAGTCACTTAACTTGGACAGACTCCACAAAATAAAAAAGGAAAGAAAGGACTTGAGTTATTGACCAAGGTCATAAGTTGAAATCAATAATTGTGAGTGAGGGGCAGCTAGGTGGCGCAGTGGATAGAGCACCAGCCCTGGAGTCAGGAGTACCTGAGTTCAAATCCGGCCTCAGACACTTAATAATTACCTAGCTGGGTGGCCTTGGGCAAGCCACTTAACCCCATTGCCTTGCAAAAAAAAAAAACAACCTAAAAAAATAATTGTGAGTGAGTAGTCTTCAAAGTGAGAGGAGGGGCTTGTGGGGAAAGTTCTGTGTTCCAATACTCCAAATGGATTGCCCCTATCAAACCCAGAAATGGGAATCTATCTTTTTTCTATTTATCTTGATTTATCTCCTAATTCTATAAGTATCTATGCTTCATTCTAGAGCAGCCCCCACACCATGCCCCCAGTCTGTTATTTATTGAGTAATTCTCTTAATCAAATGGTTGAAAATGCCAGCTAGGCTCACCATGAGCTAGCTTTATTTATGGTCCTGCTTCTTTGCCAGGGAGATAACTGTCAGGAGGATATAATGGAAACTGATAAAGGCTAGATCAATAGGGCATCTGAAGCACCGAAGAGAACAATGACAACCAATTCTGGGAGAATAAAAGTCAGAGAACGTACCCTGACTGGATATGTGCCCAGCAACCAAGTCCTCTGGCCCTCTCCAGGGGAGAGTCTCTGGTTAAAGGCACAGCTGCTGCCCATCCCAAACAAGAAAGTTTCTAGGTAGGATTTGGACAAAGAACCTAGCATTTATGGGAGCTTCTGTTCTTGGTTGGTTTAAATTCAAGAGATGCGATTGGGGCAGCTAGGTAGCACAGTGAGCAGAGTGCAGGCCCTAAAATCGGAATGACCCAAGTTCAAATTTGGCCTCAGATAATTCCTAACTTGTGTGACTCTGGGCAGGTCACAACTTTGTTTGCTTCAGTTCTTCATCTGTCAAATGCATGGAAGCAGGAAATGGTCAACCCCTCCAGTATCTTTGTCAAGAAAACCCCAAATGGGGTCAAAAAGACTCAAATATAACAACAGAAACTAGACCCCCCCCTCAAGTGTTAAAGAAGTATTGGATATGAAGTAATATTCCTTGCAGAGAAATAAGTTCTTTCCAGAATCTACACTCCTTTCAGTATCTATTTACCTCCCTTAAACCCTTGCCTCTTTCACTCCACATTGTAAAAACAAATCAGCTCAGAAAGTCCTACTACTAGAGACCATGCTACTAAGACAGGGGGAACCTTTTTTCATCCAAGGGCCATTTGGATATTTATGACATCATTCAAGAGCTATATTTTAATTAATTCACCCCTTAAAAGCTATTAAATTTATTGAATTTTGAGTTGTGCCTAAGACTAAGCAAGGCAAGACCAATACAGGGCTGGAGGTTCTGGTCCCTGGTTTAAGAGGACTAAGAATAGTGAAGGTCAGCATCACTGAGAACCAGAACTAGGGGCATTGTTTACAAGGCCCTGAAATTAGAGGGCATGAAGAGCAATTACCATCTTTGAGCACCAAAGCTCACAGCTGAACTTAATGCCTTATTAGTGAATTGTTATGTTAAAAGCAGGAAGCATTCTACATGCACTCCAGACATAGTCCTCCCTATCCCTTCTATCCTCCCTTCAGTACTTCCTACTCGCTTCATCAGTCTTCTTGGCAGCAACTTGAATTTTTTTTTTTTTTTTTTTAGGATTTTTGCAAGGCAAATGGGGTTAAGTAGCTTGCCCAAGGCCACACAGCTAGGTAATTATTAAGTGTCTAACACTGGATTTAAACCCAGGTACTCCTGACTCCAGGGCCGGTGCTTTATCCACTACACCACCTAGCCGCCCCCAGCAACTTGAATTTATGGAGATTTTTGTCTCCCCATTATAACACGGTATTCTGATGTCTTGTCTCCTCATTCAATTGATGTAATTTGTTTCCAGAAATCTGAAGCCATTTTTTTTCTTGCTTTTTGCAAAGTAATGGGGTTAAGTGATTTGCCCAAAGTCACACAGCTAGGTAATTATTAAGTGTTTGAGGTTGAATTTGAACTCAGATCCTTCTGACTCCAGGGTCAGTGGTCTATCCACTGTGCTACCTAGCTGCCCTTCCATTTTAATTTTTTTTTTAATGCTTGCTTGGGGAGTCCAAATTCCCAATCCTTTCTGGCATGACTTTTAAAAGGTTTCTGTGGAACACTGAAGTGAGTATACCTCTTTAAGAGTGGAAGGAAAGGAAGTCTCTTGCAAATGGAACTGGGGCACACACTGGAAAGTGACAGTGAGGATGATGCCAAGACAGCCAAGGTGCACCAGGGAAGCCTTGAATAACTCTGCATTGCTGCTCTCAGAGCACTCGATTATCGCCCCTGCTGCTGTCATCAGAGTTAATGCCACCACCTGGTTTGGAGGAAAAAAGAAAATTCAAATCTCAGATCCATCAAACTTTCTGATCTGATAAATTATTCAGGCCCAAGTTCACAGTACCTGAATGAGTGAACCTAAGAACTGGGAATTATAAAAGGTGGTAGTAACTAAGGAGGGGCAGCTCATGTTTTTCTGAACATCTGGATGCTAAGAGGTGAGTGACCAACACCACCTTTTAAATGAGGTCATGAACTTCCAATTCCATGAAGTCTCTGGACATGAAAGAGTGGGCAACATCCCAGTTCGCAATACATTGAGCTGAATTGGATTAAAAGTCAAATATTAGGAGTAGAACCAACTACAAATATGGACATTTTGGATACTGGTACTAACTCTCAGAAAAAGCCATAAGTCCTTGGACTCATGTCTTTCTTTAGGTGAAAACTGACAATTTATAGGAAGCTTGGCTTTAAAGGAAGAGATAATGGATGAAGTCTCCTGGCCTCATCCTGACTTTTTTTACCCAATTCTATTGTTTTAATAAGGAATTTGATTCTACACCTCAGTTTCTGTACTATATCCCAAAGGCAACAATCTTTTCTATTAATTTGGAAGAGTTACAAGAATGATGCCAGCTCTGACAACAAAAGTGTCTAGAAAAAGTGAAATGAAAAGTGTTTGACTATGCCTGAATATGTGTGCATGCATGTTCACACACATGTGCCCCAGTCAGAGTAAGAAGAATAAACAAATTGTTGTGAAAACCAGATTGGGAATCAAAACTAAGTTTGCCTCCTTAGCTTTTGACTCTGTTACTAACTAACTATTGTGACTTGGGGCAAAGTGGTGGGGGACCTTGGCTTCAGTTCTGGTCACCTGATTTCCAGTGTCTTTGAGACTTCCCTAGGAGCTCTGTTCTAGGTTGCTCACATCTTGTACTTGATCTTTGACCCAGGAAACTTTGCATTCTTAGGTGAGAGGTATTTCTAATTATCAGGGGGCAAAGGTGGAAGGGAAGAAGGAATCAGGGAAAGAAAGAAGGAAGAGAAAGGAGGAAAGGAGGGAGGGAAGGAAGAAAAGAAGGAATGAAGGAAGATAAGAAGGAAAGGAGGGAGAAAGGGAAGAAAGGAAGAAAAGAAAAAAGGAAGCAACCATTTATTAAACACAATTATGTAACAGGCACTATGCTAAGTGCTTTACAAATATTATTTCATTAGATCTTCATAAAACACCTGAGAGATGCTATTATTATCCTCACTTTTCTGTTAAGGAAACTAAGGTATATAGGGTTAATTGACTTGCCCAAGATCACACAGCTAAGTATCTGAGATCACATTTGAACTTGTTTTCCTGATTATTGGTCCAGCCTTTATTTACCTGCTCATGGAGCTTCCTCTAGGGGAGTGGGAACTTAGGCTTAATTCCTACTTGACCTTGAGTACAAGTTAAAGGGCAGCTAGTTTGCAAAGACCTGTTTTCTTCCTAAGTTCAAATATGACCTCAGACAATTTGTAGCTGTATGATCCTGGACAAATCACTTAATCCTATTTGTCTCAGTTTCCTTTCTGTAAAATGAGCTGGAGAAACAAATGACAAATTTACTCCAGTGTATTTTCCAAGATGATATTTGTCCTTTGTTCTTGAAGAAGGTCATGATATCAGGGGAGGTGATGCCATGCCAAGCACCTGTATTGGATTTGAGTGATGGGGTGCTGTGCTAAATCAGCAGTCTCATTTTTTCCTCCAGAGTCATCTAGCTCTAGTGGCCACATATGAATCAGGATGATTAGAGATAGTCCTGGATATGAGACAATCAGGGTTAAATCATTTGTCCAAGTGCACACAGCTAGTAAATGGCAAATGTTTGAGATTAGATTCGAACTCAGTCTTCCTGACTCCAAGGCCATTGCTCAATCCACTGTGCCACCTAGCTGCTCTATTTTTCAAGAAAACTCCAAATGAAGCCATGAAGAGTTAGACAGGCCTGAACAAACACTATAGGCTATCTGAACCCTCTGAATCACAGGGTTTCTTCATCTGCAAAATGAGGGACTTCATATTCCTTAAAAAGATTTTGTTTATCTTTCTTTTTCAAAGGATATAGGTGGGGAGGTGGGAGGAAAAGAAGGTGGATTTGTGTTCAATTTAATTGAAATCTAAAAAAGGGAGAAAAAAGGTTTGAACTTTTTCAGTATGACAAAAAAATGAATTAATTAAAAGAGAGTTGGCCTGATTTCCAGAGTTCCTCTCAGTCCTAGGCCCTGCTCCACAAGGTTACAATGAGTAGTAAATGAGATCATGAAGGTTAACTTTGTAAAATGAAGAGCAAGTCCCTAGACCTTTCTGAGCCCCAGGTTCCTCATCTGTCAAATGAGAAGGCTGGGGGTGTCTAGGTGGTGCAGTGGATAGAGCACCAGTCTTGGAGTCAGGAGTACCTGGATTCAAATCTGGCCTCAGACACTTAATAATAATTACCTAGCTGCATGGCCTTGGGCAAGCCACTTAACCCCATTTGCCTTGCAAAAAAAAAAAATCTAAAAAAAAAATGAGAAGGCTGGATTAGAAGGGCCTTAAGATTCCTTCTAGTTCTAAATTGATGATCTTTAATAATATTAATTATTATTATGATGATACAATGTCATGATGGGCTGGAAAATTCACACTGCTCCACTCATTTGTAGGCTTCCTTTTAGTTTAGGGGAAAGGCAGGGAGCCTAGGATAGCAGGTGGTACTTGAGAAATTAACTATAACTTTCCCTTTGGCCCCCATTTTCAAATTAAAACTCTCTTGTTTCCTCCTTCAAATGTTCCTTCACACTTTGTTACCTGCTTGTTTGAAGGAAAATTGCTTTTGACAAGTACGGCTGGTGCAGTTGTGCTCAGGGTGAAAGAACAGATAATGCTGAACTAATTTCTGATTAATCATAATCCATGCTTGTGGGGTTGAATGAGGCCTCATAGCAGCTAGGCAAAAACAGAAAGAGTTTTGGTTTTTTTTTTTCTTAAGCTGAGATTTCACATCAGAAATGAATGAATTGTGACTTCCCTTTCTAATTCTGAAATTCAGAAATCCAAGTGAACTTAGACTCAGAGGCAGTTAAGGGTACGTGGAATAGAGTATTGGACTTAAGAGTCAGGATGTTTGTTGTTGAGTCTTTTCCCTTGTGTTCAACTCTTCCTAACCCAGTTTGGGGTTTTCTTGGCAGAGATTCCAGAGTTGTTTAGCCATTTCCTTCTCCTTCCATTTTACAGATGAGGAAACTGAGACAAAAAGAGTTAAGTGACTTGCCTGGGGTCATACAGCTTCTACATGTCTAAGGTAAGATTTAAATTTGGGAAGATGAGTCTTTCAGTGTTAGAATGACCTGAATTCGAATCCTCCAGCCTAGTCTTTTACTTCTCTAAGACTCAGTTTCCTCATCTATAAAAAGAGGATACTAATAAAACCTACCTCAAAGGGTTGTTGTGGGAATCAAATGTGACAACATATGTAAAGTGACATAAATGCTAGTTATTATTATAGCTGTTGGGATTGTTACTCCCAGCATCCCCTCAGATAGTTCATGATGTCATATTATAGATTAGGACCTGGGACTCAAGACTCATAGAATGTGTGAACATTTTCTGTTGAGACTTAAATTCTATGGGGCATCTAGGTGGTAAAGTGAACAGAGGGCCGGCCCTAGAATCAGAAGAAATTGAGTTCAAATCCAGCCTTACTTACTAGCTGTGTGGCCCTGGGCAAGTCACTTAACCCTATCTCAAAAAAATACTTAAATCCTCTTGCACATGAGCTGCTCAATCATTTATTGGTCTCCCTTTAGTATCACAATAACAAACTCCCATTTACAGAGAGATTTTTTTTAAAGACTTTAGGATCCTAACAACCCTCTTTTTTCTCCTATAAGTTAAAAGATACAAGTATTGGGGCAATAGGTGGTGGTATAGTGGAGAGAGTACCAGTCATTGAGCCAAGAAGACCTGGGTTCAAATTTGACCTCAGACATTTAATAATTACCTAGCTGTGTGACCTTGGACAAGTCACTTAACCCCGTTGCCTTGCAAAAAAAGAGATATAAATATTATCAGCTTCTCTTGCTTGAGATGCTACAATAGATTTCTGATTATACTCCTTACCACCAATTTCTCTCAAGTACAAGCAATGGCCAAATTGATATTACTAAAGCACCACTGTCCATGTCATTCCCTTGCTCCAAGTGACTTCCTGTTGCATCTTAGATAAAAGACAAATCCTCTTTTTAACATTAAAAGCTGTTCACCTGGCTCTACACTATCTTTCCAGGATGGTTACATCTCCTAATGCACTCTATCAAACTGATTGAATGGAGCCCATATACTTTGCTGTTCTTCAGTCATGTCCAATTCTTTATGTCCACATATGGAGTTTTCTTAACAAAGATATTGAAGTGATTTGCCATTTTCCTTCTCCTGTTCATTTTTATAGATGAGGAAACTGAGTCAACCAAGGTTAAGGGACTTTCCCAGGGTCATACAGCTAATCTGAGACTAGATTTGAACTTGGGCCTTTCTCACTCCCGGCCCAGAGTCTCTTAACTCTTAGGCTGTCCCTGATGCCTAGGATGTGCTTCTTTAATCAATCAACCAATAAATATTTATTAAGTACCTAGACAACTAGGTAGTACAGTAGAAAGAGTGCTAAGCCCTAAATCAGGAAGATTCCCCTTCCTAAATTCAAATCCAGCATTAGACAATTCCCGGCTGTGACCCTGGGAAAGTCACTTAACCCTGTTTGCTTCACTTTCCCCAAATGTCAAATGAACTAAAGAAGGAAATGGCAAAACCCCTCCATTATCTTTGTCAAGAAAATCCCAAATAGGGTCACAAAGAGCTGAACACAATTGAAACAATTGAATAAATATCTATTAAGAGCTAGACACAGTGTTAAGTCCTGAGGATACAAATAGACAATTCCTGCTCGCAATCCAATAAGGGAGACAACCAACAAACAAATCTATACAAACAAGCTATGTACAGAATAAATAGGAAACAATTACTAGAGGAAAGACACTAGAACTCAGAGGGGTTGGGAAAGACTTCTGGTAGAAAATGGGATTTTAGCTGGGATTTAAAGGAAGCCAGGGGAGTCAGGAGGCAGAGATTAGGAGGGAGAGTGTTCCAGAGATAGGAGACTGTCAGAGATAATGACCAGAGTCAAGAGATGGAGGCTGGTGTCACTGAATTGGGGTACATGTGGAATGGTTGGAGGGAGTTAGGTCATAAAGTTTAGATGCCAAACAAAGCATTTTGTATTTGCTCCTGGAGGCGATAGGGAGCCACTGAAGTTCATTGAGTGGGGTAGTGATATGATCAGATCTGAAGTTTATGCTGTGGGGATGATGTGTTTGATGTGTGTGTGTGTGTGTGTGTGTGTGTGTGTGTGTGTGTGTGTGTGCCTTCACTTTAGGAAAATCATTTTGGTAGCTGAATTTGTAGTGAGGAGAGGAGACTTGAGACAGGCAGGATTTCTCCTCCCCCCAATTCCCTCTCTCCCCTGCCCCCCCCCACACAGCAAGCTACTGCAATAATCTCATCTTGAAGTGACCAGCATGGTGGTAGCATCAAAGAAGAGAAGGGGATGTATTGGGGAGTTTTAGAATCCTTAGCTTCTTTACTCTACCATCTTGGCTCTTCCCCCCCCCCCCAATCCCATCCTTAGCTTTTTATAAGACTCCACTCAAGGCTACTTTCTGATTGTCTTCATTGCTAGTCCTCCATCCTTCCACCAAAAGTTCTTATATTTACTTTTTATATATCTTATTTTTAGTTTTCTGAGTAAAGGTGGCACCCCACCCCTCTCCCCTATAGAATATTAAATGTTTGTAGGGCAGGAGATATTTTATTTTTGTCATCATATCCCTAGTACCTAATATACTGTAGGTAACTTTAAAATGCTTTACAGATGAGGACACTGACCTAGAGAAGTTGGTAGACTTATTCATTATCAAACAGCTTAGACAGTTCAGAGCCAGGACCTCTAACTGAAGATCACCAGTATTTGCACCCTCAGAGGTGAAAAAACTTAAGGGCCATCGAAGTTCAGTCTCTTATCCCATGCAGCAAATATGTATCCCATGATGGCTAGTCATCCAGTTTTGCTGCAGGAGAACCTAGGGACTTGGCAAGGCTTGTTCCACTACTGAACAACCCTAAAAACAGCAGACTCCCCCAAAAGTAGGTGTGGTCTAGTGAACCTGCTTTATAACATGTCCTGATACCCTGGGCTTCTGACAGGTGGGACCTAACCACAGATTGATATACCCCACACTGTTGTTCCCATGCATCTTCTTGTCATACTATTATCTATGGGAGATTCTCTTTCTCTCACCACTTTGTGGAACAGTAATCCAATCTATACAACTATTCAATGAAAGGAACCCTGATTAGGGCACAACCTTAATCCTTGACAGATTCACCGATGAAACTGAAACTTCACACCTGACTCCATAGGTCTCATCTGTTCTGGAAAGAGTTGATTCTCATGGAAACAGAAATGGATGCCCTTTCTACTCACACTCCTTTTCCTAAATTCTTGATTTTGTATTGTTTTATTTTTTAGATTGAGCCTTTTTTTAAAGGCAATGGGGTTAAATGACTTGCCCAAGGTCACACAGTTAGGTCTCTCTGAGTCAGGATTTGAACTCAGGTCCTCTTGACTCCAGGCCCGGTGCTCTATCCACTGTGCCACCTAGCTACCCCAAGCCCTTGATTTTATGAATTAACCACCATTCACAGGGGATAATGACATGGAACTCCCTTTTCACCTGAGTGGCCAGGATGCCATGCTTGATTCCTGTGTTGTGGGTGCCTGTTCCAATCACACCAGCAGCGGTGACATCTGACACAGCTCCCAAACTGTGCCCACCAGACAAGGAGGTGGAAAAAAGAGGAAGGGCAGAAGGAGCGGTTAATTTCCCTTTGGAGGATAGATTCTTTTTCCTTGAAACAGTCAGACAGGAGCATGCATATCAACTCTAGACCACAATACTGGACTCTAGTCTCAATCTGGCTATCATGTTTTATTCTCTTCCTTTCCAATCCTAACATCTTGGTTCTCCATTTAAAGCAAGATGTTTATTCCAAGTCTCAGGGAGGTCAGGATTCATATCCTAGGATAGGCATTCTAATAGAGTATTGTGATATAGTGAATAAATCTTAGAATTAGAGTCAGAAGATGGGTTCAAATCTCTGATGACCTCAGGCAAATCATGTCCCTCGGCATTGATATCTTCTTAAACTAAGGGTGTATCATTTTTAACCTATATCAAATAACTTGCTTTCTCAATGAGGAGGATTGGGGTTGGAGGAAGGAAGAGAATTTGGAACTCAAGATTTTAAAAGTAGATGTTGAAACTTATTTTTGCAAGTAACTGTGGAAGATTAAAATTAAATTAAATTAATTTTTTAAAAATAAGGATGAATAATCTCTTAAATGCTTTCTAGTTCTAAATCCTGTGATCAATCAACAAGCATTTTTTAAAGCAATTTCTTCTATTAGGCATTGGGCTAGAATCCAGGGTCTTGAGATAAAAGTCCCCACTCTCAATTTACCTTCTTTTCAGGGAGATAACATGTGCTTATAATAGCATAGCCAAAGCAAATAGAAAATAATATTGGAGTGGAGGCATCAGCAAACCAGAAAGGCAGTGCTTGGGATGAACTTGAAAGATTTGGGTAGTCAGGAAGTTTTGAATTAAAATTACCTTGAACAAGTCACTGAACCTCTGTTTGCCTAGGAGGCAGCAAGGTGGTTCAGCTGATAGAGCAGTCAAGACCTGTAGTCAAGATCTCATTTCAAATCTAGCCTCAGACATTTGCTAGCTGTTTGAGTCTGGGCAAGTCGCTCAGTCACTGTTTTAATCCATCAGCATTATGGACCATGGGGACATGAAGAGTCAGACACAACTAAACAACAAAGGAGGGGGAGCATTCTGGAGGTGAGGGAAACTGTGCAAAGGCACCAAGATGGGAAATGGAGTAGTGTATATGATGAACAACAGGAAATCAGTTTGATTGGACTGCAGAGTGAATGAAAGCATGTCATAAATTATAAAGTTGTAAATACAAGTTGGATTAAACTGTAAAGGACCTTAATGCCAAACAGTGAGGTCCGTATTTGATCTTTGAGGCAACAGGGAGGTCTTAGAATTTATTGAACATCAACCTACTTTTACCCCTAGAATTTCTGCTCCTGATGGATTTTCTCTCCCCTCCCCACCAAATTCCTTGACCATAACAGACCTTTGATATAGTGATTATTATGAAAGTGGCACTTTACTTTGTATTATCTGTATAGTACCTTGGACAGTGTTTGGGGGCTCTCCATTCATCATCCATAAAATGACAAGTTTAGATTTGGATGGTCCCCTGGAATCCCTCCCAACTCTCAATCTATGATCCTCTCTTTCCAAAGCCAGGGCTCCTGACTCTGCTAATTAGTATTGGCTTTTCTGGCTAAGACATTTGAATTCACTGTAAAATTAGAGGGTTGGAAGAAATGAAAATTCCTTGAGCTCTAAATGCTGAGATTCTGAAGCAAAGGGTCTTACAATTTTTTGGGCATGTCTTGGATCCCTTTGGCAGTATGATGAATAGGCCTAGGGATCTCATCTCAAAGAATGGTTTTTAATGCATAAAATAAAATACATAGCTTTATAAGGAAATCAACATTATGGACACAGTTATTAATTTTTTAATGATCTAGATCATTTGTTTTAAGGAAGGAGAAGAGGAGAGAAAGATATTGGCAGAATCAAGAACCTGAATTGACCCAAGTTCAGGTACCAAACAACAAAATGAGACATCCAAGTTCAGCCACAGGGAAACATAAGCAAGGTGACTCATATTTCATGGTTCCTAGGATAGTGAATGAGAAAAAATTATAACTTTCCCTTGATGAATAATTATCGACAATTCTTTATATTTATTATAATAAAATATTTGTATTTTTTTTGTTCAGTCATTTTCAGTGTCTGATTCGTTGTGATCCCATTTGAGGTTTTCTTGACAAAGATACTAGAATGGTTTGCCATTTCCTTCTCCAACTCATTTTACAAGTTAGTAACTGAGGCAAACAGGATTAAGTGACTTGCCCAGAGTCACACAGCTAGTAAGTGTCTGAGAACATTTTTAAACTCAGGAAGATAAGTTTTTTGGACTTTAGGCCCAGCACTATCATCACTGTAATACCTCTTGTTCTTACTCATCTGTTTCAATTGGGTCAAACTATTCATGACCTTATTTGCTTTTTCCTGGTAAAGATTCTGGAATAGTTTGCCATTTGCTTCTACAGTTCATTTTATAGATGAGGACACTGAGGCAAACAGTTGAAGTGAATTGTCCAGTCACATGGCTAGTAAGTCTCTGAGACTAGATTTGAATTCAGAAGGATGAATCTTGCTGACTCCATGTCTGGTACTCTATCTACTATACCACTTAATTGCCCATTATTTATTTATATGTGTATATATGTGAGTATACATTTATATCATATCATATGTTGCATTGTATTACATTGTATTGTATTATATATTCTATCCCCTAAAAATTATAATGTACTCTGCCTACATTACTTCGTTCAGTTTTCACAACTATCCTTCAGGCAGCTAGGTGAAATAGTGGAGAGAGTCCTGGGCCTGGAGTCAGCAAGATTCAAATTTGTCTTCATACACTTAGCTCCATGACCCTGGGCAAGACACATAATCTCTGTTTGTCTCATGCATTTGTAAAATGAGCATAATTGTACCTACCTCCCAGGATTGTGGGGGGTCAAATAAAATAATATTTGTAAAAGTCCTAGCACAAAGTAAGCACACTATTAGTTTGGGTTATTATTGAATATCCTTCAGAAGTGGATGCTATTTCCATTTTGCAGACTAGGATAAGTAAAACTTAGGGAGGCAAGAGACCTTCCAAAAGTCACAGAGCTAGTGAGTGTTGGAAGTAGAATTAGAACATAGAGCTGATACTCATCTCATTAACCCCCAAACCCATCATTGAGCTGCCTCAAGAAAGGGAAGGAAAGCCCACCAAACTGGAACAAAACTTGTGTACTCCATTAGGATAGAGACCATGACCACATTCTTATCATGAACAGAGTGAGAGACATTCTAAAGCTTCAGAAATTAATGCTTATAATTAATAAGAACAAATTTCTTCCTGTCCTCATTGGTCACAGGCTCTGGTGTGCAATGTTCCTACCAAGATCAGAAGAACTCAGTAAACCCCCTGTTTAGAGGCCACATTCTTGAGATGTTAATGATTACTGAGAGCCAGTGAGCAGAGACCTAAAGTCCTGACCTTGAGGCACTGATAGAATAGCTCGCTACCAATCCAGTATATTTTCAGTGTCACAGAACTCAAAATAATTCTTCAATCTGGTACCTAAAACCCCATGTAATGATTCATTCCTTTGGCTTAATTTTGGTTCCCATCCAAATTCCAGGACCTTGGGAAAGACAAAAACCATACCATCTCTGCCTTCACAGTATAAAATTTCATCTTTTTTTCAGCTTTTGCAGGCAGAGCACGTGACTTGTTTTTTTTATATGCCAGTATTTCAAAGGAATTGAGATGTCGCTGGTGAGGGTGGCTTGGAAAGAAAGCAGTCAGAAAATGCTGGGTTTCTATCCTCATTCTGTCACATATAGGGTGGTGGGTCTCTAGCTGAAAAGGGTTTTTTTTTAGGTTTTTGCAAGGCAACTGGGTTAAGTGGTTTGCTCAAGGCCACATAGCTAGGTAATTAAATGTCTAAGGCTGGATTTGAATTCAGGTACTCCTGACTCCAGGGCTGGTGCTCTATCCATTGTGCCACCTAGACACCCCTGAAAAGGGTCTTGAAGTCATCCAGTTTTGCTTTCTCATTTTATGTGAACAAATTGAGGTTCAAGGACATCCAAATAGCAAGGCTATGGTTTGAAGTCAGGTCTTCTGACTCTTTTCCATTGTGCCAGATTTGGAGTCACCTTGTGACCTTGATAAGGGACTTAGTTCCTTCTCCATAAATGAGGAGGTTGGACTAGCTGACCTCTAAGTTGCTTTCCAGTTCTAAATCTATGATCTTATGATGCTACAAACCTTCCTGAACCTCAGTTTCCTCATCTGTAAAGTGGAGATGCAAATACATCCACTTCATCCTTCCGAATAGGACCATTGAGAGAATTTTTTATGACTCTTTAAGTCCCATGTACAGATGAGTTCTTGCTATCCCCTCTCCTAAAAGATGCTGAAATACAAATCCTCCTTCCATGCCTTACTTGATAGTCTTCATGGGCTATTATGACCAAAGTGTCATCACTAATCTTTTGATGATGTGTTTTCCAATTTTATCAAGATCAGTCCTTAGAACACAAAACTTGACAGTTCTGAGGTCCAAATTAAAGCTCTTAACAAGCTGGTAGGACTCATTACAGCTTATGCTCTGTTGGTATAACCTTTGAGGATCCAAGGTTAACCCTCCCAGCATGAGGAGGGTAACTCTAGTAGAAGGTCTCCTTTGCACTTTTCAGAAATCCAAGTATCCAATTGGACAGCATGGTAGTTAAAATGGATTTTAGAGTTAAGAGGTTTCTGATTCATTTGGGATTTTCTTGGCAGAAATATGATTTGTCATTCTCCAACCCATTTTACACATGAAGAAACTGAGGCAAACATGCTTAAATGACTTGACCAGGGTCACACAGCTAGTGAGTATCTGAGGTCAGATTTTTGAACTCAGGAAGAGGTATCTTCCTGATTTCAAGCCTGGCATTCTATTCACTGTGCCACCTAAATGCACTAATCAGGGAATTTGGGTTCTAATCTCAGTTGGGTTCTAATCCCAGTTGTGCCACTCATCTCTCTATGTGATCTTGGGCAATCAAATGAGAGTCTCCCAGATCCTATCAAACAAATATGAAAGACAAACAGGTCCTGCCCTTAAGTCATAGAACCCCTTTGAGCCTCAGCTCCCTCATCTGTAAAATGAAAGGATTAGAGTTGCTGACCTCTGAGGTTCCTTCCAACTCTAAAAATCTATGATGCTATGACCTGGAGCTAAGAGAGAACCAGAAAAACAGTCAAGATAAGAAAGTGTTACTTACTTGGGGAGTGCCAGGCCATGCTTGCTCAGTTCCACATTCAAGTCCATCAGGAAGATGCCAGCTTCCACTGTGACTTGACGTTTTTCTTTATCTACCTGCAAGGGAACACATCTGAGCTGGAGAGCCACTCTACTCTCCAGAGAAGCTGTTACCAGTCATGTACCTCAGCCATCCTCTCACTTAGAAAGTAAAGGAAATTAGATGTCACAGTATTGGATTTGGAGTCATGAAGACCTGAATTCAAATCCAGTTTCATTCTTACTAGTTTTGTGACTCTGGTTAAGTTATTTAACCTGTAAATGCCTTAGTTTCCTCTATGAAATAAGAGGACTGGAGACTCATTTTGATCATCTCCAAGGTCCCTTCCAACTCTGCCTCTATGACCTTATGCTACTTCTCTGATGCAGATTGCATTTGTGGTAGGAATGCCCCCAATCTAACTGAACCCTGGTAATCTAAGGATTAAATGTTACTAACTGGAGTGGTTTAGAAGAGGACTACAGAGAAAGAAGTGACCCAGGAGAGTATTTGATTTGGGAACAGGAGGCAGAAGAAATAAGCAGCATGTCCATAATTAATGTTCGGAGTAGGGTTAGACTATGGGTATTCTGACTTAATCCAAGCAGGGTTCATTACTCAGACAAGTCCAGGTAGTGCTACCCATTATCCTGCATGTCCAGGTTTCTTTGGGCAGTTGTCAGGTCAGTGACCCAGTGGGACTGTAACAGCTGCAAAGGTTCCTCAGTCTCACTAGAACTCTGAACTCCCTTTGCCTTCACAAATTAGACTGCATTCTTTAATTAATGAAAGCAGCAGGAGAAAAGCTGGACAGGAAAAAAAAGGGTGGCTGGATACTCCAATAAATTCTTTAGGGAAATCAATTAGCATAATTTTGCTAATTTAGTCACTCTTGATTACTACTATAGCTGATTTCTTGATGGAATTTTCAGGAAGAGGCTAACATCAATGAGCCAGGATGGAAACAAATGGATTTAGATGAGAATAGGACCTTCAAGGTCATCTTCAGAACCTTCTCATTTTACAGATAAGGAAAACAAGGCTCAAAGAAGGGAACCGACTTGCTCAAGGACCTAACTTTTCAGTCATCCTACATCTTATTCTCACCTCATCAAACTAGTAACACTGACCTCCTGGCTGTTCCTCGAATGCAACACTCTCTCCTGACTCTGAACATTTTTTGTTGGTTGTTCCCTCTCCCTGGAACTCTCTTCCCATTCATCTCTACTTCCTGGCTTCCCTAGCTTTTTCCAAATCTTATTTAAAATCTTACCTTCTGCAAGAAGACAGGGTCCTACCCTATCCTCCTCAATGCTAGAATCTTCCTTCTGTTGATTATGTCCAATTTACTTTGTAAATAGCGTATTTCTCAGTTGTTTCCCCTGTTAGACTGTAAGTTTCTTGAGGGCAGGAACCCTCTTTTGCCTTTCTATGTATCCTTAGGACTTGGCACATAGTAAGTGCTTAATAAAAGTTGACTATAGTTAATTAGGAATAGAGCTGCTATTAACCAGCTCAGTGGCTTCCCTGGGACTCAGTGGCCACATCTGTAAAATGAGAGAGTTGGACTAGGTGACCTCCAAGATAGAATCCCTTCCAGCTCCATCGAACATTCTAAGACTCTATTCCTGAATTGAGCTCTTTTTTTCATCAAAGAACATGAGAAGAATCTTAAACTTAAAGAGTGTAAAGAAATCTTTGCAGTGATGGGGCATCAGGAGTGATTTCCCACCTCTTCCTCCTCCCTAAGGTGTTTGATCTTAACATTAAGTCCTTGAAATGAAAAACAGGGCGTGTCACATGCTGGAGGACTCAGAAGTTTAGAAATCTAATGGTTTATGGCGTTACCTTGAGGATTCGGTTCATCTTTCCCAAATGGATCATGAAGCCATCAGTGCAGGCGATATCTGAGGGTGAATGGCCTCCCCCAACTGCCTTCACATGTTTATTTTGCTGCCTGGCTAGGTCCAACACCTGTAGAGACATCAAGACCATAGGACCTTCCCTTATCCCTCCCTCCCTCCCTCCGTCCCTTCCTTCCTCCCTCCCTTCCTTCCTTCCTTCCTTCCTTCCTTCCTTCCTTCCTTCCTTCCTTCCTTCCTTCCTTATTTCCCTCCTTTATCAATATCTCTTTTTCTCCATTTCATAACATTCAGAAAACCAGGGTTGCAAACCAACATGTGAAAAGTGAATCCAGTCCATTCCCAATAACCAAGAGTTTTTTTTATAATGTTATCTAACTCTTTTATGCAACTTTCACTCACCCTCCCCAACCCATAGAGTCATTCCTTATAATAAGGAATTAAGAAAAGAAAGATAAAGAGGCAATTCAACAAAACTAACCAACACAGAATACTATACCATCCAGTACAGCATCCCATATTCACAGTTCCCCACCTCTATTATGAAGAAACCATGATAAAAAGCCAAGAAACCATCATGCTAGTTGTAAGCTTTCTTCTGGAAGGGTATGATGGAAGAGAAGAGCAAGAAAAGTCAAAAGAGGGCTAAATTCAGAAAGAGGAAATAAAGAAGTGGGGAAATGCCTGGGGGGTGTAGGGAAGATAGAGTGGGGCTGAAAAGAAATAAAAAGGGTGACTTAATGAGTAGAGTCCTGGGTTTGCTATTCCAATGCTTCCTTTGACACTGTCAGTTTTGTGATTAAGAAAGGCAAACCTTGACCTTTACTATTGTCAGTTGTGCTATAATTTGACATATGCAAATCATGGGTCTATGCAAAGTTGAGCCCTTAAAAAACTAAAAAACTTATGAGAAAAATTAAGTTAATGTACAAACACTTGGAAACTCACCAAAAAAAGATGGGGAAATAATAAAAATGGAAATAGTTTTACATGTGTTAAATGATTAAGAAATACATAAATGTGACAATAATAAACAATGGCAGGTTGCTGCTCTGTCTGGGCAATTCTGGTACTGGGGTAAGGCTGGGGAATGGATTACATGGGTGAGGACAAATCCTTCTCTGCCCATGCCTCCATTTGTACCAAAAGATAACTATACAATAATATGGCACCAGAACATGTTAGGCTTAGGATGTTACATGAATTTTTTAATATATAGTTAAGTCCACAAAGGCAAAAGATAGGAAGACATATCCTTGTAGGAAAATGAGGTAGTTGGTAGATGTTTAAGATGTATGACTTTGGAATACTCCCACAAGGTTCAGTTCAGGTGAGTAGTTTTTTGCATTCTTAACATTTTTCAAGGAAGAAATTGAGCACAAGCAAATTATATTATGCTCAAATTGTTCTCTAAAATATCAATTGAAATGGACAGATTCATGCTTTCAAAACAAGCTTTGAGCAGAACTGATCATACTTAGACACAAAGGATCAGCTACAGTCTTGAGTTATGGAGTCCCCACAAAGGAAATTCTCAATCTTTACATATCTAGGCAAGAAGAAATGTATAGTCATCATGGCTCAAAGGGTGAATTAATCTAGCTCTCTTCCACCAATGACTTGCCATGGAAATTTGAGACTTTTTCTGGGTCCAGGAAAGGAAATCTCCTTTTGAAGGTGAAATTGCTATGGCTCATACTCTCATAGAACTCAGTTTGAAAAGGACATCAGAGGCATTTTATTCCAATTCCCTCATTTTACAGAAGATAAAATTAAGTCTCAGGCAGAATAACTGACTTGTACAAGGTGATATTGGTAAAAAAAAAAGTGTTGGAGGCAGAATTGGACCCAAAGCCAGCACACCTTCCATGGTACCATGCTATTTTTCTTTAAAAAATCTGGAGTCAGACTAAGTATGAGTGGTCCATGTTGGACGGTTGAGGTAAGTCTTTCATTTTTGGCAGTGCCACTCACCTGTCTGACCTCTTCCACAGATGTGGGTTGAAAGTACATCTCCGGGGAGCAACCATAGGTCTTTGCCCAGTTCTGGAACTTGAAACCCTTGTGACCATGCACCTGAGTTGTGAATAAAATGAGAAGAAACACCACTGACTCTCCAAATAATCATCTTTACTTTTGAGAACTGATCCCAATCCATCATTTTGCCTGTTTTCCCCCACTTCTCTCTACTTTTCAACCCTGCTCTGATGGATGGACAAGGGTATAGGAAGGTCATTTCCATTTTTATACTGTGTAGGATTATAAATTTAGGGCTGGAAGCACATTGGATCCTGTTTAGTCCAACCTTTTCATTCAATATGTGAAGAAAATGAGGACCAATGGTCTAAAGTAGTAACAGGCATGATTTGACTCCAAATTTCTGACTGAATCTAGCTCTCTCTCTCTCTCTCTCTCTCTCTCTCTCTCTCTCTCTCTCTCTCCACTGTACCATGAAAAACAGAGGCAGAAGAGACATCTTACCCAAGTTAGCAACGAACTGAAAGAGAAGAAAGAGAACAAACTTTCATAAGGACTATCTTTTGGAAGTCAGATATAAAGCTCTTTCCAAGTCAGGTTAGAATTTTCTTGAAAAAATGACTCCCTTCACTCAGCTCTGTCTGAAGACAGTTTAGGGAGAATTTAGAACTGGCTATAGGGGTGTCTGTGGGTTTGCCATTATGAGGAAGGGGGAAAAGTATATTCTGACAGAGTTCATGTGTGAGAAGGTAAGAATGAGACACATTTAAGTTGTAGTTGGCAAATGATTTTTTCTTTCATTCTCTAAAACCATGACTTCAGGGAGGGGATGCCATGATAAGATCATGAATTAAATTTGAGTGAGGGGGTGCTGTGCTAAGCCACCAGCCTCACTTTCTCCTCCAGAGCCATCTGGATCCGGTGGCCATATTTGGATCAGGATGACTGGGGATGGACCTGGATTTGAGGCAATCAGGGTTAAGTTGTGGGGGTCCAGCCTCCACAGGGTCCTTGGAACCTGACAGGAGGGATAGAGTCAGCAAAAGAGATTGAGTCAATGCAAGGGTTTGAAGGCAGAAGCACGTTGACTGACTGTCTGCTGCTCAGATTTATTTCTATAGTCTCAGAATCATATAAGCATCAAGCAAGCAAGCTAAGATCATTTCCTTGGTCATGAAAGTTTACAATTTTCATTATCAATCATATATTTCATGTGGTTACAAGTTTCATTATCAATCATGTAGTTAATTAATTTTTTTATCCCTGCTCAGACCGTGTAACCTGTCTGTTACCTAGTTTGTTGCTGTATTGTAAAATTATTAATTCATTTAAAGTTATTAATTAAGCAATTCATTTAATGGAATGTTTTTTAAGTTTCTGTGTATGTAATGTTTTTCTGTACACTCCCTTGACAACCTATAGTAGGTAGTTATGTTTGTCCACCCATCTGTTGACTCCTTCAATAACCAATTTCCTTTCAGCCCTTGTTGATTGAAACCACAGTTTCTGTGACTTTTTTATTCTTTCCCAATAAACCAAGGCTGTTAAAGTTCACATATCGGTCACCTATACTAACTATTCTTTCACCATCTTTATCATATATTCCTGTGTATGATAAGGGGGGCAAAGCTGTTGATTTCCCAGGAATTCTATCTAACCCGTTTTGTATCTGTTTTCCCTGTATATATTCTGACATCTCCCTGGAATTCCCAGTGCTTGTATTTTCCAAAGATTTCATAATGTTGGAACCTTTTGTATGCCTCAGGGGGCAGCAGTCCTGTTAAATTTGGACAGAGTTTACAATCTGTTTTATTCAAGGAATTTCTCTGGAATCCTTCCTTTATAGTCATTCCACTATTAGGATGAGTAAGTTTTGTTATCAATATTAATCCTACAAATATTGGTATACATGGAATCCCTATACATATTGAAGAAGAAAATGTTGTCCCATCAGGTGGTGTGGCTGCCTTGAGTCTTCTTGCCGTGACTGTGTCAAGCAGCTTAGAGACCCTGGCTCCCAACATTAAGTGGCTTGCTCAGGATTACACAGGTAGTAAGTGTCAAGTGTCTGAAGTTGGATTTGAAGTCAGGTCCTTGTGACTCAAAGGTCAGTGCTCTATCCATTATGCAACCTAGCTGCCCTAGTTGACAAAAAGTTGTTGGGGAAAGAAAAGCATGGATTTAGGAAGATTATAAAGGATTTGGTAAGATTATAGGTCGTTAGGGTGAGAAGCAGGATTTGAATCTAGACCCTCTGGATTCCAGAGCAGCTAAGTGGTGCAATGAATAGAGTATCAGTCTTGGAGTCATGAATTCAAGACTGACCTCAGACACTTATTTGCTGTGTGACCCTGGGCAAGGCTCTTAACCTTTTTTGCCTCAGTTTCCTCATCCGTAAAATAAGTTAAAGAAGGATATGGCAAACAGTTCCACTATCTCTGCCAAGAAAATCTCAAGTAGGATCAGTAAGAAAAAGACTAGAAACAAACAGGAGAAATCTGATTCCAGAGTCAGTGCTCATCCCTTTATATTGTCCTGCTACCTGGATCAAATGAGATTGAATCCTGTATCAAATGTGATAGAATATACCAAATACTTTGCAAATTTAAAGCACGATTTAGTCATGATTATTAAGAAACATAGAGCTGAGAAGAGAGAGCTGGCTTCAGGGCCAGAAAGACCTGGGTTCAAGTCCAAACCCTGAAGCATAGAGGCTGTGTGACCCTGGGCAAGTCACTAACTCCTTACTGTCAAATGCACAGCCCTAGGAAATATTTGACAAAAATAAATAAAACTTCAATAGAAAATAGATCATGTTAATATTCAGTTTTCTAGGACAATATGCAGTCAGCTGGGATCCTTAGTTAAAAGACTAAAATTTCGATTGGAATTTGACTCTGATGCTCTAGGCAACTCTCAAAGTAGTTGAGAAGAGGCTGACTTGCATTTGTAGAGGAAATTTGTTGATCAGGCAGTCCCCCCATACCAGAGAAGTCATAGAACCATTATTTTACTATTGGAGTTTAATGTGATAACAGAAATCACAATGCCCCTTTAAGGCATTGCATCCTTGTGTTCTAAATTTAGAGCCTAAAAATTCCAGTCCATACAGAAGCAACAAGTTCTCAGATCTTTAAATGGATTCTTTGCTCATGCCCCTAGTACCTAGTCCCTCTGACCCATCTGAATCTCTAGAGGGTCATAGAATAAAGTCACAGTTTTGGAACTGACCTATGCCAGTTCCATCATAGGAAATTTCCTACCATTGTATCCAGTTGCTCCTGGTTCGTTTTTATCTCCTTGTGGAAATGAGAAAGTTCTGGGCAGTCTTTGAAGGAAGGATGATTTTCCAAAGAAGAGAAGCAAGGAGCCCTCTCCTGGTTTTAACAGTTCCACCTCAGCTGCTGAGTCACCCCTTAGGAGTTTGGGGTTAGATAATATGTAACTGACCCTTTGTCCATCAAGGGAGATGAGATTATGGGATGCAGTCTGAACTATATCCCTAGGACACTAGGGATTGTGGGGGAGAGAATTGTAGCATAAATCTCAAAATCACGAAATTTAGAGTTTGTAGAATCCTTCAGATCACATCATTTTCTCCCAAAGGAAGGAAGAGGAGACCAGAAGGTAGAGAGGCAAGAGAAGCAAGGAGGAGAGTTCTGCTAAATGTATATCTTGCCCAGGTTAATTAATGAGATTTGGTGAGCAAGAATGCCCCGGACTTCCTAGACTTGTGACCAAGACCCTTAGGGGGAAAACAATTAAAAAGTTTGTTGTGATTGGCTTTGGTATGTGAGTAAACTGATCAGTAGAGCTAAATGTGTGGGCAGTTGTAAGTATGTGAGAGAAGGGGGAAAGAGAGAAAAAGGGGGAAAGGAAGAAGAGGAGAAGGGAAGAGAAAGAGAGGGAGAAAAAAGAAAGCAGTAATAGAACCCTCTATTCTTTCCCCTGACATTGATATAGATTTAGGGCTAGATGGGATTTTGGGGATCATTTGGCTCAATTCCATCATTGGAATCATTTGATCCTACACCAGGGTGGGATGACATCTCAGAGACTTATTTTACATATGAGGAGACTGAGGTACAGGAAGGTGACTTATCTAAGATCACACTATATAAAGCCCTAAGTATATACTTGTAACTGGGTTGATTTTTTTTTATCAGATAAAAGTAAATGGTAGTCCTATATATTTTGTTTTATGCATTTTAAAACATTCTTCAGTGTAGGGGAACAGACTCATTTGATAAATGAGAAAATAACTTGTCTGAGGTGTCAGAGTCAAGTAGGGGTGAATTCAGGACTAATAATAATAATAATAATAATAGCTAGCATTTATTTACCAGGAAAACTAGGTGGTACAGTGGATAGAGCTATGCCTAGAGTCAGGAATACCTGAGTTCAAATCTCACCAAATCAAATTATTGCTGTGTGACTTAAGCAAGTCATTTCACCCTGTTTGCCTCAGTTTTCTCAGTTGTAGAATGAGCTGGAGAAAGAAATGGCAAAGCACTCCAATATCTCTATAACCCAAATGCGGTTATAGAGTCAAACACATCTGAAATAACTCAACAAAAGCCCTTCAGTGCTACCTCTTTTAATACTTACAACAATCCTGTGAGGTGGTTACTATTATTATCTCCATATGACGGATGAGGAAACTGAAGTCAAGTGGTTTGTCCAGGGACCCACAGCAAATTTCTAAGGAAGGATTTGGGATTTAATCCCAAATCCAGTATAAGAATCCAAGCCCTTTTTTGTGTCTCCTGGAATGGTGCTTCCCCTCCATAGCACAAACATGTTTCAGAGTCGAGCTATGGGATGTCTGATCTCCAAAACTCCTGAAGGATTGAAGTCTGTGTCTAGGGTCCTAAAACACAAGTCTAGGCCCTAAAGCCCATCCTGCCAAAGTGTAGGTTCTACTCCCTCATTGGTGATTGAGATTTGTCTTCCTACCATTCAATCTCACTTATCCTGATCCAGGACTCCAAGATGATGTGAATCTAAGGCTCCATTTTCAATCTGCTCTCTCCCCATCCAAAGGCACTGTTCTTGGTAAAGTCATAGTCCCTTCCTGTGAATACATTGATCTTATTATCACTAACTGGAATATAATAGCCTGCAGAGTCTAGCTCTTCCTGTTTAGGAGGAAAGACATTTAAGGATATCTCCTGCTTATGAGTGGGGAGATAAGGGAAGCCCAGTCCTTTTACCCTTTACCTTTTACATTTTTAAAAAATAATTATCAGTGTAATTATAAAACTGTCAACAGGCATGCTGGTCAGAGACTCTGAAGCACTAATCAAACAAATCCTAAAAAATTGTTTTGGATGTATAAAAATCAGGCTGACTATAATAATTACAACAAGTGTGATAACTGACTAGGTATGTACCAATGACCATATATGGATGAGGAGGAGCTGGTAATTAAAATTTTGAAAGTCACAGGTATCAGCTTGTAAAGTGGGCATCACCTTCACAGGAGCCATCGTAGCACTGAAGATAGAGTTCTGGACTTAGAATCAGACTGTGTGATCAAGTCCTGCTTTGGTATTTACACTAGCTGGAGGATCATGGGCAAATTGGATACATTCTCTGAGCCAGAGACAACCATTTAAGACTTCTCCACTATATGATGTTCTCCGACAACCAGTCAAGTAGTATTCATTCAATGCTTTCCTTGTGAAAAGCTGCATGATCATAATGATAATGATAGCTAATCTTTGCATAGTACTCTATGACTGTGTATGACAAGATGAAGGTAGATCAATATGGTTGGATGTAGACTGAATGGAGTAGTATAAAGAATAAGAAGACTAGAAAAGGACCTGAAAGTTCTGAAGGATTTTAAATGCCAAACAAAGGAATTTATATTTGATCCCGGAGGTAATAGGGAGTCAATGGTATTCATTAAGTTGGAGGATGATGTGGGCAGACTTAAAATTTGCAATGTAAAATATATTTTACAATATACTTTTTTTTAGGTTTTTGCTTAACCATGATGTTAAGTGATTTATCCAAGGTCACATAGGTAATTATTAAGTGTCTGAGGCCAAATTTGAACTCAGGTCTGCCTGACTCCAGGGCCAGTACTCTATCTACTGCACGACCTAGCTGCCCCTGTGTAATATACTTTTTAAAAAAATAAAGTATGGGGCAGCTGGATGGCAGAGCAGATAGAATGCTGATGAATACAGAAAGACTCATCTTCATGAGTTCAAATTTGATTTCACTAACTAGCTGTGTGTCCCTGGACAAGTCATTTAATCATTTGTTTCAGTTTCTTCAACTATTAAAAGAGCTGGAGAAGGAAATGACAAACCCAATAATTTTGTTAAGATATGGGGTCATAAAGAGTCAGACATGACTGAAAAACTACTTGAATGAAAACAACAACAAAAATGAGCTGGAGAAGGAAATGGTAAACCACTTCAGTATCTCTGCCAAGAAAACATCAGTGGTGACACAAAGAGTCAAACATGACTAAACAACAAACAAAAATCACTTTGGCAGCTACATAGAGAATGGATTGGAGTGGGAAGAGACCTAGATCAGTCAGGGAGACCAATTAGAAGGTTATGGCATCAGTACAGGTAAAGAGGAGAGGACTGAACTAGAATGGTGGCCATATGAGTGTATAAAGTGCTAAAGGGTAGGGAAGTGCCTATCCAAGTGGTATTGTGAAGATAAAAACAAGATATGGCAACTGACAGTTTGCATAAAGTGAATGAAATTCACTTTCAATGGAAGATGGACTCAGTAATATGGAAATTCAGGGGTATGTTTAGTAGGAAAGATAGTGAATTCTGTTTTAGACATGATGAGCTTGAGATGTCTTTGTGAGACCCACTTTCAAATGTTTCAACAAGCAGTTGCTATTCTAAGATTGGACCTCAGGAGAGAAACTAGAGATTGAGGTATTGAGGTATGATACTAATACTAATACCTCAATATCATACCCTTGTTACTCTGCATGAATAGGTTGTATTCATTAGTTGGCAAAATTTTCATTCATATTTGTGAAAAAAAAAGCATTAGGATTATGAGATTCTGAGTTGGGAGGGACCTCAGAAGTCATGCTGTTCAACCTCTACATCTTATTGTTGAAGTATCTGAGCTTCAGAAAGGTTAAGTCCTATGTTCATATAGGGACTAAGTATCAGAAACAGAATTTGAACTCAGGTCTTCTAATTCCAAATCTAGCACATTCCTTTGAAGATTTGTTTAAATGTACCTGAGTCACTAATTCCCATTTTCATCATTCATGTCCAGGGTTTGTCCAATTCATTTTAGGGGTAAGTGTCATTTGATTTTATGACATAGAAGAAAAACCTCTACACTCTGTCAAGAGTCTGTCTATATACACTGTATACAAGTTTTTCTTCTTGAACAGAGATTCAAAGGGGCAAAATTTAATCTGCCCCCCCCCCCCAGATTGAGGTAGAAATCTGTAGCTTTGGAAATTTTAGGACGAATTGTGTTTGGCTAGGACATGGCCTTTATGCCTCATAAAGAAGATGTTACAGAAGAATTATTGAATGATTTCTTTATTTTGGGGGAGAGGGCTTACTCTGGCTTCTACTTGACTTTTTTGTTCTGACTCTGTTCTGATAAGATAACTAGCATTGTGTGTCTGTCAGATACAACCAGGGTTAGGTCTGAACTGACTTCAGTCAGTTCTCTCAAGTGACCCCTTTGCTGGTCAAGGCCAATGCTATTGATCAGCTCCAGTTCAAAGGCGGCAACATCAAAAATGAACAGAGTACAAGGTAGCACACACATATGATACGTGCATGTGTGTGTGTGTGAATTTAGATAAGTATTTCTTAAGCACGTGCTTTGTGGCAAGCCCTGTTCTAGGTTCTGGGGATGCAAAGACAAAAATAAAAGTCTCTGCCCTCCAGGAGCTTATATTTTAATGGGGAGAGGGAACATATACAAAGGTAAGTAAATAAAGAATCTCTATATAAAGTACATTCTAAGTAATTTCAGGTAGGTAGGTGGTGCAGTGAATAGAGTACCAGGCCTAGAGTCAGGAAAACACCTCTTCCAGAGTTCAAATCTGGTCTCACAAGCTTATTTGTCATGTGATCCTAGTCAAATCATTTTACCCTATTTGCTTCAGTTTCCTCATCTGTAAAATGAACTTGAGAAGGAAATGGAAAAACCAATCGGTTTCTTTGCCAAGAAAAATCTGAAATAGGGTCCTGGTGTTGAGTTTTGAAGACAGGCCAAGAAGTAGAGATGTAGATTGGAGTGTTATGAATGGGGAATGCCACATAAACCATGTGACATTAATATGAAATATGTGAACAAGTATTAATGTGAAATCAGCCTAGAAAGATGGGCAGTAGCCAGAATGTGAAGAACTTTTAATAATAAACAGAGGAGAATGCATTTTATTCTAAAGGCAATAAGGAGCCAATGATACTTCTTCAGCAGATGAGTGACAGGACAGCTAATCCTTTCGCAAGACTCCATCTCTCAATTGCAGGGACTTTTAGTGGCTGTCCCCTAGGCCTGGAATGTTCTTGCTCCTCATCTTCTGGCTTCCTTTAAGTTCAAGCTAAAATCTCATCTTATAGGACAAAGTTTTCCTTATCCCCCTTAATGCTTCCCTATATTGATTATTTCCACCTTATCCTGTATTTGCTCTGTTTGTACATTTTGAGACTCTCATTAGACTTGTGAGCTCCTTGAGGGTAAGAACTTTTGATTTTTGCCTTTCTTTTTATTCCTACTCCTCAGTATAGTGACTAGCACATACTAGGTACTTAATGAATATTTATTGACTCACTGAATGAATAGGTTTTCATGACTTAGAATAAATTGGAGTCAGTTATACAAACTTGATAACAGAAGTAATGAGATTGTGTTGTTTTGTAGAATATTACCTGACCTGGTAGAAACAGAAAAATGATTTAAGAGGTAGGAAAATCTTTGAGATCACAGCATAGTGCTGAAACAGAAGGAGGAAATAATTGTGAGAAGAGATGAGTCCCATGGGAAATAAAAAAAGAGGTCAAGAAGAAAGAGGACTGGGTAAAGGTCAAAGGATTTGGCAAGGAGGTCATTAGTGACTTTCACTCTTGTAGTTTCAGCAGAATGGTAGAAAATTTAATCCAATCTAATCAATGAATATTTATGAACCATATCTCAGAGGGAATGCAGGAGGGAGTGAGGAATGAAGGAATGGAATCAGCAGGTGGAGAATACTCATTGGAAAATTTGACCAAGAAATGAAGAAAGAAAATAGGATGTCAAGCAAAGCAGAAGGAGCAAGCAATATGTTTTTTTTTCAAGAAAGAGATGTTTGAAAATGAGAGATCAGGAAGGGGGGAGGAAGGTCCTAGTAGGCAGTGGAAGGAGGAAGTAATAATTTAACAGTAGAATGAAGCCTTTATTAAATGCTTAGTATGTGTCAGATACTGGAAATACAAATACACTTGCAAAGAAAGACATTCTTTTCCCTCAAGAAACTTTATGGTGGTCATGGAGGAATATTTTGGTTTGGAAATTTACTTGGTTGATGAGTAGAGCCATGGGGGAATAGATTTACAGATGTATCCTTTCCAGCAGTACTGTCATTATTAGTTTCATTATGACTTTAGAGAAAGGTGACTTGAAGTATTAGATAAATATCTGGTCAGGAAGACCTGGGTTCAAGACATACTTCTGAGACACTGAGTTTGTGATCTTGTACAAATTGCTTATACCGTCTCCTTGTTCTAGGCAATTCTGGAAGACTTTCAAGTCATAGAAAAAGGACAGACATCCATTGATAAAAGGAACCCATATAACACACCTTATCCCTTCCCTTAATCTCCCTGAGGCATCTCTGATCTAATTCCCCATCTCTGTGGCTCTAGAATTGGAAAAGGGAAAGAGGGTAGAGGGACTCAGAAGTCAACTGCCTGAGGCTGGTAAAGATTGGGGAGCATTGGGAGGGGTATGGTAATAAAGTGAATCATTACTGGGGTCTCTTAGTAGGCCAGATGAGTAATAGGAAGAAGTTTCAGAATGAGAAAGGAAATAGAATTGCTCAAGGGAATGGGGTCAAAAACACAGGTGGAAAGATTTGCCTTGCAAAGGAGAGGGAAAGATGGAAGATTTTGTTGTGTCTCTGGGAGGCACCTAAGTGAACCATCAAAGAATAGCAAAGGACTAAGGAGTTTCTAAGCCTAACCAAAAACAAAGTAATGCATGCCTTTATATTGCCTCTCCTTTCATAGAATTTATGTTACAGTTCAAATGATGATGTTTGTCCTTACTTCTCAAAGGATATCAGGGAGGTGACACCATGAGAAGCACATGAATTAGATTTGAGGGACAGAGTGCTTATGTTAAGTCACCAGCCTCACTTTTTCCTTCAGAGTCATATGGGTCCAGTGGCCAGATATGAATCAGGATGACTGGAGATGGCCCAGGATGTGAGGCAATCTGGGTTAAGTGACTTGTGTTCATTATCTGAGGTCAGATTCAATTCCCATTTGTTGCCTACCTTGCTGGCTAACTGATCTGTTTCCTCAAATAATACTTGTCTCAGATTAATGTTGAAGAGGCGGGAGACAAAGATGACAAATTCTCCTTTATTTTTACAAAAAGCCTGAGCTGAAATATCCTATTAGTCCCTGGTTTATCCCCAATTCATGTGGAGTTCTCCAATTAGCAAATCAAACCAAAGTTTGTCCAGCTAGTGGACAGCAGATGGTAAAGTTTACTTCCTCAGGCTAGTACTTCTCACACAATGATACTATCAGGAGCTTAGGGTTAAACACAATGCTCCAGAAGTGCCAAAGAGGAGGAACAGATAAGAAGATCCAGAGAGCCAACCCAGAAGATTAGGCCAAGAGTGAACCTGGGCAAGAGGACAGTTAGGGATGACCCTCTCTGTGACCCTCAACAGTCTTACATCCATCCTCCCAACTCCAAGGTCAGTGAACTATGTGATACTAACCAGCTATCACCATCCATATTGATGTAATTATTAATTACTGTGAAAAAGGAAAGAGCAAAGGAAGACACCAAGAAGTTCAGAGGAATAGTTGAAGAGAATTCATATTAGGTGACCTCAGCCCTCTCAGTGGAAAAAGAATAAATCATTTATTTGCTGAAAGTGTTTGGGGACAAGGGTGAGGTTGGGAGGAAGGAGAGATGTCATAGTGATCAAATCTGAAGATGTTGTCCTTGTTGTTTGTCCTTCATTCTTTTTTTTTAATCCTTCATTTGTGAAAGTGCTCAATAACATCACAAGGATGGAAGTTATAGCTATAAATTCAGGATCCAAAAAAGATCTCAGGAGGGTCTAGAACCTGGACCTGATTTTAATAAGATGCAATTCAATAGGGATTTATGTAAAAAAAAATCTTACACAGGTTCAAAAATCAATTTCTCAAGGATAAGAGGCATTATTAGATGGTTTGAAAAAGATCTGAGGGTTTTAGTGAGCTGCAAGCTACACACCCATACACATCAGTGTGATGTGGCAGTCACAAATGTTAATACAATGACAGACAGTGCTAGCAGAAATAGCTTCTAGGAAAAGGAAGGTGCTTCTACCTTATTTGGAGTATTGTACTTAATTGGGCCCCTCTTAGTTTAAGGAGGACCTTGTTAACCTGGAGAACAGCCAGGAAAGTGAAGGGCCTTGAGAACACGGCATCTAAAGATGATTTGAAGGAAATGGGAATATTTAGCTTGTAGAAGATATATTAACTTGTAGTGACTTGTAGTAACTGTGTTCAAGTATTAGAAACACTATTGTGAAAGAGGGATCAGGCTTGTTACATTTAATTCTAATTAGCAGTAATAGGTAAAAGTTGTAAAGGAATAAATTAGGCAGTTTTGGAGTTGTCCAATCTACTTTTAAAATTTTTTAAATTTATTTAAGGTAATGGAGTTAAGTGACTTGCCCAACTGCTAGACTATTAATGAGCCTCTGAGGCTAAATTTGAACTCATGTCCTCCTGATTCCAGGGCTGGTGCTCTAGCCACTGCACCACCTAGCTGCCCCCTGGTTCACTTCTTGAAGGAAGGTGAGTTCTCCTCCATCAGATGTCTTCAAGCAGAAGTTGAATGACCACATGTTGGATGTGAACAGTGGTAGGATTCTGCTGGTTCACACCAGTTTGTCAGAACTGATACCTAATTTTATGTTGAGTTTGGGGTATCAGTTGTTAGAATAGCACTTGTAATCAGAGTTTTCTTTCTTTTTCTTTTTTTTTTAAGGTTTTTTGCAAGGCAATGGAGTTAAGTGGCTTGCCCAAGGCCACACAGCTAGGTAATTATTAAGTGTCTGAGGTTGGATTTGAACTCAGATACTCCTGACTCCAGGGCCGGTGCTCTATCCACTGCCACCTAGCTGCCCCCTCCAGGGTTTTCTCTAAGGTGGGCACCTGGGCAGGTGCCCATTGTAGAAATCATAAATTTATATTCCTTACTCTTTTTTTGTTTATTTTTTGTTATTTTTAGGTTTTTGCAAGGCAAACAGGGTTAAGTGGCTTGCCCAAGGCCACACAGCTAGGTAATTATTAAGTGTCTGAGACCGGATTTGAACCCAGGTACTCCTGACTTCAGGGCTGGTGCTTTATCCACTACACCATCTAGCTACCCCCTCCTTACTCTTTTTTAACATTCATCTGCGCAACAGCGTTTTTCTAAGTGCCTGTGGTAAAGTTATTCCATCCATAGGTGAAAAAAAATTGATGAAACTATGCTTGTAATATTGATTTATTTCTTAAAACTCATTATACCTTTGAGAAGATGCTACATTTTAATTCCCTTGTTTTTGTACATCAGTAAGTAAACATATAAAGTAAAGAGAAAAAGTATCAAATACCCAGGGGGTGACAGGCTGTCATTTGTTTCTGCTTTGCTAAACAATCAAAAAACCCTGAGATATTATGAGTGTGTTGGTATTCCTGGAATGGGAAACCAATAGGAAACTGGGACACAATGAATTAATAGAAATATAGATTTCAAGGGTTAGCTTATTGCCCATTTCAAAAGCCTTGGAAATAGAAGGAAATAAAAGAGTTAGAATAGGTAGAATGAGTTTTTGTTCTGTAGTTCCAAGACTGGTTACTCTAGTCACATGGTTGCTTTTTTGCTCCATAAGGATACACTTGCTTATTGTGAGTAATATAACATAATCCAGTTTTTGTATACCTCTTTTATTATTCTTATTTGAGTATTAAGTGCACAAAATATTAGACTACTTTTTGATTTATCTTTTTTGTACACTTTAAAACCATCATTAAAGAAGAGAATTGTTTATTAAATTATTTGAATCCCACCACTGAATGTGGGGGGGGGAGGTTGTGTGTTCCTTTGATATGGAATAGTAGGAATTCCTTTATGTGTATGAGTTGGAACAGATAGTTTCTGGGGTTCTTGTTAATTCTAGAATCTAGAGAAAGAGGTTTCGGAATCATCATGAAAGGGCAAGAAATGAGGAGTCACCAAAAGTAGAAGAGAAAGATTGATGGTCAGCATTGACAACCCAGGTGATGTGATGCACTATAAACTTAAACTGAATGAAATCAGTTTAGTTTTATGAGGTTCCTTCATGGTGCTCAGCAGTTCAGAACCAAGAGTGAAGAAATCCAATGGTGAAAGATGAAGATCTATAGGTGGGGGATAGTATAAGACTGGTGGAAACCTAGGGAACTGTAGAGTGAAGGTTAAAGAGTTATAAAGAAAGAATCTGTGACATGAAACCTGGCTATATCCTTTGAAGACCAGCCCAGCTAAACTCAGAGAGTCTTATCATTAAAAAGTTGGCTACCAGGTGATGATCTCTATAACTCCTTATGCCAACCACTAAGGATTGGGAAGGGAGGGAGTTATAATCTGAATCTCCCCCAAATGAAATTAAAGATATTTTAAGGTATTGAAGTATTATCATCAGCACAATATGGTCAAATGTTTGATAGTCAGGATGCACATTGCCTTTTTGTGATATCTCCTCCCTTCTTCCTTTTCAAGGTCTTCCCTTGGATATTCATAAAAATGAGAGGGTGTGGGAGGTCAATAAATTTATATGGATTAGCATTATGAAGAAAAGAAGAAAACAAGTGTTATTGAAGTGTCTACTATGCAACACACTGTGCTGAGCACATTTCAATATCTCATTTGATCCTCAGAACTCTGAGAGGTTGGTGTTATTTTTATTATCATTGCCATTTGACAGTTAAGGAAACTGAGGCAGACAGGGATTAAGTGAGATGCCTCCAGTCACACAGCTAGGAAGTATCTGAAGTCAAATCTGAACTCAGATTTTTCTGACTCTAGACCTTGAACTCTCCCCACTTTGCTACCTGGCTGTCTCTAAAACCTTAAAGATTATCTAAGGAGAGGCAGTATTAGAAAAGCTACATGAGATAGATCTGGAGTTAGAAGCCTTGGATTTTCTTGGCAAAGATCCTGGAGTGGTTTGTCATTTCCTTTTCTATCTCATTTTACAAATGCAGAAACTGAGGCAAACAGGGTTGACTGAATTGTTGAGGGGGGGATGGCGAATGGGGGAAGGGTAAAACAGCTATCAAGTAGCTGATGTCAGATTTGAACTCAGGAAGATGAGTCTTTCTGATACTCTACCCCCTGGGTCACCTAGCTGCTCTGCTCTTGCCATCACAGTACAATTAAGATGCTCAACATGATCTTCCCTGGACCATGGAGGCTTACCCTACAAAGAGAGCCTGGAATAGGCTGAATATCTTGGAAGAAGGTCCTGAAGAGATGACCACTGAATAGGCTTCTGAGCAAGGTCAGGTCAAACTCAGATCAGGGTTGAGGTTCCTTCATTTTTCTTGCCATGAATCCCAGGAGTCTTAAAGACTTCTTTGTATTCCACTGGTGTTCTATAACCAGAGGAAGAATTTCCAAGGGCCCTTCTCCAAGTCAAATTCACAGGGGGCATCTCCTCTTCCCTTGTGCCTATCATCAGTGACTTCATTTCAAGAATGAGCCTGGTATCTACCTCCCAAATAAAGTAAACCCAATGCTACTGAATCTTTTATAAATTTTTTTATTGTAGTCATATCCATAATTAACAAATTAATTTGCAATACTACTTATTCAACCAAAGTAGAAACCCCTGTTTTACCTCCCTCATCTTATAACTCAAGACTAATCAGATAATCTTGCTCATTTAATGGTTTCTTTATTCTGAAAAATTTTCCCCATTTTAAATTTCACAGTTAATATATTCAGGTTAGAGATGGAAGAGACCAGAAAAATTGGTCCAGTTCTTATTGGATAGCTGAGATTCAGAAAGTTTAATAACTTGTTCAAAATCATTCAGCTAATAAGTAGAAACTGGAACTCAGGATTTCTGACTTCTGGGTCAGTTGATAATGATCACTACCTTTTAATAACTATCACCTATTCTAATTACTATCAAAAGGAAGAAAGTAGTAATAGAAGTGATTCAAATAGAATCCTATCTTTGCTCACTAAATGTGAACATCAAATGTACCACTTTCCCCCTTTTTTTTAACTTCAGAACTGGAGCCCTTATTTGTGGTGTATGCTGTAGGAAGAAGAAAAGGCAAAATCACTGCCTTTCCAGTGCATCCCACCAGTTCTTTATAATATATATGTTTTTTAGTTTTCGCAAGGCAGTGGGGTTAAGTGATTTACCCAAGGTCACATAACTAGGTAATTTTTAAATGTCTGAGGCTGGATTTGAACACAAGTCCTCTGACTCCAGGGCTAATTCTCTCTCCCCTGCATCACCTAGCAGCTCTTAAAAGAAGGGATCTTACTAGGGTATCTTTCTCTGTATTTTCATGGATTGTGAACTTAACCCCAAAGATAGGGAATTTTGTTTTTGTTTTTGCAAGGCAATGGGTTTAATTGACTTACCCAAGGTCACACAGCTAGGTGATTATTAAGTGTCTGAGGTCAGATTTGAACTCAGGTCCTCCTGACTTTAGGTCCAATGCTCTATCTACTCTGCCACCTAGCTGCCCCTAATATTATTGATTGATGGGGGGAGTGGAGAGAAAGTCATCATATGATAGGAGTAATCTCCCTATATCAAATGTCAGAGGTGTTTGGGGGACTTCAAAAACACACACACCCCCCATATTACAACATAGAGACCAACAGTGGATCCTTGGTTGCATCTTTGAGCCATTCAATGAGGATCTGATTCAACTCTCTTGGCCTGCAAGGGAAACAAAAGCAGTCAAAAATTCTATTGGTGCCATTTTCCCTAGTTTGTATCTGTGGTAAATGGTAAGGTCAGAACTTGGGCATAGCTAAGGGAAAAAAAAGTCAAGATAATTCATACCTAAATGAAATTTAGTAAAAAAAATAGGGAATTCAGAATTCTATACATTCTACCCTCATCAGAATGATCAAGCTTCCAATTATGCAGAGCACCCCAAAGTCAGTGCAGTTCCCCTTCCTCCCTGCTTTTCCCCTGGCTTTTGGGATACCCTTTATCATATACTGCATTCATAATATCCATTTTAAATTTGATCTTTTGACAACCAAGTGATATAAATTACATTATCCCAATTTTCATAGAAAATTAGAATTGGAAGGAATTTTGAAGATTACTTAGTCTAAACACTTCCTTTATAGAGGAGAAGTTGAAGCCTTGAGATGGCTAGTCATACAGCTAATCAGTATCACATCTAGGGTCTGAACCCAGCCGGGTGGGGGCTAAATCCAAATTTAGTCCTCTTTCCATTTTACACCAGAGAAGTCTTCCAAGGAATCCCACCTGGGGGATGCCCAATATTTCCTCACCTTTCCATCTGAGTCCAGTGTCCACAGTTCTCAATATTTCCCCGTTTCAGGTTCGGGATCTGAAAGAAAGAACCATCAAGATGAGAGGAAGCCATTTGATCTTTTTATTGCAGAATCTAGGCATCAATCTGCCTTGCAAGATAGACAATGGAGGCAGGGGCAGGTTATTTTGGGAGAAGACATATTTCCTTCTAGTCCCTGTAGATCCTATATTGTATTGTCTATTTTTATTTTTTAAACATTTCCCAATTACATTTTAGTTTGGTTTAGGCTTTACTGAGAGATGAGTGGGGTTTTTTTTTGTTTTTTAGTTTTTTCAAGGCAATGGGGTTAAGTGGCTTGCCCAAGGCCACACAGCTAGGTAATTATTAAGTGTCTGAGGCCGAATTTGAACTCAGGTACTCCTGACTCCAGGGCTGGTACTCTATCAACTGCGCCACCTAGTTGCTCAAGAGAGATGAGTGTTTAACATTTTTGCTCATAAAGCATGCTTTTTTTTTAATTAGGTGAAAATAAGCATCATTTGCCATTTTTGTATCTAATTGAATATTATTATTATTATTATTATTATTATTATTATTATTATTATTATTATTATTATACTAGATTATAACAACTCTTATTCCAGGCTTTCAGGTCTAGGCAGATATTCTTTTTATATGTCACCTTCTCAATAAAATCTCCCCACTTTAACTTTAGAAAGGATACAGCTTTTTCCATGGGAGGCACCTAGTTGACTCAATGGATAGAACAGGGGTGGGGAACCTTTTTTCTGCCAAGGGTCATTTGGATATTTATAACATCATTTGTAGGTAATACAAAATTATCAGCTTAAAAAATAGCCTGTTACATTTCATCAAACATTTAGTTTATTCATTCCTAAAAAGCTTCTAGATTCTTTGTATTTTGCATCCTGCCTGCAGTCATCATGGCAGCACCAGATCAAATGATTTTGAGACCTTTTAAGCCCATGGGCCAGACATTCCCTGCCCCTGAGATAAAGCATGTACTCTGAAATCAGGAAGACCTGAGTTCAAAGCTGGTTTCAGATAGACAAAGCTGTGTGACTCTGAGCAGGTCACTTAATCCTGTTTGTCTCACTTTCCTTATCTGTAAAATGAGATATAGAAGTAAATGGCAAACCACTCCAGTATCTGTACCAAAAAAAAACCAACCAAACAAACAAAAAACCAAATGAGGACAAGAAGAATCAAAAATGTCTGAACAATAACAACAATCTCTTTCCACAAAGCTGTTTGTGCCTCTCTCTATTTGTGACTTCGCTGAGTTTGGTCTTGAACTTGTTGAATTTTGGCAAGTGGGACCACTGATCACAAAAGATAAGAATGAGGATAGAGAATTTTGAGCCACATAAAGCTGATTCAGGGAGAAACCCAGCTAACTACCCCTATATATACCTTCTTTGTAAAATCCTAGCACATGTGAAAAATTTTCTGAAAATATGAAGAAAAATGCCAAAGAAAATGAATATTTCTTTTTTTTTAGGTTTTTGCAAGGCAAATGGGGTTAAGTGGCTTGACCAAGGCCACACAGCTAGGTAATTATTAAGTGTCTGAGACCAGATTTGAACCCAGGTACTCCTGACTCCAAGGCTGGTGCCTTATCTACTACACCACCTAGCCGCCCCGAAAATGAGTATTTCTTAATGTTAGACATTGATTGTCTTTTATAACTTAAAATATAAAGTCATGCTAGGTAGTACAGTGGATAGAGTATCAATCCTGGAGTCAGGAAAGCCCAAGTTCAAATTTGACCTGAGATAATTGAATAGCTGTGTGACCTTGGGCAAGTCATTTAACTATCTTTGCCTTTTTTTCCTTATCTGTAAAATGAGTTGGAGAAGGAAATAACAAACCACTCCAGTGTCTTTGCCAAGAAAACCTCAAATGGGATTATAAAGAGTTGGATATAACTGAAAAACAACTGAAGAAAACCAAATAGTATAAAATCCTGCCCCTTAGAGTGGGGTGGGGATGGGAGATCATGGAGGCGAGTATGTGTAGGGTTTTATCTTTAAATCAGAGTAGGTTCAGAAAAATCAATCAACTATTGTTACATCTTGTAGTTAAAATTTCAGTGGAGTAAGTTTGGAGTAGATTTTGGCCCTAAGTCATCATAAGAATCATTATTAGCTGCATAAAATTACATGGCACTTTAAAGCCTGCAATGTACATTATCTCATTTGGCTTTCACAATAATTCCATGTGGTAGATGATATTATTATCTCTACTTTCAAATTGTGACCTGTCTAGGTTAGTAAAGTACAGTCAAATGCAGGATCCAGTGGAGTGAATCAAGAGAAGAGTGCTAGGCTAGGAATCAGAAAGACCTGAATTCAAATTTGACCTCAGACACATGTCATATATCCTCTGTCTGTCTCAGTTATCTCATAAATAAAATGGAATTATAATAGTACACACTTCCTTCTTTCCAACCTTTCTTCCATCCTTTTTCTCTCCTCCTTACCTCTTTTCCTTCTTCCTTTCTTCTTTTCCTCCTTCCTTTTTTATTTCTCCCTCCATCCCTTCCTTCCTCTTTCCTTCTTTCCTTCTCTACATTTTCTTTCCCTCCTTTCTTCCCCCTTCTCCCTTCCTTTCTTCTTTCCTTCCTTCCTTCTTTGCCTCCTTCTTTCCTTGCTACCTTCTTTTCTTCCTTCCTCCCTTCATTTTTCTTTCCTTCCTTCATTTGTTTCTTCCCTCCTTGCTTCACTTTCTCCCTCCTTCCCTTTCTCCTTTTCTCTTTTTCTTCTTCCTCCTTCCCTCTCTGATTCCCTTTTTCCTTTCTCCTTTCCTCGTTCCCTCCCTTCCTTCTTCCCTTCCTTCCTGATTCCAAGGTTGGCTCTCTATTTGTTATGACTTGATGCCTTTTAATTTTTCCTAGATGAGTCAACAGAAATCCCTGAGCACTCAGGAACTCTGGGGAAATAGAAAGAAAACATAGTATGGCTTGTGCCTTCCATCCTTCTTTGGGGGTCATCACCCTTCTACATCTTATTTGACAAGCCTTTGGAGCTTTGTGAGTTGCTAGGACAGATTTCTTGAGCACTTTGCAGCCAACTTTGCCATGAGCCTTCCTGAACCTAGCTTAGTTGTTCTTGCATGACAGATACATAATCTATAGACAGATAGTTTTTCCTCCAAGCCTCCCCAGTTTGGCAGGACCCAGCAGAGTTTGTGATCCACTGGTATAGCCTTCAAGTCCTCAAGAAGGATCACTTCCTCTTGTAAAAGCTCTACCTCCCATATAGGCTAGGTAAGCCCTTTTTGAAAAGATAATGAAAATATCATCCATACTTAACTGATTCAGGGGGAACTAAACTTGGTCAATTGATGTAACTCTTGGTGGCTTAAATTAAAACCAATACACAAAGAGGCACAACTTTATCTGCTCCTCAGGTCTCCGACTGGTAGACCAGCATGGCCAATATGGGGAGGGGGGGAAGTTGTGACCAGCTATATCAAGACTGTATCCTTGCTGAATATATGCCCCTTAATATAATTTCATATAACTCCTTTATTAATTTATCTGAACCATGTAGGCCTGACCATCAACATCTCCAGTTTGCCATGAAACACTTTAACAGTATTTTTATGGAGGGAGCATACATGCCCTCAAGATGTTCATCTTGGCATTTGATTCAAATGGACTTTAAAATCACTTCATCTTCTGCTTTGCTTTGTCAAGTTAGGTATCATTTACTGGTGTTCTGTGATAACTGGCTAACCTTCCCTCTTAGCTTCTGTCACTTCATTTGGGAGCATTATTTTTTCTTGGATAGTTCTTTTTCTGTCACAAAACAGTTCCCATTCCACCCCACCTTGATTTTGGGCCCCAGTACACTTACCCACTTCTCCATGTGCTTTGATAACTGTGGAAGGAGAACCATATCTTTGTCAGCTGTGACCATCAGGGCTGGAATCAAGATCTAGGGTAAGTGTATAGTAAAAAAAAAAAAGGCAATTGGAGGAGAGTGAAGAAGACTTAAGAATAAGACACCTTTTACTTTCACAATTTAAAATCTCCCTCAGTCTCAATTGAAGGGATGTAAAGAGATGTGTCTCAAGGATTACATCAGGGCAGTATGATAGGCCCAGAAGAAATGGTGCTAGGGTTGATGCTCTGAAAACTCAGTTTTGTGGTTGTGAATGATAAGACATATCACCACATTCTAGATATGAGGGTAACCTTAGCAAAAGTATGGAGTTGGGAAATGGAATGTTATAAATGTGAGATAAAATCCCATATATGAACAAGACCAATTTGGCTTGCAGTTAGTAAGTATAAAGGGAGTATTATGTAATCAGGCTGGAAACATAGGTTGGGATCAGGTTATGATGGTCTTTGAATGACAAAGGACTTCATATTTGATTCTCAAGATAATAGGGAACCATTGGAATCTTCTGAGTAGAGAAGTAACTTAACCACACTTGGGATTTAGAAAGATAATGTTGGTGGGACAGCTAGGGTGTAGTGGATAGAGTATTGGCCCTGGAGTCAGAAGGACCTGAGTTCAAATGTGACCTCAGACACTTAATAATTACCTAGCTGTATGATCTTGGGCAAGTTGCTTAACCCCATTGTCTTGTTCTTCCCACTCCACCCCCCCAAAAAAAAGAAAAATAATGTTGTTGGTTACATAAAGGATGAATTGGAGTTAAGGAAAGGATTGGCATCAAGATCAATTAGAAGGCTATTGGAATAGGTCATTCAAAAAGTGAGAAGGATGTCAATTAGAATGAGGAGAAGATTGATCTGAGAGGTATTTTAGAAGAAGAAGCAATAAGATTTGGCAACTGATTGGAAATTTAGGGTGTGGGAAAATAAGAAGTGGAAAATAAGTGAACAGTAAGGATTCTAAGATGGTAGTGATCTCGTAGAAAAGAGGGAATTTTAGAAAAGAGATTTGAGGGGTGGCTAGGTGGCACAGTGGATAGAGCACCGGCCCTAGAGTCAGGAGTCCTTGAGTTCAAATCTGGCCTCAGACACCTAATAATTATCTAGCTGTGTGACCTTGGGCAAGTCACTAATCCCATTGTCTTGCAAAATCAAAAAGAAAAGAAAAGAAATAAGGATAATGACTATGCTCCTTTGTCTCATGGAATTTCCCCCTAAATAATAGAAAAATGTCTTTTGGATTCAAGAATTGTAAAAGTTTTAAAGTATGCCAAGGAAAGACAAACTAAAGCCTTCAAGCTTGAATCTAGAGGTTACAATGAACCAATGTATGAAAGAAAGGGCTATTTCCAATGATCATTTTCTCTGCCAGGTAAGACATAATGAGTATAACAATATCAAGAATGATAGCTCCTTGATACTTTGTAGCTGAATATATCAAGAAACTTGATATTTTGTGCCTGAATATATCAAGAGAGTTATTAGCACTCTGAATCAAAAATAATCAAGATCTATGTAATGCCATTCTAAATGTACATTTTCAGAACTGTAAAATGAACTATTTTAATTTTGGAAACAAAAACCTGTCCAGTATTAATCAAACTCAAGCAGCTATAGAAAGATGAACATTTCACTGCCAAAAAGGAGGAAGAAGATTAATAGACATTCTTAGAACACAAGAGAATCAGGGCAAAAAAAATCTACAGAAATATTTTTAGTACAAGCAGATATCACTATATCAAGCAGTATTCAAAACTAACAAAAGGTACTGGCTATTGAACTTATCCAAATGTATCTGAAAGTGATTTGCCTTCAGATGGTGTCTATGAAACAGCTATAATTCATGATAAGCCCTCTCTCTAAGCAACACCCACATGAATTCAGATCCCATGGCTAATGAAAGTACCAGACATGGGATTTGAATTCAGGCCTTTCCTGACTTCAAGTGTAGTATTCTTCCCTGTGTTCCATTTGCCTTTTTCCATAAAGATAACACTCACCTTCCTTCCAACTGCAGTACAGTCCCACTGCCAGTTGGCATCTAAGTTGCGATACCAGTTTAAGGGACCCCTAGGGAAGCAAAAGAAGGAAAGTTGACAAGACTCACACAGTCAGAGTATGCCAGAGGAGGGAAACCAACCTAGGTCTTTCTATTTGTAAAGCTTGACTCTCTAATTATACCATACTACCTCTCATGGGAGGGGTGAAGTGGAGAGGAGTTATAAGAGGAATTATCCACTAAAAAAATGAATAATAGATATTTGAAAGAAGTAGCCTTTGGACTCAAATATTCCTAGAAAGTCATTTTCTTTATGAATCCTAAGGATCTCTTTGTCTGAGGCAGGAAAGGGTGTGATGGTGTTGGTATCTGAGAATTTTCCAGACATCATGAGGATATTAAGTTCCATAATTTGTAAAATATATCCCTCATCAGGTTGATGCAATGGATAGAGGAAGATCTAGGATCAAATCCCACTTTGAATACTTAGTAGCTTGGGTACTAGTTAGGATAAGTCAGAACTCTTCTGGGCATTAATCTCCTTATCTGTATAGAGTAATAATTTGATCCCCTTTGCACCCCACTTCCTTCAAAAATGTTTCTTGGTAGTAGGGTTAGAAGGGAAGGCTACACCATTCTGAAACAAGGGACAGGCATAAGCTGCTGGAAATATTCGTTTTTGAGTGATACCCCTCAGGAGGAAAAAGGAGGGGAAGAGCTGAGCTTTTGGGCTTCAGGTGTGATAACAGTTCTTGATGATGAAGCAGGTTTTAACTCATTTTCTCTCCATGAAGGCCATTCTTTCTCACTGCCCATCCCTCACACAACAGGAAATCATTTATACTTTACCTGAAACCAGATTTCTTGAATTGCTGCACGTAGAATGCAATCTCTTTCTCTGTTACCATCCGACTAGATGGGGGCTCCTCATTTTTCAGAATTCCTACAGAAGAAAAAGGCTCACTTGAATTCCTGCCCTCTGCCTCCACTGGTTTCCATAACTGATGTCACTCTTTCCATGAGTGATGGTGAGCACCTCATCCTTTTGATCACATTCTTCTATTTTGGAAGTGTATTGTGACTCCTCATTACTTCATGTATTTAGGATTCTAGGTCTAGAACTGAAAGGGACCCTCAGTATCAACACTGATGGGGAGAGGGAAAGGGTACCAAGTCAATTTGCTGAGTTCCTTAAAGGAATGAGGCTCTATTTAGGATTTTATTCACAATACCATACAGAAGATTGGGTCAGTCATGACCACCAACACCTCACTAAGAGACTTCACCTAGATCTGGGTACCCAGGACCACTGCTTCATTCAACCCTCAAGAGTGATAACTCTGGGCAGATTTTGTTTGCCTTGGGCTAGTAGGCCTATTCCCAGAAGGATCTTCTTATTCCATAGTTTTTGTTATTGTTCATTTGTTTCAATTGTTTATATTTCTTCATGATCTCATTTAGGGTTTTCTTGGCAAAGAAAATGGCTTGCCATTTCCTTCTCCAGCTCATTTTATAAATGAGGAAACTGAAGCAAACAGTGATAAGTAATTTTCCCAGAGTCACATAGCTAGTACTGTCTGAAGTCATATTTGAATTTGCAGAGATAAATCTTTAACTCTAGGTCAGACACTCTATACAGAATACCATCATGTTGCCTATCCTATGGTGTTTTTTTTTAATCGTGTGTAAATTACATTTAAGTTATCAGTCTCATCATCACAGTCATCACAGTCCAGTGCAAGACAAAGTCAAAACAACTGGTTATAGCTTGAGATGCAGTGGATGACATTGGTGTCTTTGATGTCTAAGGAAGCTCTAAGTGCTCCACGGCATCTGCTTAAGCCACTTTGTGACCTTTGGAATGAATTGTTCTAATTAACCCCATTCCACCAGGAGAAGTCATCACATGCTTGAGGTGGACACCACTCTAACTCACCTGATGAGGGGGTCTGAAACCCCTTCAGTCACCCTCAATCTAGTTTAGCCTATCTGTCAATGGCTTTTACTGGGGTATGACTGCTATGTATGCTACAGTGACCTCTTAGGCTTTCCTAGCCTTTTTTGTGACTGTTGTGGATCAGTCATTTCAGCGATCAACTGAGATGACTCTCTGTGGCCTATTTGAGGTTTTCTTGGCAAAGATACTGTAATTTCCTTCTCCTTTAAAAGGAGTGGGGCCATGTATGTGTTAGAATCATCGAGTTACTTGTTAAAATTTCAGTGTAAAGACTTAACACCTTGGAAATCAGAAAATGCTCCAAATCAGGGCTTGATTTATAGGTTTTTTTAAAAATTGTCTAGACATAAGAAAATGGCAGAGAAAAATGTTAGTAATAGAGATTAAATTTAAAAATGTATCATACATTTTTTTATACCAGAGATCTGGTCGTTAAACATTTACTAACACATTATGGGTAAAAATTCTGTGTCTATCTCTCCACTGTGCCAGTTCAACACTCTAGGTCAGGGGTTCTTAACTTGATGCCCATGCACTTATTTTCTAAAAAATGGTATTTTTATGATTTTAATTTTGATAACTCTCAAAATGATTTCTTTTGTAATTCTATGCATTTTATTATAATTCACTTAAAAATTATTCTGAGAAGGGATGTACAGATTTTACTAGATTGCCAGTGAGATCCATGACATATAAAAGGTTAAGAACCCATTTTCTGAATTGAATAGCTGATGCCATTGGTCTTTTTATGAAATTTGTTAATCAGAAACATTTTAGAAGAAATGAAAATTTTTATTTTTATAAAATTATCTCAGGCATTTTTCTAGCCTTGAGTATTTTCACAGTAAAATCTATGTCATTAGGGAAAGGCAAGGAGACTGAGAGTGGTACTAATCAGAGACATTTCCAAATGTTTCCAATGTGCTTTAATCATATTTTTTTTTCATCGTGACAGGAAAGGAATTGAACTATTTAAAAGTCTGATACAATAGCTCCAATCAAGGAAAGAAAATTGAGAAAGAAATTCACTCAAGAAAGTTTGAGAGAAAGAAAGTTTGAGAAAGGTAGATTCAATTGGGGGTTGGGGAACTATGAGATTGTCCAGAAAGTCAATAAATTATCACACACTAAGGAAAGGGTTAAACTTTGGAGTTTAGCTTTTGTATTGGAACTTCAGAATTAAAGGTAATTGGGAGAAAACAGGTTGTAATTCATAATTCACAGATTAGAAGTGAACAAAGAACTCAGAAGTCTTTTTGAATCCATTATCATTTACATGTGGGGAAACAGGCCTAAAAGCCTCACACAGGTCACACATATAGCAAATGGTAGGCTCAGAAAGTGGTTCAGTGGATAGAATGCCAAGCCTGGAGTCAGGAAGACTCATCTCCCTGAGTTCAAATTCAGCCTTAGATACTATTTGAACCTGGGCAAGTCACTTTACCCTGTTTACTTCAGTTTGAAGGAAATGACAGTATCTTTGCCAAGAAAACCACAAATGGGCCACAGAGAGTCTTCTCAGTTGATCACTGAAATGACTGATCCACAACAGTCACAAAAAGCCTAGGAGAGCCTAAGAGGTCACTATAGTCAGAGTGCAGAGAGAGATATGGGAATGAAAAAAAAATTAAGGAGAAACTTCTCAGAGATCTTGTCACAGTTCCTCATTTGACCCTTCCAATCATCCCATCAGTGATATTTCTCACCTTTTTCAAAAGATGCATTTAGGAAATGCTGCAAAGAAGAGGAAAAAAAACTCCCTTAAAAATGGTGACAGTTTGGCAGAAATTAGGATTAGACCAGTATCTTTACACCATATGCCATAAGCTCAAGATGGATATACAACCTGAATTTTAAAAGTCATATTTTTTAAAAAAGAAGAGAATCAGATCAGATACTTTTCATAGCTCAAATAAAAGATAGAAGTGATCACAAACAATAGAATAATTTCAATTATATGAAATTAAAAAACGTTTGCACTAACAAAATCAATGCAATTAGGATAAGAACCTAAAATACAAGATAAATAATGAACTAACACCTAATAAGAATATATAAGCACTAAAAGTTATTCCCCAATGGATGTCATTAAAGAATATGAACAGACAGTTCTCAAAAGAATTACAAATATTTAGAAACTCTGAGAAAAATAGTTCTTAATCAGTAATAATAAGAGAAATGAAAATCAAAATGACTTTGAACTTTCATCTTATATCCAGCAAATTGGCAAAGATGACAAAAGATGAGAATAATCAATGTTAGAAGGGGTATGGAAGGACAGTCACCCTAATACATTGTTAGTGGAGCTGTGAATCATTCTAGAAAGCAATTTAGAATTTTGATTCTAAGAATCTAAAACATCTATGCCCTTTAATCTAGAAGTTAATATATACTAAATTACTCAATCTTTACATAATTGCTTCACCTGGAGAATTAGGATAATAATAGACTAGACTCTTGAGGTATGGACTTGAGTTCCTGTTTTTTTTTTTTTTCCCAAGGCAAATGGGGTTAAGTGGCTTGCCCAAGGCCACACAGCTAGGTAATTATTAAGTGTCTGAGGCTGGATTTGAACTCAAGTCCTCCTGACTCCAGGGCCATTCATTGCTTTATCCATTGTTCCACCTAGTGCCCCTTGAGTTCCTTTTAGTTTTAAGATCATTTACTTCCAAAGTAAATACAATTTAGTAACTAATGGGACTTTGGGGAGAAAGGAAATTGAGTATAAAATAGTTACAATTATTTAGAGAAAATAACAATAGGAGAAGAGTTTTAAAGATTTGGATAAGCCCATCTGAATGCAGAAGTAAAAACAAATTATAGACTTGGAGCCAGAAGGGGATTCAAAGACCCTCTAGTTCAACCCTCTCATTTTATTAATGAGAAAACTGAGGTCCAGAGGTAAAGTGACTTGTCTAAGATTATGTAACCAGGAAGTAGCAGAGCCAATATTCAAACTCAAAACCTATGACTCTATATGTTTGTTCTTTCCCCGACACCAAATTGTAGGGTCTTCTGGTTGACTGATGGATCTAAGAGTAGTTGGGGCAGTTAAGTGGCACACTGACCCTGGAGTCAGGAATATCTGAGTTCAAATTTGAAAGCTCAGATACTTAACTAGCTGTGTGTCTTTGGGCAAGTCACTTGAACCTATAGCCTCTAAAAAAATAATTGAAAAAAAGATCTTAAGAGTAGGTAACAGCAAAACCAATTCTCTACTTCACTGATGAGAAATGGCAGAATCCTTCCCCTTCCCCTATCTAGGACTGGGATAAACAGGAACTAAAATAGAAGGTTAGAGGTACTTGATTAGTAGTGTCTAAGTCTTGTACTCTTTAATCCTATATTTCTGCTCAAATACTGGTTTATCAGCCTCTAATTGAGATTTGTAAGTCTGAATGCTAGCCTTTGCCTTTCTCAAGATCTGTGTCTCTCCAGTTATAATTCTGAGGGAGGCATGGTTTATGTGAAACAGCCTAGAACCCTTCTAATTACATCTGCAATTTGACTTTTAGAGTTATATAAAGGAACAGAGTAAAGACCATCCTGAAAAGGCAGGAAATCATTCTGGTTATCTCTATAAGAGACTGAGTCTTATACTTTTGATATATTAGAAAGGGAGAAATCCCAATATTTTAAATATCTATATTATATCTAATAACAACATAAGTCAGAAGAGGAGATAGTAGTCCTGGTTCTAATTGGATCTTTGTCAGTTCTGACATAGAATAGACCTTAAGGATGGGTTAGAAAATCATAAAGTAATCAATGACACCTTTATGTACTAATATGTAACCTGATTGGTTGGCTGCCAAAATTTTACAATCCTTTGTGAAATTTCTATAAATAGTCTTTCCTTATTAAGTTCATAGTTGGTATCTTTAATGAAACCATCCACTCATGGGTTCATTAAATTCCTAGAAAATAAAACTTCATGGATAAAACTAACTTTTTGTTATTTCATGATTAGCTATGAAAATTACAGTTAACAGTAGCAAAGTTAATACAGAGAGTAGAGAAAGTCAGGTTCAGATATTCCAGAATATCAGTCACTTACTGAGACATATTCTACTTTCTGCTTCCTCCCCCAGAGTCATATTAGCTGCCATTTTCTTTCCATAACCTTTTGCTACCTTCAAAGGTCCTTGAATGCAGTATATACATACATACCTTTGACTCATCATTTGCTCGGAAAAAACTTCTGAAAGTCTTGATCAGGTCCTTCTCCAGTTCAGCCTCTGCCACTCCCTGAAAATATAATGGAAGCAAAGTTAAGAATGTTTCCATGGAAAGAGGGCTCCTCTGAACCCCCAGCTCTCCTAGACTGGTCAAATGACTTGCTAAATTGCCTTGGGCAGGCATCTGATTTCCAAACTGGAAAATAATACAAATCAGAGCAGTCACCAAAACTTCTTTAAGATTTTACAAAAGGGAGGCATCATGGTGCAGTAGAGAGAATATTAGTTCTGGAGTCAAGAGGACCTATGTTCTGAGATTCATTTCTAGTGTGTATTACCTGTGTGATCTTAGCCAAATCACTGCACCTGACCGGGTTCTGTTTCCTCATCAGTAAAATAAGGGGATCAGACCCTTATTCTGGGGTCCCTTCCAGATTTAGATCAGTGCTTTTGTGTCCCCATTTGAACCTTCCAACAACCCTGGAAGGAAGGATCATAGATTTAAATCAAAAGGGGATTCAGAGGTCATTAAGTCAAAAGGAAATCAAAGCCCAGGATGGGTATAGCAACTTACTCAAGGTTGCAAGCTGGAATTTGAACTCAGGTCTCTGACTCCAAATCTGAAGCTTTTCACCCCCACCTCCACCCCCCACTCCCCCGACTAAACCATGATGTTTAGGTATCATAGTTAAGTGATGAAGTGGATAGACCAGTGGGTTTGGCATCAGGTAGACTTATCTTCATGAATTCAAATTTAGCCACAGACACTTATTAACTATGTGACTATGGGCAAGTCACTCACCCCTTTTTGTTTCAGTTTTCCCATGTGTAAAATGAACTGGTGAAGGAAATGGCAAACCTCTTCAGTATTTTTGACCAAGAAAACTCTAAATGGGATCATGAAGGGTTGGATATGACTGAACAACTGAACAACAAAGCCTTGTCCTCCCACAGTGGCAGGGATTACAGAGCAGCCTGCTGGTGGGTCTTCCTGCTTCTAGTCTCTCTCCATTCTAGTTCATCCTCCAATCAACTATCCAATTAATCTTCTTAAAGCACAGAAAGAGGTTAAGGTTGAGTAACTAGCTCAAGGTTGCACAGGTAATAACAGACAGTATCAGGATCTGACACATCCAGCATTCCTTCCACAGCCCTACACTGAGGAATTATTGACTCATGTTGAGTTTGAGGTAACAGTGGTAGGTTCAGATGGAGAATTCCAGCAGATAGTTGGGCTGAAATTCGGGAAGGACATTAAATCTTTAATTATAATAATAACAATAATAGTTAATTAAATTATAGCACTATATAAATGTTGGTACTTTAAGGTTTGCAAAGCATTTTATATATGTTATTTCATTTGATCCTCACAACAACCTTGTGTGCTTTGATCATCTTCATTTTACAAATGAACAAACTGAGGCCAAAAGGTTAAGTGATCTTTCCAAGGTCATATTGATAGTAAAAGTCTGAAGTATAAACATATATGTATTTATATAATGTACACATACATGTACCTACCCTGCCCTTGGAATCAATTGTCATATATTATCAACATAGTTTATGCCACTTACCCCAGCATTGGAATATACATGCATGTATACATATAAATATGTACATACACCTCTCTGCCTAAAGGTTATAACTGTAATAAAGTTCAAAGTTCAAAGCTTATAACTGTAATAAAGTTCAAAGTTCTGTCCCTTACTATCTGAGTGACCTTAGGCATGTCATGTGGGTCTTAGTTTCTTCATCTATAAAATGAGATGAATGTATTAGATGGTCTCTAAGGTCCTTTCCAATTTTAAATCTAGGATTATATAATCCCATGTGATATAAGAATGCACAATTTTTTTTGCTTCAATTTAATTTATGTAAGTTAATACAGCATAACAAAACAATGATAACAATTATTATTTCTCATTTCTAAAGATTCTTGCTATAATGCACATTTTTAGCAATGAAATTGGTTGGAAGTCTTTCAGTCTTTTCCCATTAGTCCAAGGAATTTAGTTGATCAGAATGATTAGCTGTTATCTTGGAAAATAGGGAAAACCTGTCCCTGTTTGTATCTCCATAGGGGCGGCTAGGTGGTACAGTGGATAGAGCACCTGCCCTGGAGTCAGGAGTACCTGAGTTCAAATTTGGCCTCAGACACATAATAATTACCTAGCTGTATGGCCTTGGACGAGCCACTTAACCCCATTGCCTTGCAAAAAAAAAAGATGCATCTACATGTCTGGAATGCACTTCTCCCCTCTACCTTTAGCCCCTAATTTCCTTCAATGTTCATTCAGCTGAAGAGTCACCTCCTAGAGAAAGCTTATTCTGATCCCCCTGGTGGCTAGTATTCGTTCCCCCAAAATTACTGCACACACACACACACACACACACACACACACATTTGTATATGTACATTAGAAAATGTATGTCTACATATACATATATGTGCATATATAAATATTTGCAATAGTGGATTGGTATTTGTTCAACATGCATTAGTACACTTGACTGATTTAATTTCTCCATATGAAAGACAAGAAAGCCCCAGAATGAGAGAGTCTTGATGTAAAGTCAAAATAATTTGGAAAGATATTGGAGCATGTCTAGACAAAGTGACCAATGGGCTGTTTTAGATAATATCTTTTTAGAAGGTTTTTTTTCTTTTACATTGGGTAGCCTTAACTGAGAACATCTTCAAAAGGTCTTAGTGGACCTTGGTCTGAGTTTCTTCTCTCATTCTCTTCTGCTGGTCTCTGGGGACTTTGGTCCATTGATGATGTTATTCAGTGAAAGACAATGATATTAGGAGAAGAAAAACTGAAGCCCTCTCCCCATAGAGGCTAGGTGGCCACTATTCTTTGGTCTATGCTTTTGTTCCTTTCCTTTTTAGGTAAAGAGTTTGGAATCTCTAAACTTTTGACTTTTGAAAGGCCAGGAGAGTGAGTCCAGGCTTCCTAGTATTAGTTTGTAGCCAGCTCAGTATTGATGTTTAGAGGAACAAAGAATGACCTTGAGGTCTCAGCCTTGTGGTAATTGAGATGATTTATCCAGAGGTTAAGTTGCCTCTGGTTGTGAACTTGGTGGGACTAATGTTATGTCAAAATTGAGCTAAGTTTGAATCTAATGTCCCCAGAGTCATAGGTAGGATAGAAGAGAATATGTCTTGAGGTGTTGGGAAGAAGTATCTGTATCTTTGTTATTGCTATAACTTCAGAATATAATTAAGTGGTTAAATGGAACTTGGACTCCACCTAACAGTGGAGAGGAAGAGAACAGAGAAGATGGGGGAACAAAGAAGAGGGGAGTACAGAGAAGAGGGATAAACAGAGAAGAAGAGAGAACAGAGAAGACAGGGAACAGAGAAGAGGGAACTCAAACTCCTCAGGACATTCTAGAACACTGAAGGGAAGGTGTAGCCAATCTATCTCTGGGAGAAGGAATGATCCAGGGAGTACATGCTATCTTTTTATATTTAATTTTCCATCACTGACAAATATTTATTAAGGCCTTATGTGCTAAGTGACAAAATGCAATCTCAAAGGCACTGTCCAGATGATCACTTCTTGCTGTTCAGCAGTGTCCAACAGTAGTTTGCCATTTTCTTCTCTAGATCATTTTAAAGATGAGAAAACTGAGGCAAAAAGGATTAAATGACTTTCCAGGGTCACTTAGTAAATGTCTGAGGTCAGATTTGAACTTTGGTCTTCCTGTGCTTCATTCATTGTACCACCTACTTGCACAGGAGCTAAGTTGTGCCAAATACTGTGTGGCTTGACATCCCTCAGTTTTCTCATCTTGTCCAAGGTCATATAGCTAGGTAATTATTAAGGGTCTGAGGTCACATTTGAATTCAGGTCCTCCTGACTCCAGGCCAGTGCCCTATCCACTGCACCACCTAGATGCCCCCCCTTTTTTGATTAAAGATTTTATTTATTTTGAATTTTACAATTTTTCCCCCATCTTACCTCCCTCCCCCCACCCCCACAGAAAGCAATTTGTCAGTCTTTACATTATTTCCATGTTGTACATTGATCCAAATTGAGTGTGATGAGAGAGAAATCATATTCTTAAAGAAGAAACAAAAAATATTAGATAACAAGATCAGAAAATAAGAAAGCAGTTTTTTTTCTAAATTAAAGGGAATAGTCCTTGAACTTTGTTCAAACTTATGGAAGAAGTTTTACAAAAACTAAAAAGTCAATTCATACTAAGACTTAATGAGGCATTAGGAAAAACAATAAATCTTTTTGTTCCCAGGAAGTCTTCAGAAGGAGATTACCTTTCCTCCTCCCAAGTAATAACCTCTTGTCAGCAGAGTAATCTTTTCAATGAATTGGAAAACCCTGGGTGCTGGATCTAAGGAACTAGTCTGTGATTTCCAAAGCTCTATGGATATAATTGTTAGGATTCCAGCCCTGCTCCTGCCTCTGGAACCTCTACTTTCTGATAGCTTCACATATACTAATACAGTCAGTAGACTGTCAGAGCCCCATTAGACCCCTGAAAACTTGGTTTTGTAAAAGTATCTTTAATATCTGCAAATATTGGCCTAACTTCTGTGATTCTGTGATCAGATAGCAGCCAAACTGATTAATAATGATCACATGGGAACCTTATATTTCTTTCTGTTCAATTTAAGAGGGCAGTTGTTCAATTGTTTTTCAATGATGCTCAGTTCTTTGTGACCCCATTTGGGGCTTTCTTGGCAAAGATACCAGTGGTTTGCCATTTCCTTCTCTAGCTCATTTAACAGAAGAGGCAACTAAGGCAGACAAAGTTAAGTGACTTGCCCAGGGTCACACAGCTAGAAAGTGTATGAAGCTGGACTTGAACTCAAGTCCTTCTGACTCCTGGCCCAGAACTCTTATCCATTGTGCCACCTAGCTGCTTCCCAGAGTTATTCTAGGTGTAGGTTAAATGCACTTATAGATAATAGCTAAGGACCAGAACTCAATGGATGGACACAGAATAGGAGCAAAAAACCTTGGTCCCAGGGGTGACTAAAAGTCAGATGGGAGTGAAAGACAAGAGATGACTAAGAAGTACTTCAAGCACAAGAGTGGGAAGGTCTGGAAAAAAATTCCCTTCTCCCAAATGGAAGTTTTTTTCCCTTTTAAGGATTCATTATGCTTTTTAAAAGAATGATATTTATCACTCTGCTCAGCTTACATGGCTGCTGAGGTTCTTTCAAATTTATATTTGTGTTCATAAGACACTATATAAGGTTAACTCCAGGAATAAAGGGGGGGGGGATATGTTTGGCTCCCCTGTTCAGGATAACCAGACCATAGGTGGTCCCTGCTTGAAAAGCTGGGAAGTCAGGGCTCAGGGGGCATAAGAATTGATTTCTGCATTTTTAGTTCCCTCTTTTCTTTCTTCTACTAATATTATTTATTTATTTTAGTTTTTGCAAGGCAATGGGGTTAAGTGACTTACACAAAGTCACACAGTTAAGTAATTATTGAATGTCTGAGACTGCATTTGAGCTCAGATCCTCCTGATGACTCCAGGACTAGTGCTCTATCCACTGTGCCATCTAGCTGCCCCACTTCTACTATAAAAATATTTAGTTCCTACTATTGTTCTATTAGAAACCAAGAGGGATGGGAATTCAGGGAAACCTGAAGGGATTTGCATGAACTGATGCTGAGTGAGGTGAGCAGAACCAGAAAAACACTGTACACCCTAACAGAAACATGGGAGTGATGATCAACCTTGATGGACTTGCTCATTCCATCAGTGCAACAACCAGGGACAATTTGGGGCTGTCTGCAGTGGAGAGTTCCATCTGTATCCAGAGAAACAACTGTGGAGTTTGAACAAAGACCAAGGACTATTACCTTTAATTTAGGGGGAAAACCTGATATCTTCTTGTTTGATCTTGCTATCTCTTATACTTTATGTTTCTTCCTTGGGGATATGATTTCTCTCTCATAACAATCAATTTAGATCAATGTATACCATGGAAACAATGTAAAGAATGACAAATTGCCTTCTGTGGGGGTGGGGGTGGGGGGAGGGAAGTAAGATTAGGGGAAAATTTGTAAAACTCAAAATAAATAAAATCTTTAAAAAAAATTTAGTTCCTGTTCATCAATTGGGAAATGGCTAAATAAGCTGTGGTATACTATTATAAATATGGACTGTGTTATAAGAAATGACAAGCAGGGTGGCTAGGTGGTGCAAGGAGCAGCTAGGTGGCGCTGTGAATGGAGCACCGGCCCAGGAGTCAGGAGTACCTGAGTTCAAATGCGTCCTTAGACACTTAATAATTACCTAGCTGTGTGTCCTTGGGCAAGCCTCTTAACCCCATTTGCCTTGCAAAAACTTAAAAAAAAAATGACAAGCAGGATGATTTCAGAAAAATTGAATTTATATCAACTTATGCAAAGTGAAATGAACAGAACCAGGAGAATGTTGTCCACAGAAACAGCAATATTGTACAGTGAAGAATTGTGAATGATTCAGTATTCACAGCTGTACAATGATCCAAGATAATCACAAAGGAATAATGATGAAGCACACTACCTGCCTCCAGAGAACAAGAAGAGTCTCTTTGAATACAGATTGAAGTGTGCAATTTTCCTCTTTCTTTTATTCTTTTTTCTGTTATTTGAGTATTCTTGTACAAAATAACTAATATGGAAATGGATGTACAAGTAAAACCTATATTTGATTACTTACTGTCTCAGAGAGGAGGAAGGAATGGAGAGGGAAGGATAGAATTTGAAACTCAAAACTATTTTTAAAATGTTAATAAATTGCTTTAACAAGTCATGGGGAAAAATAAAATATATATTTAAAAATATCTAACTTATCCCCATAAAGATAATTGTAATTAGATTCATTTGCATCAGCATAATCCACATAATCCTAATTGTTCATATCATTAAAGTTGCAATGAATTAACTCTGCTTATATATATATATATATATGCTGGATTTGAACTCAAGTCTTTCTGACTCCTGACCCAGCACTTTTATCTATTGTGCCACCTAGCTGCTTCCCAGAGTTATATAGCTTATAATGTTCAGCTTATATAGATTATAATGTTCAGCTCCAAAGTACTTTATAAGGAAGGTTGCAATATATTTTATATGCCATATGGTGCTGGGGCAAGATTCTATTTTATTTTAGTATTTTATTATTATTTATCATTTAAAAATATTATTTGAACCCAGTTTGATATGACTAGAAAACTGTCTATCCCCAAAACTCACTGTTCAGTCAGGCTGACCTCAAAGACATTCCAGGGAAACCAGATATTTGTAAACAATATTTAGATTCTACTCAGGGTTCTATTTTGTTTTGCGTTCCACCTAAAATTTGGGTGGTTCCCCAAATTATATTGTTTTACCTGCTAATACACATCTCAAACTGCCCTTCTCTGAAGATTAATTTTTACTTAAGAGGTTAATCTGGTAAATGCCCTTAAACCCTATCTGAATTCTCTATATAATAAGACTCCCCCAAACTGGAGTCTCTTCTCTGCTAAATGACCAATCCATTTCTTTCTAAAGCCATTACAAATTTGGGGGTTTGTTCCTGTGACTAACAAGTAATAGGATAGGTAATTTGGGATACACCCGTCTTCCTGAATTCAAATCTGGCCTCAGACACTTACTAGCTGTTTAACCCTGGGCAAGTCATTTAACCCTGCTTGCCTTAGTTTCCTACACTGTAAAATGAGCTAGAGAAGAAAATGGCAAACCACTTGGTATCTTTGCCAAGAAAACGCAAATGGGGTTATGATGCATCAAACATGACTGAACAACAACTTCTTGACTCCGGACCTATCACTCTATCCATTGCTCCACAGAGCTATATGGTATAATATGAGAGCAGGTAGAAAGAAAATGAAGCAAATGAGTCTAGTTGAAGGGAATATTGCCAATAAAGGGGCAGTTGGGAAGAATGGACACAAGTCACATGTTCTAGGGTCCTAGGAAGAATCAGATGACAAAATTTGGTAAAGAGATTTAAGAGATTTTTACCTAGATTAAACAGGAACTGGCACTAGGAGGAGGAAGCCAGGATCCCAGATTTGGTTGGTTGTAGAAATGGAAAGGCCTAGAAAATTAACAAGTAGTTAAATTCCCTACAGGTGGGAAAGGCAGCTAGCAGCTGTTTGCTGCAGATCTAACTTGGACAAGGATTTGAACCTCCCCTGTGACTTCTTTTTTTTTTTAATTTTTTTTAATTTTTAAATTTTTTTTAGGTTTTTGCAAGGCAAATGGGGTTAAGTGTCTTGCCCAAGGCCACACAGCTAGGTAATTATTAAGTGTCTAAGGCCTCCCCTGTGACTTCTTCAGGGTGACTCGAGGACTTTGAGCCTCCCACAAGGCAGGATGTCAAAAATCTTTTACCTTGTTTTTAAGTTTAAAAAATAATTAGAAAAAATATTGATTAATATGAGCCCAGCCCAGTTAGTCTTCACCTTGAGCCTAGATTTGTGCAATAGACTTTTGGCTTGTGTCTATGCCTCCAGTGTTTCCCATCTTCAATCCACACCCCAATAATCCTGGATCACCAAATTATCTACCCAAGAAATTCTCATTCAAAGCAATTTGGAATTATGCTTTTATAAAAGTAAGCAACATGCTCCTAAACTTTGACCTAGAGCATTTCCTCCAAGGAATTCAAAGGCAGAAAGAAATGTCCTCAATACATTGAAATATTCAAACTAGAACTTTCTGTGGTAGCAAAGAACAAGTAGAAAGTAGAAGCCCAGTCCCTGAGAAATGACTAATAAAACTGTGGTACTTGAATGTAATAGAAAATTAATGTACTATAACAATGAACAAATTTGAAGAATTCAGAGAAATGTGGGAAGAGATATATAGGAACTGATTTACCTGCCTCTGTCTCTAATTCTGATAGATAATCTTAGTCAAGACACTAAAACTGGCCTCAGTTTTCTCATCTGTAAAATGAGAAAGTTGAGTGATTTGATCTTTAAGGTTCTTTCCAGTCTCAAAATTATGATCCTATTATGACAGGTAGTAGTTCTCTGAGACATCAGGAGGCAGAGAACACTTGGTCAATGAACCCAGTTCTTACAATTGTGTATAAAGGGCTTAGCTGATGCAACTTTGGAAGACACATGAACTTTGGAAGACAAATAGACATTCTTTAACTGGCTCTGATTATGTGGCAAATAGGGGCATATGTGATTGGCTGCAGCTTTGCAGTCAGAACCAGGTTGGGGATAAGGGTAGGAATGGCATTCAAAAGTTCCTAGCTGACCTCAGTCTTTCTTTTCTTGGTTTGGCTTCTTGTAGTCTGATGGCATTCTGCAGTGAGATCATGCTATAAAGGGAGAGGTCACAAGGTCCTTCCCCTCTAAAATCAACAAGAAAGTGGACCTTTGGGCTTTCCTTAGTATCTGTTCTTTCATTTTAGGTGAAGATTGAAGATTGAAAGTTCTGAAATCAGAGAGCAGTTCATGAATACATTAAGGAATGATGACCATCCTGGTGGGGTACCTTTGATACCCAGTTCAATAGAAGCAGATATAAAGGCTTGTCCAGCAGCATTGGTTATGATTTTGACATGAACTTTATGGGACAAATTCTATGTAGAAACTGTATTAAATCTGAGCCTACTTGTCCAGAGACTGAGATGATATGGGAGAGACTGTATCCTACATGTAGTATATTGGGGAAATATCTATATTTCTGTTCTTGTTATATCTTCAAAGTAAATATCCTCCTTTTTGGAGGGAAGGAGGCAAAGTGATTTGCCCAGGATTACACAGCTAATAAGGGTCTAAGGATGGATTTGAACTCAGGTATTCCAAACTCCAGAGCTGGTATTCTATGCTAGCCAACTGCCCTAAAAATCCTCTTGTAAAAGCTAATTGAAATTAATTATTTAAATGTAACTGGGATATTAATTTTTAGAGACTAATAATATATGTGGGAAAACATCAGAATCAGAGGTTGAGCTGACAGCATTAAAAACAGGCAGCCATTAACCCCTTTGCATTACCTTTGGTGCGTATAATACTAGAATAACTCAATATACTACAATCCTATGAGCTTGACAAGTGGCAAAATGATCAAAAATCAGAAACCCATGAACACACAAAACCCCATCACTGAATGTGTTTAATGATAATGCTCAAGAGAAGAGCTAAGAAATTACTTAGGTATGGGATATTGTATAGACTGTCAGGTGTAGTTGATGTATTGGTTGGTTTGCTGAATTGCTTTTTTTTTCTTTCTTTTCAAATAACTGATACAAGAGATGGTTCCTTACTCTTCCATCATGCCTGATTGCTTATCACCTTAGGGAGAGGGAGAAGAAAAGGGAGAGAGAGAAAGAGAGAGAGAGAGAGAGAGAGAGAGACAGAGACAGAGACAGAGACAGAGACAGAGACAGAGAGACTAGAATTTGGAACTCAAACTCCAAAAAAAAGTGTTAAAATTATTTTTTATATGTAGATGGGGAAAATATTATTTTAAAAAACCATAACCCTTTTCCCCTCATAAACTCATGTTCTCAGCAAACTGTTTTCCTTAAATATCATTCTCTGCCTCAGTGTACACTTTCTCTTTATTTCCACTTTTAGAATTCCTAACTACCTTCAAGGGTCACTTTGGTTGCCACTTAATACCTTTTCTAACCCCTAGTGGTCAATAATCTCTGCCCCCGCCCCTGCCCCAGTTACCTTGTATTTACTTATGTGTATTGGCATTGTAACTCCACAACAGAATGTAATCCCTGTCTGATATTCTTTAATATGGAATTAATATTTCTGATCTATATTTCTGAACAAAACTTATTCTATCAGTCCCTAGCTGAGGTTGGTAAATTTGGAATGCTGGTGTCTGACCTCTGCCCTCCACAAGGTCTCTCTCTCTCTCTCTCTCTCTCTCTCTCTCTCTCTCTCTCTGTACTATTATAAATCTGAAGGCAAACTCTGGCTGTGTAAAACAATCTTAGTCTCCCTAATTTCCTCTTCACAGCTGTGTAAAAAAGCAATTAGAGATCAGCCTTTGAAGGCAGGATACTGCTCTGTTTATCCAGGTAGGAGAATGAATAATTCCTATACTTATGACATCATAGAAAGGGAGGAACCTGGGGGCCGCTGGGTGGCACAGTGGATAGAGCACCGGCCCTGGAGTCAGGAGTACCTGGGTTCAAATCCGGCCTCAGACACTTAATAATTACCTAGCCGTGTGGCCTTGGGCAAGCCACTTAACCCCATTTGCCTTGCAAAAAAAAAAAAAAGGAGGAACCCAAATGTTTTATATGTCTATATCATATCTGATACAATGTAAAACATCAAATCAGAAAAGGAGACAGTAGTCCTTTCTAGTTAAATCTTTGACAGTTCTGACATAGAATAGACTTTAAGGATGGGTTAGAGAATCATAAAGTAATCAATGGCACCATTATGCCCAAATGTATAACCTGAGTGGTTGGCTGCCAAAATTTTATGGTTCTTTGTTTAAATGCTTTAAATATTGATTATTCATTTAATTCTGTGTTGATTTTTTTTTTAGAATTTTGCAAGGCAAATGGGGTTAAGTGGCTTGCCCAAGGCCACACGGCTAGGTAGTTATTAAGTGTCTGAGACCGGATTTGAACCCAGGTACTCCTGACTCCAGGCCGGTGCTTTATCCACTGTGCCACCTAGCTGCCCCTGTGTTGATATTTGTAAGGATACCATCCACCTATGGGTTTTTGGTAAGATCCTAGAGAATAAAACTTCATTTATAAAATGAACTTTGTTATTTCACTTTTAGCCTAAGAAAATATGGTTAACTAAACTACTTATTTAGTGCCCTACCAATCGAAATTCCAAAGAATTACTTTAAAAAGAATTTGGAAGAAATTTTAAGTAAATTCATATGGAGAAATAAAAAGTTGAGAATTTCCAGGAATTTAATGAAAAAAAGTGAAAAAGAAGGTGACTTAGCCCTACCAGATCTAAAATTATATTATAAAGCATCAATCATCAAAACTCTCTGGTATTAGCTAAGAAATAGTATAGTGGATCAGTGGAATGGACTAGGTGAAATAGCAAGAAATGATCATAGCAATCTGCTGTTTGATATACCCAAAGAGTCCAGTTATTAGGATAAAAACTCTCTCTTCCACAAAAACTGTTGGGAAAATTGCAAGTTAGTATGGCAGAAACTTGCATAGACCAACACCTCACACCTTATGCCAGGATAAGATCAAAATGGACACAGGATATAGATATAAAAAACAATATTATAAGCAAACTAGGAGATCAAGGACTAGCAGAAAGGGAGGCAATTTATGACCAAGGAAGAGATGGAGAACATCATTAAAAACAAATGATAATTTTGATTACATTAAATTGAAAAGCTTTTGCACAGACAAAACCACTATAACCAAGATCAAAAGAAATGTAATAAATTGGGAAACAATTTTTACAACTAGTATTTCTGACAAAGGACTCATTTCTAAAATATACAGAGAACTGAGTCAAATTTTTTAAAAAACAAGCCATTTCCCAATTGACAAAGAGTCAAAGGAAATGCAAAGGCAATTTACAGCTGAGGAAATCAAAGCAATACATACTCATATGAAAAATTGTTCTAAATCACTACTTATTAGAGAAATGCAAATTAAAGCATCTCTGAGGTACCACCTCATACTTCTCAGACTAGCTAATATGACCAGAAAGGACAATGATCAATGTTGGAAGGGATGCGGGAGATCTGGGACACTAATACCTTGTTGGTAGAGCTCTGAATTCAACCCTTCTGGAGAGCTATTTGGAATTATGCTCAAAGGGCAACAAAAATGTGCATACCCTTTGATCCAGCAATACCATTACTGGGTCTATACCCTGAAGAGATTATGATAAAGGGCAAAAACATCACTTTTACAAAAATATTCATAGCAGCCCTGTTTGTGGCAGCAAAGAATTGGAAGTTGAGTGAATGTCCATCAATTGGAGAACAGTTTAATAAACTGTGGTATATGTATGTTATGGAACACTATTGTTCTATTAGAAACTAGGAGGGATGGGAATTCAGGGAATCCTGAAATGATTTGCATGAACTGATGCTGAGTGGGATGAGCAGAATCAGAAGAACATTATACACCCTAACAGCAACAAGGGGGTGATGATCAACCTAAATGGACTTGCTCATTCCATTAGTGCATCAATCAGGCACACATTTGGAGTATCTGTGATGGAGAATATCATCTGTATCCAGAGAGAGAATTGTGGACTTTGAACAAAGGCTATTACCTTTAATTTAAAAAAAAAGTTACCTTATTATATAATTTTGCTATCTCTTATACTTTATTTTTTTCCCTTAAGGATATGATTTCTCTCTCATCACATTCAACTTACATCAGTGTATACCATGGAAACAATGTAAAGACTAACGGACTAACAAAGTGGGGGAAGGAAGTGAGATTAGGGAGAAACTTGTAAAATTCAAAATAAATAAATAAATAAGTATTTTTTTGAAAATCCTTCAATAAAAAAATTCACATCACTTTTCAGGAAAAAAAAAAGAAAATAAGGTTAACAACCCCTTAAGTAGGGGCTATTTAATTCCTAGCACCCAGTACAATGCTTTAAGAGACCACTTAGTAGCAAATGAAAACATATTAAACACCTTGACAGAGATTAGGGTAGAGAAGGAGGAATGGAAGAAGAAGGGAGAGAAACAAGTAAGCATTATTGCTCCCAGGTCCTTCAACTTACTGGTTCTTGGAAGTAGAGTTGGTAATGAAAGATGGGGTTGGCTTTGATCTTATCTATATGAGGCACAGCTGGATCTGCTGGTAAGAAGGGTGTATTCAAACTGGCCACTGCCCTAAAAAAAAAAAGGAAGGTCTTGGTAAACCTTAAGGAGACAATAATGCCAATCATAATGCTAAAACTAATACTGCCAATAATGATAAGTATAATTTGGATTTAATAAGTCTAAAATAAGAGGAAAGATTAGGCTAAAACTAAAGGTTTCAATCTTCAATCTAGAAGTCATATGAATGAAATAATTGACAATATTTAACAATACTTTGGTTTCCTCCAAGTAAAACATGTCATGTGTAAAGTTATCGTTGAGAAATATGTGATTGAATATGTGAGATTTGTTGACACTCTGAAATCAAAGCTGAATTAGAGCACACAATCACAAGATTATAGATTTAGAACTACAAAGGACTCAGAGGCCACTGAGATACCATATTTCCCCATGTATAAGATGCACTTTTTTGAAAAATTTGGGGTCGAAAAACTGGGAGTGTCTTATACAGTGGTTGAGATTTTTTTACTTGCATTTCCCACTTTTTCCTGCTTGTTGTCTTTGCATTCATTGTTTTGCATTTGTTACCAGTATATTAGGTTACATTTTGCCACATTCTGCCCAGAAATGGCTCAGAAAAGATTTTCTTCCAGTGCTGAATTCAAGTTCAAAGTGATCCAGTTTGCCAAAGTGAATGGAAATCCTAATGCTGAACATCAATCTGGTCCTCTTCCAACTGAGAAAACAATTTGAGGCTGGCTACAGGAAGAGTAAACCCTACTGAAAACACCATGGCAGAAGACCATGAGGGGCAAGTCAGCCAAATGATCTGATTTAGAGAGGGAATGGAAGAGATGGATTTGTAGAGCAAAGGGCCATTGGAATTCCTGTCTAAACCAAGATGGTTCAGCAGGAGGCCAGAAGAATTGCTGATGAAAAAGAAGTTCCTGATTTCAAAGGAGGACACAAGTGATGCTTCAGGTTCATGAAACAGAATGGACTAAGCATTTGTAAATGCACCAGACTTTTCCCAAAAGATGCCTGAAATCAATGAGCAGAAGGTCCTTGAATTTCATGATAAATAAAACTTAAGTTTTATTCTTTATAACTTTATGTAATACATTATTTTTCAAATTTTGGGCTCCAAAATTAAGGTGTGTTGTATATGTGGGGAAATATGGTAAATCCTCTCATTTTACTAATGAGGAAAGTGAGGGATAGAGAATTTAAGGGATTTGCCCCAGGGTCATGCTGCTATTAAGTACCAGAGAAAGTATTTGAATCTAGGTCTTTCTGGTGTCACAATACATTAAAAATAGCAGACTATCCAATGCTATTTTAATTGTACATTTTTGGAACTGTAAAATAGATCATTACAGATTTGGAAAAAACCCTAACAAAAACTTGCATGATATTAAGAAAACACAGGGTCATTTACTCAAAGTTAGCTGTAAAAGATTAAAACTTTCTCTCCAAAAGACTGATAGACATCCTTAGAATACATGAAAAAACCAAAACAATTCTACAGAAATACTCATAATAGGCAGACATCACTTCACTGAGAAATAGTAAAGGTTGGTAATAAACTCATTGGTTAAATGCAACCAAATGATTTAACTCTAATTGGAACCCACAAAACAACCAAAATCCAATTGTGGAATCAAAGGGCTCTCCACAGATGACGTCCACATGATTTTAGCCAACAATATAATGACAATGAAGTAGCAAATACATGAATGGCAATGTGAAATTTGATTTTGGAAAGGGTGGGGCTTGGAATGGTCTCTAATTGAAAGTGATTTGGGGCACTTCTTCATATGCCTATAGATAGCTTTGATTTCTGCATCTTAAAACTGCCTGTTCATATCCTTTGACCATTTATCAAATGGAAGATGGCTTGTATTCTTATAAATTTGACTATGAAGAGTAAAGGTTTATGATGGAAGTTTAAGGTCTTTTCATCACCATCAGAAATTCTGTTGTTCAGTCATTTTTTAGTTGTGCTTGACTTTTCATAAACCCATTAAATTATAATTATACAAATTTTAATGTAATTGACTCATACCTGTTATGTCTATTCTAACTGTCCTAATGATGATAAAGTTTTTTTTGAAAGATTTTATTTTGAGTTTTACAATTTTCCCCCCATTCTTGCTTCCCTCTCCCCACCCTCCACAGAAGGTAGTCTGTTAGTCTTTACATTGTTTTCATGGTATACATTGATCTAAATTGAATGTGATGAGAGAAATCATAGAAGATAAAGTTTTTAGGAGTTACATGTATATAAATTTAAGTTTGTCAGATTTCTTGTGATTACTCTTTCCTGCTTACTTTTTTATGCTTCTCTTGAGTCTTGTGTTTGAATGTCAAATTTTCTATTCAGCTCTGGTCTTTTCATCAGGAATGCTTGAAAGTCCTCTACCGGATTGAATATCTATTTTTTCTCCTGAAGGATTATATACTTTGCTCACTAGATTATTCTTGGTTATAATCCTAGCTCCTTTGCTTCTCAAAACAATTATACCCTAAGTCCACCACTCCTTTAATGTGGAAGCTACTAAATCTTGTGTGATCCTGACTGTGTCTCCACAATATCTAACTTGTTTGTTTTTAGCTGTTTGCAATATTTTCTCCTTGACCTAGGAGTTCTAGAAATTGTCTATAATATTCCTGGAGTTTTCATTTTGGAAGATGATCGATGAATTCTTTCCATTTCTATTTCTTATTGGGCCATTTTTCCTTGATAATTTTTTATTTTTGATATTTAGCCTCTTTTTTGATCATGAATTTCAAATACCCAATAATTCTTGTTATCTCTCTTTGATCTAATTTCCAGACCAATTGTCTTTCCAATCAGATAATTTCACATTCTTTTTTTCATTCTGTTGATTTTGTTTTTTTTATTTCTTGATGTCTCGTGATATTATTAGTTTCTACTTTTTCATTTCTTATTTTTAAGGAATTATTTACTTCAATGAGCTTATGCAATTCTTTTTCTCCAACTGGTCAATTCTGCTTTTTAAGGAATTTTTTCCTTCCATAAATTTTTATAACTCTTACCATTAGGTCAATTATGTTTTTAGAGGTGTTATATTTTCCAGTATTTTTTTGTGACTCATTTGTTGTTGTTTAGTCATTTTTTCAGTCGCATTTGACTCTTTGTGACCCCATTTGAGTTGGTCTTTTTTTTTTGGCAAAGACAATGAAGTGATTTGCCATTTACTTTTCCAGTTCACTTTTGAGATGAAACTGAGACAAATAGGGTTTAGTGACTTGACCAGGGTCACATTATTAGTAAGCATTTAAAGTCAGATTTGGACTCAGAAAGATGAATCTTCCTGATTTCAGACTTGGTGATCTGTTCCTTTTTGTCACTTAATTACCCAGTTTGGGCTTTTTTGACAAGTTATTAATTTTCTTCTCAATTTTCCTGCATCACTCTAATTTCTTTACCCAATTTTTCCTCTACTACTCTTAGTTCTTTCTTTAACTCTTCCAGGAATTCTTGTTGGTTTTGGGTACAATTAGCATTTTTTTGAAGCTTTGCTCATAGCTGTTTTCACATTGTTTTCTTCTTTCAAGTTTATGATTTGTTCTTCCCTACCATAGAATTAGGTGTGAGCTATGAAGTTGCCAATTAGGGCCAGCTGTACCAAATATCTGCAAAAATTTCTCTGTAATTTCTTTCTGACCAGATGTCCAACCCCCTTACTGTTTTGGGGCTGAGAGATTTGGAAGCTGTTGTTGCTGCTGTCATGACTATCTCTAAGGCTCGCTACTTGAATTTCAGCCATACTCCAGAGATACTCTCATCCCAATGTCATGGGTCTCTCCTGGTGACTTCCTGAGTTTTCTAGCCTGGAGAAAGTGTCTCAATGCGACAATTTTTTTGGCTCTGCCACTGCAGAATTCTATTTGAGGAGTTATTTGGAGGAGAATTCAACTGGATTGCTATTTGTACACTACCATCTTGGTTCTGCCTTCTTTTTAGGGTCTATTCCAGATTTAAAATGCTGTATAAATTATATATAAATTATATATATATATAAAATATAAATAAATTTATTTCCCAAATCAGAGTTTCCAACATTTGGCACATGCTGCCCTGGGATTCTATGGCCAAACAATTCCCAAGTAAATTAAAATCTCATAACTTCAGAGATCTCCTAAGATATTGACTTTCCAAACAACTATATTGGCCCAAATAAAGAATACCTTGATCACACTCAATTTGGACCAATGTACAACATGGAAACAAAATAAAGACTGACAGATTGCTTTCTGTGGGGGGTGGGGGTGGGGGAGGGAAGTAAGACTGGGAGAAAAATTGTAAAACTCAAAATCTTTAATAAAAAAAGAATACCTTAAATATAGGTTTTGGAGGATGAGGGAGTAGTAGAGGATTAAAAGGTAGAACAGATAAAAGCTGCTCATTCATATGATTTCAATATATATTTCAAGGGGTGGCTAGGTGGCACAGTGGACAGAGCACCAGCCTTGCAGTCAGGAGTACCTGGGTTCAAATCCAACCTCAGACACTTAATAATTACCTAGCTGTGTGGCCTTGGGCAAGCCACTTAACCCCATTGCCTTGAAAAATCTAAAAAAACCCCAAATAAACAAAACAATGTATATTTCAAAGGAAAAAAATCCTTCTCAGCAAATCATATATACCAAAGACATCAAAAATGTGATCTATGCCACAATACTCCTGAGTGTGTACCCAAACTAAGTTAAAATGTAATTGGAAAAATATGATAAAATATAGATAATGTTAATATGTGGTTTTCTAAGTCAATACAGCAGGGATCTTTTAAGTATGATTTACCAGCCTCCATTTCTGTTTGTGTTTGACACCACTGATAACAGGTTCTGTAGCTGAGAACCTTAGAGTTTCCTGCCATATGTATGTATTATGTATGTTTGTAATGCATGTTTATTTGTGTGTATCTGTGTGTGTGTGTGTGTATATATATATATATATATATATATATATATATATACATATAAAACATCAATTTTAGGTTATTTTCAGATTTCAGAAAAGTCAGATTTGAGAATGGAGGAAAGGAGGGGTGTTGCTTATATTCAGACCAATTAAGTAATCCTTGTTAATGTGTTAATAAGTTCAAGTTTTAGATCAATGTATACCATGTAAACAATGTAAAGACTAACAGACTGCCTTCTGTGGGTGTGGGGGGAGGGAAGCAAGAATGGGAGAAATTGTAAAACTCAAAATAAATAAAATCTTTGTTTAAAAAAAGTAAGTGAATAAGTTAGATAGTTCTAACACTAAGAATTTCAGGGATTGGATCATAACTGAAACTACATCACAAATAAAAAAATTAGTCTGACTCCTTAGAAGTCATATAGTTTAATCTTTTCATATTATAGTTTAGGACATTGAGACCCAGAAAGACCAACTCTTTCCATCCCCTACTTGCTTCACTTCACCCCATTGTCTGTGTTCTTTAGTTACCTCACTCTCTCTGGATAGAAGAGAGCCATTCTCCAAACCAAAGCACCACCCCAGTCATGGCCAATAAACACTGCTTGGGATATGCCCTGAAAAATAGAAATATATATGAGATGAGATCTAGACAGAAGTCTAGGTCAGCAAAGGGGCAGCTCCTAGGCCCTAAAGACCAAGAATTCTTGCTAAAGGAGGTTTCAAAATTGAGTTTCAATTTACTCTGCTGCTTAGCAATCTTTATTTATCTTTCATGGATTTTGTAAAGAAATCAATAGCTACCCCAAACCTCTATTCTCCTCTACTCCCAATTTAGATGAGATCCTTCATCCTCCCTCCTCTCCACTTCAAAACCCAGTTGATGCTATACCCATCCATTCTCTCTTTCATCTTGTTTCCAAGGCAGTTATCCCAACACTTCTCTAAAATGAACTCCCATTCAATCTCTTGGTCCTGTCTGTTTTTACTTCTTTAAGAACTTTGCTCTCCCAACTATATACCCCCTGGGATCTTTAATCTCTCTATCTATAATAGTTATTTTCTGCCTTGCTTTCAAATTGGAAGATTCTCCCAATCCCCAAAAGTTTCCACTTAATAATTCTAAATCACTGAGGCTCTGAACCCATTTTCCCACCTTACAAACTTTTTGAAAGAGTCCATATCCACTGTCTTGTCTATGATGTCTTAATATTCTTGGCTTACCTAATAGAGTATTAACTCTCCTGAATGGAGCTTATTTTTTCTCTGCACAGTATCTGGCACAAAGCATGTCTGAAGATTGACTAATAGTTTGGCTTCATCCCAACCATCCTTCTAGAAATGAACTTTGGAATGTAATCAAAAGCCACCTAATTATCACCAAATTCAGCAGCTTTTTTTCAATGCTCATTCTTTTTGACTTCTGTTATTACTGAATAGTCTCCACTCTCTATAGTACTCTTTATGAACTCTTTATGTTTTCAGGGAAACCTGAGAAGACTTAAATGAACTGATGTAATACAAAGTGAAAAAAAACAGGAAACTGATTTCTTCAATAACAATATTATAAAGACAAATAACTTTGAAAGACTTAAGAATTTTGACCAATGTAAAGACCATCCATGATTCCAAAGAACTAATCAATGATTCAATATGCTATCCATCTCCTGATAGAAGGACAGAAGGAGAAATGCATTTTTGGAATGGGCAATGTGGAAATTTGTTTTGTTTGCATATAAATTACAAGGGTTTTTCCTTTTTTTATTCCCCCCCCCATTGGGATAAAAGAGAGATAATAAGTACTTGTTAACTGAAAGGAAAAAAGAATTCAAAGAAACTTTCTCTTTAGTTTCTATACCACACTGTTCTAATTTTTCTATCACTAGGACCACTGGCCTTTCTTATATCTACTTTTTTTAAAAAATCATTTATTTAAGGTAATGGGGTTAAGTGGCTTGCCCGAAGTCACAAAGCTAGGTAATTATTAAATGTCTGAGGCTAGATTTGAACTCAGGTTCTCCTGTCTCTAGGACCAATGCTCTATCCACTGAGCCACCTAGCTGCCCCTCTTCTATCTACTTGTGTTCTCATTATAACCAAAAAATACCCTAAAAGGCTCCTCAGATTTCTATTTTTCACTTCTCTTTCAACAATCTTTTCCTTGAAGATTTCATCTGCTCTGATTACTTCAACTACAAGTAACATGTGGTTAACTCTGTGTTTTCTAGCCCTGATCTAGAAATGGCATGGGAATTAGAATCAGAGGGCCCTGACTGGAATGATCTTCAGGAAGGTATTCATCTTTACTGAATATCAGTTTTCTTATCTTATATAGTGAGAATCTTGGTCTCAATCATCTTCAAAATAGCTTCTAGCTCTAAATCTATCATTCCATCACATATTCCTTTCCTATCCCCTGCTTTTATCACCTCTATGTAGGAAACCTTCCTTTCTCTGTCCCTTTGAATCCTGCCTCCCTTTCAAGGTCCACCTCAAATCACACACTTTTCCCCATGAGCACTTCACTGATTATTTCCATTTTAGAATGACTAGAATGTTGGGAATTTCTTACCAACTTATCCAGAAAAGAAATAAATTCCTAAGGAAGAAAAAAATAAGAAAAGTTAGAAATTTCACCTCAATAACACAATTTGTAGATTCACCTTCTCTCAAATATCTAGTCTTAGAATCCTTGGTATGGGAATCATTCTAGCCCTCCCCTTCTCCTTTTTCCATGGGGATAAAAGTAACAGCAATGCAAATACTTGTATTTAACTGAAAAAAAGCAATTCTTTCACCTACTTTGCAAGATCCTATAGAATATTGATTATAAAGGGATAAGAGGAAGATGGCTATTTGTTTCAGGACCATTTCCACCTAAACAGTGGAGAAAAATGAATTAATGAAAATAACAGTTGTGGAGGGGAAATGCTAAATAGCACTTCTAAGTCTGTCCCTCTACAATTTCCAAGACAGAGCTCATCTCATCTGCTACACTTCAAATATTTTCCTTTTTCTTTGAATATCTCCATTTGTCCAATTAATTCCCCCATCAAGGTACTGTTGTCACTAGCAGGAAAAGTCCAAAGTCATGGTGAGAGGGTTCACTTATATGCCTGTATCTCCCCTAGTACTCACTTTTATTATATAAACTTTTTTAAAACAGTGTGCTAAGAATTGAGGATACAAAAAAAACCCCATGAACAGTCCGACTCTCAAGAAGCTCACATGCACACAAGATATAGACAGTGTAAATTGAAGGTAATGTAGGCTTTTTGAGGGGAGGGACTATTTTTTATTTTGTCTCTGAATTTTCAGTTCCCAGCACAGTGCCTTACACACTGGTGCTTAACAAATGCTTATTGGATTGTCACAGAAATGAAGAATTTCAGAATCAGAAACAACCCTGGCAGCCATCTTATCCAACTTATACTTGAAAAAAGAATCCCCATTGCAACATATCCAACAACTGTTCATTTAATCTCATATAAAGGGAAATCTACAAACTCATGGGATAGTTATTTCCACTTTTGGATAATTCTAATTTTCAACAGTATTTCCTGAATTCATCTAAATTTGCTTCATTGCAACTTCCACTGACAGTTTTTGATGCTTTCCTCTGGGGTCAAACAGGGAAAAAAAATCCCTTATCTTCATAGAGAACCTTTCAAATACTTGAAGTTAGCTATCTTGGTTCTACCAGAATCTACTCTTCTATAGGCTAAACAGTCCTAGCTCTTTCAAATTGTCCTGTTATGGTCATGATTTCAAGGCCCTGAGTAACTTAGTTATCTTCCTCTAAATATTCTCTGACTGACCAATTTCATTACAAAGGAACTCATTACAACAGATGTGGTCTAATCAAGGTTAGTTGGTTATTGTCCTTTATTCTAATACAAAGAGGATTAAGATGACTTCACTATATTGTAGTCAAGGTAGAGTGTATCCAATTGTGATTGATCAGATCAATATGAGCTCAGAAGACTCTACCACAAGTTGGGCACAAATAGTCCACATGAACATTTGGAATACAGATGTCCCTAAATATGTGCATCTCATGTTTCTTTTGAACTACCACAATTCTGTTTTGTTCATAAAACACAGTGTCTTATTTGATGCAGGGATGGCAATCAATTCCAAAGTTCTTCAGAGAAATCTTAAGATGCTTTATATTGCTTCTTCTGACCTCCATGTGAGTACTTGCCTTATATGAGTTCTCCATAAAATACTCTTTTAGGCAAACATATATTTGGCACTCAAACAACATGGCCAATCCATTAGAGTTGTGCTTTCTGCAGTAAAGTTTGAATGCTTGGCAATTTACCTCAAGAAAGAACATCATTATCCTTTATTTTATCTTGCCAGATGATCTTAAGAATCTTTCTAAAATAATTCAAATGGAAGTAATTCAGTTTCCTGGCATGTCACTACTATACAGTCCAGATTTCACAGGGATACAGCAATGAGGTCAACACAACAGCTTTGTAGACTTTCACAGTAGGCAGTCTAATACCTTTTCTCTGTCATATTATCCTTCAGAGTCTCCCAATACAGAACTCGGGCAGCACATGAATCAATCTCATCATCAATGGTACATCCCTGAAAATATACTGCTAAGGTAAATTAACTTATCCACAGCATTCAATTCCATTTACTATAACTGGTGGATGGTATGATGCTGACTGGTGGAGAACCTGTGTTTTCTTGGTATTAATTGTTAGACCAAAATTAACACAAGCATCAGAGAAGCAATCTATATATTGTTTCATCTCAGTCTTAGAGACTGCATTGAATGTGCAATCATCTGAAAACAAAATTATACAGCAGTTTTCCTTTTGCTTTAGTCTTGGCTTGTAGCCTTATCAAGTTAAATAATTTACCATCAATGTAATGGTAGCGGCCCTTAATGCTGTTTTTGTCCTCACTGAAGATATCTGACAACATTGCAGAAAACATCATACTAAAAAGTATGGGAGAAAGCACAAAGTCCTGTTTCACTCCATCGGTGATTAGAAAAGCTTGAGAGCTTCATTCATTATCCAGAACCAAGGCAAGCATGAAATCATGGAACTGATATATAATACTGATGAACTCCAGTACCAAAATTTTGTAATTTTCTACAAGCGCTCATAACTGTCAGTGTCAAAGACCTTGATCAGATCAATAAATATTGTATTCAAACTTCTGTTTTGCTCCTGGCATTTCTCCTGGAGTTGTTGGGCAGCAAACACCATATTAACCATTCCTTTCGGAAGCCACACCAGCTTTCAGATAGTTTAATGTCTTCCAGGTGAAGGATCAGTCTATCAAAGAGGACTCTGGCAAGTGTCTTGCCAGCAATGACTGAGAAAGAGGCCCCCACTCCTATTGTCATAGGACAATCTATTTCCTTTACCATTGTAGAGATAGCTAGGGGATAATAACTCCCTCTTGCCATATGACTCAGAAAATTTTAGTCAGTTTTTGTAGCCCCCTTCTCTGTAAATCTCAGCTAGCCAAGAATTCATATCAGGTGATTTACCACAAAAGAGGAATCTAATGGCATTCAAAACCTCTTCTTCAGTTGGAAGTTTGTCTAGAGGGGACTAACCTCAATCTGAGGTGTACAGTCAATGGCTTCAGCATTGACTGATGACAGTCTGAGAACACAATGGAAGTGTTCAGCACTTCTCAATATGATCAGGTCCTTATTACTTATCAACATGGCTCCATCAAGCACTGAGTAGCTGAGCTACATCTTAGGTCTTTGGTCCATAAATAACCTTCAAGGCATCATAAAAGCACTTTGGACTATTACTGTCAGCATAAAATTGAATTTCATCTCCCAGCTTACTGAACCAAAACTCCTGCATCTCTCTAAGCTTAGTTTGCAATTTACTTTTTCTGGTTAGACTTTTGCTTCTTAAAGATTAAAAAACTGTCCTGCTGGTAAGCCCTATAGAATTCTTGTTTTTTGTTTAGCAGTCTCTGAATTTCCCTGCTATTTTTGTCAAACCACCTTTGATGTTTGTGAGTGTTCTGACCCAGATGAGTAAATACAGTGCTGTACATCAGATCTCTGAAAGTTGCCTCCTCCTTTTCTGCTCTACTGTTGTCAACTATGGTAAGTTCAACTTTCCCTCCAAATTAGTAACAAATTGTTCCTACTCAGAAAGTTCTAATTTGTTGACATTGTCTTCTGCTAGTTGTCTTTCCTTGAGATTACTGCTTTTGTTGAATGCAAATACTTAGCTTAAGTCAATGATCAATCCAATTCTCCTTATTACCCAGCATCTTCATCACTTTCACATGTCTCTTCTTTTTCTTTAAAGGTTTTTGCAAGGCAAATGGGATTAAGCAGTTTGCCCAAGGCCACACAGCTAGGTAATTATTAAGTGTCTGAGACTGGATTTGAAACCAGGTACTCCTGACTCCAGGGCCGGTGCTTTATCCACTGCAGCACCTAGCCCCCCCTATTGTCTCTTCTCTTTACAATGACATAGTCTATTAAAAACCAATACTTGTTGCCAGGGTACATCCACAAAGTTTTACTGCATTTAGATAAATGGAAGACAGTATGGGTGATGAGGTTAAAGCATGCACAAAACTTCAGTAGTAAATGACTTTTTTGTCTCTGACTCCATTCCTCCTAGGACTTCCTGTCATATCTGGTAGTCTGATATTACTCTATTTTTATGAGTTTGTTCTTTTTTGGAATATTCATGATAGTCTCCATGTCTTCATAAAATTTTTCTTTGAGCTTATTAGGATTCCTGCTGGTGGAAGCATAGGCACTGATGATGGTGGCATGGAACTTCCCTACATTGTCACAAGCCTGTCATTCACTCTGTTCGAAAAACATACAAGCCTGTTGACTAGATTAGTTTTGATTGCAAAACTTATGCCAGTTTCATGGTACACATTTTCACTGTGGCCACTCCAGGAAAGATGTGTATCCAGCTTGGACTTTGGTGAACTGGTCTTCATTTACCAGCCTTATTTCACTCAGGGCTACTACTTGAATGTGATACTGTATTCTCTTGAAACAAAAACACTAAGGTCTACTGATTTTCATGCTGTCCACGTACTCATGGTGAATGGAATCATCTTTGTAAAAGATTTTGTAAATTTTTTTTCTGTGTAAACCTTAAGGTGGAATCCTACCTGCTCAGTAAGCAAGCCAGGGATGTGAAATAGATCATTTTTAGACACCTTTTGTGGTCCTTCAAAAAGGCCGCTCAGATACTGAGGGGGACTGTTGAATCCCACTGCTGCTTTTAATTCAGTGAGAAGATGGTCAGACCACATTAAATACTTGGGAATCTACCTCCTAGGACAAACCCAGAAATTGTATGAACACAATTACAAAACACTATTCACATAAATAAAATCAGATCTAAGTGATTAGAAAAAGTCAGTTACTCATGGTTAGGTTGAGCTAATATAATAAAAATGATAATATACCCAAATTAAATTATTTATTATACCAATCAAGCTACCAAATAATTATTTTACTGGACTAGAAAAAATAGAAACAAAATTCATCTGGAACAACAAAAGATCAAGAATATCAAGGGAACTGATGAAAAAAAAAGTGTAAAGGGAGGTGGCCTTGCTCTACAAGATCTAAAACTATACTATAATGTGGTAGTCATTAAAACTGCCTGATACTGGTTAAGAAATAGGGTAATGGACTATTGGATTAAGATAGGTACAAAAGAAATAGTAGTAAATGATATAGTAATATATTGTTTGACAAACCCAAAGACATTAGCTTCTGGGATAAGAACTCACTATTTGACAAAGATTTTTGGGAAAACTGGGAAATAGTATGGCAAAAACTAGGCATAGACCCACCTCTCACATCCCATACCCTAATAAGGTCAAAATGGGTATAGGATTTGGTTCTTATCCTTCTTTATTGAAGAAGATCAAAATGACATGACTATGTTGAGATAAATTACAATGTGTCTGACTGGCTGATCAGGCTCAGAATGCTCTAACACAGGTCGGGCACAAATAATTCATGTGAACACCTGGGGTAGGGACTCTAAACTAACCAGATTGAAGACTATGTGAATAGAGACTTAGAAAAGCATGTAGTTCTTTCTAGCTTTCTAGAAGGGAAATCAGGTTGCAAGGGCAATCTATATTCGTATAATAAAATTGAAAAATGTTTGCAAATAGTCTTTCTTTACCTTACACATGACTTTCATGGAATATTCTTCTATTTCTGAAAGAAAGGAAAAGAAAAATAATTTCTATCATGTAACTTATTTCCTGGATGCTCATGTTTCAAGCTCTTCTCTTGACTTGTTCCAGAGGCAGTGATAGCTGCCCAGGTTTCACTACAACATAAGAGTCAACAAAACACTAGCAACAGCAATAATAATTACCAGAATTTATATAGTGCTCTTGTGAAGTAAGTGCTACTATATATCTATACTTTACATATGAAGGAATTAAGTAGAGAATGATCTTATTCATGACCAGCTGGCTTCAAACCAAAGGCAGGGAACCCTATTGGGGCAGTTAGGTGGTGCAATAAATAGAGTGCCAGCCCTAGAGTCAGGAGGACCTGAATTCAAATTTGGCCTTAGGCATTTGATACTTACTAGCTGTGTGACCTTAGGCAAGTCACTTAACCCTGATTGCCTTGCACCCAGGATCATCTCCATTCATCCTGATTCATATCTGGCCACTGGACCCAGATGGTTCTGGAGGAAAAAGTGAGGCTAGTGACTTAACACAGCATCCCCTCACTCAAATCTAATTCACTTGCTTATCATGATATCTATTGCTTATCATGGTCTTCTTTGAGGGTAAAGGACAAACATTATCATCCTCGATGGGAAGCATGCCCTTGAATGAGAAGACTGATAACTAGGTTCAATCTAGCTAAACTACACTTTGCTGGATCCATGGAGAGAGGGACCTTTGAGACCCAGGTACATTTATTGATTCAAAATTAGACTGATAGCAATCATCAGAAGCAGATCTTGAACCCAGATCCTCTGTCAAACTCAATATTAGGATTTGAAAAGGATTGAAGAGAACCTTGAGACCAACTTTGGTTTTTGTTGTTGAGTCAACCTCCTTTGGGTTTTTTGGGCAAAGATACTAGAGTGGTTTGCCATTTCCTTCTCCACCTAATTTAACAGATGAAGAAACTGAACAACAGGCAGAGAAGTGTCTGAGACTGGATTTGACCTCATGAAGAAGAGTCTTCCTGATTTCAAGCCCACTGAACTACATAGCTGATCTAGGTATCAACTAGTTTGACTCATACAGTTAAAAAGTGAGGACAGTGAGGCTCAGAGAGGGTAAAATGATTTGCCTTCAGGTCATCAGCTAGTAAGTTGCAGAACCAGTCTTGAAAGAGAGACCCTTGACTTCAAGTCCTATCTAGGGCTTAGCCCAGGATAGGTCATGAAGGCTGGAAAGTAGTTCAGATGAATAAAGGAACTATTCACTTGGAAAGTAGAAGGGAAGAGAATAAACTTTTATTAAGTGCCTGTTTTAAAAATGTAATGGATTATTCTTATTTTAAGTAAATTTATACATATTTTAAAATTTATCAGCTATCATTTTGAATATTTTTAAATATTGACAGATATAACACACAAACAAAAGCTCTTTGAGGTCTTCAATAATTTTAAGAACAGAATTATGCCAAACACTTAAGCATTTTTCAAATATTATCTTATTTGTTAAACCCTATTAAAAAACAAACTCACCATGGGGGGCAGAAGAATCACCATAGCCCTTCATATCTGGAACAAGAACCCGATAGCCTGCTTCTGCTAGAGCAGGGATCTAAAGAATGAGAAAACATATTTAGTATTCATTAGCCTGGCTTGGTTTGTTCAGGCCTCTCTCTATTACCTTGAAGTAATTAAAAAGAAATTCAGAGAACTTGTACAGCCCTAAATTCTGGCCTAGTTGTTGCTTTCTTTTTTGTTTGTTTTTGAAAGGGGGGAAAGGAAGCTGTTCATACCTGTGATTTCAAAAGTTAAAGGGAGCTCCTGGTATGTAAACTTTTCCTACTCGTCCATGCTCTGTCACTTATTTTCTTAGAGAGTTAATAGACCATTCAGTCAGTCAGTAGTTATTAAGCATTAATTAAGTGCTTATTATGTACTAAAGGGTAGCTAGGTGGTGCAGTGGATAGAGCACTGGTCTTGGAGTCAGGAGGAGTGGGTTCAAATCTGGCCTCAGACACTTGACCCTCACTAGCTATGTGAACATGGACAAGTCACTGATTGCCTTGCATCCAGAGCCATCTCCAGTCATCTTGATTCATATCTGGCCACTGGACCCAGATGGCAGAGAGAGAAAGAGAGATGGGTGATTTAGCATAGCAGCCTCTCACTCAAATCCAGTTCATGGGCTTATCATGGCATCATCTCCCTGATGTCATGGTCTTGTTTGAAAATAAAGGACAAACATTATTATGCACTGAGATAAACAATGTAGATACACAGAAAGGTAAAAGGAGCTTGTTTGCTTGGCAGAAGAATGTGAAATTCAATATTTTCCTATGGCTCCAAAATGAGAACTAAATATTCTTTGGCATCAGCTCAAACCTCAAGGATATAGGATTTTTTTTTATTTAGACACTCTATCCAGCCACACAGTAATTTGGAAAATAGTCTTAGGTAGTAGGGGTCTGAGATAACATTTGAAATTAGACCTCCCCAACTCTGGAACCAGGTACCCATCCACTATATCATGTTGCCTCACAGATCAGTGCTAGGGTCCAGGCCAACAAGGGGAGTCTAACCTCCAAAAAAAAAAAGCACTCATTCAATATCTCACCTTGGAACTGAGGAGGATTCTTCAAGACAATGCTAAGAGAGTGCATGCTCTAGTAAATCCTACTAAGTTGGAAAGGTTTCCCGGCCCAGTTCAGATTGTAACCAACAGTCTCAATGAAGGGAGGAATAATAATAACAACAAAAATCAAACTAATATGAAATACAAACATATATGTATATACACACATGTATTTATGGAATTCTGCTAGATGGCATAGTAGATCTAAAGCTAGGTCTAGAATCAGAAAGATTCATCTTTGTAAGTTCAAATCTGACCTCAGACACTTCCTAGTTGTATGAGCCTAGGCAAGTTGCTTAACCCTGTTTGTCTCAATTTCTTCATCTGTAAAATAAACTGGAGAAGGAAATGGCAAACCATTCCAGTATTTTTGCCAAGAAAACTCCTAATGGGGTCATGAAATGTTGAATAGGACTGAAAAATAGGATATTATTGTATGTAATACATATGTAATTTTAAGATTTCCAACTACACAAGTTATTGTTAATAATTTTATCTCTTTTGCTGATAGGTAAATTGAGGTTTAGAGATTTAAATGACTTCTACAAGGCCACAAAGTTAATTAAGTGCCAGAGAAATGATTTTAAACTGAATAACCTGATCCTAAATCCTATACATTTTATATCATGAGGGCTGAGTATCTAAGTGGAAATGTCTAGTGAATAGGCAGCTGGAGATACAGCACTGGATCTTATGTCAGGACTGGAAACTTATATGTGAGAGTCAACTCACTGAAATGATCAGGATGGATTACTTCTAGACAGCAGTTTCCATTTACAGCATAGTCATTCTCATGAAGATTATTTACCTGATTCTGCTTACTTCACTTTGTAGCTGTCTTTGTAAGTCTTCTTACATTTCTCTGTATTCAATATATTTGTGATGTAATGTCACACATTATGCCCCCATTCCTGCTTTATTTTTTAGATACTGTGGGGTGACCCAGAAGTAAATTATCAGGGGAATTAGAAAGTCCAGTTCTGGGCTGCAACTGTATGAGTCCAGATCCCCAAATTAGAGGCATCCTCCCCAGACTCCTCAACAAAACCTCAGCTCAGACTGCAGTCCCTCAGTTTTCCAGAGCCTGTTTCTTCTACCACCTCTGATGTAGCCAATCAATCTGTGCTCCACTAAGTTAATAGCAAAGAGACCAGGAGGACACCCCAGGGGGAAAAAATGAAGCTAGTGTGACAGTGCCTTCTTTCTGAATCAGACAGGGACTAAGTAGATGAAAGGTATTACCATGATGGGTTTTTGCTATAATTGAGGGGCAGTTTCTCTGAATACCATTATTAGCTGGATAGAGATCAATGCCTCTCCTATCATCATCTTCTTTACTACTCCCCATCCTGGGTAGGATCACCCTCTTTTCCCTATAACTTACCCCCACCAAAATGTAGTAAACCTGGTCTGAGACTTACCTGATATCTCCAAGAAAACCAGCTTTCAGGAAAACCGTGACAGAGACATACCACAGGGCCAGACCCCATCTCCACAAAATGCAACTGAACACCCGGCTGAGGGAAAGACAGGAAGGCTATGACCAACAAATTCTTAGGCTGGATGATGGATGCCCACTAAAGACACAGTCCCCAAACTCTCAGTTGATTGCTGGCCACCTAAGTGTTCCAGCAGGCCCTGTCTTCTTCTTCACACTCCAAATATCTAACACATGCCTAAACATGGAGAGGAGAGTGAAAGAGGGAAGGAGAGGAAGTGGGAGAGAGAGAGGAAGGAAGGAAGGAAGGAAGGAAGGAAGGAAGGAAGGAAGGAAGGAAGGAAGGAAGGAAGGAAAGAAGGAAGGAAGGAAGGAAGGAAGGAAGGAAGGAAGGAAGGAAGGAAGGAAGGAAGGAAGGAAGGAAGGAGCTGGAGAGGGGAAGACAAAGAAGATAAGGGGGGGAGAAAGGTAGAGAGGAGGAGGAGAGAGGCAGAAAGAGAGGAGAAATGAGGGGTAGGGAAAGAAGAGGTATCTTAGAGGCCACCTTATTCACCCTTTCATTTTATAGGATATTGAGGCCCAGGGAAATTGAATGATTTGTTCAGGGACCCTCAAGTAGTAAATGATTAGTAGAACTGGAATCCAGTTCTTCTCTGACTCCAAATCTAGTGCTCTTTCCATTTTAAGTGCTAATAGCTAGTATCAGATATGATATTTTAAGATTTACAGGTATTTTACAAATATTATTTCATTTTATTTTGATAACAACCTTGAAAAGTAGGTAATAATAATAATAATAATAATAATAATAATAACTTTATATAGAATTTACTTTGTGCCAGACACTTTGCTAAACACTTAACAATTGTTATCTCATTTGATCCTCATAGCAGCACTAAGAGATAGGTGCTATTATTATTTCCATTTTATAATTGAGGAAACTGAGGCAAAAAAGGGTAGGTTAAAAAAGGCCTCTATATGTTTAATGGCTATGAGATATGGCACAATAATCTCCAAAACTATGATCAACCTACTACTTTTCTTCTGATGGTTCTTATTTGTACGTAGTTGCCTGTATTTTGTTGTTTCTCCATTGGACTCTGAGTTCTTCAAGACCAGGAACTAGATCCCTAGCATCTAACATAATGACTGACACAATGTAGGAGTTTAATAAATGATTACTGACTGACTCCAAGGGCAATGGAGAGACATGAAAGGCCATGAGTAGACTGCAATACAATTTATAGCAAAGAAAAATAAAAGATGTCATTGAAGAAATGTATTTATGAAAAAAGAAGAGTGGACAATGGAATGCTTGTAACATCAAGAGAAAAAGAAATTGGGGAAGGTCCCCACCTCATTGGGTAGACCCTCCTATGGTGGCCTGCAGGGAGGACACAGATAACAGTCATCCAAGATGGCAGCCTGAGTGAATGGCCATATATATCACTAGTTCAATAGTCCACATTATTGAGATTACAGCTCCCCTGAGTCCATAACAGAATATTTCAGTCTTTAGCTTTAAGAGTTCCTTTCTCTAATCCAAGGGTATTATTACTGGTTACACATGTCTAGAAGAAGGCAACTAAGGATAAGTGACTGAAAATATGCAAAAATTAATAACCTTTTGTATTATCTGATTGTTAAGTTAGAAAAAAATAGACTGGGGACTCCTTTAAGGCAGAGATTTTTGGCCCTTCTTATCTTCAAATCTGGCCTCAGATATTTACCAGTTGAGTGATTCACTGGGAAATCACTTATTTCTGTCTGCCTCACTTTCCTCATTTTTTAAAGTGAGGATAATAATAGCACCTACCTCACAGAGCTGTGAAGATCAAATAAAACAAATGAAAATCTTGACAAAAATTAAGGCTAGCTATCATCATCATTGTCATCACTGTTGTTGTCATCGTCGTCATCATCATTGTTGTTAATATGCCACATTCCCAATTAATCATCTGCTTGAGTATTAGACAATGATAAATGAATGAAACCATAAAGCAAAAATTATAAATCTCTAATTTGTACAAAAAAGTGTTATGACCATATTTTGGCCTTGCTAAGTATCCCTCCTATAGATTATGTGCTTTGGAGTGCCTTGAACACTGATAATACTATTGAGGTTATTTGAAGATCTGACAATATTAATAATGTCCCTTTTTATATGGTGACCTGTGACAATATGGAAAACTTGACTCTTTGAAAGGCTACAAACAGGGTGAACAAATACATTTCTCACTCCTGCACACCAGTATGAGTAATTTGCTCAGTGCCTCATTCACAAATAATTGGTCCTTACCTTGACTTCAACATATCCATGGACAACACTGCTTGGCTGTACGGCAACAGGTTGTACCACATCATGGTGGAGAAGCTGAAATCACAATATACACTGAATGAGAAGCCCTGAACTTCCTTCCTTAAGTATTTTCAGTATTTTATAGGATGTTTAGGTTAGCAAGGAAATCTCTATACATGGAAAGGGCAGTTAGCATGGTTAAGAGCCTTGAGATCATGTCATATGAGGATTAAACAATGGAACCCATAATATTTGGTCTGGAGAAGACTTCAAGAAGGGTTTTCCAACTTGGAATACATATAATACCTCCAGGGAAGATGTTTGTCAAGTAGATATGGAAAATATTTGTTAAATATCTATTTTTCTATTGAAATACATCACAATTAGAAATGTAAAAAAAAAAAAAGAAAAGAAGAGTTCAGAGGAAGAAAAAAAGAGGAATCAGGGGAAAGGGTGGAAAACAGAGGAAGCATTGTATTGAAAAATATTGGAACATTTCCTACTGACCAAAATAAAATGAATGGAGGTTTGAATACAAAACTTTTTCAGGAGCGTAGAACCAAGAAAATAAAGGAACTTACCTGAGTTCTCCCAAATTCCCCTCCAAACAATCTTAAATAACACTTCAAAATGAATCTTGGAGAGGCAGAACCCACAAAAACATGTGATTCTAGCCCAAGATAAGTTATATGGTATGCAAGAAAGATTTATCTTATAAATACACTGGGAACACAGCTCAGTGTTGACAGGAATTCAGGTAAGTTAGTAGAAGACTCCTAACCTCAGCATAGGTCACAATCAAAACTCCATGGCTCTGCTGCAACAGGCAAGTAGCCAAACACCACAGCCCAGTTCAGCAAGTGAACAGCTAAGCCCAAAGACCCCAGACAGCAGGCCAATGACCAGACATCTGAATCCCAGGGCAAGAAGCTTGAGACAGTGTCCCATGTACCAGAACAAAACTCTAAAGCTCACCAAAAAGGGCTAGAAATGAGCAAAACAAAACTCTGATCACTGTGGCAACAGGGAAGATCAAAATACAAATTCATAACAGAAAAACCACATCAAAATGCCTACATGCAAAACCTCAAAGAAAAATATGAATTGGTCTCAGGACCAAAATAAACTTCTGTAAGAGCTCAAAAACTATTTTTAAAATCAAATATGAAAAGTAGAAGAAAAATTGGGAAAAGAACTGAGAATTATGCACTTGAATCATGAAAAAAGGAGTCTACAGCTTGGTAAAGAAGCACACAAAAATTCACTTAAGAAAACAACTCTTTAAAAAATTAGAACTAGCCAAATGGAAAAGGAGGTACAAAAATCCACTGAAGAAAAGAATTCCTTAAAAAGTGGAATTGACCAAATAGGAAAGGAGGTAGAAAAGCAACCTAAAGAAAATAATTCCCTAAAATTAGTATTGGGAAGGGTGAAATTAAGATTTCAGAGAAAAGGCAAAAATTAGCTTGAGTTTTCCTAAATTTTCATCTTCATTATCACCATCCAAATAATATACCTTAAATCACACCTTAAAATGAATTCTGGAGTGGCAGAACCCACAAAAGTGTGACACAATTTTTCATTCCAAAATAACATAAGACTGAAGGAAAGATCTGACTCAGGGGGAAAAGGAGCACAGTTCAGTGCAGGAGGTGTCCAGGTAAGCCAATAGGAGCACCCTGGCTCCAGGACAGATTAACAACTGAGACCCTGCCAGTGAAACAACTGGCCAGCTGTGAGGGGCCTAGCCCCCGGTAGAGCAGCAAGAGGGTAAAGCCTGGCAGGCTTGGCAGACTGGGAGGTCCCAGCCAGCAGGTGAGTGGTCAATGGCCCTGGTACAGTAGACAAGCAGGTTCAAAGCACTGGCCAGGTCCCCTGGTCCCAGTGAAAGAAGATTGGATAGGTCTCCATATACCCCAGACTAGAGATCAGCTTTAAAAGTAACAAAAGAAGCTATAAAATGAGTAAGAAACAATAAAAACCAAAACAACTCCTGACTATAGAAAGCTATTATGGGACAGGGAAGGTCAAAATACAAACTCAGAAAGAGCCAATAATGTCAAAATGCCTCATGTGAAGCCTCAGGTACTTAAAAATGATTTTAAAAATCAAATAGGAGAGTGGAATCCAGTCCAGCACAGGCCACAGTACAGATCTGGCCCCAGGGGACCAGGAGCAGACCTGGAGAGCCATCAGGCAGTTGCTTCTGGAGGGCTTAGTCCAGAGACAGTAAGCAGGTGGGGGGAGATTGCAGAAGTCTCTATTATCTATGAGGTAGGACTCTGTTGCTTTTTCCTTATTCAGATCTAGGTTGACGTTTGGGGTTTTAGTCTCAGGAAAAGGAGAAGAAACACAACTTACTGCCTGCAGTGGAGCAGAGATGCTCTTCATGGTTTCAGAGGAGAAAAGAGTGCTTATGGTCATCCATAACCAGAGAACAGGCCAAGAGAGCAGTTATTGCCTCTTATAAGACCTTGGAGGAATTGAGAACTTGCAGTTCCCTGGGGGGGGGGGGGGGTCCCTGAAAACAGCTGCAAAAAAACCTAAAAAAAACTTGGGACAGTGCATCCTCCATTCTGAAAACAGACCTACCTTTACAAAGAATTAAATCAAATCATAGGCTGAAGAAATAAGCAAACAGCAGAAAAAAAATTTTACCACAGAATTACTTTGTTACTATGGAGGATCAAAATACACACTCAGGACATAATAAAATCAAAGCCTCTGAATCCAATACCTCCAAGAAAATATATGAAATGGTCTTAGGCTATGGAGGAGCTCAGAAAAGATTTTGAAAATAAATCAAGGAAGGTAGGAAAAAAATTGGGAAGATAAGTGAAAACAATGCTGAAAAATCATGAAAACCAAGTCAGCAGCTTGGGGAAAAGGAGATACAAAAATTACTGAAGAAAATAACATCTTAAAACTAGTTTGGCTCAAATGGAAAAAAGCAGTCCAAAAGGCCAATACGGAGAAGAATGCCTTAAAAAGCAGAATTGGACAGGTGGAAAAGGAAATACAAAAACTCTCTGAAGAAAATAATTCCTTCAAATGTATAATGGAGCTAAAGGAAGCTGATGACTTTATGAAAAATCAAGAAACAATAAAACCAAAAGAATGAAAACTATAAGGAAATGTGAAATATTTCACTGGTAAAACAACTGACCTGGAAAACAGATCTAGAAGAAATAATTTAAAAATTATTAGACTACCTGAAAGTCATGACCAAAAAAAGAGCCTAGACATAATTTTTTCCAAGAATTTCTCCAGGACTGTACACCCTACAACAACATGGGCGTGATGATCAACCTTGATGGACTTGCTCGTTCCATCAGTGCAACAATCAGGGACAATTTGGGGCTGTCTGCAATGGAGAATACCATCTGTATCCAGATAAAGAACTGTGGAGTTTGAACAAAGTTGAAGGACTATTCCCTTTAATTTAGAAAAAAAAACCCCAGATATCTTAATTGTCTGATCTTGTTATCTCTTATACTTTTTGTTTCTTCTTTAAGGATATGATTTCTCTCTCATCACACTCAATTTGTCTCAATGTACAACATGGAAACAAAGTAAAGACTGACATATTGCTTTCCATGGGGGGGGGTGCAGGGAGGGAAGTAAGATTGGGGGAAAAACTGTAAAACTCAAATAAAATCTTCAATTAAAAAAAAGAATTTCTCCAGGAAAACTGCCCTGCTACTCTAGAAGCAGAGGGTAAAATAGAAATTGAAAGAATCCATCAATCACCTCCTGAAAGAGATCCCAAAATGAAAACTCCCAGGAATAATATAGCCAAATCCCAAACTCCCAAGTCAAGGAGAAAATATTACAAGAAGCCAGAAAAAAAAAACAATTCAAATATCATTGAGTTGTAGTCAGGACAGCACAAGATTTAGCAGCTTCTCCATTAAGGCTTGTAGGGTTTGGAATATTATATTCCAGAAGGCAAAAGAGCTTAGATTACAACTAAGAATCAACTACCAGCAAAACTGAACTATCTCATTCAGGTTAAAAGTTGGACATTAAATGAAATAGGGTACTTTTAAACTGTTGAAACCACAACCAGAGTGGAACAGAAACTTTGATCTTCAAGTATAGGATTCAAGTAAGGTAGAGAGAGGATGTATGGGAAGGGCAAAGCATGCAGGATTTAATGATGCTGAACTGTGTGTATTCCTGCCTGGGAAGAAGACATGGATAACTCATATGAAACTTATCATTTATTAGGGCAATTAGAAGAGCATATATGGACAAGGCATAGGCATGTATGAATGTGAAAGTATAACATATTAACATAATGGAGTTAATGGGGGAGAAAGGAATGTAGTGGGGAAAAGGGAAAGGAGAGGTAGAATGGGCTAAGTTATTCTACATGAAAGAAGAAAGAAAAAGCTCTTGCAGTGGAAAGGAAGAGGGAGAAGGTGAGGAGGAGTGAGTGAGCCTTACTCTCATTGGAAATTACTCTCCAAAACCTATAATTAGATCTCAGGATCTTTGGTTGGAAAGTGAGACTCCTTTGACCCTTTGTCAGGTGTTAATAAAATGACATCATAAGGAAAAAAGCCAATCTAATGGCTTAGAAAGAGATGGAGAGGGCCTAAATGGGGGTGTTGATTACATAAATAAAGAGAAGAGGATATATGCAAGAGTCATAGAAAAATGTTATAAGATATAGTAATGTGGAAAGGGTGAAAATGAGTTGAGGGAAACTCGAGGTTCCAAAATTTTGTGACTGTGAAAATAGTACTACTTCAACCATATCAGGAAAGTGAGGCAGATTGGGATGGGGCACAAGATAAGTTCTCTCTTGTACAGAATGAGTTTGAGATACTGAGTTTGAAATGTCTCCCAGACAACTAGTAATATGGTACTTGATTGAAGGAAAAAAGATTAGGCATGTATATACAAATCTAGGAAGCATCTGTATAGAAACAGATAATTGAACTCATAGAGATTTTCTAGTCTATTTCTTCTCTACTGATGAAAACCCATGGAGATGAAATCACTTCACTTTCATTCAATAAACATTAAACATTAAGTTCTGGGGATACAAAAAGAAGTAAAAGACAGTTCCTGCCTCAAGGAACTCACAGTTTAGTAGATAAGACAACTAAGAAATATATACAAAGCAAGCTATATACAGGATAAATAGAAAATAATTAACAAGGGAAAGCATTAGAATTAAGAGGGATTGGGAAAGGTGTCCTATAGAAGATGGAACTTCAGGTGAGACTTAAAAGAAAAAAGCCAGGGAGGTCAAAACTTGAAGGTGATGAGTGAAATCACTCCAGATATAGGGGAAAGCCAGGAAAAAATGCCCAGAGCTGAGAGTTGGAGGTTACTACTGCTGGATAAAAGAGAGCATGTTGGGGTATAAATTGTAAAAAAAAAGACTTTAAAGGGAGTAGGGACTAGATTATAAATAACTTTGAATGTCATGCAAGAAAGGTGATATTCAAAACCATGATTCTTTGTCTCCAAATCCAGAATTCTCTCCACTGTATCACATTGCACACATACACACACACACACACACACACACACACACACACACACACACACACACAGACACAAACACGGATTTGAATGATTTAACAAAATTAAGCAACATAACACTTTTGAGATAAAAAAATTACCTCCATACCAGTTGATTTTTCCAATTCTTTCAGGGCCGTGTCAGTATCTTGGATAAGGATGGTGACCATTCCTACTTCACGAGCTGTCTTGAGATTAGCCCCAATGTCATCCAAGAAAACAGCCTGAGACAAGGTGAGAGAAGGTTAAAATAATGCATAAAAAGTTTTAGGACAGAGGCATTTGTCCAACATAAATTCAAAGAAATGTAAGAAAAATGACAAAGAATAATTAGCTTATGTCTACCTCCAAAGGTAAACTTAATCAAAAATCAACAAGTCTTGGGGCAGCTAGGTGACACAATGGATAGAACATCGGCTTTGGAGTCAGGAGTACCTGAGTTCAAATCCTGCCTCAGACACTTAATAATTACTCAGCTGTGTAGCCTTGGGCAAGTCACTTAACCCCATTGTCTTGTAAACAAAAACTTCCTTTTGCAACACCCAGGAATGCATAGAATCCTAACAAAGTCCAAATTTAGAAAGTAGAATGGAAAAATAAGCAAATAAAAAAGAATTCCACTATAAAGGGTTAAAAAGACACAACTATGACACAAGTTCAAGTTTGAAGTTTAAATTTGAAAATTTTTTTTAAAAAAGAGATGAGTACTAGAATAAGGCTTGGAAAAAAGCAAATAAAATTATTGCTTTTTAAAAAATTTTTAAAAATATTTTTTGTTTTTAGGTATTTTGCAAGGCAAATGGGGTTAAGTGGCTTGCCCAAGGCCACACAGCTAGGTAATTATTAAGTGTCTGAGACTGGATTTGAACCCAGGTACTCCTGACTCCAGGGCCGGTGCTCTATCCACTGGGCCACCTAGCTGCCCCAAAATTATTGCTTTTTGCAGATAATACAGTGGTTTGCTTAGATAATTTTAGAGTCAGCTAAAAAAACTAACAAACAATGAAAAGCTTTAATAACATTTCAAGATATAAAATAAACTACATAAATCACTAGCATTTCTGTATCATATGACTAAAATTCAGCAGGAAGAGATAGAAAGAGAGATTCTATCTAAAATAAAGAAAAGATAAAAGACTTTATCTGTTAAGATACACTCACAAGGGGCAGCTAGGTGGCTCAGTGGATAGAGTACACCCTGGAGTCAGGAGTACCTGGGTTCAAATCCAGTCTCAGACACTTAATAATTACCTAGCTTTGTGGCCTTGGGCAAGCCACTTAACCCCAATTGCCTTGCAAAAATTAAAAAAAAAGAAATAGAGAGGTTGATTAGTAGAACAGATTACAAAGGCAGTTGAACACAATAGCCTAGAACTTGATAAATCTAATGATTCCATCTATTGGAGCAAAAACTCATTGCTCAGCAAAAATTTCTGGAAAAGCTGGAAAGTGGTCTGGCAGATAAACCTTATCATAGGCCAAATGGGTGCATGACACAGGCCTAAAGGATGATAGCAAAGACAAGTTAGAAGAACAAGCAAGAAATTACCTTTCAGATCTATGGTCAGAGGAAGTTTGTGATCAAACAAGATCACAGAAGGTAAAATGGACATTTTGATTACAGAATATTAAAAAGTTTATTCAAATGGGAAAACCAATGTAGTTAAAATTAGAAGAGAAGTAGAAAAAGGGAGAGAGCTTTGTAATTGATTCAGGTCTGATGAAGGTCTCACTTTTAGGATATGTAAGAAACTGATTCAGATTTAAAAGACTAAGAACCAATTTCCAATTGATAAATAATCAAAGGATATGAATAGGCAATTTTTAGAGTATACTAGATCTATACTTTAAAGAGAATAAAGAAGAAAAGACCCATGTATAAAAATAACTGTGGTGTCAAATAATTGGAAACTAAGGGGATGCCTATCAATTGAAAAATTGCCAAATAACTTATGATACATGAGTATGATGTAATATTGTTCTGTAAAAGTGATGAAGATTGTTTCAAAGAAACATAGTGAGACTCCTATGAACTAATGAAGGGTGAAGTATATTGAACCAGAAGAACAATTTGAACAATGAAAACAATATTGTAAAGACAATTACTTTTGAAAGACTTAGGACCTCTAATTGTCACAATGACCAATTACAATTTCAGAGGACTCATGATGAAACAGCCTATACACCATTGATAGAGAAGTGATGGGGGGGCAGAGCCAAGTAGGAGACAAGAGAGGATTGTGCCTTAGGTGTTCTCTCATAAAACTTCTAAACTAAGGACTCTAACTAAATTTTCGAGAGATAGAACCCACAGAGGGACGCAGTGAGGCAGTTCTCCTACTCAAGGTAACCACAAAAAGAGCAGAAAGGCTCTGCTCCCCGGGGTTGGAGGGGTGGCTGCCAGAGGGGTGGCCTGCCAGAGCAAAAGAACTTCAGCCTCCCGGAGGCAGCCTCAGGGCACTGGGAGCTGAGGCTCACAGCAGCGGGGGAGTTTCCTGACTTACACCCCGGGGAGCACCAAGCACAAATTGGGGGAATAGCGGGGGACCTCTGTCAGAGTGAGCATGTGAAGCTCACCCCTCAGGGCACACAGCAAGCAGTGTGGCCAAGGCAGTCCTGATCCAGGAAACAGAAGCAGGCAGACCTGGTAAGCAGGAGCCCCCAGGGCATGAGCTCATTGAACCTAGGGAGTGGAGTGAAGAGAGAGACTGCTGAGCTCTGTCTTCTGCCCCTGGAACAGGACACTGGGGTTCTGACCACATTCAGATCCTGATTGCAGTCTAGACCCCCCCAATAGAACAGCAGCCCCCCCCCACCTCAGCCCTGTGGCAGAGCAGGTGCATATGGTCATTCACAGACCAGGAAGGAAGACAGAGCCTCACATACTGAGACCCTTGTGGGAGTGTCCCAAAAGCTCAGGAAGTACCCCCAAAACAGGCTAAGGCTGGGAAAATGAGCAAGCAGAGGGAAAAAGAGGAACACTATTGAGAAATGTTTTGCCTGTGAGCCCAAGAAGGATCAAAACACTCAGTCTGAAGATGAGGAAGCACAAGCTCCTGCATCTAAAGACTCCAAGAAAAACAGAAATTGGGCTCAGGCTATGACAGAGTTCAAAAAAAGACTATGAAAATCAAATGAGGGAGTTAGAAGAAAAACTGGGAAAATAAATGAGAGAAATGCAGGGAAAACATGAAAATGAAGTCAGCAGCGTAGTCAAGGAAATCCAAAAAAAAATGCTGAAAGAAAATAGCATTCTAAAAGCCAGCTTAGGTCAAATGGATAAAAGAGTTCAAAAAGTTAGTGAGGAGAAGAATGCTTTAACAAAGTAAAATTGGCCAGATGGAAAAAGAGATAAGAAAGCTCTCTGAGGAAAACAAATCTTTCAGACAAAGAATAGAACTCAGGGAGATTGATGAATTTATGAGAAAGCAGGACTCAATACTTCAAAACCAAAAGAATGAAAAATTAGAAGAAAATGTGAAACATCTCATTGAAAAACAACTGATATGGAAAACAGATTTAGGAAAGATAATTTAAAAATTATTGGAATACCTGAAAGTCATGACCAGGAAAAGAGCCTTGACATCATTTTCAAAGAATTACTACAGGAAAATTGCCCTGATATCCTAGAAGCAGAGGGCAAAATAGAAATGGAGAGAATCTACTGATCCCCCAGCGAAAGAGATCCCAAAAAACCAACCCCTAGGAATATTATAGCCAAGTTCCAGAACTCCCAAGTCAAAGAGAAAATATTACAAGCAGCTAGGACACAATTCAAATACCAGGGAGCTGCAATCAGGATCTCACAGGACTTAGCAGCAACTACATTGGAAGCTCGTAGGGCTTGGAATAAATATACCAGAAGGCAAAAGAGCATAGACTGCAACCAAGAATCAACTATCCAGTAAACATGAATGTCCTCTTCCAGGGAAAAAGATGGACTTTTAATGAACCAGGGGAATTTCACATGTTCCTGTTGGAATGGCCAGAGCTGAACAAAAGGTTTGATCTTCAAATACAGGATTCAGGAGAAGCACAGAGAGTGGAGGAGAAGGGGAAAATATGAGGGACTTAATGATGATGAACTGCATGTATTCCTGTATAAGAAAATGACACTGATAATACTCATATGAACCTTCTCAATTAACAGAGCAGGTAGAAGGAGATTTTATAGATGAAGCACAGGAGAAAGCTGAATTTGAAGATAAAATATGGTGTAAAAATGGAGTCAATAGGAAAAAAAGGGAAATGAAATGAATGGGAGAAAGAAAAAGGAGAGGGGGAATAGGCCAAGATATTTCATATAATAAGATTTTTCTTTATTACAATGAGCTATTGCAATGATATGGAAAGGGGGGAAGGCAAGGGGGAATGAGGGAATCTTCACTCATCAGAGGTGACTAGGAGAGGAAACAGCATATATACACAATGGGGTATATACATCTGTAGTAAGAAGGAGAGAAGGGGGACAGGGGGAAGGGGGGGATGTGAGTGATGGAGGAGAGGATGGACCATGGGGAGAGAGTGGTCAGATATTACACAATTTCTTTTTTACTTCTTGCAAGGGGCTGGGATTGGATGACCTGTCTGGGACCATAGGGCCAAGGTGGATGCTGGGTCTAAGGGGTGGTATGAGAGCTGGGGATCTGTCTGCTGTGCCACTCAGCTACCCTACAGCAGAGTCAGAGTGAAAGGGCAGAGAAAATATAGTACATGGTAGTGGAGAAATATGAAAGGAGGGACTTGCGATCAGCAATGGTAACGGTGGAAAAATATGGAAGTAACTTTTGCGATGGACTTATCATAAAGAATGTGATCCACCCACGACAGAGTTGATGGTGTTGGAACACAGACTGAAGCACATTTATTATTATTATTATTTTGGGGAGGGTGTAGGGCAAATGAGGCTGGGTGGCTTACCTGGGGCCTCATAGCAGGGTGATCATTGGGTGTCTGAGGCCGGATTCAGACCCGGGTGCTCCAGGCTCAAGGTCCAGTGCTCTGTCTGCCACCCAGCCACCCCTACTATTATTACTATTTTATTTTATTTTATTTTAGGTCTCTTTTTTTCTTTTTTTTTTTTTTGGTTTATGCAGGGCAGTGGGGTTGGGGTGGCTTGCATGTCACACAGCTGGGGGATTGTTGTGTGTACGGGGCTGGATATGGGCTTGGGAGCTCCTGGCTCCAGGGCTGGTGCTCCATCCACTGTACCACCTGTCCATACCTACAATTATTACTATTATTTTTTATTTTAATTTTATTTTTTTTCTCTCCCCTTTACTTTATCACTCAAGTGAGTCTATATTTATGGGAGGAGGGGGTATTTTGTTTACTCTTAAACAACAATATTTTATTAATGTATAAAAAAATTGTACAAAATGAGAATAAATAAATATTAAATTTAATAGAGAAGTGATAGATTTAGAGGTCAGATTGAGATACAATTTTTTTAATATGAGCAATACAGGAATTTGGTTACTTTGGCTATATATGACTGTAAAAGGTCCTTTCCCTCTTAATTCTTATTAGTGGGGATAGGTGGGGAAAGGTAGAGAGAACAAAGGACAGGAATGGAAATGAGGGAGAGAAAAGATTTGAAAATGTTTTAATTTTTAAAAGAGAAGAGGTTCATAAGCATCCAGGGATCATGACAAAAAAATGTTAAGGACACCTGATTTAGAGTCTTTACTCTGATGTAGGAACTATGCTGTACTCTGTTCATTTAAAAAAAAAGTAATAAAATATTTAATCTCTCCCAATGAAACAATCAAAAATGATAAATGTCCAAGGACTTAGAATTATAAAGTTTTTTTTTAAAAAATTATTTACAAGGGTTAAACCAAAAAAGTTGTATATTCTTTGAGCAAAACTGATTCTAATTCAATCCCACCACTATTTATTGTGTTTATTTTAGGAAAGGTACATAGAAACCTAGCATAATGACTGGAGAACTGGCTCTACCATTTCCATAGCACTTTGCATACATTTTTTTCATTTGATACTCCACATACAAATAGATACCTGATCTCATTTATTCAGAAATTCTGTCCAATGAAGCAGACCACATCCCATACATAAGTAAACTTTTTAAAGTGGTCTATAAGGCTCGCTCTCTCTCTCTCTCTCTCTCTCTCTCTCTCTCTCTCTCTCTCTCTCTCTCTCTCTCTCTTTTTTCCTTTAGTGATCACAAGTCTGAAGCACAATAACAGCTGGAAACAGCCCTGACCTTTAAGGTTGTTTTTACCCTTTAGTTCTTTTCTCTGCTTTATGAGATCATGTTGTCCGTGATGATACACTATCATTCTTGCCATATTTGAATTTTTTTTCATGTTGTTCTTAATATTTTCTCCTTAACCCAGGGTTTTGGGAATTTAGATATGACATTTCTGACTGTTTTTCCACCTAGGATCCCTTTCAGGTGGTGATAGATGATTTTTTTTTAAATTTCTATTTTCCCCTCTTGCATTAACCCTTCAGGACAATATTCTTTAATTATTCTTATATTATAATATTTATTTAATATTTAATAATAATAAATTTATTAATTTATCTAATAGTTAATTATTTAATATCATATTTCTTATATTATATATATTATATATTGTATCAAGGAGGCAGCATAAAGGCAGGAATTCCTGGAAACCTGTTCCTCAAAAAACTCCAAAAGCCATCAAATTATGACTCTAGCCAAAATTTAGAGGGGCAAAATCTACAGAAAGACTGAGTGATACAATTTCTCAGTCCAAGACAACTTAGAAGATGTGCAGGAAAGGTCTATTTCTTTATATTTTTTTTAGTTTTTTTCCAAGGCAAATGGGGTTAAGTGGCTTGCCCAAGGTCACACAGCTAGGTCATTATTAAGTGTCTGAGACCGGATTTGAACCCAGGTACTCCTGACTCCAGGGCTGGTGTTTTATCCACTGTGCCACCTAGCTGCCCCAGGAAAGGTCTATTTCACCAGATCCAGGGGTTGGAAAGAGTCATAGCCCCAGCGCAGCACCTGGGTGCCTGGGGACATCTGGGTCCATGGCAGAGGGGGCAGTTTCCAGATTTCTTGGCCCAGGGATCACCAGGGACAGGGAAGGGATGAGGAGAGAACTCTGATGCACCAGAGGGAGTGTGGAGAAGAGCACCAGCCTCAGAGCAGCCCTGTGGTGAGAATTTACATCAGGATTTGGGGAAGCCACCCAGAAAATCCAGAGCTCTCAGCCCATAGATGGTAAGGGGGTTGGGGGAAACAGCAGAGGTCTCTCTCCTCTCCTGGGGTAGGACTCTGCTGTTTGCCCACACTCAGATCCAGGTAGCAGTCTGGGCTCCCATTCTACAATAGAGGAGCAGGGACCCTCCTCACTGCCCCAGGGCAGAGGTGAGGACCTGTGGTTGTCTATATACCAGAGCTCAGGCAAGAGAGCAATCTCAATACCATCTGTATCCAGATAAAGAGCTGTGGAGTTTGAACAAAGTTCAAAGACTATTCCCTTTAATTTAGAAAACAACCCCAGATATCTTATGTCTGATCTTGTTATCTCTAAGACTTTTTGTTTCTTCCTTAAGGATATGATTTCTCTCTCATCACACTCAATTTGGATCAATGTACAACATGGAAACAAATTAAAGACTGACAGATTGCTTTCCGTGGGAGGAGGGAAGTAAGATTGGGGGGAAAATTGTAAAACTCAAATAAAATCTTTAATAAAAGAAAAAAAAGAAAAGCGGCTTCTCTGGTGGATATATAATAAAGAAGGCAACTCATCCTAGAGACAGAGCCATTGGAATCTGAACACAGCCTAAAGTACATTTTTCTTTCTCTCTCATTATTCTTGGGGTTTCTCTATCTTTCAGGTGGGAGTGGGGTTTATTTTTACTTTTACAACAAGATTATTGTAATAATATAAAATAAACAAACAAAAATTATTGTATCAAGATTCTTTTTTTTATTGTTGCTTTCTGGTAGTCAGTCCAATTATTTTTATGTTTTCTCTCTTTGATCTGTTCTACAAATTGGTTGTTTATCTTATGAGGTATTTCCCAATCTTTTCTATCTATTCACTCTTAATTTTTTTATTATTTCTTGTTCTCTTATAACTTCACTGGCATACACTGGTTCCTTTTGGACCCACAGGAAGGCTGGACCTAGCATTCCTTATCCCCTACCTCTTTCTCCACTCAGACATCTTCCCACTCTGACCGAGAGATAAGAATCCCTCTTGCAGTTTCAGGGACTGGCCTAGAGGTGTTTACACTTCACTCCAGCCAAACCTAGGTCTTTGGATCTTTCTTTGGATCTTCTCCAGTTTTGGGAGGACAACTGTTCTGCTCTTGTTTATTTTCCCTGCACTACATTTTACCTCTAGGTGCTTTTTTTTTACTTCTCCAGGAAATTTGGAGAACTTGGAATTTTCTGTCTTACTCCACCATCTTTCCAGAATCATCTCTATTCACTATCTCTCATCAGATTTCACAGATGAGTTTATATATCTAGTTATGACTTTGGCAGTCATTTATCTATCTGGCAAATAAGTCAGAATCTTTTTTTTTAGGTTTTTGTGAGGCAAATGGGGGTAAGTGGCTTGCCCAAGTCTACACAGCTAGGTAATTACTAAGTGTCTGAGGCTGGATTAGAATACAGGTACTCCTGACTCTCTATCCACTGCGCCACCTAGCCGCCCCTAGAATCTTGAGTACTCTTTTTAATCCCCATATTGTGGCAATTTATTTACATTGCTTGGACTTTAGCACTAAATGATTCTAATCAGTGTTGATATAATTTCTGCTGTCCATTTCTCATTTTGATCAACATTTATTTAATTCCAACTGCAATAGCTTTTCCCAGACTATGAGTACTACTACATTCTCTTTAAGATGTTATAGAATTTTGAACTGGAAAACAATTTAGGACTGTGCCCAAAGGACTATAAAACTATGTTATAGGGCGGCTAGGTGGCACAGTGGAAAGAGCACCAGCCCTGGAGTCAGGAGTACCTGGGCTCAGATGTGGTCTGAGACACTTAATAATTACCTAGCTGTGTGACCTTGGGTAAACCATTTAACCCCATTTGCCTTGCAAAACAAAACAAAACAAAATAAAACAAAACTATGTTATACCCTTTGACCTAGTAATATATCTCTACTAGGTCTATATTCCAAAGAAATCAAAGAAAAAGGAAAATGACCTATTTGTGCAAAAATATTTATAGCAGCTCTTTTGGTAGTGGCATAAAATTGGAAAATGAAGGGGATGTCCATCCATTAGGGAACGGCTGAAGAGTTTTGTGCTGTGAGAAATGACAAGCAGGATAGTTTCAGAAAAACCTGAGAAGACTTATATGAACTGATGCAATATGTGGTGAGAAGAAACAGGAGAATATTGTACAATATAAAAGGAATATTATAATGATGATCAACTATGAAAGAAAGCTACTCTGATCAATACTGTGATCCAGGACAAATCTGAAGGAAGCATGATGAAAAATGCTACCCTCCTCCAAAGAAAGAATTGATAAACTCTGAATTCTGAACACTGAATGTAGATTGAAGTATAATTTTTTCATTTTTTTAGATAAGATGGCTAATGTTATCAAAACATGGAAATATGTTTTGAAGAACTTCACATGTATAATGATATCATACTGCTGACTTTCTTATGGATGGAAAAGTAAGGGAGAGGATTTGGGACTCAAATATTTTTTAAAGTTAAAAATAAATAATAAACTTATTTATTTATTTATTTTTTAAGGATGCTATGTAACTTTGGACAGCTACAACTTAACTGACATTTCTCTGATGTGATTTTTAGGAAATGGAAAAACTTAGATGTCAACTAGAAAAAAAAATGAGTTTTACATGTTACTATGACAAGGTGAAAAGATTAACTGTCAGTTGAATCATGACCTATGTAAACTTTGAGAGAACAAAGAGTGCCTGAGTGTTTAATCTTTATATTGTAAATAACAAAAGTGTTTTGGAGAGACTCTGACTACTTTTCTCACAGCTGAATAGTAGGACTTTATTCCAAAAGTGAATAAAAATCAAGAGTAGCAGGGATGCTAAAAGTGATACTAGCTATGAATTTTCTCATAGCTACTATACTAAAAATAATTATTTTATATTTTCATGCTCTTATGCATTATACTTTTATTTTGTTTGTGTGGTAGGTGTACAAAGATGTCTAGTCAAGTTAAAAAGATAAATGATAAGAGTTGAACAATTGTTTATGGGGAAAAAAGATTTTGTTAGTTTAAGTAAATTATATTTAATAACCTGGGGTGGTAGTTCAGATAACTGTTTAAAAACTGTGAATTATATTCTAATTTTCATAGTTAATAAGGACATATTCAAACACAAACCTAGATTTTGTTAAAATTGGAGATGATGACAACAAATATGTTAACATGTCCAGTAGCGGGTTGAATGTGATTATCCCATATCAATTGCATGTCAAAATGTTAATTTTGTAAATCCTATTACATTATTTCAGGATTGGTAGTTTTAATTATATGTAGCTCTTTCTGTTATTCTTTCTTTATCTTTCTAATTTGGATTTTAACTTTATCTAATCTAATTGAATATGTTGAATATGGTATGTAGAAAATTGGAAGACAACTCCCATATCAATAACAAGCCTTGTCTGTTAATGAATGTATTTATATATTTGTATATGTACATACACCTATAAACACCATAAAATATTATATTTACATATAACTATTCACATAATAATGAATACATACATATGTACACATGATTATATACATATATATGGCTATAGATATATTGATATAATGTTATTTTGTCCATGTCCAGGGTCTTCCTCAGAAATTCCCATGTTTCCCACCTCTTCCCCCTTCCTTTTCTCACCTTCCATCTCTGCCCCCCCCCCCAACAGCAGCATCAAAAGAGATCTTATAGTAGTACCCTTGGCATCTCTACGTTAGTCATGTGAACTCCTGTATTTACTTTTTCCAACCAAACGTGAAAGTCATTCTCTTAATTAGGCTCTAACACAGGATCAAATATATACTTGCTTCTGATGAAGAACTTTGAAATGTAAAAAGCTCTGAACTTATACTGGAATGTGTTTTCTAAGAGGATAACAATCTTAAGATCATAGATTTCAATCTCAAAGGGTCCTCTAAAGTTATCTAATCCAACTCTCTCATAACAAAATATGAAGAAATCAAGATCCAGAAATGATTTACCTGAGGCTACACAGAAAGTAAACAGAGGACAGGAATGTAAAGTCAATACTCCAACTTTAAACCCATCAATCTTTTCCACACACCACACAACTACAGGCCTTCTCTCCAGTAACCCTTCCAGGACAAAATACAATTCAGAAATAAAGCCAAGAAAGAGCTGCAACATCCTCAGCATGAGAACTCCCATGTGTGAGGATGCCCTCCATGAAGGCAGCCCATATCTTGTCTCTTACTTAGAAAGTCCTGGCACTGTAATGTCAGCATCTAGGTGGGACTTTGGATAGAGTGCCCAGCCCTGAAGTCAGTCTCTCTCTACCCACATATATCTGCCAACTCCTCTCTAAATGATAGCCTTAGAAGTTTACCTGGAAAATTTAGAGGTAAAGTTATTTGTTTTTGATAACATAATTGAAAATATGTCTGCTTTGTACTTGAACTCAGGTCTCCCTGACTCTAAGGGTGATACTCTAATAAATGTACCCCATTACCCCTTGCCCTGACTTCTTACTCAACTATACTGTTTGAAAATCAATCAGAACTGATTATGGATGTTTGAACAGAAGTAGCAGCCCAAATCTCACACATCTATTTTAGCAAAAACCTAAAAATAGTACTAGAAAAGTACAGTTACAGTAGTTACAGTAAGTAACTTAATCCACCCTGAGAAAAGCACAAAAATTCAAACCAGTAAAGGAGGGGTCTCCAAAAAAAGCCAATATCAGAAAAAAAACCCTTTACACATGACAAGGTAATCTCCAAATAGATACTTGCCTTAGACATATAGGGAGACATCATAACAATATGGAGGAGTAAAGAAAAATTATTTTTTAAATCTATGGATAGGGTAACAGTTCTTGGCTAAACAAGGAAAAGAAGGAATTATTAAGGATGAAGTAGTAAATATAATCACATAGAATGAAATTTTTGCACAAACAAATCCAATGTACCTAAGATTAAAAGGGAAATGATTAACAAGAAAAAAAAATCCTTTATAGTCTGATGTTCCACAGTCTCTTCAATAACGGCCATTTTCTATTTTTTTGGTTTTATCAATCTGATGTTTGTTCAGCTCCATTTTTCTTTCCTTTTTTTATTAAAATTTTTTTTTATTAAGGCATGGAGTTAAATGACTTTCCCAAGGTCATACAGCTAGGTAATGTCTGAGGTCAGATTTGAACTCTGGTCCTTCTGACTCCAGGGATGGTACTCTATCCACTGTACCACCTAGCTGCCCCCTTTTCCTTCCTTTTTAAAAGAGGATATTCCAAACTTTTTAACATTTTAAAATTTTTTATTATTTTTAGTATTTTTTAAAAAATTGAGTTCCAAATACTCTTCTTCCCTCAAATCCCTTCCACATCCATTGAGATGGTAAACAGTATGTCAACTTTTTTTCTTCAAATTTATCTGCTTTTCTTCAGTTTTTAACCTTGATTTCAATCTACAATAAACCCCCAAGACTTTCTAATATCCAACTGCTCACCTCTCCTACCCTAAACCACTTAAGTGGGAACAAAGTCTTCTTTTTCTTTTGCTCTCTTTTCTTTACTCTACTTTTGTCTCCTTCCTTCCCCCTGTATTCCCATCCCCAATCCTTCCTCTCCCAACACTTCCCTAAGGAAGTTTCCCTACACTTTATACATTGGTTGCTATTATTCACTTTTCCCCTCACATTAAGACATTTTTACAATAGGGAAACTTCAACTCACCTCATGCGGTGCCACCTTCAATTCCTCCAGGGCATACTTATAAATCTCTGGGTCTGGCTTGGCCATTCCAATTTGGCATGATTCGATCATTAGGTCAAAATGTTTACTTAGGGTACAAGTTAACTGGGCAATAATGTTTCTTTGGGGGCTATCATCCAACCAGTTGTTGGTAATAATGCAGGTTTTAAATCCTAGGAAAGATAAAAAAATACATACAGGAAATGACTGTCATCAGTCCCCCCTTTTTTTTAGGTTTTTGCAAGGCAAATGGGGTTAAGTGGCTTGCCCAAGGCCACACAGCTAGGTAATTATTAAGTGTCTGAGACCGGATTTGAACCCAGGTACTCCTGACTCCAGGGCCGGTGCTTTATCCACTGCGCCACCTAGCTGCCCTCATTAGACCCTTTCTTTGGAAAGATCAAAAACATCTTCCATATTTTCAGTTCTCTGATCTATAATCTAGATTTGAAGATGGCCTCATGATAATCTAGAACCCTTTCCCTGATCTCTTCCTAAGTCACAGGCATGAAAATGTGTTAAATATCCTCAATATGTATTTAAGTAAAATTCATTAAAGTCTACCAGATATTGAATTTCTTGTTTGGGATTCTCTCATTTTGTAGCTAGGGAAACTGAGACACAAGAATATTATTTCTTGTATGTAGGTATGCCACAAAGTCAGTCAGTTCTTAAAATGAGAGGAAAACAAGAAATGTGATGATTTCTGTATTGTTCTGAGTGAGAAAATAAGAAAATGGGATGGTATATCATGACCTGTTTAGGCTCTATATACTTATGTGCAAGAGCATGCTACCCTATCCCATCCTATATCACCGAATGAATTCTGTTCTCACAACTCACAATCACTCCATCTCATAAGCAGATATCTGAAAGATGACATTAAAGTTGGTGTAGTAGATTGAATCTGACTTCTGACACCAACACTTACTAGCTGTGTGATCAAGTCATTTTATCTGTTTGAACTTTGGAAGATTCCATGACAATTACCTAATATGCAAGGTATGACATGTATCAATGGAAGGAGTTGCTATATGAATGAAAGCATCTGTTTTTGGCTTATCAACGTTGTTTTCTGCATTTACACTTTTAAGGCTTAGTATAGTCCACAACTTGACTCTAGAACTTCCTCAAGTCTTTGATTTATTATATCAAGAAGTATTTTGTTTCATTTTGGACTAAATGTCTCTAAGTATTGATGGTGACCTTCTGGAAAGTAGAAAACATTTGGCTCTTACCCTTATTTCTCAAAGTGATAGCAGCCTGGAGGATAGGGTAATTGATCTTTCCTTTTGAAATCACATCTTCAAAGATTTTCTGTATAGAGAATTGCTCTGGGAGGCAGAAATCAGAGGCTGCAGAAAGCTTCCTACAATTTTCTTCCATGAGAGGAACCCACTGCAAAAATAAATAGATAATTTAATGCTGGAGAGGAAAAAAATAGGCACAGTAATATACCCACTTGTGGAAAACTGGTATAACTGTTCTGGAATACAACTAAAATATTCATATTCTTTGTCTCAAAAGTTCCACGATAGGGTATGTACCCCCAAGGAAGTCTTACCTGTAAAAATGTGATCTCTCCTTTCATGAGGCGCAGGTAGGGGCTATCATGGCCTTCTTGAGTTATAACTTTGTTTAAAAAGCCTCTAGAAGTTTCAAACAAAAAAAAACATGAATGAATATTCCAGAAAGTTAAAATCACAGCTTCATAGCGGGTTCTAGTTCATCCTGTTGGATAGTGAACATGGCATAATAGAAATGGAACTGTGCTGAAAGTTCAGGAAACCTGCTCTTTCAAAACCTCACTGAATGGCCATAGAGCCTGTCATTTCCTTTCTCTCTGCCTTAGTTTCCACCATTAAACTAAATTGAACAGGCATTTATCAAATGCTCACTGTGTGCCAAGGACTGTGTTAGACATTGAAAATCCAAAAGAACATACATACCAACTCCAACTACACTTTGAAAAAACTGGAGGCCTCCACTCAATAAAAGTACTTTAAAATGATTCACGGAAACAAAGTTCTAAAGTTGGAAATGTCATTTTTACATGCTTGGCAAACAGAGGTTTAGTGATTTACTTGGAATCACAAGCTATAGGACAAGTTACTTGACTTCTGTTTGCTTTAATCCACTGGAGAAGGAAATGGCAAATGACTTCAAATGTCACTCTCTCCTTCCTTCAACATCTTGATCCTTTGGGTTACCAGATCTGACTGTAGTTTTCTCTTGAGTCCCTTGCCACTTTATCATAAATGGCAGATTATGCTCTGTCAGATTTCAGCCTTGAATCACTCTCACCATCTCTTGCCTTTGTTTCTAAACAGAGGTGGAGAAAATCACACAAATGGCCTGACTGGACCCACTAAATATCTATGTTACATCTCCTTAATTAACTTATTAAACCATTCACCCCAGATTCTTGCTCTACCCCAACCTTCTCATTTGAGAATCTTGCTGCTATTTTACTGGAAAAATTGAAGCCATATGTCAAGAGCTCCTTCTTCTCTCCTTATCCTTAACTCACATCATCCAAATGCCTTCTACCTCTTGAGGTTGAGTTTCTCTTTACCAAGGCCAATCCTTCAACCTCCACAAATTCCATTCTATCCTCTCACCTCCAGCAGATAGTACTCTATAAATCCAATTCTTTCACTTAGCTTCAATTTCTCCCTATCTAGTGGCTGCTTCCTTATTGCCTACAAACAAAATCATTTCTCTTCCACCTTAAAAAACATTTACTTGATCCTTCCATCCCCACTATCTTCCCATGTCTCTCTTGCCTTTTATAACTAAATACCTTGAAAAGGCTGTCCATAATAGATGCCTCCATTTTCTCCTTTTACCCGCCTTTTGACTCATTGAATCTCTGACTTCCAACCTCATCATTCAATTGGAATTGCTCTAAAGTAACCCAGTGATCTTTTAGTTGGCAAAAACAAAGGTTTTTTTCCTCAATCTTCATCTTTCTTGAACTTTCTACAACTCTTTTTTTTTAAGGTTTTTGCAGGGCAGTGGGGTTAAGTGGCTTGCCCAAGGCCACACAGCTAGGTAATTATTAAGCGTCTGAAGCCACATTTGAACTCAGGTACTTCTGACTCCAGGGCTGGTGCTCTATCCACTGCGCCACCTAGCAGCCCCTAACTTCCTGCAACTCTTGATACTGTTGATCATTGCCCCCCCCCCCCATACTCTCTTCTCTCTTGGTTTCAAGACACCATTTACTTCCTTCTCCCTATCTAGTTGCTTCTTCTCAATCATCTTCATGATGCTAGTTCTCAAATCTATCTATTCAGCTCTAACTTCAATATCCATTTACTAGATATCTCAAACTGGATATCCTGTAGATATACTCAATAAGTCCAAAACTGAACTCCAAACTTCCCTATAATAAGTTCAAACTTCCCTATTATTATTGAGGTTGCCACCATGCTCCCAATCCCCTAGATCCACAACCTAGCTGTCATCTTTAACCCCTCACTATCTCTCACTTGCCTCTGCTTAGTACTCTCTTACTTTCTTCTTATTTAACTCAAATATCAACTCCCTCTTATTCATTTTTGTTCTGTCATTTCTGGTCTAAAAACCATTATCCTTTGCAAACAGGAAAAAAATTGAACTTTCACAGCTCTACTGTCTCTTTTATTGAGCATTGTCCCTATCCTTAATGAATAAATTCAAGTCACCAAATGCTCAGATCCTATAAGTCAGATTATAGGCAGATGGTGCAATGAATATAGCACTGGGTATGGAATCAAGAAGACTCTTCTTCCTGAATTAAATCTTGTCTTGAACACTTACTAGCTGTGTAACTGGGCAAGTCACTTAAACTTGTTTACTGACCAAATAAGAAATGGAGAATATTACAAATCACAAAATGGATGCTTTTGACTATATTAAATTAAAAAGGTTTTGCACTAATAAAACCAATGCAGGCAAGATTAAAAGGAAAACAGAAAGCTGGGAAACAATTTTCACAGCTAGTGGTTCTGATAAAGGTCTCACTTCTAAAATATATAGATAACTGAATCAAATTTATTAGATTACAAGACATTCCCCAATTGATAAATGATCAAAGAATATGAACAAGCAGTTTTTAAATGAAGAAATTAGAGCTATAGAAAGTCATATGAAAAAATGTTCCAAATCATTATAGATTAGGGAAATGCAAATTAAAACAACCATGTGGTACCATTCACACCTATCAGATTAACTAACATGACAAAATAGGAAAATCATCAGAGGAGAGGTTGTGGGAAGATTGGGACATTAATGCCTTTTTGGTAGAATTGTGAACTAATCTAACTATTCTGGAGTTATGGCCAAAGAGCAATAAAAGTGATCATACCCTTTGACCCAGCAATAACGATATTAGACCTATATCCAAAAGAAATCATATTAAGTGGGAAAAAGTCCCGTATGTTCAAAAATATTTATAGGAGCTTTTTTTATAGTGACAAAGAATTGGAAACTGAGGAGATGTCCATCAATTAGGGAATGACTGAACAAGTTATAGTGTATGAACATTATGAAATATTGTTATTCTATAAGAAGCCATGAATGGTTGGGCTTTATAGAAGCATAAAAAGGATTATATAACTGAGGGTGAGAGAAGGGAGCAGAACAAGAGAACATTGTTCTCAATAACAACAACATTGAGAGCTCCTCTCAGCAGTTCAGAGATCTAGGACAATCCTGGGAGACCTGTTATGGACAATGCCATCCACATCCGGAAGGGAAAAAAACAGACCACAGAATCTGAATGGATACTATGTTCACTTTTTAAAAACTCCTCTTATGCTTTTTTTTCCTATCCTATGGTTTTCTTTCTTAGTCCTAATTTCTCATATATAGAATGACTATTACATAAGCAAACTAAATACATTTGTACATGTACAGCTGTTATCAGACTGTTTGCCATCGAGGGAAGAGAGGCAGGAAGGGAGGGTAGTAGAAAATTGTATTTACTTATAGATATGAAAATGGATGAATGTCAAAAAGCTTACATAACATATAATTGGAAAAATAAAATAAAATATCAATCAAAAAATGAAAAATAAACATGTTTATCTCCTTTTCTTTTTCTGTAAAATGAGTTGGAGAAGGAAATGGCAAACCACTCCAATATTTTTGCCAAAAACAAAAAACTCAAATGGGGTCAAGAAGAGAGGGACAACAACAACAACAAAATATGTGAATGCCGAGCCACCATTAATCATATATGAAAGATCGTGAAAAACAGCAGACGTACCACAAGGAGAAAAGCAAATGACCAGGGGTGGCTAGGTGGCCCAGTGGATAAAGCACTGGCCCTGGAGTCAGGAGTACCTGGGTTCAAATCCGGTCTCAGACACTTAATAATTACCTACTTGTGTGGCCTTGGGCAAGCCCCATTTGCCTTGCAAAAAAATTTTTTTAAAAATAAAGAGAAAATGTTAGAATCAACAAGAAAAAAATACATTAAAAAAAAAGCAAATGACCAACTTGCCTTTACCTCTCTGGAAAAAAAAAAAAGCAAAGAGAATAGAATCTGCAAACTCTAGCCTATAAGCTTGACTTTGAATTCTGAGAAAAATCTAGAGATATTGGTAAATAATTACCATTGGGGGCGGCTAGGGGGCACAATGGATAGAGCACTGGCCTTGGAGTCAGGAGTACTTGAGTTCAAATTTGACCTCAGATACTTAATAATTACCTAGCCATGTGACCTTGGGCAAGCCACTTAACCCCATTGCCTTGAAAAATCTAAAAAAAGAATAGGGAATGAGGGAATCTTCGCTCTCATCAGAGGTGGCTAGGAGAGGAAACAGCATATATACTCAATGGGATATAGATATCTGTAGTAAGAAGGAGAGAAGGGGGACAGGGGAAGGGGGGCTGTGAGTGATGGAGGAGGATGGACCATGGGGGTCGAGTGGTCAGATATAACACATTTTCTTTTTTACTTCTTGCAAGGGGCTGGGATTGGATGGCCTGTCCAGGACCATAGGGCCAGGTGGATGCTGGGACTAAGGGGTATAGGGGCTCAGGGCCTCTTGGCCCCAGGGCCAGAGATATGTCTGCTGCACCACTCAGCTACCGTACAGCAGAATCAGAGTGAAAGGAGAGAGAAAATATAGCACATGATAGTGGAGAAGTACGAAAGGAGGGAATTGCAATCAGCAATGGCAACGGTGGAAAAATATGGAAGTAACTTTTGTGATGGACTTATCATAAAGAATGTGATCCACCCATGACAGAGCTGGAGGTGTTGGAACACAGACTAAAGTACATTTTTTATTATTATTAATTTTTTGGGAGGGGGTTGCAGGGCAAATGGGGCTGGGTGGTCTACCTGGGGCAGCACAGCTGGGTGATTGTTGGGTATCTGAGGCTGGATTTGGACCCGGGTGCTCCTGGCTCTAGGGCTGGTGCTGGGTCCTCCACCTGGCTGCCCCTACTATTATTATTATTATTACTATTTTATTTTATTTGGGGCCTTTTTTTTTTTTGGTTTTTGCACTGCAATGGGGGTTGGGGTGGCTTGCCCGGGGTCACACATCTGGGTGATTGTTGGGTGTCTGGGGCTGGATTTGGGCTTGGGTGCTCCTGGCTCCAGAGCCAGTGCTCCATCCACTGTGCCACCTGGCCACACCTACTGTTATTATTTTTTTAATTTTAATTTTAATTTTTTTCTCTTTCCTTTACATTATCACTCATGCAGATCTATATTTTTTGGAGGGAGGGGGTATTATGTTTACTCTTAAGCAAGAATATTTTAGTAATGTATTAAAAGCATTATTTGTACAAAATAGGAATAAATAAATTAAAAAATAAAATAAAAATCTAAAATAAATAAATAAATAAATATCACTAGTCCTTCAGAATTGAGGAGGACCTCACCAATCAATCAAGTGGTGGTGTGAGTTGCATAACTGTGTTCAATATAGTGAGGGATATGCTGTTCAAGGCATTCTTCTCACTTGCCTTTTCAAGAATTGTTCCATCTCATGGCCTGATTGATAAGAAACAGGACTATTGGAGATGGTCTTGTTGCTAGAGGAGTTTCTAAACATCAAAGTGATTTCACTTCCTCCTATATCAGAGAGGCAACACAGCTCATCAACAATGCTGGCCAAGTACCAGTATATGATATTTGACATTAGAATAAGATAAATTCTTACCTGTCTCTCACTAAGTTAATCATCAGTTACAGTCTTTTCTCTCAAACCTCAGACAAGTCTAGCAACAGCTTTAACACTAAGACAATGTCAGCTTATCCACAGACAACTCTAAAATATCTGCATATTTGACTTTCAATACATATTGCCAAATTCAAACTGTTTTCTCTTAACATGGTAACAATCAATGGCACCCCCCCCAATAAAATTATTTATTTAAACAGAATTCTGGGCCCATGAATACAAATCCTTAAAAATTAAATCCTACTAATCTTATCAAGGATATTTTATTAAGTATTTCTAAATGTTGATTAAACAGTTAATTGGTTGTCCTTCATTATCAAAGTTCGTTATTAAATATCATTATATTAGGGTCAAGGTACAATGTGATCTTCTGGCAGATCAGATGAATAGGAGCTCAGAAAGTTCTACCACAGGTCAGGAACAAATAATTCTTATAATTATATAATTATGCAATTGAAACATGACTGCGTCATTGATTTCTCAACTATATGTATTTATTAGACATCTAAGAGCTTTGCCCCAGCCTCTCCCAGGTACCTCTTATACACTTATTCTACACTTTCATGGCTTAAAATTCTTTCCTCATTCAATTGCTAACATCTTTCCCCATGAATTACCTTGTATTTATCTGGTGCATATTTGTATCTGGAGCAATTATATACTTACCTATTATCTCTCCATATAGAATATAAAAAACAAGCACAAGGACTATTTCATTTTTATTTTTGTATTCATCATGTCTAGCATAACTCTTGATACATAGTATGTGCTTAATTAATGTCTCTTGTTAATTATAAAGAGGTGTTGCAGTTGGCAAAAATCTCATTTTTTTTCTAGCCTATTCTTTTGCCCCTCTCTCCTGTCTGCTCTTAAGAGGCAAAGCTGGGACAAAACTCTTATCAATTCTTAAACCAGTCATACAAGAGTCTATAGATCTTGTTTCTAAAAATAAAGCCAAGTGAAGATGCTACTTTACCTGTCTACTCTGGATCTACCCCTTCTCTGGGAACTTTTATATTTGGAATATTCCAGATTCAAAATTTCCAATTTTCTAGATGTCAGCAAGTTACATCCTGTAACTTGTAATACATCCAGACATCAGTCTGGGGCAGAAAAACCAACCATTCCTCAATAGTCAGCAAGGGACTCCAAGGAACTAGTCCTTCCCATTGATTGGGACATGCTAGTTTCAATCCTATTAGGAGGGAGATCAATGGCCTACTCTAGTTTGTGAGAGTTAGACCTCCTTGGGCTGCCTCTTGCCATTTTGGGTATCTCCAATTAAGCCCATTGGTTTCTCTTTCAAGCACTTCCTTAAATATGACAAATTAAATGGCCTATGGTTTGCAGCATTAGGTGACTCATTTGATTCTTTCCCTAACAAGGCTCCTACTTTCTCCAGATAGTGTCAGCCTCTGTTACTATGGTAATGGTCACTTTAGCAGCCAGAATCCCCAAGAACACTTACTAGTATAACTTCACTGAGTAGCACACAGCTAATGAGGTCAAGGTCATGCACAGTTTTCCCTGGGGTTTACTGAGTTCAGCTATGCCCTGTCAAGTGATGACTAACAGCTTTAGTCTAGCTTTGTCAACAATGTCCATGGTTATGAGAGTGATTGATGATTTAGGGCAACGATGGAAACACAAGTTAAAATATATGTCTATCTAAAGGTATCTTTGCTAAGAAAACCTCAGTGGGATCTCAGAGTTGTAAACACTGAACACAAAGGGCAGAACTCCATTTAAGGGGGGGTATCTAAGCCATCTATTTCACACCTAGCTGCCTTCTGCTAGATTTAATCATGCCCCTCAGATATCCTGGAATTCACACCTCATCTGTACCCTCTGCCCTGGGAATCCTTAGGTTCCTAAGCATGTTCTGCTTCCCTCTCTCCTCCTTTCAGCTTTTTTAAATATATTATCATTCCCCATTAGATTGTAAACTCTTCAAGGTGAGGGATTATTGTTTGCCTCTTTTTATATGTTCAACCCTTAGCACAATGTCTGTGAAATAATAGGAACTTAATAAATGCTTATTGATATAATAAGTAAAGATTTGGGGACTCAGAGTGACAATCTGATTTAAGTATGAATTGAGGAGCTTTGGATGTGGCATTTCACCTCTCAGGCAGAATTTACTCACTTGTAAAACAAAGGAGTCGCACAGTTGTTCTACACACTGTAGAGCATGAATATAATAGAATATTATGATATTGTAAGAAATGATGACTATTAAGAATTTGGAAAAGCACAATAAGACTTATATAGATTGATACAGAATGAAGTGAACCCAGGAAAAATAATACACACCAGAACTACTTCAATACAAATGAAAGATTAGTGAAGTAAAAACTAAATACTATGTAATAACCATGCTTGGTTCCCCAAACAGAGATATGGGAACATAATTCCTTCTATTTCTTTACAGAATTATAAGTTGATGTGTGGAATACTGTAGATGGTGCTGGGGTAGCTAGATGGCTCAGTGGATAGAACACTGGTCTCGGAATCAAGAGGATGGGAGTTCCAATTCAGTTTCTGACACTTGCTACCTGTGTGACCTTGGGGAAGTTACTTAACCCTGATTGCCTGGCCAGTCAGTCCTGATTCATATCTGGCCACTGGATCAAGGTGGCTCGGGAGGAGAAAGTGAGGCTGGTGACTAAGCACAAGCCCCACCCCCCACTCATATCCAATTCATTTGCTTGTCATGTTGGTGGTCTTCTTCAAGAATGAAGGACAAACATTATTATTATAGATGATGGTAAGTCTATTTTGATATCATGGTTTTTATTTTGCTTAACTGTTTCTTCTTTTATGCCCCTTGGGGGGGGCGGTGAGGAGATGCACAAAATTTTATTAAACATCTATTATATGCCAGGCACTGTACTATGTACAAACATCTTACTTGATTATAAGGGAGAATAATAAATTTCCAAAGTACTTTATAAATATTATTTTATGCACATACTAACCCTGGGAGGTAGGTGCTATTTTTTTATTATTATTATTATTATCATTATCCATTTTACCAGTGAAGAAATTGAAGCAGACAGAGGTTAAAAGATTTGCCCAGAGTCACATAGCTACTAAGTATCTGAGATCAAACTTGAACTCAGGTCTTCCTGAGGCCAGGTCCCATGCTCTATCAGCAGAAAGATTGGACTATCTCTTGTCATATACAGAATAATTGAAGACCCTTGGGATATTTTAAGCCTGGAAAAGAGAAGGCTCAGGGAAGAACAACTTTAAGTGTTTGAAGGAATGACAAATGAAAGAGGAGTTAGATTTATTTAGCAATAGATAGAAATTTCAGTGAGGCAAAGGCAATATTACTGTCAGGAAAAATTTCCTAACAACTAGAATTATTCAAAGTGAAAAAGGCTGCTGGGAGAGATGCTGTGTTTCCCACTGTCTGGTATGTTATATAATAGGGATACCTTTCCTATGTGTTGGACTGGACCATGCTGATGAGATTTCCTTCTTATTTTTAAATTTGATGATTCTGTAAGCAGAAATTTGCAAGTATTCCAATCCTTCACCCTCACCAAACAGGGTGACCTAAGCTTAGTAGTTACTTTAAAATCAATAATCTATTCAACACCTATTAAGGCACAGTATCAGATGCTATGTTAAGCATCAGAGATAGAAAAAGAAAATGTGTTTTCAGTCCCTGACCTCAAGGAACTTACATTCTAATAGGGAACCAACTCATTCAAAATAAATACAGCTTAATGAGGAGAGGGAGGACCCCAGAGGCTGGAAGAGTCAGGACAGAATCCTTCAGGAGGGTCAGTTTGAGCAGAACTTGGAAGGAAAAGTGGGATACTGAGAGATGAGGAACCATCGTCTTCTATTCATAGATGGTTCATCTGGGTAAAGGCACGTTTGGAGTTGCAAAGTGTGAAGAATATAAGACCAGTTTATTTGTACTTATTGAGTAGCATTAGGTTTCTGTCCTTAATCTAAAACAAAATAGAGTTTATATTTTTAAAATCTTGCTTTTAAAAAACAACTCTTAAGAGTTTTAACTTAAAAGTGACTGTCCATTGATCTGTGTTCCGGGGGCGAGGCTTTTAAGAAACTAGATTACAACCCCGGGTTAACAAATCTCAGGATATAGGGGAAAGGGGAAGTTCCAGGCGGCCGGAGAACGTTCGGCGCAGGCTCCTTCCTAGGACATCTGGAGCCCTGGCGCCCCGGCGCAGGGCTCCCTAGGCCAGCGGGCCGCCCACTCCCTACCTGGGCAGGGCCAGGGCTTCCTCGGCCTGGCTGAAGATGACGTTCGCGGACGGACGCACCAGCACTCCGCCAAGGTCGAACAGAGCGGCGCGCAGGCCCATGGCTGCAGCTCTCCAGGCTGGGGCCCCCGGTGCTGAGCCCCGCTCTTCCCTCCTCTTTCTCCTCCTTGTTCTCGCGGCCCGACTCCCTATTTATTACGCTTGCAACGCCTCCCTGGAGCTGTCCACTCTTGCTACAGCTTTCCCCCAGCTCCGCCCCTTGGAGCCCCTCCATCTGGGTGAGGTCGACTTCAGGCTTTCTGTCTTTTTCAGAGAAAGTTTTATTTTCCCTTTCTGAAATTTTTCCGCATACCCAGTCTCAATTCCTGATGAACAGCTCTTGAGGGCTTTCCTGGCAAAAAGTGGTTTATTAAAGTCCTTCATTCTTTGACTTTAGACTTAGTTTTCAGGCAGACCCGGGGAGACTCGAGTTAGAGAGGGCCCGAGCTCAGTTTTGAACCTGGGAATCAGGGACCCTGAAGCTAGGGGCTCGGTTCCCAGAGGCACACTCTCACCTTCGGTCTATAAAACAGATACATTTCAAGGAGCGTTCTTTAGACTAATAAAAAGATCACGGTTAGGTAAGGTTAGATAGAGATTTGTATAAAGAAGAAATGTTTTTCAGTTCTTTCAGTCATACAATTAGAAATGTATTTATGTGAAATTTAACATATCAGAAAAAAATAGGGCATGACAGCTTAAAATTTGTGCTAAACAGATTAATTTCCTACCTGGACCCTGACCTGTTTGTCATTTGAATTACCAGTCACACTGACTGAACATGTTTTATTACTTACCAGATTTCTCTATACTGTACCAACCTGCCAACTAGCCCCAACTTAATAATGTCATAGGCAAAAGCATGTAGTGGGTACTGCATTTGGGGGAGGGAGTTTATGCTGGAAAATGCCCCTTACTCAATCAAAACACAGACTAGACTCCACCTCCGGGTCCAAATAAAGTATATGAATCTATGATTTGTTGTGTAATTGGACCCCTTCTCTGCAATTTAGACTTTTATCCAATAGTTATTCAGTTAGGTACTCTTTTGGTTAACTCATTCTTTTTTCTTTTTCTTTTTGTAAAGGTACTGGGATGGTTTGCCATTTACTTTTATAGTTCATTTTACAAATAAGGAAACTGAGGCAAGTATGTTAAGGGTCACACAGCAATCAAATGTCTGATTTGAACACACGAAGATGAGAGTTTCTGTTGATAGTTTTAGATTGCTACTGTTTATCATTTTAAGGAAAAAACTCCATTTATTCCTATACTCTATAGTGTTTTTAATAGGAATAGATGCATTTTGTCAGCATCCATTGAGATAATCATATGATTCCTGTTGGGTTTTTATTGATATGTTCAATAATGTTGAGTGTTTTTCTAATATTGAACCATCCCTGCCCACCTGATATAAATCCTACCTGATCATGGTAATAGTAATAACTTGCTGTAATCTCTTTGCTAAAATTCTATTTAAGTTTTTTTCTATCAATGTTCATTAGGGATAGTGGTCTACAATTTTCTTTATCTGTTTTGGTTCTTCCTGGTTTAGGTATCAGTACCATATTGGTGTCATAAAAGGAATTTGGCAGAACTCTTTCTTCTTCTTTTTTTTTTATTTTTGCAAGGCAATGGGGTTAAGTGACTTGCCCAAGGCCACACAGCTAGGCCACATTTGAACTCAGCTACTCCTAACTCCAGGGTTGGTGCTCTATCCACTGTGCTACCTAACCTCCCCTTTTTCTTCTTTTTTAAAAACAGTTTATGTAGAATTGGAATTAATTGTTCCTCAGTTTGATAGAATTCATTTGTAAATCCTTCTGCACCTGGAGACTTTTTCTTAGAGAGTTTTTTGATGGTTTCTTCAATTACTTTTTCTGAAATGAGATTAAGTATTTTATTTCCTCTTCTGGGCCATTTGTAGTCAATCATTTCACTCAGGTTATAAAATTTATTGGCATTCAGTTGGGAAAGATAGGTCTAAATTATCTCTTTAATTTCCTCCTTATTGATGATGAGTTCACCCCTTTCATTTTTGATACTGGTCATTTGGTTTTCTTCTTTCTTTTTTTTTTTTAAGTCAGATTAACCAAAGGTTTATCTATTTTTTTTTTTTTTTTAGATTTTTGGCAAGGCAAATGGGGTTAAGTGGCTTTCTAGGTAATTATCAAGTGTCTGAGACCGGATTTGAACCCAGGTACTCCTGACTTCAGGGCCAGTGCTTTATCCACTGCACCACCTAGCCGCCCCTTTATCTATTTTATTTTTTAAATCAAATCAACTTTTAGTTTTATTTATTATATCAATGATTTTCTTGCTTTCAATTTATTAATTTCTCCCTTGATTTTCAGAATTTCTAATTTGGTATTTAATTGGAGAATCTCTAATTTATTCTTTTTCTAGCATCTTTTAGTTGTATACCCAATTCATTGATCTCTTCTTTTTCTATTTTATTCATATAAGCATTTAGAAATACAAAATTTCCTCTAAAAACAGCTTTGGCTGCATCCCATAAATTTTGGTATGATGTCTCATTGTTATCATTTTCTTAGATAAATTATTGATTATTTTTATGATTTGTAGTTTGATCTATTCACTATTTAAAGTTATTTAGTTTCCAGTTAATTTTTAGCTTATCTTTCATGACCCTGTATTCCATGTAATTTTCATTGATTGCATCATGATCTGAAAATTATGACTTTATTATTTCTGCCTTTCTGCATTTGATTGTAAGGTTTGTTTTGGATTTTTTTTTTTGCCCTAGTATATAGTCAATTTTGGTACAGGTAACATGTACAACAGAGAGAAATATATTCTTTTCTACCCCCTTTCAGTTTTCTCTAGAGGCCTATCATTTCTAAGTTTTTTAAGATGTTATTCATCTTCTTAACCTCCTTTTTATTTATTTTGTGGCTAGATTTATTGAGTTTTGAGAGATTACTCCACCTTTTCTAGTCTTGTTCCCCTATCTCTAAGATTAATTTTTAAATATATTATTTAAGACCATCATTTTTTACCTTTTCACTGATACCATAACAGAAGTTTTAATGCTTCCAAGCAATTGTAGCTATTAATGAGTCCTTTAAAATTGTATTTCATCATGAAGACATTTGAATTTTATTTTTGGCAGAGATACTGAAGTGGTTTGTCATTTTCTTCTCCAGCTCATTTTATAGATGGGGAAACAGAGACCAAGAATGACTTGCCTAGGGTCACACATCTAGTAAGTATCTGAGTTAAGATTTGAACTTAGATCTTCCTGACTCCAGATCCAGTTCTCTATCCATTGTACCACCTAGCTATGTGGAACTAGATGGTGCCAATAGCTTCAAAATAGCTATATAGATTATACATAAAACAGTGGAAAGTATTGATACTTTATAGGGAATACTTCAAGGAAATGTTATATTAAAAACTAAATGCTGGCTGTATAAATATAGCATTTGCCATTCAAGAGTCTTAAGTTAGGAATACAGGGAACTTTTTCCTTCTTATACTGCAATTAGAAATGTACTTATGTGAAATCTAACATGTCAGAAAAAATAGGGCATAATAGCTTAGAATTTATGCTAAATAAATTAATTTGCTACTTGGACCCTGACCTGTTTGTCATTTGAATTACCATTCACACTGACTGAATATGTTTTATTATTTACCAGATTTCTCTATATTGTGCTAACTTGCCAACTAGCCCCAACTTAATAACATCATAGGCAAAAGCATGTAGTGGGTACTGAAAAACAGAATCCCAGGAAGAATTAAGCAGCAACACTTACCTATGCTACAAAACTGAAGCACATTCAATTCCTCGTACTTCTGCTTTTTGCTTTCTCTGTCTTGAAATGTTGTTTTTCAGTTCTTTCAATCATGTCTGATCCCATTTGAGGTTTTCTTTGCAGATATTCTGGAATAGCTTGCCATTTCCTTCTCCAGCTCATTTTACACATGAGGAAACTGAGGCAAATAGGATGAGGACAGAACAAGGCCACAGGAGAGAAGGGATGTTACAGGATCAGTCTTTAAGACAAACTCTGATTAACAACTGGGTCAAGAATTTAATTCCATGGCTTCCCTCCTTCCAAAAAATCTCTTAAATTCTGACAAGACTAGGAAACCAAATCACACCAAGAAATCACAAAGTAATCAATCTTACCCTTAGATAAACCATTTTGCTAGTCCTATAGCTCTTTCCTGATTAGTTTTTGGCCTGTTTCTGAATTAAATCACATGTCCATTTGTCAGCTACATTAAGTGGCAGGTGCTAACAAACCAGAATATATATGCTATACTAGCTTTAAAAAAATTGACACACATAAATCTACATTTGATCCATGAATTCAATTTTGTTTGAAGATAGATGTAAAATGTTAATAGCAGAAGACAATCCATTTATCTTTTATATTAAGTGTGTGGGACAAATGCCACTTAAATAAATTTCAGAGATCTCTCAAGGTATGAAGAGAAAGCTTTATTAGTTTCTCGAGGAACAGGCCACAATCAATTAGAGAGATTGAGGCAAAATCGAAAGGTCCAAGAATCACATTTATCCTAACTCGAACTCCCCCACCACTGACTCACCCTCATTAATGAAGGAATGTGGTCTTACAATCTAAACATGAAAACTACCCTAGGGGAAAGAGCATAAAATTCAAACCGAAACCAAATCTCTTTAGCCCTAGGAATTGAATGATACTCCGAACTTTAACAGATAAGGTGAGGTCAGTTGCCTCTTCACCAATATCCCAGAGGTTGCTTTGTCAAGGGAGGAGGGACATATAGTTAACTATTCTCCAATCTATAATACTCTACTGAAGAAATCTCAGACTTTATCCCACTCATTAAGTTTAAAACACATTCTGGCATTTTGTTTGACAAAAGTTTCCATGCCAAATATTCTATTTTAAAGTGACCAAAATTCTATTAGAAGCCAAATATTTATATGATGCAAGAGTTCTACAAACATTATCTTAGAAAGTTGGTTGTATTTTTTGATATTTCCAGAAACAGAGAGCAAAAAGAAAAAGTCAACTATAATGACATTTTTCTGTTTTTCAATCTGAAGATAAAAAGCCTCCTGTGAAAATCTCCAGCTTTAATTGCTCTCTCTACCCTCCTATCCCATTTAAAACTCATCAGAACCTGTGAAAGGCAACCTACAGTTTTCAATAATTGTAATTTTATTTCTTAAAAACTGTGCTTGGCATATACATGGTTCTAAACTGTGATTCTTCTATTCCATAAGACTTTCTTATTTTAAATTAATAAGTCTGGAATTACATTGAAAAATTTCACAGCCATCTGATATTTCAATACTATATTATTTCACTTGAACCCTTGGGTCACCTTCCATCAAACTAAAGCTCAAACTATTTGCCCAAGCAAATTATATCATCTTTACTGAAAATAATCTTATCAAGTAACTAGGACCCATAAACTAATAGCTATTAGGATAGTAAAAGGAAATAGATCTACAAAATACACAGAGAATTACAAATCTTAGTGTTTTTTTTTTAATTGCCAATTGTCTTCAAAATGAATGTAGAATCTAGAATTGCTCTGGAAAGAAAAATAAAGAAAGAGGTTGTGATAGTAGACTATTGCTGTTGATGTTGTTGTCTTTCTTTATTGAAGAAGACCGTGATACCAGGAAGGTAAAGTCTTGACATGGAAATGAATTGGGGGGGGGGGGGAGGAGAGGAAATTGTGCAAAGTCACCAAACTTACTTTCTTCTCCAAAGCAATCTGGGTTCCATGGCCAAATATGGATCAGGATGACTGGAGATGGCCATGGATACAAGTGACAGTAAAAGTTCAAGTGAAGACCTGTGGTTCAACCAGGAAGTTGCTTGCTCAAATCTATCTGCTTAATTATAGGCTTCTGGCTACAGTATACTATTCACTCATTACATATCTGACAGAGACCTACACATCTTCACCTACATTGCTAAACCGTAAGGAAACTTTTTCACTATCTCCCCTTTGATCATGAGTGTTTTTTAAGTGAATAAGTCTTAGTTACTCTGCAAGCCAATTTTCTTTTTAATTTCATGTTAGAATTTATCAGGGTTTTACTATTCATTCACATTTATTCAGTTTGTTTGTTTTTTCACAGAGATGATTTATGGCTTTGCTTGGGGTTGAAAAACTCCAGAGTATCTGGCAAGTTCTCACAGAACTTTATAGATAATGAGAACTCTCAAAGTTGTTTTTCCTTCTCCCAAACTTCAAACTGCTGTTGTTACAAATCAGAAATAGACTTGTGTGAGTATTCAACAGTCTTTAACCAGAAGAGGCACTGTCTTTTGGACAAAAGTCTAATAAATGATAATGCAAAAGTTCATAATTTCATAGAATCCAAATAAAAAGAGACTAATTTCCTAATGATGCTAATATATTACACTATAGATATCATTCCAAGAATTAAAAGGTCTTCTATTCAATGATTTCCCAAAATGACAGTTCAAGAAATTATAAGCATAATTTTAACATAAAATAATATCATGTATTTAAAAGAGAAGATAAAAAAAATCCTTGTTCCCAGGATAACAACATTAGTATAGTTGAATGAATGCATTTCTAAATTATGATACATGGAAAAAATTCTATTCATCTACAAATTTTAGTGTCCTATGCTAATTGCATTCAAAATCCATTATGGAGAAATTATCTATTTTGCTTACATAGCTACAAAGGTGTGGCAAAAGCAGTTACCATGGGATCACAGATCAGTTATGTTTGAATAATAATTTTCCTCAACTAATTTATCAAACCCAATATAAATCCAAATTTTAAATATTACATGATTCCAACTACTTCATACTTTAGATGAACTGTCATTTTGAGACAAGTATTAGGTGGTTTCAGATAAAGACATGCACATGAGATTATTATATAAAGCCTTAAAGAAACAGGGTTGTGGGTGGCTAGGTGGTATAGTGGATAAAGCACCCGCCTTGGAGTCAGGAGTACCTGGGTTCAAATCCGGTCTCAGACACTTAATATTTACCTAGCTGTGTGGCCTTGGGCAAGCTACTTAACCCCCTTTGCCTTTCAAAAAAAAACTAAAAAAAAAAAAAGAAACAGGGTTGTACAGTACAAATCAGAGATATTAGGAAATATTTAGAAGAAATTTATAAAGCATTCCCCTGGGTGCTAGAAAGAATGCCCAGTGACATGAATGATTGGATCATAGAAGGGGAACAAATGATGGAACTTCATAAGCATGAACTGAAGGAATATTTTTATGCATAATTTGGTTAGATCTGTTTATGCAGATGAATGGTACTGATAATGCCCTAGGAATGCAGAAATGCAAACTTCTGCTCCTAGGTCTGGTCAAGAGACCCCAGTTCTCTGGTCCTTAATAACTTATTGTATCTGGATTTGGGTCCCTTTAAAAATGAAAGAGAAAGGGTTAACAAGGAAACAAAGGATAGATTTGAAAGCTTTTAATAGGTAAAAAACTGGTTAAGAGCATTATGAACAAACCCATAGACAGACCAAAAGGATTCGAGAATTCATTAACAAGTTCAGAAAATAAGGAATTCAACTTATCTCCTCTTAAAAAGGGGTTATTTCAGGAACTCCAACAGGGAGAAAACCTTACAGACTTGGGAATAATGATGCCTGTCTAAGAAGACACTCAAGTGAATCCTAATACTGGACAACAAGCTAGAATCAGAAGACATAATGTGGTTCCTATTAGTCAAATAAAAGAGTTAAAGAAGGCAGTTAAAGAGTATGGGGTGAAATCACCATATGTAAAATTTCAGTTAAAAAATTTGGAAACTTATGTTCATTCACCAAATGATTGGAAAGGTAGTAATCAGGGTCTGTCTAACACCTAGTGAAGCAGTAGCATGGATGTCAGAATTGACGGAACATTGCAGGAACATAGCAGCTTCATTAAATCCAGGTAATCCGATCAATGCTAACACATACTTTGAGCAAATGACAGGAACTGGACTGTATTGTACAGATGGTCAGCAAATCACCCATACTTTGGAAATTTAGGAAAGACTTGCAAAATGTGCAATAGAGGCTTGGGGTAGAGTCCCTGTATCAGGAGAAGTAAAAAACCCTTTGCCACTATAATACAAAAACCTGATGAATCTTTTGTTGATTTTGTGGCCAGAATGCAGGATGCTCTAGCTAAGAGTATGGGGGTTACCCCAGGTACAGAAACTATAGAAACAATTGATAAAAAATAATTGTAATACGGATTGTAAAAAAGCCTTAATAGGGAGCAGACGGGATGCCTCATTGAAAGAGATGATTCAAAGATGTTCTAGCATAGGTTCTGAAGCATTTGCAGCTGAAATCATGGCTCGAGCTATGGCAAGGGGCTTTAATAAAAGTAGAATAAAATGTTTCAAGTGTGGCAGGATTGGATTTATGAAGAAAGACTGCCACAATAAAGGAGGGAATAGACCGACCACACCCTGTCCTAAAGGTAAAAAACCAGGATATTGGGCAAATCAATACCAATGTCGAGCTGCACCCCATTGGCCCAGGGAAGCAAATGGGGAATGTTAGGGGTAGAAATGGAAGTGAATTAAGAGACAAAGGAATTAAAACAGAAATATCAGGAGTTAACTCTCACAGGGAACAGTTTTAATTGATCTTTGTTCTTGAGGGAACTATTTAATCAGTGCCAAGACTACAGTTCTTTTACCCATACAAGCAATTCGAACAGATAATGAATATTTAGTAATAGATGCTCCAAGTACAGACTGTACTGGCTTACATGTTCAAGTAGCTATATTAAACGGAAATGAGATTTCGGTTTTTAATCCCTTACAAAATCATATAGAAATTGATAATAATCAGGTAGTGGCCCAAAGAGTATTACTATAATCAGTAAGTCACACACCTTAAGAATGTTTACTGAGAGGACACAAGTCTCAAGATCAACGATTACTATAAAAGTAAGAAAAAGAAACTTTAAAGGGATGCTAGACACTAATGCTGATAAAATGATTTTTCCTATTAGCATTTGGCCTCTGGAGGCCAGATAATGATCTATTGGGCATAGGTGGATTACAGGACACTCAGATACCAAAATATTATTTAGACTGGGAACTTCAAGATAAACAAGATAAAATTAGACTTTATGTGGTACAAGGGCTTCCCACAAGTTTTGGGGGAAGGGACTTGCTCACACAAACAGGATTCACAGTCTCCATGGATTTTTCATAGGGGCCACTGTAGAAAAGAACAAAAAGAACAATTGATGCCTCCTAAGATAAAATGGAAGTCAGATGAGCCTATTTGGATAGATCAGTGACCTCTTAGTTCAGAAAAAATACAGGCTCTAGAACAAATGATTAAAGAACAGCTTGAGGATGGGCATATAGAGGAAAGTACCAGCCCATGGAATTCTCCAATCTTTGCTATTAAAAAGAAATCAGAAAAATGGAGGATGCTTACTGATCTCAGCGCTGTAAACAATTCTATGGAATCAATGGGAGCTTTACAACCTGGACTCCCTTGTGCCAGCATGATTCTGGAAAATTGGCCTCTATGGGTAATTGATATTATTGTTTTTACTCTGTAACCATAGATGCAGAGGATGCTATTAGATTTGGTTTCTCTATACCCTCTGTCAATTTAAATTCACTCATGAAATGGTTTCAGTGGTGGGTATTGCCACAAGGGATGAAGAACAGCCCTACAATGTGTCAATATTTTGTGGACAAGATATTACAGCCTATCTGAAATACTTTTAAGGATATTATTATTCTCCATTATATGGATGATATACTAGCATCTCATCATAATGTTAATCTTTTAGAGACAGCTTTACAGGAGTTAGAAAAGGCTTTAGCATGTCAAGGCCTCAAGGTAGCTCCTGCAAAAATCCAGAAACATCCACCTATTAATTATCTGGGACAATTGATCAATCCTACACAAATAAATATTACACCCCCACATTTAGACATAAGTAAGGTAAATACAATGCATACCTTACAAAAACTACTAGGAGAAATAAAATGGATAAGACCAAAAATCTATTTGCCTTATGAGACCTTGAAACCCCATATGAAATGTTAAAAGGTGATCCAGCTTTAAATTCACTAAGAGAATGGACTCCTGAGGCTGTTCAAGCCATTTCTCAGTTCATTGAAACCCTGAAAAACACTTATACCATAAGGATTGATCACAGTATTCCACTTGACATTACTATACTTAATACTTCTTATATGCCTACTGGTTTCATTCATCAAGTCACAGGAATTGTTGAATGGATATATAAGGGTTTAAAACCAAGGAAAAATGTTGGTTATATATGCCACTATGGTAGCTCAGCTCCTGAGTATTACAAATTAGTGGAAGAACACCTAATAACACCTACACATCATATTCATTAGATATTATAAAAGGATTTATTAGGGAAGATCCTTTTTGGCAAATAGTTGTTAATAATAAATTTTGTACTGGGATCCCATTGTTAAAAAAGTCATTATTTCAGATGTGGACTTGGGATGAATCAAATATAATGAAAACGGAACCTGTGCAAAGTTATAATGTTTATACTGATGCCACAAAGAAACATAGGGCCTCTATTTATTGCCCAGCATTGAAATTGTTAAAAACCATAGAAACTCTTTTTGATTCTACTCAAAAGAATGAACTCTATGCTACTATTTTTGCTTCATCCTTCCCCCATCCCATTGATTTGATTGTAAACAGTCAATATGTGGCAGGTATAATAGCCCGAATAGAAACTGCATTGATTAAACAAAGTGATAATGTAATGTTACAATTGTTTCACCATTTACAGTCTTCAATTAGGGCACAATCTTGTCCTATGTTCTGCATGCATATTCGTTCACATTCAGGGCTTGTTGAAGGCAATGATATGGCTGATAAATTGTTGGTAAGTGTAGTGGGGGAGGCCTGTGGAGCTCATGAATGCTTTCACTTCTCTTAGGCTTTTATATCACATTTCCAAAGAAGAAGCCAGGTAGATTGTAAAATGGTGTGTTCAGTGTGTCCCTTTCAACCTCCTGATTGGTCTCTGATCCCTAGGAACCCTAGGGGTACCTTCCCTAATGAATTATGGCAAATGGATATTACTCATGAGTCCTCTTTTGGCAGACAGAAGTATGTTCATGTAATGGTAGACATCTTTTCTTCATTTATTATGGTCACACCACTGTCTGGGGAATCAGTTAAAGATGTCATTTGTCACTTAATATCCTGTATTTCCATTCATGATGTCCCTGCTTCTATTAAGACTGATAATGGCCTGGCCTATGTTTCTCAGTCTTTCAAGTCCTTTTGTGAGGAATTTCATGTGATACACATAACAGGAATTCCTTACAATCCCCACAGTCAGGCTATAGTGGAATGTGCCAATAGGACCCTAAAGACCTTTCTTCAAAAACAAAAGAAAGGGGAGTTTGGGAGTAAACCTAAGATAAGAACAGACATGCAATTACCTGAACTTTAATGAAGACCATATTACCCTGGCCATGAAATATCACTGTTTTCCATTAACAAAGAATTGTGCCAAGAGACATAAACAAATTGTACAACCGAGGCACAATGGACAGGTTCTGGGAAAAAATCACAGTGGAATTTGGAAAGGGCCTAACAAGGTACTAACAAAAGGGCCAAGTTTTCTTTGTGTTTCTGCAGATGAAGGAACTGAATGCTGGATTCTTCAACAGAATGCACAGACTGTCTTTGAAGGGACAAAGATGCAAAACACAGAGGAGATGATCACATAGAAGGGGAACAGGAAAACACAAACCCACTATGCAAAAAATACTTTTGGGGTCAATGGTACATTTTGTAATGTCACTGGAAAAAGATTTTATTCTCCTTGTACTATGGGATCTAGATACCTGCATCCAGAGTTATATCTGAGTTATGGAACACTTTATCATGGATTTCCTGCTCCATTATACCTGAATAAGGTGGGAAAGACTTTGGGGAAGGATGGAAAATAGCTATGGTTATGGGATGGAACAAGATCACATGGAGGGATACATCCAACAGGACTACCTCAACAGATGTACTAATGGGAAGGGCTTGTTTGGGGGATAACTATGCATTTATGTCTGGATCCCAAGTAAACATAACTATGATTGATGATTATTATAATGTATCATGCATGAATTATGCTGTATCAGAATGTGTAGGTAGAAAAGTGAAAGGAACAATATTCATAGTTACTAGACCAAGATATGTCATGATACCTGTAAAAGCCCAGGGTTGGTATCAAAGTAGGGCTGATCAAGTATTTTCAGAAATGGAAGAAAGAATATCTCACTTTCCTATAGCCATCAGAGAGAAAAGGTGTATTTCATGTGTTATCTTGGGAACATCTGTATTAATATCTCTTATTGCTGCTTCAATTTCCTTAGCAATGTCTGTAAGTACTGTAAGAAACGAAATAGTACAGGATCAATTTTTTGAAGAATTAGCTAAGAATGTTTCTTTGGGGTTTAAAGAACAGTGAATTATAGATGAAGAGTTTTATAAGGCTATCAAAGCACTAAGGGATACTATGGAAAGTGTTGGGGATAAAGCAGAATTGATAGAATATAAGGCTAGTTTAGCATGTGATTATCAATATTCCTCTTTTTGTTTGATAAAATTACAATATAATGAATCACATCATTCATAGGACAGGACCTCAATGGGATTATAGATAATGGTAATATTTCTATGCAAATTGAAGATTTATATGATTTAGCTCAACAAATTAATGCTGCTTCTAAAAATGATCTTTTGTTTGTTTTTTTGTTTTTTTAGTGTTTTTGCAAGGCAATGGGGTTAAGTGGCTTGCCCAAGGCCACACAGCTAGGGAATTATTAAGTGTCTGAAGTCAGATTTGAACTCAGGTACTCCTGACCCCAAGGCCTTTGCTCTATCCACTGTGCCACCTAGCCACATCCCTAACTTAATTTCTTAACAGAGAAACAAGCATTTTTCTATACATGAAAATCTACTTATTCTCTAATCTCAATGAGGTTGAAAATCTCTTAAACTTTGTGCAATATTTTGCTAAATCTGTGCCTTTTTTTGTGAAATTGGGGAGAGATTGTCCATGCTGGAAATTCTAAGAGCTGGCAAAGATAAGAATTTTTATATATATTCTAATTTTGGTCAAATCAAAATTGAATCAAAGTTAAAATTTTTTTCTAATAGATCTGGAATTGGCAATACCCCATTCCAATCCTACCTTTGACATTTGCTATCTGTATTTCTCTGGGCAATTAATTTAACCTCTCTGAGATTCACTTTATCCAACTGTAAAATGGAGATAACTCCTGTAGAAACAATTCCAAGAAGTTGTTATAAAATTCACAACTTGTGGTTTAGAAGAGGCAAAAAGAAGTTATATAGCTTAAAAGACAAGGTCCACAAAGTAACAATATCAAAATGAATATAATGATTGGAAGAATAGCATAAAAATATTTTCAAAGAGTATCCTGTATAGATAGAGAGGGGAACAATTGCTGCCTAGCATCCTTCATCCAAGAGGCTGCGTCATGTAACTGATGTATATTGGTTTCAACCTTATTAGAGTTGTTGATGTATACACAACAGGAAATATTAATCACCATACATACTTCACCCTCTGCTGCAAGTAGATAATGTAACACAATTCTGTTATCAAGAACAACATTTGCCATTGAGTCCAAAATCTTGATTTTGTAACCTTTCAAGCAGCTTCATTAGCTATCAATTTGATTATCCTGGCAATATTGGTCAATATTATCTCATGATCAATATAGCCTGACCAAGGTAGCAAAAAGGATAGTCTTTCTAATCCACCAAAGAAAAGTATCCCAGGATCCTCTCTTTGATCTATGATGTAATGTGAGGGGTATATAGCATGATTGTATATTTGAATGCTTGTACTCCTTGATGCGCATTGTCCATAATTCTGGTATGGACTAAGGCAATAAAAGGCAGTCACAGTTTGTCATTACATCCCAAGGAGTCATGTTCTTATTTACCATATTTTCATATACCCAGAGAGGATTGTACTTCTCACAAAAGGAAATATTTCCAGAAAGTGTACATACTGAATTAAGTAAGGTAGTATTCATTAAATGCTCTATCAAGTCACTCCATTCATTTGTAGAATTATAGCCTGGGATTGGGTAGGGTTTGAGGTCTATCTTTAAAAGTTGTTGTAAAGTTCCCCAGGAAAGAGGAGGATCTTTTGGCCACACTGCCTTATCTGCATTTTTAAAGCTTTGGCCAGAGTATAATGTAGTAGCATTGGGGAATCAGTATGAACAATTTATAGGCACATACATATACACTTTCATTGACTGAAACAAGGTAGGGGTTTGAGTACAATTATTACAGGCTATATGGATAAAGTTGGGTGAGGAATAACTAAGGTTATCAAAACCAATTTGGGCTTTGCTTCCATGGATATTATCGCCCACGATAGTTCTAGTGTGTGTTCAAACATTTGACAAGAGTCAGGTTGAATAGAGATGTATACATAAGGTTGTGATACAAACTCTATTACCTTTATTCTTTGAAATTCAGACTTGATAACAAAATTTATCTTAGACATGAAAAATTAGATGAAACACTGCTGCTTCACTCCCTGGATATCTACAGATGTTTAAGTCGGGGTTCACAGTTGAGCCAACAAATCCATTTAATGAGCAAGAATACACGCTTATCTCTGGTGGCCAAGGTCACCAAAAATATGTGTATTTCATTTTCAGGAGTTGGCCCTCAACAGGATATCAGTATGCTCCCAAAATACTGTATATCAGTATTTGTCACATTATAGTAAGGCAGACCAGTGGAGAAACAAAAAATATTAGAAAGGGTATTCAAGTCCAGGGAAACAATCAATGGAGGAAATACATAGGGTTGGGTTGAGGCATCTTCTCCACAGTCTTAAGTCCATGTCCAGTTGGGGGTCTCTGCCCTGTCTGAGGATATTCTTGGCAGACCCAGCATCCTTGAAATCCAGCATTCTCCAGTGCCACTCCCAATTGTACCAAAGAATTCTTTTCCCACTGTGTACACATTCCTTCCAAAAGTACTACACAGACTGCAAGACCCTATGTATGCAAGAACAGTTGGGAAACTTCTACAATAAGGCCAACCTTTCCTTCCACTATTATTTCAGGGGCACAAGATATACTTTTTTTTTTTTTTAGGTTTTTGCAAGGCAAATGGGGTTAAGTGGCTTGCTGAAGGCCACACAGCTAGGTAATTATTAAGATTCTGAGGCTGGATTTGAACTCAGGTACTCCTGACTCCAGGGCCAGTGCTCTATCCACTGCCACCACCTAGCCACCCCCAGGATATACTCTTGATCCATACCTTGGATCTTACTTTTAAATGGATGGTGCCAAAACCACCACCCAGGGTGCTGATCAAAGGTGATACTGATAATCTGTTCCCATTGTTCTTTATAACAGTGGGTTTACAACCTACATGCAAGACTTCCCTATTTAGGGACTGCAGTCTCTGCTGGTTACGATTTGCATATGAGGACTCTTGTGGATTTGCCAATTGGAAAAATAATAATTGTCTTTACAGGGACTGGAATAAAAATTCCACTTGGCCATTTTGGACACATATTGCCCAGATCTAGTGTGGCTATAAAGGGAATACATGTGTTGGGAGGAGTAATAGATTCAGATTATGTAGGAGAGATTAGTTATTTTACAAAACCTTGGTCCAGAAACAGAAGTGTGCTTTATGGACTCCCAAATAGCTCAGTTGGTGATTTCTACCCACTATAAAGAACAATGGGAACAGATTATCAGTACCACCTTTGATCAGCACCCCGGGTGGTGGTTTTGGCACCATCCATTTAGAAATTTAGCATCCCCAATTATCCAGCATGCTGCATATTCCACCTCCTCTTTATTTAAAGGTACCTTATTGTTCACTGTTCATCAGACCCAAACCTTGGCCATCAGACAGACTTTCCTTGGATGGGGATTTGTGGCCATTCAGAACAGCAGTATCTGATTAATTTAACTCTTCTTTTTTACCCTGGGCAGCATCCTCTCCATCCCAGCTAGCTCATTTCCTACCCAAAGGTCTCTCCTTGGGTATTTGATAGGAGGGTGTCTCTTCCTCACCTCCCTGAGGTGCCTTTTTCAACCCTTGGCCTCCCATCTAGGATTTCCTTTCCCTGGAATTGTCTAGAATGAGTACTTCTCAGCCTTGAAAGATAACCAAAGTTTCCCTACTTTCTGGGTCATTTCCACAATTTTCCATCACTCTCCCTGTCAATGGCAGGGTTTCATGTCCATTCAGAGATCCACCCGAGAGAACCCTGGAAAAGAAATGGGGATCTGGCTTGAAATCAAGTTATGAGTGCTCCTTCCCCCAGTCTCTTCTGGGGCTTCCCCAAAGGGGGTTCTGAAGATCCTGCACACAATCCCCCAAATTGTTATAAGTGAATGAAAAGAAAAACCTGCTAGAGTGAGAGAAAATTGTACATTTTATTCATGAACCTTGCAAGATATGGGTACCTCACCTGGCCTGAGGCAGGAAATGGTCTTGGAATACAGTCTTCAGAAACTCTTTCCCCACCCTCTTGGATTTTCATAGGCTCTCAGAGTTTGAGTTACAATCTAAGAGGTCCACGCATTCCATGACATGCCTCTAATATGATCCCCCCACACATCATACTGCACATGATATGCTAATGAACCCCAATCACAGGGGGTGTGTGGGTTAATATTCAATTACCTAATTGCGCAAACTCAGTTGCATTAGCTCAAGACCTCTAGGTCACTCTTGATCTGGTTTTGGGTTTGCTAGCCCTGGACTGGGATTAGAAAAACTCTCCCAGTCTTCTGATTGGCCGGGCCATTCCCCCTTTGTAATGGATTCCCTAAAGGCTCCCAAAGACCAACACCCTACATTCCTCACACCCACCATTGTTATGGGGTCAATTCATCTTTAAGAGGCTGGTTATTGTTGTAGGACCCTAAATAAATTGTCTTTCCAATGAGCATTTGAATTATTACTAAATTTTTTAGTTTCTCTTTTAATAACTCATTGATTCTTTCTATTAATCCTGCAGCCTGAGGCTAATAAGGTTTATAATATACCCCCCTATATTATGATAAGTACAATATTGCTCAATCTCTTTTCCCTTAAAATGTGTACCATTATCATTTTGTGTCCATACAGGGGATCCATACATAGTACAAGGTAATGATTTCTATAGTTCTACAAGTATTATTTTGTGAGGCATTCCTATAAGGACAGAGTAAATGTCCATACATGTGCACATGTATCTACATCTTCTATCAGAGGGGAGTGGTCCTACATAATCTATTTGTGAAATCTGAATAGCTAATTTTCCCCCAGTCAGTTTACCTTTAACAGCTTGGAGGATTGATTGCTCCTTTTCCATCTGACAAATAGAGCATTCAGTTTGTATTTGTTTCAAAAGAGAGATCAGAAGAAAAATTCCCTGATCCAGTGCCCAACTGCATAAGGCTTAGACTCTAAGGTGTCCCACTTGTTTGAACACTCATTGTACTAAGGAGAAATCTTCGCTGTCCTCTTTTGCTAGTTGATTCACATGATCATTATACTCACACTCCAGTAGGTCCACAGTGGTGTGAGCATCTACATGAAAAACTGAGATGTTAGTAACGTGTGACCCATATATCTCACCACAATTCTTTTCCCCATACATTTTCCCCATGAATTTGCCAATTATTTCCTTCCATATAGTTATCCATATAGTCAGAACATTAGCTTCTACTGCCCATCATTCAGTAAAGATATGACATTCTTTTCCTTGTTCAGTTTTAATAGCTGCATGAATTGCTATTAATTCTGCTAATTGACTGCTTCCTCCCTGTCCGGTATTTTCCAAAGTCACTGGCATGATAGGATTATATGCCACCATTTTCCAATGCCTCACCTGCATTAACATACTTAGCTGACCCATCTGTAAACCAAGCATGTTTCTTTTCTACTTTACTCAAGTAGTTATAACCTCCCCATTTTACTAATGCATTTGCAATTGTTTTGGCTGGTGGCACCTCATTTTGATTCTCTCCCATTTCTAAAATCTTTTCATGTAGGGTAGAAATTCCTGACTTAGCTGTCTTAGATCTATTTTGAATATACCATTTCCACTTAATAACATTAACTTCTTGAGCATGTCCAATTTTATATGAAGCAGGTGTACTCATTATCTACTGCATAATAGGAATTTTTGGCCACAAAATCATTTCATGCCTTATGATAAGTTGTTCTGTCTCAACCATTGCCCAACAGACAGCTAAAACTTCCTGTTCAAAGGGAGAATAATTCCCAGCCCCTCCCCCCCAGTAGTTTTCTTGACCCGAAGCCAAGGGGCATGTTTTGTCCTTGTTTTTGCCACAAGCTCCAGTCCAGAACCTTTCAGAGTAGAGATCTGCAATTCCATGGAACCCTCCCCCTGAGGTCATAAATCAAGGGCAGTGTATAGCTGCCTTGGCTTCTTCAAAAGCCTTTTCTTCCTCTTGCCCCTCTAAACTCATATTTCTTCCTAGTAACCCAATAAAATGGCCGAAATATTTGTCCTAAATGGGGGGTGTGAGCTCTACAGTACTCAAATAATTTTTTTTTAGTACAGTACTCATATAATTCTATAAATTTTTGTGCTTAAGTCTTATTAGTGGGGTAAGAAATTCCAGATATTCTGCTTAGCTTTAGGGAATTTTTCCTCTATGTCCCTTATTCCAGTATATTCCTAAAAATTTTACTGCTTGGACAGGGGGGCTAATTTCCCATTCTTTACCTTTCATATTCTCCATTAGCCTTTGTAACTGCTCTTCTACTATGTCCTGATCCATTCCTGGTATTAAATATCAGTGTAGTGAGTTATTTGTGTTCCCTCAGGGTTTAATTCATCTAAATGTTCTGCCACTACCCTATGGAAAATCATAGGACTGTGTATATAGCCCTGTGGCAGTTGAGTGAATCTCAATTGTTTTCCATGATAGGCAAAAGCAAATTGATTTCACTGGGAGGGGTTTATGGGGATTGTAAAAGCATTAGCTAAATCTATCACTCAGTACCAATGTCCTGGACACTTTTGTATATGTTTATTCAGAGTAATAGTGTCAAGAAGGGCAGCAAATAAAGGAGTCACCTTATTTAACTATCTTTAATCTACTCAACCTCCAAGTGCCATCACATTTTCTTACAGGCCACACAGGGTTATTCCATTCAGTGGTGGTAGGGGTTAGCACTCCTACTTCCATGTAGTCTTTTTTTTTTGCAAGACAATGGAGTTAAGTGATTTGCCCAAGGTCTCACAGCAACTGAAGTCAGGTCCTGGGGGGGGGGGGTGTAATCTATCCACTGATCCATCTAACTGCCTCCACATAGTCTTTAGTAGTAGTAGTAATCTCCTCTTGTCCTCCTGGTATTCTTTATTGTTTTAAAATTATGGTTCTAGAGGGGGATAGCAATGTCAATGGAGGCATTTTTACTTTTCCTACTAACATAGCCTTGATGGTCAAAGCATGGACTGCAAAGTGATAGCATCCATCAAGTCTTTCCTTTTTATATATCAATCCCAATCATATACTCAGGAATGGGTACAATCACTACTGTATATTCCCTAGGAGGTAACTGTCCAGTCTTAATTGCCAGTGTTACTTGTCTGGCAAGTATCTCTTTCCTCCTAATCCTGTGATCGTCATAGATCTCCCTTGTTTAAATATATTAGGGTTCCCACATATTAAAGAGGCCTCTATGTCAATTAATGCTTTAGCCACAGTAGTGGAACCAATTTTCTAATAAATACTAATAGTGATATGGGGGTGGGAGGTGGCAGTGGCTAGAGCACTGGCCCTGGGGTCAGGAGTACCTGCGTTGAAATCTGGGCTCAGACACTTAATAATTGCCTAACTGTGTGACCTTGGGCAAGCCACTTAGCCCACTGCCTTGCAAAAAAAAAATAGTGATATGGGGTCTGTAATCTCTTTTCTTTATTACCCTCATTTGCACTGGAATTTGGCCCTTTTCCTAATCTCCTTTCAGGAGATCAAGGTTAGAATAAAGTCCTTTGGAAGGTGGTGGCATGGGCCTTTGCCTCAACTCTCTCACTTGGGAATTTCCCAACTTCTTTTCTTTAAATAGCTTTAGTTAATTCACTAGTGAATTTACCCATCTATTTTTGCTCAATCTGCTCCAACCCTCAGTAAGGCAGTAAACAAATCTTTTTGGAACATCTCTTTCTCAGGATGTCCTTCTTCATTTCTTTTTCTTTCCCAAATTACTATCTTCTCCCTAAAGGACAGAGCCTCCTATTCTCCCAAGTCTCCTAACTGTGAGATTTTCTCTAATATTTCATTCAGAGGTTTTCTAGCTTCTCTTAATAGCAAAGTCAGGGGCTATTTTTACCAATTTATTTCGATGGGGGTCCCCCAGGTGTTAAAAGCAGTTGTCTGCTTCCCCCAACATTTCTGCCATTTTCATTACTTCCTCTTTTGATTTTTGAATCCCATCTTTAAGAGAAAACCAGGGACAGAACCCTCGGGACCACATGGATACAGTCTGGCGTTGTTTGTTACAACCCTCAGCTACCAAAACTAACAAATGAATATTTGCAGGACCTGACGGTTGATTAGCTAGCAGCCATATTCACGGATGGCTTGCTGCACAAATGCATTACTGCTTATTTCCACAAATTTCATACATATACCTATGGCTCCTCTGTCACTAATTCTAACCACCCAGGAATAGCAGAGCTTCCCCTAGATTTTGTGAAAATCTGCTAATAATCTCTGTAATTTCCTGTTGGGTAAAATCCTTAGTAACAGTTTTAAAAACGCTGTTCCCTCTCTGATCTCCCTCTTCTTCCTCTAATGGGTCACGTTTCTTTTTCTTCTCCAGGGACTTTCTTGTTGGGCTCCTCCCACCCCTCATCTATCTCATCCTCATCAGATTTGTCCCAGACATCTCTATGCCATTTGTCAGGGTCCCAATCTGGCATGGCTTCAGGCTAAACTGCAAAAACTTTCCGTTTATTCACCTTCCCCTTTCAGTTTTTGTACTTACACTGGGCAACTCAAATTGAAGCTTTTTTCAGTCACTCCCTGAAAATTCCTAACCCGAATCTCTAAGATAAAATTTTGACACTGCGACATTGAAAATTTGCTCTGTGATTCTATTAAGTCTTTCTCCAAAGCTATCTTATCCTCCAGCACTTTGTCCCAGTTCTCACACATTTTCTTATAGACAATAAGTAAAGCCCAACCTCTCCTACTTACCCCACTTATCTCTTTCCATTTTTCATTGGGAATATCTTCTAAACACTTGACAACATTTTAAAGTTCATCCTATCTTAAACATTTTCTCCAAACTTCACATAGGCCAGTATTTTTTAGTCCACTCCTTTGCTAATGAGGAGTAGTGGAGATCCTCCCACTGGGGAATCTCTGGTTCTTTTCTTTTAACTTTCTCTGACCTTTTTCCCCCCTGATTTCTTTAAGAATGGCATAGTGGCACAGATTCTGTCCATGATATCAATTGTAATGGAAAGGGTTAAGTGCAGTACAAGATCCTAATTTAATGGCTCAGAATCTGTCCCACAATCACACACACACACACACACACACACACACACACACACACACACACACACACTTTTTTTAAAGAAATATTTTATTTATTTTAAGTTTTACAATTTTTCCCCTATTCTTGGTACCCCCCCACCCCCCACAGAAAGTAATCTGTTAGTCGTTACATTGTTTCCATGGTATACATTGATCCAAGTTGAGGACACACACTGTTTTAAATCTTTAAATCAGAATTTTAATGACTAATATACTTATCCAAGATTATACTCACATATAAAAATAAAACATCAGTGCAGATAAAGGAGAGATAAGCGATAAAAGAGAAAGAACAGTTTCCCAATTGAGGAGGTTCCAACAAGCCTGAAAATCTGTCTGGGTAAGTCCTGAGATGACAGGACACAGTTTCCAGGGTCTGGAGTGGGAAAGTCCTCTCTTAAGTGTTGGACTTCCAAAGCCCACTTTCCCAAGGAAGACCTTTATAGTGCTCACATAGCAGTGGCACAAGTCCAAGGGTTTACAAGATTAAATGCAGTGAATTTTAGGCCATAATACTCTCAGATTCTGAGTAAAATCACTTTCTTTAGGTGTCTTGAGGTAAACACCCAGGGACCCATCAAATTCCCAGGTGTGGACTCCAAAACATGTATACTTAGGAATGTTCCCCAGCACTCCCTTCCCCATAACATGTCTTAATCAATCATGCCTTGGTTCAGTGTGGTCTTTCTCTTTGACAGCTGATAGGGAAGATCTCAATCTAACCCTTCACCCTTCAAGGACCTAGATCATAGGATCATGTAAGGGATAAAGGGAAGAACTTAACTCCAAGAAAAATTCAGAATTCAGTTATCTTAAAGTGTGAGTTATGGACTGGATGGGCTGAAGATATAATGCATAATAAGCATGGCACTCTCCTATAGTTGCTTTTAGAGAAATGTTTAGATTCCCTAAGCATGGTGAAGAGAGATGAAGTTATGTGGCAGTATATATAGGACTTGAATTGCATTATTCTTGACTCTTAGACAGGCCCTCTATATATTTCCCTATGCAATTTTCATTAATATATAGACTTGTTAGAGATAAAAAAGATATTTTTCATGATTTATTCTATATGAGTGATGTTAAACTAAGAAGCTTTGATCTTCTGGATCCATCCTTTCCTCTTTTTTTGATGGAATAATTGGTCCATTTTCAGTCTTTAATAAATTCTCTTGTTCTCCATGATTTCAAAAAGATGATCACATCAATTGGTTCTAACAATATATGCATTACTCTCTATCTCTTAGATTCTTGCCACTGCAAAAAGGAAGGCAGGAAGTATATTTTCTCAACTTGGTTAATTCAAATAACCAGCTTTCAGTTTTAGTTTTTTCACTCTTTCCATTTTGTGTATATTGTTTTTCTGTTTTTGACTTTTTCATTCTGTATAAATTTATATAATTTTTCTCATGCATTTATTATATTCACTATTACTAGTCATGTACCACAGTTTGGCTAGTCATTCCCTCATTAGTGGACATTTACTTTTGGTACCACAAAAAAGTATAACTATGAAACTGATGATGATGAAATGAGCAAAATCAGAAAAACAAAATAAACAATTGCTATTGTGATGAAGCAATTTTGAATTATGCAAATAAAGTAATGAAAATGTGCGTAATTTTTGACCCACAGATGCAGTTACTAGGTTTATACATCATGGAGACCATTGATAAGAAGAAAGTTCCCACATATAACAAAATGTAATAATATTCTTTGTGGAACCAAAGAAATAGAAACAAAATAGATGTTCATTGATTGAAGAATGGTTTAACAAATTGTGGTACCTGAATGTAATAGAATATTTCTGGGCTGTGAGAAATGATGAATGTGATAAAAACACAGAAGCAAGAAAAAAATCAATCTGAAATAATGCAGAATAAAGAAAACAATATTCACAAGACTACAACAATGTAAATAAAAAAACAGAAGAAAAATTAAAAGTGAATATTGAAAATAATAGAGAAAAATTTTGGCTCAAAAGAATTCACTTTTATCCCACCTCTTTAGGGAGGTGAGAGGTCCACACATATTTTCAGACTTTTTTCAATGATTGTGCTTTGCTGGGGTTTTTTTCCCTTTTCCTCTTTTTTTCTTAAAAAAAACTATTTTTAAAAATATGAATGACTCTGAGAGGAGGGAGAGAAGAAACAATGATAAAGTAAAATACTAAAGACATCAATAAAAACTTATTACCAGGAAATTTCTATGTACCCAATAACTGGTTTAAGCCAGCCTCATTTCAGCAAGATCTTCAAGACTCTCTCAATCATTATCACATCAGCAAATTCCTAATCACAATGTCCTTGAAATCAATAGGAGGGAAAGAGTCTCAGTTCAGTCACTTACTAATGAACTAACCCTAAATTCCCTCTCCCACTTGGTCCCTATAAATCTACTGAGCAATAGCAATTAGGTATAGCAATGAGACCTAGAGTTGTGGTCTCTTGACCAGCATGTATCCCACCATATATCTGCTAATTGTGCTTGCTTTTTGACTGAAGCCCAGGGAGCTACTTGTTTGTCTGTCTGTGAGCAATTGCCTGACATATAATCCTTGAGAGCTTATTTCCTATCAAGGTGACTTATCTATCATCTCCTCACAAGGATACAATAATATATAAGCAGCATTCCTCATAGGGCTGCTACATGGTGCCAGGGTACACAGAGCACCAGACCTGAAGTCAAGAAGACTCATCTTCTTGAGTTCAAATTTGGCCTTAGGCACTTACTACCTGCCTTGCAAAAAACAGTCATTTAATACAGTTTGCCTCAGTTTCCCCAGCCATAAAATGAGTTAGAGAAGGAAATGACAAACTACTTTAGTGTCTTTGCCAAGAGAATCCTAAATGGTGTCACTAAGGGTTGGCCATGACTGAAACAACTCAGCAAAAACAAAGCACCCCTTATAGAACAATTTTTCAAACTCCTATTCAAACTTGGGGTTTGGAATACTACTTATTTCTCCCCCTTGGAATCTGGGAGTTACCTGGAGAAGCTGGGATTTCTTATACTTCTGAACATCATTTGCTCTGGATCAACAATCAACCACTTGAACCTCATTAGCTTTTAGGAAAAGGATTTAAAGAAGAGATATATCAAGGAAATTTATATAAAAGCCCCCCCAGACAGAAGCATTCTTTCCTTTCACACACACACACACACACACACACACACACACACACACACACACACTATAGAGTAATGGACTCAAATGTACAGTATGATTGTATTGAGGTACATATGATCCTAGGGCATTACTCTATTCTTGGAATTATGTAGACCTCATGAAGTTCCCCTTAGATATAGCTCTTGGCTGGACAGAAGATAAATTGCTTTCCTTTATTTAGATTGGGCTCTTTTTCTGAGTCAGGTTGATGCTATCTGCTGCCAGAGGGTAGCTTTCTTTCCCTCTTCCTGCTTATGTGTTGGGCAAGGCCAACAGACAAGCCATCAACTAGCTACTGGACTCGTTCCTTACTGGTTCAACTGCCACTGGACTAGACTCTGCCACATTGTCATCTCTCTAGGAATGGTAATGCCAGTAAAGTTACTGTTAGGTCATCTCTGAACTCCTAAACTACTGTGACCAATGCTACCTATTCTGATAACCAATGAAAACTCATAAAGTCACTTTCTGGATGTCCATCTCAGAATAATTGTTTACCTAATATTAGGAAAGAATAAAGATGAGAAGAAGAGAGCACTCAGCAAAAGAGTGTGTCTGACCAGTTGCCCCTCTTCCATCCAGTAGCTCAAAGTAACCCTCTTCATTTGAAGTGACCAAGGGAAAAGACTGAGAGATTGGTGAAACATATTTTTTGTAGGAACGCTTAGTTTCAGCTCAGTACATCCTGGATCAATTGCCTCTTTCATTTCCATAGCCAATTAGAAGACACTTTGGTCATCCCACGGCACCCTTTTATGGCCAGAAATAGGCTTATCAAGGTTACACGGGCAAATATCAATGCATGCTCTAAGAACTAAAACCAAATAAGGGAAATCTGTACATGTTTCAAGAACTGGCCCCATTGGTCATTCTCTCTGAAATTGGAGAGAGGGATAGCTGTGCCCACCCAGGAGTATCAAAAATATTGCTGGAGAAATTGGTATAAGGATATACAACTGTGGTTCATTTGGGGGGTGAAAAACTCACCAATCTCTCAGACTCCAGAGGGTTAGAAAAAGGTATAGATTTTAATTCAGAGGTTGCTCAAAAGTTTACAAGTTACTAAAAAGTAACTTGATCAACATAGATCCAGCCACATGGAGCTGGGGTCATATTGATTCAGTAGCTTGGGTCAGATCACATGGATTCAGCTTAGAGAAGTGAGGAGACAAGGAGTCCAGGAAAAAAGAGACTTCATCTGGATAGATTTTTTTGTTTAAATGCATTTCCTTAGTGGGTGGGACAAGGGTGGTACTTGAGAAGAGGTTTGGCATCTGCCTCAAGAAATTCTCCAATGTGCATACCACAGGTGTGGTCCCCAAGGAGTGGCTAAAACAGCACCCACTGCTCATGAGTAGTGTTCTATACTCCAAAGGGGATGTCTTCTATGTCCAGAGTTTCCCTGTTGCACCACAATTACACACATAGTTATATTCTTGGAGGCACAAGACTGGAAAATGAGAAAAAGGTCTCATGAAGAAAGTAATGCTTGTGCTTATTTTTGAAGGAAAACTAGGTGTTCTAGGAGATGGAGATGAAGAATGGGTGACCTCAACAGAAATAATTAAGTTGAGATCAGTATTGAATTTAAGGAGAAAGGTAATGAACTCAGTTTTGTACATAAAGAGTTTGAGAAGTCTCTGGGATATTGCCCAGTAGGCAATTGCCCAATAGGCAAGGGAGAGGCTAGTTTGGAGTCATTGTCATGAAGATGATCATCATATCCAAGAGAATGATGAGATCACCAGGTATCTACAGAGTGAAAAGAGGTTCCAGGAGAGCACTTTGGGGTACACTCATGCAATCTAGCCTAATACAGATAATGATCTAGAGAAGAATACTAAGGAGTCTTCGGTCAGATAGAAGAAGAGAGTAACTGGTTCATGTCCTACCTTAGACACAAATTGTGTGACCCCTGAAGAAGTCACTTAACATACCAACTCCAGTGGCTTACTATTACTTCTAGTATCAAATACAAAGTCTGTTTGGCATTTAAAGTTCTTCACAACCTGACCCCTTGCTCCCCCTCCAGTCATCTTCTACATTGCTTCTCTCCATGCAACCTACCCTCCAGTCACACTGGTCTACTTGTTATACCATCTCCAGTCTCCATGCTTCTGCATTCACAGTTGCCTATGCCTGGAATGGTCTCCAGTTCATCTGTTTCTTGGAGGTTTCTAGTTTTCTTCAAGACTCAGCTCAAGAGACACCATCTTCAGGGACCTTTCCTGGTCTGCTCAGTTTCTGGAGACTTTTCATTCAAGGCTACTTTGTGTTTATTTTCTATATACTCATATGCCTACATCTTGTCCCCTTCCCCCCTTAGAATATAAAATCCTTGAGAGCTTTTACTTTGTCCTTGTAGTCCTTCCTATCACTTAAGTTTCTGATACCTACTAACCCTTGTTATTTGATCACCAAGTTAATTGTTCCTAGATACTTCAAGTCCTAGCCATGATTAACACATTAAGGGCAGTGTTTGTGAAAAAGAATTTAACCTATTAAATCCTGAAATGCTAGGTTCTTCTTTCATAGGGAAATCTATCAACTGAATTGGAAGCAATTCCTGCTCTCCCTCTGCACTTGCTAACTGGTTCCCACAGACCCAATAGCTACAGTGACTCCTCCTCCTCCATCTCCTTCTCCTTCTCCTCCTCCCCATCCTGGGATGCTAGTTGAAGAGAGGGACTGAGAGAAAGAAAAAGAGAAAGATGACTAAAGAGAATGCATGGATTAGGGAATGTCTTCCATTGAGAGCACTCGGTTTTTCCTTCTAACTGCTGAAAGTCAATGAATAAACATCTGTAACATCTGGAAAGAAGCTTCTCATGCCCTCTGCAGGCCCTGGGCAGCTATAGGAAAATTGATTTCATGAAACTTCACTGGCCATTCTGGATGATGAGCAAAGAATCCAGAGAAAAGAACAGCAGACCACTGGATTTATCTATCTTCTCCTAATTTGTTGCCTTCCACCCCCAGCCTCACCCCTGATCTCTTACCATTTGCTGCTTTTGGGGGAGGGAGAGATCTTCCACCAGACATCTGCCTCTTAGAAGAACTTTCAGCAGCAGCCTAGAAGGCAGCTACCATCCAGGCCATTGACATTCTTTCAATAGTCAACCCCATTTGATGTCCCCAGGTAAGAATAATAGCCTAGGTCCCCTTTCCTTTTGTAAACAGATAGAGACTGACATCAAGAGGATGCTCATAGTTGTACAGTTTCCAGATGGTGAGGAGGGAGAGGCTGGGGTTTGGTGTCAGAAGGGTAGCACTAGCGTTCTGACCTCTAGCTAATAAGGAGATAGGGGTGTTGGGGGAGGGAGAGAAATCAGCTTCAGACTGCTCCTAGCAAAATGTCAGAGTGTCTGTATGATAATACTTTTTTTCCTGTACAAATTAAACCATTCAGCTTTAGGGATTGCATCTCCACTGCACATCTGCATTTGTCTTTTAATTAACATTTTCTATGCATCTTTAATGTTTTAATGCACCTTAGTGAAAGCAAATAGATTTTGGCCAATCAATTAAATATGACTGGCACATAGAAAGGGAGCTTAGAGATCCAATATCATTATTTTTCAGATAGGAAAATGAGATCCTAGGAAATGAAGTATCATGCTTCAAGTCACATGCCCAAGAACTGGAAGAGGCAGGATTTGAACCCAGGACTGCCAATTCTGGATCTAGTATCCTTTTCTTTAGGTTTTTTTTTGAAAGGCAAATGGGGTTAAGTGACTTGCCCAAGGCCACACAGCTAGGTAATTATTAAGTGTCTTATACCAGATTTGAACCCAGGTACACCTGACTCCAAGGCCAGTGCTTTATCCACTATGCCACCTAGCCACCCCTAGTATCCTTGATACCACACTGCTTCTTCCTTGTCCCCAAGGTGCTAATAGAACAAAAATATAATGGAAAAGGAATGCTCTTTGTTCCCTCATCATTGCCTTTGGTTTCTACAACAGACTGGAAATTGGGGGAGAATTAAGCTAAATCATACTCTAAGTGAGGTTGATATTACTTCCTTACCTTTCACTCCACACAAGCTTCTTGGGGCAAATGGAATTTGAAGGCAGTGTTAAATCAAAGTAGAATGTGGCTCAGCATCACAGTGGGAAGGAAGAAAAGAATGGGGGGAAAAGGGAGGTAAGAAGCATTTATGAAACTCCTACTATGTATCACCTATTATGATAAACACTTTACAAATATTCCTCACAACAATCCTGAAATGGAGGTGCTATTGATTATTGTGTTATTATTATTATTCCTGTCTCTGGACCCCAAACTTTCTCCATTACCCCACTCTAAGACTCAATTTAAAGCCAGTGGACCTGGATTCAAATGCAAGCACTATCCCCCATTACACTAATGCCTTTGAGAAGGGTCTTTTTTTTCCTTTCTTGTGACTATTTCCTCAGCTGTAAGATGGGAGCAGGGAGTATGGGGATGTAGGGTTAAACTAGATGACCCCCTGAGGTTCCTTCTAATTCTGCATCTGTAATCCTATGAAGAAGTGAAGATTTTTTACAATATAGACCAGTGTGGGAGAATACAAAAAGGATAGAACAAAGGCAAACTAGAAATCAAGAGGAAAATGACTAAAGTCAGGAGGCTATACTGATGGACTGGGGATGGGGTGGAGATCACTGAAACCCAACTGTGGAAGGTGACTTTCACACTCTGATAGGACCTTATTTTACTTATATAAAGTACGATGTCTGCTCACATTCATATTCCCCCATCCATACGTGTGCAGAATCTAGCCAGTCCAGGATCTCTCCTTAAAATTCAAAGGAAAGTATATTTTCCCCTCATTATATTTTTCTTGTACTTAGGAAAAGGGCAGCTCTAATTACTGCCAAAGATATGGAACAATTTCTTCTTTTGGTTTCCAGTTATAAATTAATGACTTGCCCTCATAGGTTAATCATTTGAGATGGGAGAGGGAAAAGATTTGACCAAAATGTTCTATATAAATACATCACTTTCCTCATTTGTAAAAGAAGGTGGTTGGATTGGGTGATCTCTAAGGTTTCCTCTAGCTTTGTTGTGGTATCTTGGGAGTCCATGATTTTCAGACTGGGATTGTATGAACAGAAACTTGTTTCTTTATTAATCCTCTTGAAGCATTTGGACTTTTTACCTTTGCTGGTTCCATTAAAATGTAATTAACTTATTTGACTCTGCTATTCCTCATCCCATCCTACCCTTCTGACAAGCTCTAACCCTTCTTCCCACAATATACAGATATGGAAGGAAATCCACATTCTAATTTGACTGTGACAACACTGGTGTTAGAGTCAGAAAGCCAGGGCTCCTAGGCTTCCCCCTAATATAGCTAGTTGCTGTGTGACCATGAGCAAATCATTTGCTCAGCTTTATAATCAAGAGGTGGGGGTGAAGAGAAGAGATGGATTGGCTGAATCTAAGGTGTCTGATCCAGACCTGACAGACTTTAAGCCTGGAAATTCTATAAATTCAGATTTCTGTGAATGATAGTCTGGGGTGAAGGACTCTAAATCTAGAGTTGGAAGAGACCTTGAAAGTCACATATAACAACCCCTTCATTTTTATAGATGAAGAAACTGAGGCATAGAAAAAATTAAATGATTTGCCCAATGTCACACAAATTACAGAGCTGAGATTTGAACTCAGGTTATTAGCTTTGTACTACTGTGTCTTTCTGTGAACTTTTCCAACTGATCATAGATTTGAAGCTAGAAGAGAGCCAAAAGATGATCTAATCCAGTCCTCTCATTTTACAGATGAATAAATTGAGGCCCAGGGAGATAAAGCAGCTTACCCAATGGCACACAAATTGTAAGTTGCAGAATTGGGATTCAAACTTAGGTCCCAGGAGAGTCAAATCTCTTCCAGTTTCATTCTTAGCATGACCCTTTCCCCTTCCCCTTCTTTCTTGTGCTCAGTGAGAACAGTCTCAGATGATATTAATTATAAAGCAGACTCAAGAAAATGAGTGGTTTGAAGAACTGTCTTCCCTGTTAATGGCATCCCAGAGATTTAAGGAAGCTACTTCTCTGCAGGGTACAATACACATGAAGGGCTTTTTTAATCAACATGAAAAGGGGTACTGGAACCTCTTTTCTCCAAGGCAGGTAAAGAAATAGTTCACTAACCCCATTTTCCAAGGAGAAAATAAGATATGAAATGGGAGGGGAGGAGAGGAAAAGAAGGGAGAAGAAGAGAAAGAAGATGAGAGGAGTGAGTTGGGAAGAAGAAGGGAGGTAAGGGGAGAGGAATTAATGAGGAAGGGAGAGGAGAGGAGGAGGTGAGGAAAGGAGAGGAGAGGGTAGGAAAGGAAAGAGGAGAAGGGAAGGAAGAGTTAAAAAGAGAGAAGACAAGAGAGGAGAGGAAAGAAGAGGAGGGAAGGGGGAAAGACAGGAGAGAAAGGGAGAGCAGGGGAAGAGAGGTAGAAAAGAGAGAAAAGGGAAAGAAAGGAGAAGGGGACAGAGAAGGGAAGGGGAAATGAAGAGAGGGGAAGGGAGAGGAGGAAAAATGTGAAGGGGAGAGGAGAGGAAGAAGAGAGGAAGGGGGAGGAGAGCAAGAGAGAGGAGAGGACACGAGAGGAGAGGAGAGAGAAAGAAGAGTGGAAAGAAAAGAAGGGGAGGGAAAAGGTAGAGAAAGAAGGAAATCTGGAGGTGAAGTGAGAGGAGAGAGAGTTTCCAGATTTGAGAACTTTCAGAAAATTCATCAACTATTCATCCATCTATCCTCTAGTTTATCAATGCATTCCAAAGTACCATGTTATGTGCTAGGGAGACCAAGACTAAATAAAGTTGTCTTTGCCCTTAAGCAACTTTACAATCTATTATCAGTGAAATTTTCTTAATAGCTATTAAATGTTATACTAGGCATGCAACAGCATTGTTCTTGTCCTCTAGAAGCTTACACTATAGTTAGGGAGAAAGGCTCTACTCCCTTGAAAAAATAACTAACCACATTATATGGTTTGTGGAATGATGCCAAAAGAGTGATGTTAATCAGGGGGAGGGCTAGATTAGTCAGATGGCTTCAGAATAGGAAGGACAGTATTTGGATCTTGAAGGATGGGTAGAAATTGAGAAGGCAGACAGTAGGGTGATAGCAAAGAAGAGCATTTCAGCATGGGACAAATGATTTAAGCAAAAGCTTGAAGGATGGAATGTATATGGAACTTGTAAGAAAAAACTAAAATCTATTCTTTTCTGTTGATATATCTTATCCTTTTCCAAAAATTCTCTGAAGAAAAAATTCATTCTGCCATTTTCCTTGGTCACAATATATCAGCATCTTTAATTTGATGTGGTAAAAGAGGGCTGGATTTAGAATTAGTGGGCCTATGTTAATATTCCATCTCTACCTCTTCTTACTTATATGATCCTAGCAGGATTCAATAGTTTCTTCCCTTCCTAGTTCTGAACCTCTAGTTCTATGATAAGGAATTATTCCCTCATGTCTAACCTTATTCTGTCTGAAAACCTGTACAGTTGAAGACTTGATTCTTAAATAAAATGTAGAGAATATGTAGATTTCATATATGGAATTCTGGAAAAAGATCTTGGAGTTCAACTAGTCCAACCTCTTTATTTTTGAGTTAAGGAAACTGAGGCCAAGGAAGGTTGTGGCTCACCCAACATAACACCAGTGATAGTATAAGAGGTAGGATTTGAATTCGGATCTTCTGATTCTACAGTCAGCTGTAAACACCAAGGTATTTGTTTGTATCTTGCAGACTTGGCTGTGTATAGACAGGTAATCTGAGAGATAGTGATTTTGCAGGCCATTTTCTTCCCAATCTGAATTTTTCTTATCTTCTGGGAAGCAGATGAGAAATATGGTAACATTTGTTTTCACGAATTTAAATAAATGGTAAAGTCAAAGCCTTAGGGTCAGAGCAAGCATTCTACAGGATGCTGTCAAAATCACCAAGCAGAAACTTGAAACCTTCCTTTTCTTCTTCTGGAATTTCCTATCATCAAATACACATAGTTTGCCTCAGTTTCTCATCTGTAAAATGAGCTGAAGAAGGAAATGGTAAACTCCAGTATCTTTGCCAAGAAATCTCCAAATGGCATCACAAAGAGTAGGACACAACAGAAAAATGACAACAGCAAAATTACTTTGAACCAGTTTTCCCCTTTCTTGGAAATCCAGAGCTAGGGGCCCAGGGAGGGTCTCCTAAGTGGTGTCTTGTGCTCTTACTGTTACAGTAGGGAGCTCTTGAGAAATATTAAAAGTCCTAATTGCTCAGGATGCCTCCTAGATATCTGATGGGAGCAATAGTCATTGCCTTCTAAGAACCTGAAATGCCATTATTTGTGGATACTGGGAGAGTGGTTCAAGAGAAGGGCACAGAAGAGGAGGGTCTCCTAAGTGCTATCATGTGCTCAATCATACTGTAGGGAGGAAAAGTGGCTTTGGAGTCAGAGAATTTGTGCCCTTACTACTTAATACCTGTGTGATCCCAAACAAGTCACTTAATATATCTGGGTCTCAAATTCTCTATTTGCAAGCTATGAATCTATGCCTTCTCATTTCCTAGTTCACTATAAAAATTCCTTTGTGTTTCTTTTTGCATGCCCTGGATGGCAGGTATGGATGGCATGGAGGTATTTCTCACATCTTCAGATTTCACATCTTTGAAGTGCAACAGAATATTATTGGGGGGGGGTATTCACTTTTCAGTTATTATTCATGCCAGATTCAGACAAGGGTGATCTCAATTTATATCTGGGAGAGGGACGGGAGACTGCTTTAGAGGAAAACTTAATATTTTCTTTTGCCTTAGCTAACCATTTGCAGAATGACTGTCAAAATACATTTAACTCAATTCAACAAGAATTTGTTAAATGTATGCTCTGTGCCATGATACAAAAAAAAAAACATTTTCTGCCCTCAAGGAGTTTATATTCCATTGGACGGAAACAATGTAGAGACACATAATTCAAAACAAAATAGATACAAAATTAAAAACAAAGTAATGGAGATGGGTGTGGGGCCAAAGACTGGAAGAACCAGAAAAAGTGTAACTTGTAAATCTTGATTTAAACCTTAATGAGAGATAGCACATCTAAGAAGTGGTGGTGAAGAGGGAGGAAATGGCTTGTATAGGTATATCCTGAGTCTTAAAATTTTGCTTTAATCCCTGATTAACCTCTCTGGGCCACTCTCACTTGGTTCTGGTGCCATTTCTCAGTCTGTAGCTAATGACTGTCAAGATGCCATCCATGAATTCCTCTCAGGTGGGAACTGAGAGACAGTTTTCTAGAGAAAAGGCAGCTTAGTTTGCTCAGGTTCTTTCCAAGAAGGTTAGAAGTCAGATTGATGGACAATAGGTTGTGCCTATATTCACATTCAGGTGTGTCCTCATCTATCAGCATGAGTAGACAGACCCAATGAATTAGTGTTGTCTTTTGTGTTTATTGCTCCAGTCTCTTCCCAGATATTCAGACCACTTTTTCATTCCATTGAGTTTCTAGACTTCTCAGCATCCTTTGGCAGTTCTAAGGAATCTGTTCTCTAAGTCAACAGCACAGTATGATGGGAAAAGCAATGACTTTGGAGTCAAAGTACCTGCTATCACATGTCTCTCTCATTTGCTGTGTGATTTGGGCAAGTCATTTAATTGCTTTTGCTTCAGTTTCCTCATCTGCAAAAAAAAGTGTTCAAATCCTTGTCCTGTAAGAGTCTTTCCATCTCTGAGACTGAGTTTCTTCATTTGTAATAGGAGGGGCTTAGACAACATGGTCTCTAAAGTCACTCATCATTAAAAATTTATGATCCCATGAGCCAGGATCCACAGCATTGCTGTCCCTGCTTTGACTAACATACAGTGAAATCTCCTAAATTCAGACTCTGATAATAGAAGATTTGTGATCCTGTGGTCACATGTTGGATTGAAGAAAAGGAAAGAGGCAGAGAGGATCATGGATAGTACCTCAGGGGCAATGAGCTTCAGGCTGAGATAAAGTAGCTATGTCCTTCATAGAGCCTGCTTCAACGTAGCCCCCCCAACTCCATTAAGATCTCTGTTGCTCTTCCAGAACTCAAAGAATGCCTGGAGTGCAATCACTTCCAAAGAAGGAATGCACAGTAAGTCAGGTGAAGGTCATGGATTTTATATGAGGAAAAGGGGTTTTAGTGAAATCTTCCTCTAACATCACATGCACAGAGATGATTGGCTAATTTGAGAGCTGACTTATTCACTTGACTGAAACATACAGGGAAGGATAAGCATGAGGGTTAGAAGAGGGCATCATCCATGAACATTCTTAGATTCTCAGGAGGAGGCAGCCTGCTGCTGTGTGCCCCCATGGGTCTTAGAGAGGATCTTGGGCTCTAACGTGTTTGAAAAGTCACATGACCTATTATTCTTAACTATTCATTAATGCAGGCCCCCTGAAAAAATCAATCTTTAGCCATCATTTTCACCTGAACCTAATAAACCTAATAAATAATAATATATAATTATTAAATTATATTAAAAACATAATAATGATACATAAATTTAAATTACAAAACTTTCACTACTCTCTCTCTCTCTCTCTCTCTCTCTCTCTCTCTTCCTTCCTAACCAGTATTTCCCTGTAAACCAGGTAAATTTTATCACATAACAATTAAAAAGCCAGAGTGAAGTCAATTGCTGAGGGAAATGGGGGTGAAGTGTATGCATGTCTGAAGGGGAAGGGGGGATCACGGGTAGAGGAAAACTCCTCAGAGCAATCCAAAAGGAATATAGATTATATGAAGGCACTGGTAGTTTGACTTTGCACACAGGATGGTTCTGATTTGGAGCTATAATATCCATGCTCTCCACAGCTACCTCAGGTAAATTAAACCACCTGCTACTGGGCAAGGGTCTCTAATTCCTAGTACTTCTAAGTTGCTTTCAATTCACTAGCATGTGCTCACAATATCTGAGAACCAGGGGAAGTTTCTCCCTCCTGTGTGACTGGTCAAGGATAGGAAAATTCCCCTGAGTTGAGGAAAGGTTCTTTTCTCTTCTCCACTCAGCCTTTCTTCCAGCACAAGGAAAGAAAGCTTCTTCCCAAGTGATTTTCCAAGGGTTACACAGATAGAAATTATCTGTTGAAGGAGTGTTATCCCTGTAGCATCCTGAATCCAAGTCTACCACACTGCACTTTACCACACTTTACCGAATCTGCCTTTGGTCAATAATTCAATCCTGCCTTCTCTACAGGCATAGGCCTCAGGTAAACTTTTTTTTTTTTTAAATTTTAGACAGTGGGGTTAAGCGACTTGCCCAAGATCACATAGCTAGGCAATTATTGAGTGTCTGAGGCTGGATTTGAACTCATGTCCTTCTGACTCCAGGGCTGGTGTTCTATCCACTGCACCACCTAGCTGCCCCTCAGGTAAACATTTAAGTGGATATGTGATCTTCTCAACTTAGACATTTCCTCCAGCAATGCAGTTTGTCACCCCATTCATGCCTTCCTATCCTTTCTCAGGTCCATGTACTTCTGGCACAGGAAATCTGTCCAAAATATTAGAGCCTAATTTGGATTTCTCCCAATATTTCAAAATATATCAATAGAGCAATCTAATCATTTGTTATTTCTTGAATTCTGTGTTTTGTTTGTCCAGATCTGTGGATTCATTGAAGAATCCTGATGAGAAAATTCCCACCACCAAAGCAAATTGTCATCTGTTTAGCAACTTTGAGTGTTGAGAGAGGTGGTTGGCACATAGACAAGTTAAGTGATTTGCCAAGAGTCCTCTAACAATCATTATGTGCTAGAAGCAGAATTTGAGTCTGAGACTGACTATCCCCTTTATCATGTTGTCTCTGATCCTCATCCTGATCGTGATAAGATTCAGCATAGTGCAATGGAAAGAGTAAAATTTGGGTTTCAAGTTGCCAAGCAAATAATAATTTGCATGGATGGAAGAAATGTCTTCATTATTTGTATATGCCTGGGAAATCATAGGTTTTTTTCTAGGACAAAAAGAAAAAGAAACAATGTCCTTTAGCAGAAGTAACATTTTAGAGAGGGAGCAGTCATGGACTAGAGAAATAAAACAAAATTACTTACTTGAGGTCAAAGAGATATTTAGTTGTAACCTGATGATTCTAATCCAAGTCTCTGGATAACTGAGTGGCATAGTGGCTAGCGTTCTGAGCATCTGTCAAATACACTGAGTTCAGATCCTGCCTCAGAGACTTACTAGCTGTGTGACTCTTGGAAAGTCATTACTCCATCTGGTATGTAATTGGAGTTTGGCAAGGGATGTGTGTGCTTGAGAAGGAAAAAGTAAAAGTACTTTTCACATCTATTATTCTCCTTAAACTATATAACAATCCTTTGAGCTAGGCAAGACAGGTTTATTTCTCAGTTGAAGAAATTGGGGTAGGAGGAGATGAAAATGATTTTCCTAAGGTCACACACATTTAGGTAAGTAGCAGAATTCATACTAGGTCTTCTGGCTCCCTGTCCTTCTAGAAGTATCTTGAAAGATCAATAACTATCTAAAACTCCAGAAAAAAAAAACACTGGGAGAAAGGAAATGTTCGGTGTCAGAATAATAGTAGAATCAACCCAACCATAGACTTAACAAATGACTTTCCCACAATGAGTTAAAATTTGGCCCAGGCAAACTGGAAGGATATTGCATTTCTTTTATAAAAATTTTATTTATTTAAGGCAGAGGGGTTAAGAGTGACTTGCCTAAGGTTACATAGCTAGGCAATTATTGAGTTTCTGGGGTTGGATTTGAACTCTAGCCAGGGTCAGTACTTTATCTACCCTGCCACCTAGCTGCCCCAGGACATTGTTTTTCAATGGAAAAGGAGGAATCAAACAACTGGCTTCAAATCCTGGCTGTTATTTCATTACCTCTGTGACTGAGCAAATCACTTTAACTTCAGTTTGTGTTAGTTTCCTCATTTGTAAAATCAAGATATTGAACTAAAGTCTCCAAGATACTTCCAGTTCTAAATCTACGTTCCTATGGAAAAAAAAGACCACCTTCCAATTAGACATGAGAGAAGTTTGGAGCTGCTATGAATGAATCTAACAGAAAGTACCCTTTGTGTTCCAAGCACAATGTTAGATGCCAAGAAAAAATAACATGACTGGGTTTAGTAGTGCATGCCTATAACTCTTACTGATGGAGGGCAAGACTATGGCATTGTTAGAACTCAGAAGTTCTGAGTTACAATAGGGTTAAAACTGAAGAAGCATTCACTCTAAGTCTGGCACAAACATGGTAAGCCCCCAAGAATGGGAAGTCACCAGGCTACCAGGAGAAGGATGAACCAGCTCTGGCTGGAAACAATGCAGGCCAGAGTTTTCATGGGGATCAGCAGTGGGATCATGTTGGTGAATAACCACTCCATTTCCAGTTTGGGAGAGATAGGGAGATTCAGCTACTGAGAGAGACAACAGGCAGGAAGAAACTGAGAAAGGAAGGAGAGAGGGAGGGATAGAGGAAGGAAGGAAAGAAGAAAGGAAGAAAGGAAGGAAGGAAGGAAGGAGGGAGGGAGGGAAGGAAGGAAGGAAAGAAGTAGGAAGAGTCAGAGGGAGGGAAGAAGGAAGGGAGGGAGGAAGAAAGGTTGGAAGGAAGGATGGAAGGAAGGAAAAAAGGAAGGAAGGAATGGAACAGAACAGAAGAAGGAAGGGAAGAAAGAAGGGAGGGAGGGAGGGAGTGAGGAAGGGAGGGAGGGAGGAAGGAAGGAAGGAAAGAATGGAAGGAGGGAGGTAGAGAAACATTGATCCTTCTGTGAATTGAACAGGATCTCAGGAACTTGTGAGTAAAATGAGGGCATTGGAAGACTGAATGCTCTTAAAGTTTGCTCCCAGATTCAACATTTTCTGGTTACTTGAGGAAGGCTCATTGTAGTGGAGTATAGGGGGTGATATTAATAGCTGGGGGAATTTTAAAAAAGACTTCTTATAGGAGATAATGCTTCAGCTGAGCCTTGAAGGAAACTAGGCATTTTTGGAGGTGAAAATGAGGTGGGGGGGATGGGAGAGAGCATTTCAGGCATGAAGGACAGCTTCTGCAAAGAGGAGGGAGAATGTTATGTAAGAGTAGGAATGGTTTGATCAGAATGGGTAGAGTCCTGTGATTGGGGTGTGATGCAGCCAGGAGAGACTGAAGCCAGATCTTTAAATGCCAAGCTAAAGGAAATGTATAACAATGTTTTCTCAGAGTAAAGTAAATGGTGTCAGGAAAACAATATACAGGGCTCTATGCCAATACAAATGGAAAGGACAAAAAGAAAAAAGAAGAAACTAAAACTGTAATTATAATGACCAAACAGCTCTTGCAGAAAAAAATGAGAAAATGGATTTCCTTTCCTTCCTCATAGAAGTGTGTGTGTGTGTGTGTGTGTGTGTGTGTGTGTGTGTGTGTGTGTGTGTGTGTGTGTAGCCCTGAATATACTATCAGATTCAGCCGATGTATCAATTTTGCTGACCTGCTTTTCCCATCTCTGTCCCTCTCTATATCTCAATCACTGTAGCCCTGTCTCATCTTTGCTACAAGGGATGCTAACTAAGAGAGAAAAGAGAGCTACTTAGAAATGGAAATGATGTTAGAAAAAAGATATATCAAAGACAGGGAAAAGACCTATATATACAAAATAAAATAATACCTTTTGCTATAGCAAAAAACAGGAAATTAAAGGAATGTGAACCAGTTGGCTAATGGTTTTGCAAATTATAGTTTGTAATATATTGTATGCAATATACAGAATAGTGTAAGATGGAATAGTATTGCAATAGTAAGAAATAATGAAAGGCAGAAAAACCTTGGAAAATAAAATCTTTAAGAAAAACCTTGAAACACTTGTGTGAAAAAAAATCAGGCTGAAGTGAGCAGAATCAGAGAAAATTTAGCAAATAATAACTGCAATATTATAAAGGAAATCAATTCTGAAAGACCTAAGACTTCTGAATAATGCAAAGACCAATCACAACTCCAAGGGAGCAATGCTTTCCTCCTCCTGGCAGAAAGGAGTACAGGTGCAGTATCAGACATGTTTATTTTTTATTTTTTTTTTAGATTTTTGCAAGGCAAATGGGGTTAAGTGGCTTGCCCAAGGCCACATGGCTAGGTAATTATTAAGTGTCTGAGGTCGAATTTGAACCCGGGTACTCCTGATTCCAAGGCCGGTGCTCTATCCACTGTGCCACCTAGCAGCCCCTTAGACATGTTTAGAAATAATTATGAGTGAATTTGTTATTGCTACTACTATTATTATATTGCTAAAAGAGATGATTTTTGTTTTTGCAGGGAAGAATTGTAGAGGGGGTACTGGGGAAGATATTGATAGAAAGACAAAAAAGAAAGAAAAAAGTATCAATGAAGCATTTAAAATGTACAATAGAGAACAAAAGGGAGATCGTAAGGGGACAGAAAAATAAAGGGCAGTGTTGATAATATTGTGTTTAATTTAATACACTCTAAAACAAATTATATATATATATAATAGAGATTCACAGTTTCATACATAATACTTTTTTCTTTTCTATGGAAGAGATAATATCAAATTTTTAATATTTTTTAAAATACTATTTGGACAAAAATAAATATTAAATTTTAAGGAGTTTATATTTTATCCTAGAGTTAGTAGGGACCCATGGAAGCTTTTTAAATGGCAAATGACATGGTCAGAACTGTAATTAGGAATATCAATTTGGCAGATATGAGGAGAATGGACTATAGTAAAACTTGAGGCAGGAAGACCAGTTACAAAATTATAAACAGTCCAAGAGAAAGAGAAAGAGATGATAAGGGTTTGAAGTAGGTCAGTGACTATGGGACTAGACAGGAGGGGATACATTCAGGAGATGTTACCAAATAGGACCTCTGATTTTTCCAGGAAAAATGTCCTTGAACTCTCCTGGAGGAGTATTCTGAGTCATCCTTTACCTAACCTTCTGGTTCCAGAGACAACCTGCTCCAGAGTTTCCCAAAGATTACCTAGAAAAGTTAGATTCAAGTTTAGCCTACTAGCAAAGACCTATCCACCCAACAATTAATTCATTTTCTGGTCTGCAGGAGAAACCAGCTCTCGGACCTTCCAAACTATGAATCACCTCAACTTTAGACTCCCATCTATCATGAAACTTGTGATCTGGTACTTCCTTCTGACATTCTATACCTTGGCAGGTAAGTGGTCTTAATTAGCTATACTCACATTTGAGAGACATCTATTCAATAATAAATAGAAAGCTAGTGTCAGGTTCAGGAAGACCTGGCTTCAAATTTCACCTACAACATAATGTTGCCAACTTACACTAGAAAATCATGTACTGGTGCTTTGCCTGGTATACTGACAACATGGTGCTTTGCTGATATGGGAAGGAAACCTTATCTACAAGGCCAAGGATTCTTGCAGCATTTATACTTTCACAAGGAATCTTATTTTCTATAAAATTAGTGATACAGTGATACAGTTTTGGAAAAGGCAAGTGAGAGGGATGTCTTTGTTCACACTTCTCTCTCTATAACAAAATGTGTAAGTCACATCATCATGTATATGACGGCATGGTCCTCTTCAACTCTGAAGGATTAACATCACTTGTGAGACTATGAACAAATCTTTTAACATCTTACTGACCTTTAGAAAATTCTGAGAATATAAGGTACAAAATAGTTTTATATATATATATATATATATATATATATATATATATACATATATATATATATATTCTTTGATAAAGGAGTTTTCTCATTGAAAACATATGGAACACAGAAACTCAGATAGAGTTCCACATACTCATGTAATCACAGGTGGAGACAAATCAAATATACAGAGTGCTTTTTTAAAATAAGAATCCTGTGAAGTAGGTATGGAATCAGAATTAATGTTCTCCACTTTATATTTGAGCAAACGAAGTCTCATTGAAGTTAGATAAGTTGCCCATGACTATCCTTCCAGGAAGCATCCAAAGGATTTGAAAATCAGCTCCAGGTCTGTCACTCTTCCTACTACTATATTATAACTGCCTTTGCTTAATAAACTACTGAGCTTTCCTGAGGGGCCATGTGGAATAGCAAAAAATCATCCCTGACTATAGGACAAATCTGGGTTCAAATCCTACATCTATTAATACAGTGGCCCAGGGAACTCTTAGAGATTTTAGGTTACAACATGCTTGTCTGTCCATCTACATTGATAGAGGGAGTTTCTCCACTAGGAATGATGAAATTACAGGTGTAGAATATGTGTGTGTTTGTGTGTATATGTATATGTGTGAATGCATGCATGTATATATGTAGACAATCATTCATTTCTTCAGAGCTACCTACATAAATATACCCATAGTTAACAACTTCAGATTTGTGCTATATCAACTAGTAATCATTTTGAGGCTAATGATATATTGACCCAAAAGGTGAATATCACCTAGAGTCCAACAGAAAGTAAAGGATTTATTTTTGTTAGAGCTTATTTTTTCTTGGGGTGGTGGTTGGGATGGGGTGGTGGAGGTGTGTGATTAAGAGAACATTGCCTTGGGGCAGCTAGGTGATGCAGTGGATAGAGCACTGGCCCTGGAGTCGAGGACTAGAGTTCAAATCCGACCTCAGACACTTAATAATTACCTAGCTATGTGGCCTTGGGCAAGCCACTTAACCCCACTGCTTTGCAGAGAGAGAGAGAGAGAGAGAGAGAGAGAGAGAGAGAGAGAGAGAGAGAGAGAACATTGCCTTTAGAATCAGGAGGCCCCTGTCTGTGTCTTAGCTCTGCCTCATGGAATCTTAGATTTAGGGCTAGAAGGCATCTTAGAAGTTATTGGGTTCAATCCTTTCATTTTATAGATGACTAAATTGAGGCACTAAAAGGGGAAGAAACCTGCCCAGAATCACACAGAGGCCAGAGTTTAATCAGAGGCTCTCAGACCAAGAGTTTGGATATAACTCTCCTTAAAAAGGAGCCAGTCAGCAGCAAAAATCTTTACAGTGAGTACCTACTAGGTCTGTGACTACAAGAAAGGACCAAAGACTTCAGCATAGAGTCTGGCATGTTTGTTGTTGTTGTTCAATTGCTTTTGTTGTGTTCAACTCTTTGTGATCCCATTGGGGTTTTCTTGGAGAAGATATTGTAGTAGTTTACCATTTTCTTCTCCAACTTATTTTTCCAGATAAGGAAACTGAGGCAAATAGGGTTAAGTGACTTGTCCAGGGTCATACAGATAGTAAGTGTCTGAGCAAAATTTCTCCTTCCCCTTCTCCTCCTCATGCCACTTCCCCTTGTGAAGAATACATGAGCTTAAAATTATCTGTCAATGACATATCCCTAATGTGCCATTTGAGATATTTAAGGGTATCAGAGATCTCTGTATAACAGAAGTGGACATTCAACCTTGAGACTACCATCAGTGCCAATGTAGCTTAATTGTCTCTAGCCAGCTGGTAGAGAAGACAATAGCAACTGAAGACATTCTGTAACAAAGTTATCTAACATCTCATTTTTTTTTAAATTGCATGGCTTTGTACTCTTGCACTTAGAGGTCAAAGGACTTCCATTATGGTTTGGAGGCATAACTGCAACACAAACTTGACTTTTAAAGGCAAACAATAAAAATATGCAATGAATTTGCTCTGCCATGGTAAGGTCAATAAAACTTAGAAAGTGCTTTGTATAGATCTGGATCCCAAAGTGATCACAGAAAGGGGAAAATGATTCATATGTACAGGAATATTCATAGCTGTTCTTTTTGTGGTGGCAAAGAATTGGAAATTAAGGGATTGCCCATCAATTAGAGAATGTCTGAACAAGTTGTGACATATAATTTCTATAAGAAACAATGAGCAAGCAGACTTCAGAAAAACCTGAAAAGATTGAACTGATGTTGAGTGAAGTGAGTAGAACCAGGAGAACATTGTTCACCTTAACAGCAACATTGTGCAATCAACTATAACAGATTTATCTCTTCTCAGCAATTCAATGATCAAAGACTATTCTAAAAGACCTGAATTGGAAAATGCCATCTACATCCAGAGAAAGAACTATGGAATCTGAATGTAGATCAAAGCACACTATCTTCACTTTTTTAATTTTGTTTTTTGCTTTTCCCTTTTTGTGGATTTTCCCTTTATTTTCTGATTCTTTTTTCACAGTGGGACAAATATGGAAATATGTGTAATATGATTGTACATGTATGGTTAAGGTTAGATTATTTTTTATTTTAGGGTTGAGGAAGAGAAGGGTGGGAGGGAGAAAACTTTACAAAAAAAAAGTTCATCATCCAACCTTTCTAGAGAGCAATTTGGAATTATGCCCAAAGGACAACAAAAAATGTGTATACCCTTTGATCCAGCAATACCACTACTGGGTCTATACCCTGAAGAGATCATGAAAAAAGGGTAAAAACATCACTTGTACAAAAATATTCATAGCAGCCCTATTTGTGGTGGCAAAGAATTGGAAATTGAGTGAATGTCCTTCATTTGGGGAATGGCTTAATAAACTGTGGTATATGTATGTCACGGAACACTATTGGTCTATTAGAAACCAGGAGGGATGGGAATTCAGGGAAGCCTAGAAGAATTTTCATGAACTGATGTTGAGCGAGATGAGCAGAACCAGAAGAACACTGTATACCCTAACAGCAACATGGGGGTGTTGATCAACCTTGATGGACTTGTTCATTCCATCAGAGCAATAATCAGGCACACATTTGGGGTATCTGAAATGGAGAATACTATCTGTATCCAGAGAAAGAATTGTGGAGTTTGAACAAAGACCAAAGACTATTACCTTTAATTTAAAAAAAACCGTTATCTTATTATGTAATTTTGTTATCTCTTATACTTTATTTTTCTTCCTTAAGGATATGATTTCTTTCTCATCACATTCAACTTAGATCAATGTATATCATGGAAACAATGTAAAGACTGGCAAATTGCCTTCTGTTGGGTGGTGGGGGAGGGAAGTAAGATTAGGGTAAAAAATTGTAAAACTCAAAATAAATAAAATCTTTCTAAAAATGAAAGTTCAAAATTATCTCTCCATATAATTGGAAAAAATTAATAATATTTTTTTAAAAATTTGAACTCAGGTCTTCCTGATTCCAGGTCCAGTTCTCTATTCACTTAGCCACTTAGCTGCCTTGCATGGCATAAAATAGGTTCTTAATATATGTTTATTAACTGACAATTAGCTTTTCTGAGCCACTTTTCACATCCTTAAAATGGGAATAATATTTATGTCATTTATCTCTCAAAATTATTGAGAGGAACGGATTTGGATGAACTGTAATAAATCCTATAGATGTGAGCCTTATTGGATATTCTCTGGAAACTCATATATATGGAAGATAATGATGATCTAAACTTAGATCTTTAGGGCCTGACAAAGGCAAACTATGAGCAAGAGAGATCATTTGGCAGCTGAATGGAGGATATACTAGAGAGGGGAGAAGATGGAAGCAAAGAGACCAATTAGGAGTTATTGCAAACAGTCCAAGAGAGAAGTGATGAGGCCTGAGCCAAGGTCATGGTCACATGAGTGAAGAGGAGATGAAATACAAGAGATACTGAGAACATATAATCAACAAGATTTGACATTCATCAAGTATACAGAGCCATGGTGAAGGAGAGGATAGTGCACAGGACAACTACAAATGAATTTGATTGGTTGGAAGAATAGTGGTGCTCTCAACAACTATAGCAAGTTTTTTAGGGGAAGAAATTAAATTCTATTTTGATCATATGAGTTTATGATGCCCATAAATCATCTAATAAGGGATATCTAGCAGATAATTAATGATATAAGATTGGAATTTAGGAAAGAAATGAAGATCTAGAACTAGGAGTAATATGGGTTGAGGTGATACTTGAACCCATGGAAGTGTATAATACAGCTAAGATAGAGATGAAAAGAAGATTCTGGGCTTCTGAAGAGTACCCACACTAAGGAGGGAGGAGAGCATGGATGCTGAACTAGAGGTATGAAGAAAAGCCATTCAATTTGGAATTTCCTCTGTAAGTTGAAGAAGTTAAACTATAAACTCTCTTCCAACTCTGAGTTTATGCCCTTTCCCTTCCCTTATAGCCCCAGGAAAGCATAGCTCCCATGCTCTTGCTGAAGATCGCCTTTTCAAACACCTTTTCAGGGGTTACAACCGCTGGTCACGCCCAGTTCAGAACACCTCAGATGTGGTGATCATCCACTTTGGACTCTCCATTGCTCAACTGATTGATGTGGTAAGGTTATTTCCAACATGGGACTCTCCTGCTCAACTCTACCAGGCTGACCCTCTATTTTGCACCCAAACCAGATTCTTTGCTCCTTCAGAGTCCTTCCTCTTACATTCTTTTTCTTTTCAGTCCTTTCTGTCCTTATTCTAGACCCATTTCCCTTCCCCAGCTCCACCCAGTTGCAGCTAACTTTACAACTCAGAGTCACTCAGCTTGAATTCTTTCCCCTTAAAAATGTAACATATAATGAGAAATCATCTTCTTTTTTTCTTTTTCTAGTCTTATTACTAGAGCTAGCATTTCAAAAGATGTCTGACCTTTATGTATTATGTAGTTAATATATAATAATATATAATATATTATGTAGTTAATCTTGCTCAATTGTTTTTCTCTTTTTTATTCTTTATTATAAAGGGGGCTCTCTGGAAGGGAAAGGGTTAATGGATACACTTGTGCATGCAGGTGATATAAAAACAAAAGATATAAATAAAAATTTTTAAAAAGATTAATACTTGGAAACATACTTTAGGAAGGTGAGGGAAGGTGAGCATGGTCATGTGAACAGAAAAGGGATTCAAATACAGAGAAGTGGCAGAGAAGTCTGCAATTCCTTGTCATATCTACTCTTTTGATTGTACTCAATAGTGGGATAGAAAATATTGTCACTGTATTAAAGATTATCTGTGCAAGTAGAGATTAGGGAGTAACAGGGTCACTGAGAACTAATAGGTGTAACCTTTGATAATTGGAGCCTACTATCAGCAATTATCCCCCTTTTCCCAGTCTGGTTCAGGCACTTCACACTAAATGAACTCTTGTTTCTCCCCACCCAAAACCAGGATGAGAAGAATCAGATGATGACAACCAATGTCTGGCTGAAACAGGTGAGATTCTCTCCTCTTCAGAGATCAATTTATCCTGGTAGAGAAAAAGATGGGAATCTCCAGGGAAAGCTTTTGGAGTTTGTATGAATCCGTGCTATCATGCAAGTCTATTCCTAATTTCTCAATTCAATTCAGAAGTACATGTGCTAAAATACTGTACTAATTCTGAGGATACAAGCAAGATACCATTTTCATCAGTTTCCTTGTCTGTGCCTACTAGATGAGCAAGAGTCCAGAGAAGGAGGAAAACATCCTAGCCTTCCCAAGCCAGCCCTTTCATCTCAGTCCCTCCCAGCATCCCCTCCATCTTCCTATCACTCCTTCAGTCGCTTTGTTTTAGTCTGTCCTGGAGCAAGTACGCCATTCCCTTTTCCAGATATACACTGCTATCTGACATTTTGGGATAACTCTACCTTGTCTAAGTCCCTAGAGATAAATTTCATGAATTCATTTCTTAATATTAACAAACTCCCATCCTGTCATACCCTCTTCATCCCAATGATTCTGAACCCCAGAGTTGTTCCAGCTCTATTTTTCTATTCCCCTTTAACTGCTCCCATATTCCCATCATCTTTGACCTAACCTTCTGTGGCTTAACAACCTGCTCTCAAGATACCCACCCTTTCCTCTGTGCTCTTTGGAATGTCTGCTGCATAGCTAACAAACTGATTTTCATCTTTTCCTTTCTAATTCCTTCTCTTCTTGTACTCACTGACAATTAGCTTTCTCCTGAAGGCAGTTTTTCTGACCATCCTTTTCAACACTGGTTGCATTTTCATCCATATCCCCCAATATGATGAGGGTCATGGTTGGGGAACTGGAATACTACTTGCTTCCCATTGTCACTTCCAGGCTCTCCCCCTTCCATGATCACTCAGTAATCTCTCTCCTCCTTTGAGGCCCATACAAATCTAAATTTATCACCCAATTAAGATTCTAATAGCTATTATCTACTAATCTCCCAGACACTTTCTTCAGGAGTCTGGATCACAATTTTTCTCCTTCATAACTTACACCCTCCTACTACGGTTTTTATATACATATTAACAGTGCCTTAAACACCCTGATCTCCTAGGTCCTCAATATGTTAATTTCCAAAGGTTATAGGTCACATCCAGAATTGTGTTTCATCATTCATACGTATTCCATTCCATGGGTAAGAATTCTTAAATTCCTTTATCTAATGATAATCTATTGTTATTTTCCTCTGCCTTGAAATTCCAAATACCTTTTGTCATCCTAACAAAAACCTTCAATCCTTTGATCCCTCAGTTTTTTCCCAGGACATCACCAAAGCACTGGCTACATTCTCCTCCCTTCCCAATCTTGGCCTCTTGGTGAACAATTCATCTCTACACTTTTTTCTTCTCTTGAATCCCTTGTCTTTTTCATGATTTTCCAGATATGCCCTTGCCTACTAAACCTCAGCCTTGGATTACTTCCATTATATACTGCCTTTATGTATCACTGAATGAAGCTAGAGAAAAATTACAAAACCATGATGACTGTGATCACTACAAATTTACGGACTGGGTCCTCACTGAAAAAAGGCAACAGTCATCCCTCCCTAATTAGCTTGTCAATCACAACAGCTTTTCTAAAACTTCTCATGGCCCTCTTATTTCCATCCTTTCTTATATTTCAGTGACAGTCCCCTGTTCTTCATATCATACTATTCAGATGCCTTCTGCTATCATCTGCTACTATCTTCTTCACCCCTGTTTCACAAGAAAAAAATGAAATTTGCCAAGGCAAACTTGTACAAGTGATCCCATTCCATTCTGTCTTCTCCAAAAGATTTCTCCTTCTATAACCATTACTGTCTTGCTAATCTTCAATCCCTACATACTGGATATTTCTCCACTAACTACAAATATTTGCAAAAATTCCTGCTATTTATTATCTTCTATGTGTCCTCCTTTTGAGGAATAAATTTCTTTAGTAGTTTGTCTTCAGATACTGCATTCACTTCCTTTCCTATGACTCTCAACTCTCGGTAGTCTGGCTATGGACCTCATCATTCTACTGAAATAGTTTTCTCTAATTTTCTAATTGTTTTTTTCTAATGGCATACCTATTTCATTGATATATTCTCTCTCTTTTTTGTTGAAGGAAAAAGTTTGGAGATACACATTTTCCTCTTAGTAAAATTTGGTTGCTTTTGGTTTTGCTAATTTGCCTTGCTATTTGGTGAAATAGACTATTGTTTCTAAGATCTATGCTTTTACCCACAATTTTTTGAAGTAAACTAGTCAAATTAATTTTAGTCTTTTATTAAAAGACCCTTTATTGAATATATTTTATAGTATTGCATAGTAGGTAAAGTTATGTTTAACATTTCTGGTTTTCTGAATTTATTTATGTGGTTTACATGCCCCAGGAAATGGTAAATTATAGCTATTTTTTCTATTCTCATACAGTAATTTCTAGAGATCTAATGTAGTTTCATTTTCTTTTAATTAGATTTTTCTATATCTGAAAGGGCAAACTAATAGATTTACTGTCTGATTCTTTCTATAAATCAATTAATTTTTCTTTATTTAGATTCTTCCATTTTGTGGCAGCTCTCCAGGTGAGATCTGTGCCATTCAGTCCATATATATTTTTTTTATACAATTCACGTCTATAGAACCTTAAAACATCATAACATTTTCTACTTGATCTCATTTAATGAAGCTAATTTTTTATTTTTGCTTAGTCTGAAACCATGATTGTTATTCTTGTTTGTCTAAGTTCACTTGAAGAATAATAGGTTTGCTTTAGTCCCTTATGTTAACTATGTGAATTTTTTATTTTAAGTATATTTCTTGTAACTAAGAAGTTGTTACATTCTCCTTTGTAATCCATTCTGCTATCTCTTCGGATATCACTTTATCCATTTTATGGATGTTTGTTCTATTTACATTTATAATTATGGTTATTTGTGTATATTCTTCCCTCATATTTTGTTATATATATACATGCATATATATATGATTTTTATTGACATTTTATTTTATTTTTCTGATTTCATGTTATAAAAGTTTTTCAACATACATCTACTTGCATATTTATAAATTACACAATTTTCTTCTCACTCCCCTTCCTTCAGCAGTGAACAATCTAATGAACATTGTTATATATTTTTGAAACCTGCTTCTATTTACTATGTATCTTCTCTTTCTTTCTTTGATCATAGGCTCTTGCTATGTCTTTCTTTCCTTTTATGCTGTGCTTCATACATCTCTTTCCAAAGGTGAAATTTATTTTCATAATTCTTTACTAAAACTACCCTCCCATTTAGTTCTCTTTCTATCTCCCTGTAAACTATCTGATTCCCTACTAAGTTTAATACAATTTTATACCAACTCTTTGTGACTTTGTATGTATTTAATCTTCCTTTGTCCAATTCAGTTGAAAATGAATTCCTCCTTGAATATAGACCTAATTATGTGAGATAATAAATTCTATCCCCTTCTTTCATTTTTATTAATTCATTCTCCCTTATTTCTCTTTTATTTTTCTCTTTTTAAGAACATCAAAATAGGGGACAGCTAGGTGGCACAATGGATAGAGCACCGGCCCTGGATTCAAGAGGACCTGAGCTCAAATCCAGCCTCAGACATTTAATAATTACCTAGCTGTGTGACCTTGGGCAAGTCACTTAACCCATTGCCTTGCAAAAAAAACACATCAAAATATAACATAATTATTCTGCCTTGTTTGGTCTCCTACATGATCCTTTTTCTTTTTTTCTTTTAGTTTTTGCAAGGCAGTGGGGTTATGTGACTTGCCCAAGGTCACACAGCTAGGTAATTAAGGGTCTGAGGACCTGAAGTCAGGTATTCCTGACTCTAGAGCCAGTGCTCTATCCACTGTGCCACCTAGTTGCCCCTCTTACATGATTCTTGAAGATAAATATTTCATACTCACATTTATCTTCTAGTTGTACAAGTGATCCCATCCCTACTGTATTTATCTTATATTTATCTTTTAATTCATATCTTTGCATTTCAAAATATCTATTCAGCTCTGATATCTTCATCTGGAATATCTAGAAGTTCTCTAATTCCCTAAAGATCTGTCCTCACTTCTCTACAATATGTTCAGTATTCACTATTATTTTTTAAAATTTTAAAACTTTATATTTTGCCTTCTTCAATGTCATATTCCAAACTCTACTTTTCTTTATAGTGGTAGCCAAGAGGTCTTATATGTTCCTGAGTCTGGCTCCTTAATACTTGAACTCATGGGGTGGCTAGGTGGTGTAGTGGATAAAGCACCGGCCCTGGAGTCAGAAGTACCTGGGTTCAAATCTGGTCTCAGACACTTAATAATTACCTAGCTGTGTGGCCTTGGGCAAGCCACTTAACCCCATTTGCCTTGCAAAAACCTAAAAAAAAATACTTGAACTCATTCTTGATGGATGCCTATATTATTTCTACTTTGACCTGGAAATTATGGATTTGGGCTATGATGTTTCTGGGAGTTTTTTTTCAGGAAGTGACAAGTATATTCTAAATTCACTTTACCCTCTGGATTATTCTACCTCATGATTTCTTGAAATATGGCATCTAGGGTTTGTTTTTGTTTTTGTTCTTAGTAGAGGTTATCAGGTTATCTGATGATTTCTAGATCATCTTCCTTTGGGCCCTTTTTCCAGATCAGCTGTTTTGGGTACGAAATTCCTTATGTTTTCAGATGTTTTCAGTTTTTTAATTCAGTTTAATTCAGCCTTTTAATTCAGTTCTAATATTCCTTGCTGTCTATTGAGTCATTGATTTCTGTTTGATTCAATCTAATTTTCAAGGAATCTATTATTTGGTCAAGACTGAATTTTCTTTACTGAGTTGTCTAGTAGCCTTCCTTTTCTCTAGAGCTTTCTTTTTCTTACTCATCATTTTCCCTAGAGCTCTCATTTAATTTATATTATCATTTTAAAATGCTTGCTTCATTTCTTCAAGGAAGGCCAATATATCTTATACAAAATCTATAATTTTCTTTAAAGTTTTATTTATTAAACTATTCTTTCCTTCTCCTGAGTTTGTGCTTTGAACATCCCTGACTCTAAAACCTCTGTTTATTACCAATATTTTCTTCTTTCTACTTGTTTCTTCAATCTTACTTCATCAATTAAAACTCTATAGTGGAGCCAGGCTTTACATAGTTCTAGAAAAAAATGAGAATATTATCTAGGGTATGGATAATGCTGTGTCTTTCAAGGACTTCAGTGCATTGCACTAGGAAGTCTACTTAGTAGAAAGGAGATGGATTTTCACAGGGCAGTATGCTTGGATTTGCATCAGAGTGGCCTGATTCAGTCAGAGCCATGATTGATGACATCTTGATCTAAACTCCACAATCATATCAGCCCCTACTTAGGGTCAAAGTAACATAGTATAGACGACTCATCTCTATCCTAGAAGACTTCTGTGTACTGTGCTCCTTGACTGGAACATTCTATTCTGGTTGAAATCCTTTCCTAGAGCCCATGGTCTTTTTATATGGACTTGAGGTGACAAAATGCACTTACTGTAGTTTCTCTTTGGGTTTCTTGCATTTCTCTGTCTGGTGATATTTTTACTTATCCATACTGAAATAATATGAGAGGGTTAGTCTACTTCCACATACTCAGATTCTCAAGGAGAGCCTCCCTTTTTTTTTAAACTTTACATATATTCTATTTGTTTATTTGTATACATGTTAATCCTCTCAAATCTCCTGATGAATGCAAGTTCCTTGAAGGTAACAACTGTTTCCTTTTTTTGGCTTCAGGGCCTATCACAATACCAGACAAATAGTAGTTACTTAATAAATGTTGAATTAAGTTGAATTGAACCTTCCTTTTCTTTCTGTTTAGGAGTGGAATGACTATAAATTACGCTGGAATCCAACCGATTATGGCAACATCACATCAATTCGGGTCCCTTCAGAGATGATCTGGATTCCTGACATTGTCCTCTACAACAAGTAAGGCAGCTCTTCCTTCCTTTTTAAGCCAGATCTGGATTTGTTGATCAGGCTTTGCCCTACTGAATCTGGGAGGCATTAGTGAATGTAATAGCTCCCACTGGAGCTGCTGCTGTTATGACTTGTCTCCCCAATTAGATAGCCTTTTAAAAATATTTATTTATTTATAATTTTATAATTTTTCCCCTAATCTTGCTTCCCTCCCCACCCCCCCACAGAAGGCAGTCTGTTAGTCTTTACATTGTTTCCATGATATACATTGATCTAAGTTGAATTTGATGAGAGGAAAATCATATCCTTAAGGAAGAAAAATAAAGTATAAGAGATAACAAAATTACATAATAAGATAATGAGTTTTTTTTTAAAATTAAAGGTAATAGTCTTTGGTCTTTGTTCACACTCCACAATTTTTTCTCTGGATACAGATGATATTCTCCATTTCAGATACCCCAAATCTGTGCCTGATTGTTGCACTGATGGAATGAGCAAGTCCATTAAGGTTGATCATCACCCTCATGTTACTTTTAGGGTGTACAATATTCTTCTGGTTCTGCTCATCTCACTCACTCAGCATCAGTTCATGCAAATCCTTACAGACTTCCTTGAATTCCCACCCCACCTGGTTTCTTTTTTTAAATTTATTTTTATTTATTTATTCTTATTTTGTACAAATAATGTTTTTTTATACATTACTAAAATATTCTTGTTTAAGAGTAAGAAAATATAGGCCCACATAAGCAATAAAGTAAAGGGGAGAGAAAAAATTAAAATTAAAATTAAATAATAATAATAATAGTAGTAGTAGTAGTAGTAGTAGTAGGTATGGCCAGGTGATGCAGTGGACAGAGCACTGGCCCTGGAGCCAGGAGCACCTGATCTCAAATCTGGCCCTAGACTCACAACAATCACCCAGCTGTGTGACCCCATGCAAGCCACCCCAACCCCATTGCCCTACAAAAACCAAAAAAAAAAAGACCCCAAATGAAATAAAATAAAATAGTAATAATAATAATAGTAGTAGGGGTGGCTGGGTGGCAGACAGATCACTGGCCCTTGAGCCAGGAGTACCCAGGTCCAAATCCGGCCTCAGACACCCAACAATCACCCAGCTGTGTGGCCCCAGGCAGGCCACCCAGTCCCATTTGCTCTGCAACACCCCCCAGAAAATAATAATAATAAAAAATGTGCTTCAGTCTGTGTTCCAACACCACCAGCTCTGTCACAGGTGGATCACATTCTTTAGGATAAGTCCATCACAAAAGTTATTTCCATATTTTTCCACCGTTGCGGATTGCAACTCCCTCCATTCATACTTCTCTACTACCATGAACTATATTTTCTCTGTCCTTTCACTCTGTCTGTGCTGTAAGGTAGTTGAGTGGTGCAGCAAACAGATCCCTGGCCCTGGGGCCAAGCGACCCCAGGCCTACATACCACCCCTTACCCAGCATCCAACCGGCCCTATGATCCGGGATAGGCCATCCAATCCCAGCCCCTTGCAAGAAGTAAAAAAGAAATTGTATTATATCTGACCACTCTTCCCCCATGGTCCATCCTCTCCTCCATCACTCACATTCCCCCCCTTCCCCCTGTCCCCCTTCTCTCCTTCTTACTACAGATGCCTATATCCCATTGAGTATATATGCTGTTTCCTCTCCTAGCCACCTCTGATGAGAGCAAAGATTCCCTCATTCCCCCTCACTTTCCCCCCTTCCATATCATTGCAATAGCTCATTGTAATAAAGAAAAATCTTATTATATGAAATATCTTAGCCTATTCCTCCTCTCTTTTTTCTTTTTCCCATTACATTTCCCTTTTATCTATTGACTCCATTTTTACAACACAATATATCTTCAAATTCAGTTTTCTCCTGTACTTCATCTATAAAAGCTCCTTCTACCTGCTCTTTTAAATGAGAAGGTTCATATGAATATTATCAGTATCATTTTTCTATACAGGAATACATGTAGTTCATCATCATTAAGACTCTCATATTTTCCTCTTCTCCTTCACTCTCTATGCTTCACCTGATTCCTGTAATTGAAGACCAGCTCTGGCCATTCCAACAGGAACATTTGAAATTCCCCTGATTCATTGAAAGTCCATCTTTTTCCCTGGAAGAGTATGTTCAGTTTTGCTGGGTAGTTGATTCTTGGTTGTATTCTAAGCTCTTTTGCCTTCCAGAATATTATATTCCAAGCCCTACGAGCTTTTAATGTAGTTGCTGCTAAGTCCTGTGTGATCCTGACTGCACCTCTGTGATATTTGAATTGTGTCCTTCTGGCTGCTTGTAATATTTTCTCTTTGACTTGGGAGTTCTGGAACTTGGCTATAATATTCCTGGGAGTTGGGTTTTTTTTTTTTGGATCTCATTCTCGGGGATATCAGTGGATTCTCTCCATTTCTATTTTGCCCTCTACTTCTAGGATATCAGGGCAGTTTTCCTGTAATAATTCTTTGAAAATGATATCAAGGCTCTTTTCCTGGTCATGACTTTCATCTATTCCAATAATTTTTAAATTCTCTTTCCTAAATCTGTTTTCCATATCTGTTGTTTTTTTCAATGAGATGTTTCACATTTTCTTCTAATTTTTCATTCTTTTGGTTTTGAAGTATTGAGTCCTCATTTCTCGTAAAATCATCAATCTCCTTGAGTTCTATTCTTTGTCTGAAGGATTTGTTTTCCTCAGAGAGCTTTCTTATCTCCTTTTCCATCTGGCCAATTCTTCTTTTTAAAAGCATTCTTCTCCTCAATAACTTTTTGGACTGTTTTATCCATTTGACCTATGCTGGTTTTTAACATGCTATTTTCTTCAGCATTTTTTTTGATCTCCTTGACTAAGCTGCTGACTTCATTTTCATGTTTTTCCTGCATCTCTCTCATTTCTTTTCCCAGTTTTTCCTCTATCTCCCTCACTTGATTTTCAAAGTCTTTTTTTGAGCTCTGTCATGGCCTGAGCCCAATTACTGTTTTTCTTGAAGTCTTTAGATGCAGGAGCTTGTACTTCCTCATCTTCAGATTGAGTGTTTTGATCCTTCTTGGGATCACAGGCAAAGTATTTCTCAATGGTGTTCCCCTTTTTTTCTCTGCTTGCTCATTTTCCCAGCCTGTGCCTGGTTTTGGGGTGCTTCCTGAGCTTCTTAGTATTAATGGGATACCCCCACAAGGATCTCTGTGTGTATGTGTGGCTCTGTCTTCCCTCCTGGTCTGTGAATGACCACAAGCGCACCCCTCTGCCATGGGGCTGAGGTGGGGGGACCTGCTGTTCTATTGGGGGGGGGCCTAGACTGCAATCAGGATCTGAATGTGGTCAGAGCCCCAGAGTCCTGTTCCAGGGACAGAGGACAGAGCTCGGGAGCCTCTCTTCACTTCCCTCCCTAGGTTCAGCACTTATGCCCTGGGGGCTCCTGCTTACCTGCTCTGCCTGCTTCTGGTTCCTGCATCTGGGCTGCCCTGGCCATGCTGCTCGCTATGTGCCCTGAGGGCTGGGATTCATGTGCTTGCTCTGGCAGAGGTCCCCCGCTGTTCCCCTAAGTTGTGCCCGTTGCTCCCCAGTTTGTAAATCAGGTAACTGCCCCTGCTGCTGTGAGCCGCAGCTTCCAGCACCCTGGGGCTGCCTCTAGGAGGCCGAAGTTCCTTTCCTCTGGTAGGCCACCCCTCTAGTGGGCCACCCCTCTGACCCCGTGGAGCTGAGCCTTTTGGCTCTTTTCCAGGTTGCCTTGGGTTGATGAATTGCCTCACTGGATCCCTCTGTGGGTTCTTTCTCTCAAAAGTGTAAAGTCCTTGATTTATAAGTTTTGTTCCAGAGCAACTAAGAGGCAGTCCTCTCCTCCCTCCTCATTTCTAATAGACTAATAGTGTTCCATGACATACATATATCACAGTTTAGTTTATTAAGCCATTCCCCAACTGACGGACATTCACTCAAATTCCAATTCTTTGCCACCACAAACAGGGCTGCTATGAACATTTTTGTACAAGTAATGTTTTTACCCTTTTTTCATAATTTCTTCAAGGGTATTGACCCCTAGTGGTATTGCTGGATCAAAAGGATGTACATTTTTGTTGCTCTTTGGGTGTAATTCCAATTTGCTCTCCAGAAAGGTTGGATGAGTTCACAGCTCCACCAACAATGTATTAGTATCCCAGATTTCCCACATCCCTTCCAACATTGATCATTGTCCTTTCTAGTCATATTGGCCAGTCTGAGAGGTGTGAAGTGATACATCAGAGATGCTTTAATTTGCATTTCTCTAATAAGTAATGATTTAGAGCAATTTTTCATATGACTATGGATCACTTTGATTTCCTCTTCTGTAAATTGCCTTTGCATTTCCTTTGACCATTTGTCAATTGGGCTTGTTTTTTTAAAAACATTTGACTCAGTTCTCAGTATATTTTAGAAATGAGTCTGTCAAATATTAGTTGTAAAAATTGTTTCCCAATTTACTACATTTCTTTTGATTTTGGTTACAGTGGTTTTGTCTGTACAAACACTTCTTAATTTAATATAATGTAATCAAAATTATCTACTTTGTTTTTAAATGATGTTCTCCATCTTTTCCTTGGTCATAAACTTTTTCCCTTTCCATAGATCTGACAGGTAAACTATTCCTTGATCTCCTACAATTAGATTGTCTTGATGAAAATCTTTCATCTTTGCATTTCCTTTAAGTATATAACAGTTGGCCTAGTGTATAGTAAGAGTTTATAATAGGTGTTCAATAAACACTGGTTAATGATGATGATGATAATCAGGGCTTAGCCATCAGAGATGAAGAAACTGAGGAATCAGTCCAACCACTTGTGAGTTATTTCATTCCTTGAAGGTCTATAGCCTCACTGAGCTTTTCTCACTTCTAATCCCAGAATCAGTGCAAAAAGAAGGACACATCCGTGGCAGCAGAGCTGACTCCCTTGGAGCCCTAAGGAAACAGGGTCACCTGTGAGATGTGCATTGTTTAATATACTTTGACTTTAAATGTGGCCTGTTTAAGTAGGGGTGTGGGGGGGAGGCAGAGGTAGCAGGAGGAAAAGTAGCAAAACTGTACATCTAAAACCCCTTGGACAGAATTTTGGAAGAGTCCTCTCTCTCTCTCTCTCTCTCTCTCTCTCTCTCTCTCTCTCTCTCACTTCTAGATTAAATTTATTGTATCCTAAAATGCATCAAATTCAGTCTCCTTATTTATTCTTCTGAATCCCAGAGAAGTGGTGGGGCAACTAAGCAGTGCAGTGGATAGAGCTGGGGCCTGGAGTCAGGATGACCCGAATTGATATCTAGCCTCAGATACTTACTAGCTATGAGATTCAACTCTGTTTATCTTAGTTTCTCATCTGTGAAATAATCTAGAAAAGAAATGGGAAACCACTCCAGTATCTTTGCCAAGAAAACCCCAAATGGGGTCCAAAAGACTTGGGCATGATTGAATTAAGAACTCTGTTATTAAGTGGCAGAGTTGAGATTCTAACCTAGTTCTTCTGACACTAATTCTGACATTCAATTGCCCTAGACAATCTTTATTATTTAATAAAGTCTCTGGAGTTCTTAATATGGCACTTCAGATTTATGTACTCAAGTTTCTAGGATTGACCCAAAGGAATTTATACTTTTTCCCCTCTTCCCTTGCCTATAATTATATTAACAATCACTGATATAGGGTTTTGAGGTTTTTCAAAGTCCTTAAGAATCATTTAATCTTCTCAACAGCTCTTGGGGATAGCTAATAATATTTTCATTTTACAGTTGAGGAAACTGAGGGTTAGAGAATATTAAAGTGATTTACTCAGGTTCACACAGCTAGTTAAGTGTTTAAGGCAAGATTTGAACCCAGGTCTTCTTGCCTCTAAGTCCAGCATCCTAATCACCATGTCACCTATCCTTTCTCTAGAGACCAAAAGCCATTGGAGCTTCCCTCTGGGTTAACAATGTTTGGTCTGTGAACAGTCTTCTCTTTAAAATCTTTCCACATAGGTAGATTCTACTATGGTTTGGACTTTGAGGGCATGGCCTTGTTGATGCCCAAGCTAAAATGAGGTCTGAAGGGGAAATGTATGACATTCCATTGAACCATGCCAATACTGAAAGGTTTCTGCCTAATCAAAAATGGGTATAAGCTGCCACCTAATGGTAGAAAAGCTGAGTCTGGTGTTTCTAACACTTTTTTTTGATAGTTCATCTTTATATTCATTTTCATAGTTTCTGGCACTATTCTCATATAAAGGGAAGGAGGATCTTTTCTTTGCTTGTCACTTCCCAGGCACTCTTGAGCTTGTGAACTGAGGAAAAGTGGGCATCCTATTGTATGTTATCTATGACACATTACTTATATGGCCTTGGATAAGTGGCTTCCTTGCTCTGGGTCTCAGTTTTTCAGTAAAACAAAAGAATTGAATGGAATTATGTTTTCTTTTAGCTCTTGATCACTCTTCCCCTCTCACCCCCCCCCATATGGAGGACTCCATCATCCTCCTTCTAGACCCCAGGCTGGCAACAGGAGTTTTTCTTAATTCCTCTCCCCCCCCCTCCTCATATGATATGCCACCAAATTCTATTGTTTCTACTTTCCTACCACTTCTTATATATTATTCCTTTTTTCCTGGGACATTGCCACTACCTTGGTACACTCCCTCATCATCTCTTTAGACTATTTCAATAGCCTGCTCTGCCTGTTTTAAGTCTCTCATCTTTCATTCAGCCACTAAATGATTTTTCTAAAGCACATACCCTGCCCCACTTCCATTCAATAAATTCCATTGGTCTCCTATTACTTTCAGGATCAAACATCAAATACAAATATAAAAGACCTTTCTAGTCTTCTTCTAACTCATAACAACAACTCATTCTTGTTGTTCATTTGTTTCAATTACAATTGACTCTTCATGACCCCATTGGGTTTTTCTTGGTAAAAATGCTGGAGTGGTTTGCCCTTTTCTTTTCCACTTTATTTTACATGAGATGAAACTGAGGTAAACAGTTAAATGATTTTCCTAGGGGTACATAGCTAGCGGATTGGGACTCAGATCTAACAACTAAGTATCCCTACATCTTACTTTCCTTCACTTATTCTAATGACACTTGCTTCTAGATTAAGACAACTCCATCTCCTGACTGTGTATTCTTACTTGTATCCCTCTCTTCCTGTTTCATCTACAATCTCTCCCTTCCAATGTCTCCTATACACCCTTGCAAATAAATTTTGAAATAAGACTTGGCTCAAGTTACTTCATTAATGATTCCTAATTACCTACTGAATAAAGTCTAGCTTCTTAAAGCTCTCCCCAAAGCTCTACCCTGTCTTTCCAACCTGATCTTATGATGTTCCTCTACACACTCTGGTATTCCATATACCGGCCAGTCTAGACTACTTTGTCTCTCTGAACATTTTTTGTTGTTCTGGAACTGTGATTTTTATCAGGGCAAAGAACTTCTGGGGAAGAAATGTCCTTTCTAACACCCTAAATAAGGAATTCCTCTTTAACAAAGTATATGTGATTTGTACAGCATCATACAACCCATAGGTTTCAGAGGAAGGAGTTGAAACCAGGTCTTCCTGATGCCAAGATATTCTCTCTCTATCTATTCCATCACTTACCTCTTTCAGAGTATAAAATTGGAAAATCCTTATATAAAGTTAAGAACAAAATCAAAGATTTAGGAATCTGGCATTCTTAAATGTTTGTAGAAAATTCCAAATACAAAGCCAGAATGAATATTAACCTCTTCCCTCATCCTACACAACTATTTCAAACCGATTGATCCTAAGAAGTGTAGATGATTTTCTAATTCTCATTCCTTTTTTTTTTTTACCAGTGCTGATGGGGAGTTTGCAGTGACTCACATGACTAAGGCTCACCTGTTCTTCACTGGCACAGTGAAGTGGGCACCCCCAGCAATATATAAGAGTTCCTGTAGTATTGATGTGACTTTCTTCCCCTTTGACCAGCAAAACTGCAAGATGAAATTTGGCTCCTGGACCTATGACAAGGCCAAAATTGACCTTGAGCAGATGGAACAGATGGTAGACCTGAAGGACTACTGGGAGAGTGGGGAATGGGCCATCATCAATGCTGTGGGAACCTACAATACTAAGAAGTATGATTGTTGTGTTGAGATCTACCCTGACATCACCTACTTTTTCATTATCCGGAGGTTGCCTCTCTTCTATACTATTAACCTCATCATCCCTTGCCTCCTCATCTCCTGCCTCACTGTCCTGGTGTTCTACCTGCCATCAGACTGTGGGGAGAAGATCACCCTCTGTATCTCAGTCCTGCTCTCACTCACTGTCTTCTTGCTACTCATCACTGAGATCATTCCCTCCACTTCCTTAGTCATTCCACTCATTGGTGAGTACCTCCTCTTCACCATGATCTTTGTCACACTTTCTATTGTCATCACAGTCTTTGTCCTTAACGTCCATCACCGATCTCCAGGAACCCATATTATGCCTCACTGGGTGAGGGTTGCCTTTCTGAATTGCATACCCCGATGGCTTTGGATGAATCGGCCCCTTCCTATCTTGGAGTTCCGTCAAAGTCCTGGCCAAAAGTTCAATAACACTCATCATTGGCTGGAAACCAATGTAGATGAGGATGAGAAAGAGGGTGAAGAGGAGGAAGAAAGCTGGGAATTTTCAGGCCATTCATCACCAATAATAGATACCCTCTATTGTCACTGTGACCATCACCATGTGTTTCCATGTTCCAAGGCAGGAACTAATTTACCAGAGACTGGATTCTTTCTGCCTCCCAGCATCCAAAAAGCCCTGGAAGGTGTGCACTATATTGCTGATCATCTGAGGACTGAAGATGCTGATTTTTCGGTGAGTCAGGAACAAGAGAAAGGCAAAGCACCACCAGCTCAGATTTCATAGTTTCTTTGGAGTTCAACTTAGAAGTATTCATTTTATAGTTGAGCAAATGAAGCCTTAGGGATTTTAATTGATATGCCCAAGATTCCATAGATAAGTGACAGAACTAGGATCTCCCCAAGAGATCTCTATTACTTCAAATTTAGCATTTCAAATTTTCCATTTCATCACATTGCCTTTAAAGAGACTCTCAATTGCATTGATATTTTCATTCTCAATCTCTTCCTTTGGGGTTCACTTCTGTACTTAATTATACACAAACCTACATTACAGCCTGTTTTTATGTCTCATTTCCCCAACCAGATTGTAAGTTTCTCCAAGGCAGTGATCATAGCATACATTTTCTTGTATATCTACTAGCATCAAATACAGTGTCACATGCTTAGCAAGACTAGACAAATATTTTTAGAATGATTGAACCAATCAGTTTCATGATAGAGCTATCTAAATATAAGCTAATAACACCACTACAAAATAACCCAATGGCCATAAGACAATTATATATAAATGGGTACAATATGATGTCTCTACCATTCATGAGAATGAAGAATACTCAATTTTATATACCATTATTGGAAGCCTGATTCTACATTTCAGTTTATTGCTAGAATTTTCTCTCACCTTGACATCTGTGTCCTGTAAAGAATATTGGTACTTCTAGATGACACTATAATATCTCTTGACCTTCTCTCATCTAAAACTTGAAATCATAGAATTTTGAAGCTGGAATTGATTGCTAAATCCTTTAGGTCATGGGTTTTTAACTGGGGAGCCTATGTTATTTAGAATGTTTTAATGATTATATTTCAGTAAATGATTTCCTTTGTAATATATTTTAATGCATTTTAAAACATTTCTAAGAAGGGTCCATTGGCTTCACCAGATACCAAAGGGATCCTTGACTCCAATGTGGTTAAGAACCTTTTCTCTAGGATGTGGTGGGGGTTGAGTCTGAGGTGTTTATGAAAAATTCAGGATTGAATATAGAGATTGTTAGGCTATTTGAGCCTTGGAATATTGGAGGCTTCTTTAACAAAACCTGGCTTCTGGGACCTTCTTTTGAATACTTCTTTAACTAGTTAAAGTTAAATTTTATCTTTTAAGGTTCCAATATGGTAGGCACTCTCCTAGGCTGTTGTCAAGTTAACCTTTTACTTTCACTGTCATTTGGGGAAACATTCATGTGCAATCTTTCTGTAACTTTCTGCCACTTTCATGATGCATTGTTTTCCTACCACAGGTGAAAGAAGACTGGAAATATGTTGCCATGGTCATCGACCGGATATTCCTCTGGATGTTTATTATTGTCTGCTTTCTTGGAACCATTGGCCTCTTTCTCCCTCCACTTATAGCTGGCATGATCTAAAAGCACAAGTTCTAATCCAAGGGTGACATTTCTGATGTCTTGTAGTTTCTCTGGAGATTTAGAACTATATTTGTAATTTTACTAAGACACTGGGGGAATAAGAGGCACTAATTCAACCAGTCATTTGAGAATTGGTGTAATAAGACCATTGGTTATTCCATCATGACTTATCTGCCATGAAGATGCTAATTATTTCATTCATTCATCTAGTAATCATTGAGTCCCTACTAAAGCACAGAATTATTCTAGGTATCAAGAGAACATGAAAAAAATAAGATGTATTCATTCCCTCTTCTCCAGGAGCTTACAATTTAGTTGGGCAGACACAATATAAATGAAAAAAATTAAGATATAATGCAAGATATTGATTAGATTGGGGAAATGAATTAAACCAACTACAAGTTTTATACTAATAGAGGGGGAGAAAGACTATAAATGTAGGCTGATGTGGGAAGAGAAGACAAAAGTTGGACTTTGAAAAAATAGAGATGATTTGCACAAGTGGAGGGAGGAAATTCTAATATTGTTTGGTGTGAGGGAAAACAGAAATGATCAGACTCATTGTCAAAACAAGCATGGATTATAGGATCAAATTGTTGAACCTCAAAGTCACCTTGTACATACATCTTCATTTTATAGATGAGGAAACTGAGGCCTACCTGTCCAAGGTCATATAGATAGTTGACAAGTGAAGGTTTGAACCTAAGGCCTTGAAACTCAACCCTCTCTGAGTCAATAAGGAGATTGTCCTGTTGGAGTAGAGAGTGAATGTTGAAGAATAACCAGAAGCATCATTGAAAAGGTAGGAGATTCATAAGATTCATTTTGAGAAATTTGGACTTTATTCTGTAAACAGTGAACAAACATCAGAAATGTTTAAACAAATGAGTGACATGAAGAAATTGGTGCTTTAGGAAGCTTTATCTAGTGGAAAGGCAGCATAGTATAGTCAAGAATGAGTCAATCTTGAAACCAGAAAGACTTGGGATCTAATCCTGTACCCAAAACATGCTGGCTGTATGATCCTTAAAGCTGTCCAAGGATGTCCATTCTAGCCCCTTTACTTACACTTCTTAGTTCTGAAGTGCTCCATGATTTCATTCATATTTGATGTCTTTTCTGGTTTGTGAATAAAGGATCTCAAAGCAGACCTAACTCGCATGCCTATTTTGATGCTATCTTCAGATGATGTATCTTTATAAATTATCCAAATCCCATCATCTTAGTAAATCATTTTCATTCCTTCCCAATGTTATTTGATGGCATATTCCCCTGTTTCTGCCCTTAGTCCAGCATCAATTCCTAGAATTCCAACTGAGTTGATACTGATTTCCTTAAAAAAAAAAGTCTCAGGACCAAAGGTCAAAGAACCCCTGAAAAGCTGGAGGCTAATGCACTGTTCCCTGCCCAGGATCAGTGCCTGACCTCTGATCTTCCCCCCCACAGAGAAGGGAGATACACTAAACATTCAAACCAATCCATTTCTTCCAGGATAGTTCAATGTCAATACAAATGAATGGAATAGAGTGGGAGGGGGTGGGCAGAGAAGAGGAATCAATATAACAGCAAAATACATAGTACATTTTTAATTCAACCCCATTAGAAAGAAGATGGTGGAATGTTTTATGTAAACAACCAAAAAAATCAAGGGAGAGGAAAAGAGAAAAGGAAGGGTGAATGGAGGAAAGGAGAAAGGAAAAAATAAGGGAAGAAGTGAGAAAGGAAGGGAGGGTGAAGGAGGAAAAAGGGAGGAAAGGGGAGAAGAAAAGAAAAGAGGAAGGGAGGGAGAAAAGGAAAGGAGAAAGGAAAGAAGAAAAAGAAGGGAGAGGAGGAAGGGAGAAAGGAAGGAATTGAAAGAGGAAGGAAGGAAAAGAAGGGAAGAGGGAGAAAAAAAGAGGGGAAAGGATAGAAGGCATGAAGGGAGGGAGGGAGGGAGGAAGGAAAAAGGGATGAAAGGAAATAAGGAAGAGAGGGAAGGCAGAAAGAGATAGATATAAAAAGGAAGGAAGAAAAGAAGGAAGGTGAGAAGAGAGGTAAATTAGAGTCAGAAATACCATTCTGACCTCTTTCTTCTTTTACCTTCCAGATCCAGTGCTTGTATCATTCACTCTAAGACAGATGACACAGTCAGTACAAACCAATCCATACATTAAATAAACCCTATCTCTATACAGCGTACATAATTATCAGTTCAGACTGCATCCTCGCAAGGCTAGTCCCTAGAACAGGGCTCCCCTGCCTATGTACAACTGGTACCTTTGCTAACCCTGGAGCTTTCCAGGAAATCCCTAAAAGATCACATTAAAATAAGAATGAACAGCTTAACTCCAGTCCCTGCCTATAATGTCCATGCATGAAGGACTGTTACTGGGGATCACCCCCACACCATATAAAAGAAGGGGGGTGAGACGGGAAGGATAGGCTGGGGGGCATAGGGCCAGTTACCCTCAAGCTCCCATTGCTATTACCATCCCAATTTCTGTAGTCCAATGTCCTGTATATACAAATGCCTATTTGGCTTAACAGTCTGTGAGGTGTGGGGAGCCCTAATCTGGTCAGGGGTTAATGGAATGGGGGGCAGGAAAAGGGGGAAAGATCGTGCAAAATGGCCCCCAGGTCAACTCCCTATGAAAATAAGCATGACTATAGGCAAGACAGGAACAGGAGAAGGGGGATGCATGACACAGAATTTGGGAGTAAGGGCACACAGGTGGGGGAACCACCCTATCCAGGACCAGTGCCACTGGGCAGATGCTGTCTGCCATTCATTCGGCTGGGGGGCGGGCCAGATTTGCAACCATTTTGGCCTGGTCCACAGCATCCAGTAGGTTCTTGGCATCCACGGCCAGGGTGTGGGAGGCTGTGAGCATCTGACGTTTACATTCTTCACTCAGTGAAGTCACTGCATTCTGCTGTGCTAGACGCATCTTGTTGATTAATTCTGCTAGGTCTTTGTTCAGCAGTTTTTGCGTCCCCTCAATCTGCAAGGGGTAAGAAAGAACAATTCAGTGTTTGGAAGGCTGAGTGATGGGAGTCTGGGAGGATTAAAATCTCCCACTTATTCTCTATATTTGTCCAATAAAAACCATGCAATCAGTGACCTAGAGATGGCAGTGACCTCCGAGACCACTTTAGCAACTCCCTCATTTACACTCTGTATATGAGGCATCTGAGGTCTAAGGAAGCTAAACTATTTGTCCAAGATCACACTGGTAGTATCAGAAGCAAAATTTGAATCAGATCTCCTGACTCCAGAGACATTGTTCTTTGCATTGTAACTAGCAAAGCAATTTATAGACATTATCCTCTGATCCTCAACTCTGAAGCACATGCTATTAGGACTCCCATTTTATAGATGCGGAACTGAAGCTCAGAAAGACAAGGGTGTGAGTCCAAGTACAATGTTCCATCCATTAAGCCACAAGACACTTCGAAATATTCATTATCTCCCCTTGTTATCAGTCATCTGCCTGTTAAGTGATGCTCCTGCCTTTGATGGACAGGCAAACAGGTATCAGATAAACAAATAGGGCATAAAACCAGAGCTGGAAAAAATCTCAGAAATAACTGAGTCCAATTTCCTCATTTTACAGATAAGGAAAGAGGGGACAGAGAAAGCAAAGAACTTGTAGAACCTGAAGCTTGGTCTCTAGAAAACATCTTCCCAGGTTGTAAGTCTCTGGAGAGCGTACATGATCCCCAGCTCCCTCTCTGTTTCCACTGCCCTCCTAGGCATGCTCTTCAGATGGACCAGTCCCAGGGCCCAGGGGAAGGAATGAAGCAAATTAATATGAACCTCATGAATCTTCCTTTGGGAAAAAATATATCCCAGGACAAAGGAGAACTAAATAGCAAAGTGTGCAGTCCAACCAGGCACTAGAAAACTTACTTCTGTTCGTGAAGCCAGAGGTAGAGTGGGTAGAAGATCATCCACACTTCCAATCAGCTTCCGCAGGGTTAGGCCTACATTCTAGGGAAAGAAATTTCCCATTGTGAAGGTAGAATATCCCATCAGTCAGAATCCAAGGACTTACCCCAATATTCATCTTGAAAAGTGACAAAGACTCCTGGTAATATGTTAAATAACTGAGGGCAAACAATGGTTGTTGTTTTGTCTTTATTCCCAATCCCTAGCATGAAGTCTGGCATATAGTAGATGTTAAATGAATGCAGGACTAAAAGTAAGGCAGAGTGATTAGTACTTTACCTGAGGGCACCAACAGTTGGGGTGGGAACTGCTTCACTCCCAGAATACCATCTGTCTACTGCTCCATACCTTACAGTGGTTCCTATTCCATGGCATTCAGTCCTCAAGGATTCCTCCCTTCTCCTTCAACCTACCTTCTCCAAACTCACTGTGCTTGATCTTGGTCTGTCATTCTCTCTCCTCTGCCCTCTTTCTAGAGCTTGGGATCACCCACTATTAATGCCCTCCCCAATTAAATTTGCCCTAGATGCTAGTTTTGTTTGTTGGATTAGACTGCAGTGAGTTGAGATATTTTCGCTTCAGTAGCAAAAGTGGAAAATATATCCCCAGCAAAACACCTTGGGAGGTAGCTCCAGGGATAATTGACTAGAATGCCAGTGTTCCCTAAGTCTTTTCTTCTGAAAAGTTTTGTTTCTATCTCTTCTATTCACTTAACACATTCTAAAGTAGATTCTGGCTATTCATGTGTGTATTATTATCCCTACTAGGGCACCAGCTCCTTGAAGGCAAAGGACTACGACTTTGCAAATATCATAGGGCATCACAGGTTGTGGCATTTTCATTAAAGCACTGCTCCTGTCCCTCTTTCTTTTGACCCAAGTGTCCTATTTTGGTTTCCCACCTTCACCACGACAACATAGCCTTCAGGGGGCAGCTGGCTGAGTTCATTTTTGAGATCCAGGACAGCTCGAACCAGCTCCATGACATTGATGTACACCATGTCATCTGTCCGGTCCAGGTTGGCTGTTGGCAGGATTGACTGAGGGAGAAGTCAAGAAGAGATGAAGAGTGAATTCCTATGAGGGAGGATAGTATAGGAACCCACAGCTACATTACCTCCATGAATGGGAAGGAGGAAGGGAAGACAAAGATTTGAAGGTCTATAAGCCAAATGAGGCTGCCTCACTGTCATTCTGTTTTTTTTTTATCTTTACATGATGCAAATAAATTGTCAGTTATTATAAACCCAACTTTCACTCTTGGTGCTTGTTCCTACTCTATTCTTTTTTTTTTTTTAGATTTTTGCAAGGCAAATGGGTTTAAGTGACTTGCCCAAGGCCACACAGCTAGGTAATTATTAAGTGTCTGAGACCGGATTTGAACCCAGGTACTCCTGACTCCAGGGCCGGTGCTTTATCCACTGCGCCACCTAGCCGCCACCTAGCCGCCCCCCCCCCCCTTACTCTATTCTTATGGGACATCTTAGACCTTGTTCCTAAGCTCAGATCATATTATCTTGCCTAGCCCCCAGTTCTGTTCCCTAGTCAACTTTCTGATGGACTGGCCTGATTTGGAATGGTATGTTTCATTGCTGGGGTTGTGTACTTTGACCCTGACAGTCTCTATTTTCTACCATTTGAGTGTTTTACTAATCCCCTTAGAAAGTTGATCTCAGGGGCAGCTAGGTGGCGCAGTGGATAAAGCACCGGCTCTGGAGTCAGGAGTACCTGGGTTCAAATCCGGTCTCAGACACTTAATAATTACCTAGCTGTGTGGCCTTGGGCAAGCCACTTAACCCCATTTGCCTTGCAAAAAAAAAAAACCTAAAAAAAAAAAGTTGATCTCCTCTCTAATCAAAAAAGTATCCCTCTTTGGGGCATCATATATGTCTCCCTTAGGGATATTGCATCTTCCTTGAACAAAAAGGTCAGACTCAGACTAATAGCCATTATTATGATATGAATAATAATCATAATAATTAAAATTTATAATGCTTTCATATTTGCAAAGGATTTTCTCCCTAAATATATATACACATACATATGCATGTGCATATATGTATGTATTTCATTATTACAACCTTTTAAGGGGGATGCTATCATTCCTCATTTTACAGATGGGGAAACTAGGGCCAAGAGTTTAAATCACTTACCCAAGTTTACATAGTAAGTTTCAGTTAGGAATCAAACTCAAGGCTAATATTCTATCATTATACCAAATAGCTGTTTAGAATTCATTGTGCATGAAGTTACTGTTTCAGATTTAAAGACTTATTTTGTCACTGCTCAGTTGTTTCAGTAGTGTCTGACACTTCATGACCCCATTTAGGGTTTTCTTGGCAAAAATGCTAGAGTGGTTTGCTGTTTCCTTCTCTAGTTCATTTTATAGAAGAACTGAGGCAAACAGGGTAAGTGATTTGTCCAGGGTCACATAGCCACTAAGTATGTGAGGTTATATTTGAATTCAAGAAGAGAATTTTTTGTATATGGCACCCTTTCCTCCTGATCTGCTACAGAGGAGAAAAATCATTTTCTTGTGCAAGTAATGGGCATTGGGGGTACTAGAAAAAGAGGCAGGTTCAGGGAAAAGATCTTAACTTTTTCACTGTCATCTTTCTGGTCAATCATTGTTGCTCAGTAACAAATTCTTGACTTAATTATCTTCCCTGATAAAGAAGGTATTGTGGTATAATGGAAAGAACACTAGGGCTGAGAGTCTAAAGATCTGGGTGTGAATCATGTTACATAGTACCTGTATGACTTTGGGCAAGTCACAACCTCTATGGGCCTCAGTTTCCTCATCTGCAAAATGAGGGAGTTGAACTAGCTTAGCTAATCCTTTACAGCTTAAATCCACAAATATAGATGCAAATAATAGACAAGGATGAGTTGAAATTTCAAATGCTGACAATTTTCTAAAATTGCGCTTTAAAAATAATGACTTTCACTTCCCTCCCCCATTTCCTATAAATCCCTTTTAGATTTCTCAATTTTTGAGACAAGTCACTACAATCCATTTAAGCCTAAGTTTCTTTATCTGTAATATGAAGAGACTAGATTAGGTCATCTCTAAAGCTCTTTGTGATGAAAAAAAGTACATAGTTCTAAGTCCCTTCCAGGCCTGACCCTAAGGAAGTTTACCAACTCTTGCTGTACTCCTCACCAACCTGAGCTCCCAGTCGTGGTGGCTTCTGAGGAGGCCCTGTGAATTCAGCTGTGACCACAGAAAGAGAAAAGGAGAAATAAGTGGAGGGGAAGTCCGTGATCTACACTCCATTCTCTTTTTCATTTGAGTTAACTCTGAAACCCTTCCCTCACCCTCTATCCTTTTCCATTAAATTCCAGAAATGTAACCCAAATGAGAAAAACAGCAAAAAGCAGTCAGACTCCTTGACTCCAATCCAAACCTCTTTCTCATATGAATCCTGGACTTCTGCATTTAGAAATGGTGGGGTTTTGACCAGATGCTTTCTTTGTTTCTTACAAGATTTAATATGCTCTGTTTTGATTTCTAACTGTAGTCTAAGCTCTGGTGAAAGATAAGGGGTATACCATTTATTCTTGGTTTTCTTCTTATCTTTCACACTGGTTCACATGATGTAAGAAAAAGAAGGAGGAGTTTCCTTCTACTGGCTACTCTGTAGACAGGAAGTTCAGGTTCTCACCACTTCCTTCTCTCCCATACCCTGTGGGCTTATGTAAGAGCATGAGCAGGGGATCATGCCTCAACCCTCACTACTTTGACAGAGAGAGATAGGGATGTGATAGGGGAGAGGCTGTGACAGAATGAGAGACGGTGGGGGGGGGGGTGGAAATAGAGAGAAAGAGATAAAGAGAGAGAAAAACAGAGAGGGGAAGATAGACATACACAAAGCAGAAGAGAGAGGAGGAGGAAGAGAGAGGAAAGAAGAAGGAAGTCAGAGAGAGTGAAAAAAAGAGGAGTAGGGAAATAGAGAAAGGAGGGAAGATAAATAGAAAGAATACAAGAGAGAAATAAACACCAAACAGAGACCTCAGTGAGAGAAGAGAATTTAGGGACATTCAGGCACAATGGAAAGGGAACAGGAAGACATAAGGAAAGATGAATGGAAAATAATGGACAAAGATGAGTTGGAAATTACTACAAGTGCAGACAGATTTTCCAAAATTATACTTTAAAATAATGAATTAAAAACAAGGCAGCTGTTCCTATAAATTTTAATGAGATCCGTTGATCATTGAAATAGTCACTACTAAGTCCATCAAGCTGTCACTAGAGCAGGTTCCATTAAGAAGCTAATAATGGGGAGCAGAGCCAGTAAAGGCAAGAAGATAATAATGATTGGTTAGAAACTTACTATATCCAGCCTCCTTCTCTGGGGTCTGTAAAGAAAGAAAAAGAAAATCAGTGTTCTGAATGTAACTTTGAGAAAACAATGTCTTCCACTTCCCTCCCCCATTTCCTTTTCCAGGAAGAGGTTCTTTGATTAGGGAAAGTCAGGGAAGGCTCTTAGAGGAAGTTTTCCAAGAGGAGGCCTTAATAGAAGATTAGGGATTAAAAGAAGACTCTTTTATTCTATCAAGGGAATAGAAGTTGCATTGTTAAGTTTGGAAAGAGAAGCTTTGTTAGCCATCTGTACTTGGATTGATAGAACTCCTGGATTAGTCATAGCAATACTCTAGCTCTTGGGTCCAAGTAGCAAGGGTAATGGCTTGTCACTTACCAATGGAGACTTATCATTCATATATACCATGGGGTCCTACAAATGAGAGAGCCAAAGGAAAGATTTCAGATCTTCAGTTTACTTGAGTTTTCAAAAGAGGATAACCTTTTACAAAGTATGGGGAGGTAAACTAGGGTTGGATTGAAATGATTTTTACTTTTTTTTAGGTGATGGACACAACTGTAATAGTATCTTTTATGAGGTCTTTTTAGTCCTTTACTTCAAAGGAAGAAGACATGGTTACTTATTGAGTTAAACAGCAAAAACCTGAAGTCTCTTGACTGGTTAATGAGGCAAGATTTGAATTCAGGTCTTCCTAACTGTGTCCAGATCTCTATTTACTCTATCATCTAGTGACTACTATAAATAATTAAGAGGAGAGAGGAGAAGGAGAAGGAAAAAAAGGAGAAGGAAAAAGAGGAGGAGAGAAAAGGAGACCCTGGACTAGCAATCCAAAGGTCTGAGTTTTAACTCTGACATTTAAGAACTGCATGACCCCAAAGCTAGTCACTTTTCCTCTCTGGATCTTGGTTTCCTCTACCATAAAATGAGAAGGTTGCTGACTCTCTGGAAAAGATAAGGAACTATACCTCCCTCTTCATTGGAAAAGTAAGGCACAATGAATGTGATACATAGTGAAAGCTATTGGACATTGAGTTTGTTGGCAGGTTTTGCTTAAATTATTTTTTTAATTGAAGAAGATAATTTGCTGGAGGAGGAGTTGAGGACATACCAGGTAATGACTGTAATGCAAAAACAAGGTGTCAGTAAAACTTTTTTTTTAAATAAAAATAATTACAAGAATTGGACTAGATGATCTCTAAGGTCTCTTTCAATCTTGTCGCACTACAATTCAATTCATATTTCTCCCCTTTCCCAGGCTCTCTGAAACCCCTTTATTCCCTATTAGAGGGTAGAAAGTCAGACAAATGATTTCCAAGACTCATTCTAACTCTGGTTCTGTAATTATTTTTTTTAAGGTAAAACAACCTCCTTAGAGGTCCTGAGGGACAATTCCCATTTCAATTTCTACTTACCAGGGACTTCTCCTCCTGCCTGAGCCATTGGTAATCTTCTGCCATCTGCTTCTGTTGCTTGTCCAAGATCTGACGCATCTTTGCTCTCTCAGCTTCCCATAGCTGCTGGGCCTCTTCTCGACTGCTAGGGCGGACAAAGTCTTCTTCCTGAGATGACCATAAGGAGACAGAAAGGAATTCTGAGAACCCGTTCTTAAGTCTGGTGAAGGGTAGCCTCAGATTGTACAACACAGAGGTTCAAGCCACAACCTTTGTAGAGGACCTTCATCCTGGGACAGCAGCAAGATGCAGAGCCTAGGAAACAAGCTGGCAAGTCCTCCCTTACCTGAATGCCTGCTTTTATTCCATTCCATGGAGGCTGCTTTGCTTTTGTTTGTTTGCTTTAAGGGTTGTTAAAAGTTGGGCTACTGATATATACCCATTACTAGCATTCCCGGGAACCACATACCTGCTTGTGTGGTTGTATTACTGAAGATTAGCATTAGAGAACATTGTGTGACCCATGCTCAGATAGTTACTTACATGTCACCTTTTTTCAATCAGCACTGCAACTTAATGGGTTAAAGCATTATATAAATGTCTGCTATTATTATTATTATTATTATCAAAAGTCCACTTAGACACCATACCTACAGTTCTAGTAGTTGCCACTGGGTGACATAATGGACTCTATTAATGATTATGTAGGTCTAATGTTAGGCATGGGTAGCTGAGAAGCACATGATTTACCAAATAATACATTTTCTCCTTAAAATAGAATTCTTTATTAAAATGGCAGCATTGCTTAATTAAAACCCTAAAATAAATGTATAAACTAAGATATGTAATATAGAGCAAGATTTCAAAAACCATCCAATATTTAAGTTCAAGTTAAGTACCCTTTCTCCTAGACACAATTAAATATTGTTCAATTTAATCTAATCCTGATTTAATTTTCATTTAATTTTGCTTTGTACCTTTTTCCAGTTTAGCTTCTTAGCTTCTTAGGGGAAGTTCATTGAGATTAATATTGTAGCAATCAATCCAGTCTCCCCATTCTCCACCTGCCTCTCTTTACAGCCCAGAACTGATTCTCATTCCTTTTGGCAATTTTATTTGCTCCATAGCATTTCAGTTCCCATTTCCTTCAACAGAACATATAGACAATGGCCATCTGACTTTCTCTTCTACATAAGCTATAAGAACCTTTTATGTTTCTGTTTTAACCAGATAGAAGTTCTTCTGACAAATAGGGCTACATGCTTTTCCTTTCTCTTCCTTTGAGCTTCTTTTTGACATTCAAGTTATTTTGTACAGAGTGCTCAGCTAGTCTAGCTGGGAGTGAAGTGGAGCTTACACATTACAGTGTCTCTCATCCTGAGTCCATGTCTTTGATGTTACAGGCTGGACTCCTGGTTTCACATTCTCTTGATCCCATTGAAAAGTTATCCTAACCTAATTTATATTATGATGGCCTCCTAGGCATATCTAGATTTCCCCATTACTGATTCTGAACTAACAACACTTTCTGGATCTTCACTTAGAACTTGGACTAAGCCCCTCCTTCCATTGACCTTACTTTCCCTGACCTTCAATCCCCACCCATATCTCTCCCAATCCTTTTTGAACAAAAGTCAATGGGACAGCAAAACCTCTTTACAGGAATTTTGTTAGAACATATCTACAAGCACTTCATAAAACCAGGGCTACTTTCATTTGTTTGTTCTAGTTGAAGTGCTGCTTGTGCTACTTAGGAGGAGGCTGTTGTGTAGTTTGGTAGAATTGTTATGTATTTAAAATTACCTTTAAATGTCTTTGGATACAAAGTGAGGGAGTTAAGACTAGATCATCTCCATGGACACTCCCAACTCTACCATTCCATAGATCTATGTAAGCTATTTGCAAGAACTGATAGCAAGTATGTTCAGAGAAGCAGCTCATAACTGAGATGCCCCTAATGTGTAGTGCCAGGAGAGCCGCTTTGCCACCCTGCTGGCCTCCACCGATTGACCCTGCTGCTTAAGAAATCAGCATTCCCACTGGTTCCTCCACAAATAGAACTTGAAAGCAGGAGGCAGCAGTACCAAAGAAAAAGTTTCTTTGGACAGTTCAGCAGAAGGTAATCAAAGGAAAGAAGTGAGAGAGGGTTTGCCCCTTGGGACAAAGAAGAGCAGCTACTCTGGAGCCAGTTCCTTACTTGGCTGATTTTATGGCTCACTGAACCTATGCCATTGCCCTAGGAAAGAGAGCCATTCCCTGGACACTGCCATGGCCCTGAGATGCAAAAATGGTGAAAGGATGGCATTTGACTGGCCATATACCACAAGGCATGTCCCTGAGAGAAGTTGACTCATATCCTAGATTTCAGAACTTATACTGCTAGAGGGTATCATTCAAGGCTTTGGGTACTCCCCAGAGTGAAGGGCTTCAGTGGGAAGCCTTGTAGGGCATTATACTCCTTCTTAAAAGTCACATCCACATCTAATACCAAGTCCCAGCATGCAGATTGTTCTTACCCTCATGCTGTGGCGTTTGAAGACATTGTGTCGCTGAAGAGGTGGGGTATGCAAGGAATTAAGTGGTGACGGATACTCTATGGGGTTGGTGAGCGTAGGCGAGCTGGCACATAGACCCTCCGGTACCTGTTTGAGAAAGCAAGGCAGCAAAAGGCACAAGGACAAGGCAATCATACATAAAAGAGTTAGCAGCAACAGACAGGCACACAAGTCACATACATAAAAACCAACACAAGCCAAGAAGAAACTCCAGGATAATTCTCAACAAGGACTTTAATCCTGGGAGCCAAGAAAGAACATTTTTATTGCCTCAACATATCAGAAGCATCAGGGTCAAGACCAGAGCTCATTAGCCTAGAAGTCGGAACCTATGTTTCATTTCCAGCCCTTATCATTGACTTCCTCAAGGACTTGGAAAAGCAACATCATCTCTGCCTCTCCCTAGTCAAAGAACAAAGAAACCTTATTCCGCTCCTTTCCATCTTCAGAGGACTCTGTATACAGTGGGAGCCCCTTAAATGTTGTTGATCCAAAGAGATGCTGCCTGCATTCTCAGCACTCCTAAGAAGCAGTTTTTCTTAATCCCACAGGTGCAGAAATCCTTTTCCAACCTCATAAACTAGGTCTGTTCAGATACAGGACTTCAAACACCATAGAAACAAATTTTAAAAATAATGATACTTTGTTTTAAATTTAACCAAACATTTTCTTAATAGTCTTGTTTATTTTTAAGACCTGAAATAATGGAAAGGACATTGACTTTGGAAATGGGGAAACCTGATTTCAAATCCTATTGATTAGCATCTATTTGAACTTGAGCAAACATTTCAATTTTCTCGGCCTCTCCCTATTTGTAAAATTAGAATGCTAAGCTAGATGAGTTCCCAGGTCCCTTCCAACTCAAAATTTTATGATTCTCTGATTTTCCACTGTAAGTGAATAAAAGAACACTTTTGATGAGTCATTTTGTTGGAGGTACCCAAGAGCGGAGGGAAGAGGGCAACATTGAGAGTCAAGGAATCCTGGTCAAATTCCAGCTGGTCTGTCTACCTCCTGTGTCTATGTGACCTTGAGCAATTTGATTCAATTCAATGGTCATTTATTAACAGAATAATTTGTGACAGGCACTGTGCCCATACTGGAAAGGTATTATTACAAAGACAAAGAAATGAAATAGTGTCTCTCTGTGAAAACCTTACATTTTAATGGAGCATATTCAACTCTTTGGGCCTCCGTGAATTTCCCCATTTATATAATGAGGGGGTTGGACTAGAAGAACTTTAAATTCCTATCTAGTTATGAATCTAAATCAAGCTTTTCTCTTCCCAAACGCAAGTTAGACCTAACAATTGATTTCCCACTGATGCTTTTTTATTTAAAATTTTAGTTTATTCAATGAACATAATATTTTTTCTTTCTTTGCCATTCTCTCTCCTCCCCCAAAGAAAATAAAAAGAAAAAAAATTGTGTGACTTCACCCCCCAAAGAAAATATGCTTAGTTAAGCAAAATCCCACATTGGATATGTCTTTAAAATATTTTAGACACATCAATTTCTAACCTTGTTGATTTGGACCAATGGACAGAATCCTGTGAATAAGTAGAGACAGATATTTTAGGTGAGATTTTGCTGCCATTCTTCCAAGCAGATTATGGGAATAGATATTGTTTCACTCAATCATGTTTGCTAGAGCCACCAATGTGCTCAGGACCAAAAGGTAAGAGAAAGGTAGGAAAGGTCAATCACATCCTCAGGAAAATGTGATTGGCATAAGATTAGCAGTAAAGGTGAGAAGAGAATATGAGTCCCCCTTTTCTACTTCCCATTCTTTGCCCAACCACCCAATGCCCCTAGGTTGATCATTTTAACTATCTAGTCTACAGCACAAACCAAACTGGGAATTTTAGGAAGCATCAGGGCTAATATGAGAGCATAATGGGAAAGAGCCCCTAACTCCATTCAAGATTGAGCTCAAATGCTCTCAAGAGAAATGGATTTCCCTAGGAATCAGTACAACTTGACTATGCAGAAGATAGAGTAATGGATCTAGAGACAGGAAGATCTTATTTAATTCCTGCCTCAGGCCTTGCTACCTGGTCAAGTCACTTAAAACTCAGTTTGCCTCAGTTTCTTTATCTATAAAATGGGAATATTTTTGACACCTACATCCCAGGGTTATTGTGGGATCAAATGAGATAATATCTATAAAGGGTCTTGCAAATCTTAAAGCATGATGTAAATGCTAGTTATTATCATTATCATTATTAATAGTTCCCTTGTCTCCAATCACTGTGTACTTTTTAAAAATTATATCCTGTATCTCTGTTATCCCCCTAGTACACAGTAAGCTCCTCAAAGGTAGGTATTATTTCATTATTCTCTCTTTATCCAGGTACATAGTAGAAATCTAATAACTACTTATTGATCCATTGATTGAGGAGGCCTAGATTTGAATCCCTATTCTCAATACATTTTCTGTGAGAATTTGAGTATATGTGAAAAATTCTGTAAGTCTCAGTTTCCCACATATAAAATGGGGACAATGATTCTTATACTTCTTTAAGCTTTGCAGTTAGTACTTCTGGCACCTGCAGTGAAGACCCCAAAATGTATCCAGGGAATGGAAGGCACTTGAATCAACTCTCTGAGTTAAATAATTTTTTTGGGGGGGGGAGAAATCTTAGGGCAATTCTTGTACCTCTGAACGTAAGACATCATGAAGTCATGAGCAGAGGTACTGGGAACCCTATTATTTGCAATTGGAAAGGCTACAATAAGAGGAGGGAATAATATGGGATAAAGTTGGGAAAGTAGCTCATTATCCTAAGTAGGTTCTTGTTGCAATTAATTGTTTTGGTTATTTTGTTACTAATTACAATTGTTACTAGCTGGAATACAAATACTTCATGTCCTTCCAAATTTTGGTGTCCTGGGACAAGGTCACAGTTGCCTATCTTATACCAATCAACTTTATTTTGTAACTGGCTTTCACTCTGTCTCATCAGTTCCAAGTCTATATTGTTGATCTTATACAGCATTTGGGAGAAAGGCATTTCATAAAGCTTACAGTGATTTTTATTATAAGTTATTATAGAGGCAGGTTAGAGAAGTAGAAGGAATATTCGATCTGAATACCAGCCAGATAGAGTGCTAGACTTGGAATCAGGAAGCTATGTATTCAAGTCCTACCTCAGACCTTGCTTTGACCAAGGGTAAATCAATTGACCCTCTCAGTTTTCTCATCTATAAAATGAGGGATTGGTCTTAGTGATTCCTTCTAACTTAAATCTATGATCCTGTAATCACTTATTACTTGTGTGGCCTTGGACAATCTCTCAATATCAATTTCTTCATCTGCAAAACAAGGGAACCATACTAGATATCTTCAAATATGAAAATATATGACCTAGTTCTTTTCCTTCACATGTACTAGAGGCCTACTACAGAAGATCTTTCATGATTAAAAAAAACAAAGCTCGAATGGAGGCAGGCACTTAATTAAAGCAAGCAAACATTGCAAGAGTTCTCTGAGGGCAGAGAAATGAAGATACAGCTTTCTAATGTGAGGCCCCATCAGACCTAACCAGTCACCACTCAGTGGGAGAGAAGGGACTTGGTAACTACCAATTGTTCACTCTTGGGGCTTGGATGACTCATAATCAAGTTCTGCCTTGGGTTCCCCCACACAAAACAAAACAGATCAGACACACATCTCTTCTTGCATCATCCTAATGGGTGACTTCAGCTCTTCAAGGACACCAAGTCAGATTTTCAGGCATGACTCAGAGATGAATGAGTCCGAATTCTCTAACATATCCCCCACAGATGCTATAATGCTGAATTTACCTGGAACTGAAGCTTGGGAGCCAGAAGGTTGGTTTGTGGAGGCGGTTTGTACTTGGGCCGGCTTGGCTGGAATGAAGAAATAGATAAATTAATTCCAGTGTTTTTCCTGCTCCTTGAGAGGGAGAATTGAACCATGTAGGAAGGTAGAACACTAAGAGAGTGGGAATCCTGGGTTCTAGGTGAAAGGGTACCTGCTATACAGGGAGGATTTAGGAGAGATGAGGGTAGTATTAATAACTATCAGTAGGGGGTCATCATCATTATGAAAAAATATTCACTAAACATGCAGCATGAATAATATGCTGTGGGGAGGAATACAAATAATTCAAAGTCATGATGCCTACCCTCAAAAGGTTTAAGAAGACAGGAAACATATAAAAGAACCATAAAACAGGATAGAGTATGGGCAGCTAGGTGGTAGAATGCTGGACCTGGAGTCAGGAAAGATCATCTTCCTGAATTCATATCTGGCCTCAGACACTTCCTACCTGTGACCCTGGGCAACTCATTTAACCCTGCTTGCTTCAGTTTTCTTATCTGTAATATGAGCTGAAGAAGGAAGCAGGAAGTCACTCCAGTGTCTGCCAAAAGAACTCCAAATGGGATCCTGAAGAGTTGGTCACAATTCAAAAAGACGGAACAACAACAATCCCCTATACAAATAAAATCTCATGGCCAGTTTTTTTTAAATGAGCTGGGCATAAAGGATCAGGATAAAGTAGTGAGTCAAGGTAGAAGAGGAGGGAATCTAACCTTTCTGATCTGTCAGGGGATCTGGTCAATTCTTGCCTCACAGTTCAGGAGCCTAATGTCCACTTAATCTATTTAACTAGTACCTATTGGTCTCTAGGAAGAAAGATTCTCCAGCATCCTTAAAAAAAACCCAAAACTGATCCCATGTAGTTTACTGATCTAATCATCCCATACTATAACCTGCTGGATTCAATTGGTCCCAAACTACTCATATGAGAGGAACTGAGGGCAGACAAGAGAGTGAAAGGCTAAGAAAAAGAACAGCTATAGAGGGAGGTAGACTGATCAATCAAACTATTTAAGAACCAAAGTGATCTCTGACTGTGTTTTCCATCCTAGAAGCAGTATGATCTGACTTACCTTGGGTGGAGGATCCTGGAAGGCCATGGGCTCCAATATTTTGGGTGTCCGGTAGCGGGTATTTCTCTCTTGTTCTCTAGCAATATCCTTCTCCATCTGGTAAACATCACTGCCAGGGAGTTGATGAGATCAGAAGACAAGTTATCAATCATGGAAGTTCTTTCTTGCTCTGTGTAAATATTCTCTGCCTCCCCCTAAATTCAGGGAAGGACTTAGAGCCAGATGTTAATTCCCTTCCCATTTACACAAAGTATATCCTCAGTTAAATCACCTATAAAAGTGACAGTACTAAGAGACCCCCCCCCAATGCTCATCAAGGTTGATTAGTACCTGTAGGCTCTAGAATGGTCTCCTTTCCCATAAGCAAAACAGAAATGAACAAAGTGTGGTACATAAATACAATGGAAAATCACTGAGCCATTAAAAAAAAAAACCAGTAAGTGAGAAACTTCAGAAAACATGAACTTATCATAATGGGGTAAGCAGAATTGGGTGAAAAAATGTATTACTTCAATAATGAAACGAAATAAAGACTCCCCATATGTACTCGAGGATCTAGTCCAAGAACCAGGTATTTGTAAAGTGAAGTTTGCCTTCAATGACCACAATTATTATAAACTTATTATTGTAATAACAACTCATATTCTGTTTTCCTCTCTAGCTTATTTTTAAAAAATTCCCAATTATATGTTAAGATAATTTTCAACATTCATTTTGTATAAGATTTTGAGTTCCACATTTTTCTCCCTCTCTCCCTTCCTTCCCCCTCCCCAAGATAGCAAGTGACCTTTTTTACATGTTTTACATGTACAATCTTGTTAAATATATTTCCATATTAGTCATGTTGTGAAAGAAGAATCAGAACTAAAGGGAAAAAACACAATAAAGGAAAAAACAAAAAACAAACTTTAAAAAGTGAAAACAGAATGCTTTGGTCTGCATTCAGATTCCATAGTTCTTTCTCTGAATGTGAATGGCATTTTCCAGCACAAATTTTTTAGAATTGTCTTTGATCACTGTATTAAAAACTTACATTTTTATGGTATTTTTTGTTTTGCAAAGCAAACAACAAACAGTGAGACAGGTATTGTGAATGTGATTACTTCCATTTTATTTTTTAATTAAAATTTCTTTTTCAATTATCAAGGGATATTTATTCCATTCTAAGAGTTCCCTTCAACAGAAGTATCAAACATGTGGCCCAAAATCTGCATATGGTCCAAAACACTCCTGAGTACATTCTGAAAAATGTCTTTGGGAAATGCTGGAAATACTAAAAATACAACAAAACAAAGATGCATTTTAAAATGAATTCAATATGTAACCCACAAGAGATCATTATGTATTGATTATTGGCCCCCCATTTCTTTTGAGTTTGATACCACTGCCCTACATCAATGAAAGTGTGGGTCAAGTAAAACAGTCAATTAATAAGTGCTAGTTATTACTACTACTGGTAAACTAACCTTGTGAGCTTGATGATTTTTGAATCACCTTTGATGATTCAAAAACCATAGTTATGCTATTGTCTGTAAGGCAGGCAGGGCTGGACAACCTGATGATTGTTCTGTAGTATTAGCACACTGCCAGTGGGCAAAGGAAAGGATCATTTCCAGGGATGTGGGGCAGAACATCTTTTGGTTTATATTTTTATTCATTTATTTTTCTTTGCACTAATATTTGAGGGTAAGCTACATTCTACAAATAGTATTATAACAGGGGACAGAGTTCTGAGCCTGGATTCAGGAAGATATATGGATTCAAATTCTGCTTTGGATTGTTACTAGTTGTGCAAATCTGGGCAAGTGATCTCCTTGAACCTCAATTTCCTTATCAATAAAAGGGAATAATAACACTTATGGTATCTTTGACATGGAGTTGTTGTGAGCCTCAAATGATATATGACATGTGTCTATGACATAGTAATTGATTTTAAAATGCTTTATCTATCTCTTTAAAACTTTATAAAATTACTGCTCATTTATTGTATGCCTATTTTAGCCAAAGAGGCTGATAGGTGGCTCAGTGGATGCAGTGCTGAAACTGGAGTCAAGAATACCTGTGTTCAAATTTAGTTTCAGATACTTATTAGCTGTGTGACCCTGGGCAAGTTACCTAGCATTGCAGTTAGGTGCCTCAATGGATAAAGCACTAGGCCTAGAGTCAGAAAGATCTGAGTTCAAGTCCAACTTCAGACACATACTAGCTATGTGCTCTTGGACAAGTCACTTAACCTGTTTGCCCTAATCCACCAGAGAAGAAAATGACAAATTACTACAGTATCTTTGTCAAGAAAACTGCATGGACCACATTGGTTTGCTATGTTTCATAGGGTCACAAAGAGTTAGACACAACTGAACAACAATAATTATATGTTTTATCTGAGAACCATTGGTCAGTTTCATTCAAGGAAGTCTCACCATCACTAGTTGTTCTGGACTGGCTTCCAGACAATCTTGTCATTTGGAAGTCTACTGCTGCCTCCCCAAATCCCTTGCCACTACAAATCCTCTTCCCAAAGCCTCCCTGACTCCCACTTACCTAAGGCTGCACACAAGTTCTGTGAAGCGAGGTCGGTCACTAGGATCATAGTCCCAACACCGGGTCATGAGAGTATAAAGGACAGGAGGGCAGAGGTCAGGTTTGGGCAACCGGTCGCCTTTCTCCAACACTCCAATTACATCCTTGTTCTCTAGCCAAAAGAAGGGCTGCTTTCCAAAACTCAGGATCTCCCACATGCATACAGCTAGAAAGAAAAAGGGATATAAAAAAGGAAATTGGCCTCTAGAAGGAAGGCTTTCCCTCATGAAGACTCCCCCAAGAACTGCCCTGATCACTGATAGAAACATTCCAAGCTGAATGTCCCCAAAACAAAGGAGATGCCCATCAATTAGGGAGTAACTAGACAAATGGTGGTAGATAAATGTTACTATATATTAATAGGCCATAAGAAAAGAAAACTATGAAGAATTCAGAGAAGCCTGAGAAGACTTGTATGAATTGATGCTGAGTAAATTAAGTGAACAAGAAAGACAATTTATACAATAAATCACTCTAAAAACAATTTTGAATGGCTTAAGAACTATGATTAATGCAATGATTATTCATTATTCCAGAGAAGTGATGAAGAAAATTTTTATATTCACCTTTTGATAGAGTCATGATAGACTCAAAGTAGAGAACAAGAAATTTATTTTTGTGCATAGACAATAAAGGAATTTGTTTTGAATGAGTATACCTCAATGCTATATGTTATGATAATTAATATTAGTTCTTCCCTTCCTCAAGTTGGCTGGTGGGGAATGAGGAGAGAATAAGACTTTTATTAATTGAAAATAAATTTAATTTTTAAAAACACCTTAAGAAATGACAAAAATGAGAACCTCAGAGGGAAATGAGAAGAAGTCAGAATGATTTACCTACTGACTACAATAATAGAAAATAGATTTCACTCTTAACCAATCAGTACTTTAGGAGACTAATGATGCATTCCTCCCACCTTCTGGCAGAGAGGTGATGGACTAGGAGTGTAGAATGAGGTATACTTTTATGGATATGGCCAATGTATGGATTTATTTTACCTGATTATACTTATTTGTTATAAGAAAGGGTTTTTTATTGGGAGAGGTTAGGGGTAATTATGCAAATATTGGGTAATGATTAGAGATGGGGAAAAAAACAGAAGAAAGGAGTGTCAATGAAACTATTGAATATGAACAAGCCTATAGAAGTTTTATATTTGATACAAAACATGCTATAAGAATGCAAAAAAAAGTAGAAGAAAGTTCAAAAGCAGACACAGATAATCAGGGTGGTTTTATTTCTACCTTCAAACATGATCCTGTGTGCTCTATCCTTAGAAAACTTTCATTATACCTTACTACCCCTTCAAACTACTCTATATTTCCTTTCCTTTTCTCACCTAAATTCCTAGAAAAAGAGGTTTCCACTTTCTCATTCTTTAATTTTTTGACTTCTGATATTGTTCCTCAACTCAAATTACTCATTCCAAAGCTGTCAACAATCTCTTGGCCAGTTAGATCTGATGGCCTTTCTCAATCCTCATCCTTGTCCTCTGCAAAATTTTACACTATTCAAGACCTTCTTCTCCTGGATATTCTCTTCTATGACTTTCAATGACTCTGCTCTTCTCCTTTCTGATCTGTCAAGCCTTCTCAGGTTCCTTTTCTGGTTCTCTGATTGTGGGTAGGTCTGAATGCCCTTTTCTGGACCCTCTTCTCTTCTCCCTCTCTACCCTCTTTTGGTAAACTTATCAGTTGTCATGGGTTTAATCATCATCTCTGCCAAAAATTGCATATATGTATATATATATATATACATATATATATATATATATGTATATATATATATATGTATGTATTTAGCCTCAGGCTCCCCTGAGTTTTAGTCCCATATCATAGTGGACATTTCAAATTTGGATTTTATAGATTGCTCAAACTCAACAAGTCCAGAAAAGAACTCATTATGTTTCTCCTCAAATTCATCTTTCTTCCAAACTTCTTTATTTCTTAAGATGACACCACCATCCTTCCAGTCTTCCAGGTTCTTATCCTTGGCATTAACCATCAAATCCTCTCTCCCTTTCTACATGTACATAATTAGTTGCCAAATATTGCCTTTTCTACCTTTATAATATTTCTTGTATGTAATCCCTTCTCTCTGTTCATACAACTGCCATTTAAGTTTAGGTTCTCATCACTCCTTGCTAGTTCTTTTCATAGTCTCCTAATTGGTGTCCCTCAGGTCCTCAAGTCATTCCCCCCAGCTCCCACCCCAGGCCATAAACCTTTCTCTGTCAAAGTGATGGGTAAGGGTAGATGTGACCATGCCATTCCAGTCTAGTGACTCTCCAGTGTCTTTAAGATATAATATAAAGCCAAGTCAACATTAAAAGTCCTTTCTAACCTGCCCCAAATCTGTCTTTCCAGTCTCACTAGACATTACTCCTCTTGTACCTTGAAATCCAGCCAAGTGATGTTCTCCCTGTTCTCCATACAACTTGTCTTCTGTCTCTATTGCTCTGCTTTTGTACTTGTCAGCCTCCATGTTGTAAAATATGTCCTTGCTGACATATAATCTCTCCCTTCCTTCAAGATGAAGTTCAACCAGTTCCTTCTACATGTAATCTCTTATCTTTAGGTCTATTTGCACAAAATAAATGTGCATTGAGAAATGGCCTTTTCTAAAATGACCAGTGTGTAAATTTGTACTGTTTTATCATATTTGTTTGTTACAAGGGGTATGGGAAGATGGTCACTGGAGAAAGAAAGCAATGTAAAAGAAGAAAAGGGCATCAATAAAATATTTGAAAAGGGTGAGTAGGGGTAGGAGAAAAATTCGAATGAAAGAAAAATGAAGGTAGGGGAAAAGCCCTAATGAACAAATAAAGCCTTTAGACCTTTTGATTTCTTGTTCTTTACCAATGTCTCTGTGCTGGGCTTACTTAGCAAATCACTTAACTTTTTTAAAACTCAATTTGTTCATCTGTGAGACAAGGAGATTTGTATTAGATGACCTATAAGGTCAAGTTCTATAATCTCTTAGTGATCTCTGAACATGTAGTTGCTAGTAATAGGGAGTCAAAAGGAATGATTATAAGATCTCAGGCTTCCTTCTCTGAGGGCTTAATTTATATGCTCAACTACCTTTTCCAAAGTCACATGATTCCATTTTTCAGTCTCAGATACTTTGAATTCTCACAGCATTCCTGAACCTTAACTTAGTTTCAAAATGACCTTCTATTCATAATAGTTGTTTCCAGGAATATCAGAAGGCACTGCTCATTGCTAGTGCTTCACTTCAAGACCTCAGACCTTCTGGGATTCTTTAGCTGGCATGGCTAAGCAGGCAGCACAGGGATGAGAAATTATCCACCATCAGGAAGAGACAAGAAATACCTGCCTGTGTTCCCCTGCTCCCTTACCAAACATCCAGACATCACTGGCAGTTGTGAACCGACGGAAGTTGATAGATTCAGGAGACATCCATTTGATTGGGAGGCGAGTCACAGAGGCTTGAGCGGGAATGAATATTGAATAGGAGTTTTTGTCAGAACTGGAAAAATCAGGGATGACAATACTTAACTCTAAAGTCCCTCAACCTGAACTCCTTCCCTACCCATCCATCTTTCAAACATAGATCTTACTTATTCTGATTCTGGGTTTCATCAACAACTCTTAGTAGAGATTAGAAACAGCTACTTCTCACCTTTGTAATACTCATCATCTTCAATGTACCGAGAAAGGCCAAAATCTCCAAGTTTCACACATTCAGGAGAAGCTACCAAAATGTTCCTGACTGCAATGTCCCTATAAAAAGCATAATGATGATGATGATGGTGGTGGTAGGAAGAAGAATTATTTTGAGTCAACACTGACATAGTGCTTTAAGAGGCTGAAGAAACTTTTCCAGGATCACATATTTAGTAATTGTCTGAGAAGGGATTTGAACTTAGGTCTTCCTCACTCCAAGTTCAACAATCCTTTTCATAATAGTTTTGTCCTAGGATGGAATGAATGGAAATGAATTCTGATCAAGCCCTCTGACTTGTGCTTCCTATGCTAAAGCAGGATCCCATAGCCACTTGTTTCACTCCAGAGAAATAAGTACACAGAACTTCAGTGTCTGGCTCCAACATTCATTTAATATGTCGTGAATGGAAACCACATTTCTATCTCCCATGTTAACTCCCCTCTATTTTGTATGTATCAGGTATGTACCTTTTCTTGTGTATATTCTTTCCCATTACAATTTTAACAAGCAAGTCAATAAACATTTATTAAATGCTTACAGCATAGTGAGAACTGTATTAAGTCCTAGGGATATAATGACATATAATCCCTGCACCTGAGGAGCTCACATTCTAATGGGAGAAACACTGTGCAATAACTGTGCATATGTAACAGAACTGACTTAGAATGTATTTGATAATGTCTTTTTAGGGGGGAGGAGAATGGGGAGCTTCTATTTCTAAGAGAATTGAAATGATATGTAAGAGACTTACATTGGAGTATTTATAAGCATTCTGCAGCTTGATCCTAACCATGAGGTTAGGAAAAGCTCGTTTGATGGTCTGTATGGTCAGAACTGGGGGAGCCTTCAAAAAGCACTAATTGGAGTTCTAATGATTTTATTTGACTGATTTCTCTTGGTAGATTTCTCCCTTGGTTTGATACCTTTGCCACAGAATTCAATGAGAGACAATGCTATGATGGGAAAGCCATTAGGTCCCCACAGAAACCAACATGGTGTCTATGAATATAAGGATAAGTTCCTTGCCTGCTTTAGCATTTGTTGTTTCAAGGTGTGACCTTATGATTTTCCAAAGGTCAGAAGAATGAACCCTGACCTAAATGTGGGAAATAAAGAATCTAGGAATACAAGGATCTGTGAGTCAGAATTCATGCCAGATTTTGCAATCAGTCTTGCACTGGTGCCCCAAGGAGCAAGGAACTTTGGGGTCCAATCCAGTGCTAACTATGACAAATCCATAGTTAGACAAAACCTTGGTGGTGTCATTCCCCTCCCCCCAACTACCTGTGTACACAGCTGATACTCTCCAGGTAAGCCATGGCCTTGCATATCTGTAGCGAATACAAGATGAGGGTGAGCACCTTTAGGGAATTCTTATTGTGCTCCAGGTAGTGTCCAAGCTGTGGGAAAAGGGAAAAACAAACTATCAGAAAAATAAGTTTGGGCTTCTAAAAAAGCGATTGTTGGTCTTTAGGTTCCAGGCTGTCAGAGTCTAAGCTAAGGCCAAAGGCTACATCTGATTATCTGATTTAATCCAAACAGTATTAATTAAGTATCTTTTCTTTTCCAAATACAAAGGGGGATACAACTGGAGAATCAAAGACAAAAATGAAACAGTCCCTGCCTTCAAGGAGCTTACATGCTTCTAGGGGAAATGACATATACATAAAAAAGTCCACACAAATTATAGACTAAATAAATGCAAAGTAATTGGGGGGGGATGCCAATTAAAGGGATCAGGAAATGCCTCTTGTGGAATGTATATGACATGTAATTAAAGGATCATAGACTTGGGAGCTAGAAGCAATTCAGAGGTCATGGAATCCAACCCTCTCATTTTTAAAAAGAGGAAACTGTGGCACAAAGGGGTTAAATGGCTTACCTAGGGACATATAGCCAGCCCATAATCTTCCCTGATTCAAAGTCCTCCTATCTATGACATCATACAATTTCTCAGTGGGCTATGCTGCCTTATGCTGAAACTTAAAAAGAGCTAGAGGTTCCAAGGGGAAGAGGGGAAGAGGAAAGCCATTCTGGACATGGAACCCAGAGAAGTTGGATATGATATGTCGTATACTGTTAGGGAATATATCAAGCTAGAATATGAGAATGGGAATGATATATAATTATCTTGGAAAGATAGACTGGTTAGATTGTGAAGAGTTTCACATGCCATCTAGATGGTTTGTATTTTATTCTAGAGGCAATTGGGAGCCACTGAAACTTCTTGACCAGAGGAGCCATATAGGCAAACTAGTACTCTAGAAATATTAACTTGTTATATGGATGGTAAATTAGAAAGACAAGACACTAAAAAAGGCAATGACACCGGTTAGGAGGCTACTGCAAAAGTTTAAGTGACAGGCAATGAGATCCTATATGATTACCTAAAGTATACATTTTTTCTGATAACACCTGTGAATCTAGTCATCTGCTCTTACTGAAAAAAAGAAAACACAATGCTGAGATTCAGAACCTATAATCTTAAAATATTTCACCCTGAGGAACCCAGATCAGTCTTGGACCAACGAATCACCAGGTGATTGATTTGCCCCTACAGAAGAGTCTTTCCTCTCCCTCTCTGTGCTCACCTCTCCATATGAGTATAGCTCCATGATAATCCATGTGGGTTCTTCCTCAATGATACCTATCAGCTTCACAATATGGGGATGATCCAAGTTCTTCATTAACACTAGGGTGGGGCCAGGAGAGAACAAAGTTACAGAAAGTTGAAGGCAGAAATAGAAAAGAAAAGAAACTGAATATGGAGTAATTATGATAACCAAATTTAAGAGATTAGAAAATATATCTTCTTCCCTGTTTTATAGAGATGGGGGGGCTAGGAGTATAGAACAAAGAATATGTTGTCAGAATCATAAGTTGATACACTGGTTGATTTTACTATACTACTCTTCTACCCTCTCCCCTACCTTCCTTTTTTATTCCTTTTTACTTGGATGGATCTCTGGGAAGGAGAGAAATGAAGGATATATATTAGAAACTGAAGATAATATTAAAACAAAAATTATAAATACAAATTGAAAAAATCCATCTTGAAAGTCTACATCCTGCCCCAAATGGGGGGGGGGGTAGTAGAGATGATTGGGGGGAAGCTTCAGATAGAGGCGACTAGTTTTCCTTATTTCCCAAGATTCCCTTCTTGGGCCTCATTAGTAATCCCCTCCCTGTCCTTCTGCCCCATTTGCTTCCTCCTCCTCCTCCTCTCGGCCTTCCCAACTCAGAGATTTCATTTCACTATGGGCTCTGGGCCCAATAGGATTTTCCTTCTATTGTCAACATCTGTTTGCCTTTCTAAGCAAGATCATCATCAAAGGAGATAGGGTGATTTAATGGAAAGAACTTCAGAGTCAAAGGACCTCAGTCTGTATGGCTTATTACCTGAATGATGTCTAGAGTTATGATCCTATGATCCATCAGGTAGCTAACCTACCTGCTTCACTCATGAACTTCTCTTTATTTTCAAAAGTGCAATCCTTCTTACAGGTCTTCACAGCCACATTGATCCGCTCTCCTTTCTGCAACCAGAGATATATGTTCAGGGCCTCTTGGTACAGTTTGGTAGTCTAGGTAAAGTGTCTCTGCCTGCCCACTTCCCCTGGCATGACCCCCATGCTTTACTGGGCCCTTCCCGTCAAGACTGTGCCCTGATGAAGTCCAGAAAAAAGCTTTGGTTTTTCAGTCCTAGTGTTTCTCAATCCGATTAAACATAGCTATACCTCCTTTTTTCTGACTGCTATCTCCCTAACTTCTGGAAACCTTCCCTTCCACTTTGGGATCTTCTATAGAAACATCCACTTTCCTACTGACTTGTGTATCTCTGTTTGTGGCCTAAAAGGAAATCAATCAAACCAGGATGAACAGAACCTACCCTCTCTCCATAAAATAGCCAAGTGATTTGGAACTTCCTTGTTTCCCAGAAGATCCCCAAGTTGCCCAGAAGGATAGATTTCAGGTACATATAGAATTTTAAGGCAGAGGCTCTCTGGTCACACCCCTGGTTTTACCCCATCCCTGCTCTTTCTCAATCTGCTTTAGACATGTCGGTCCTGACCCCAGTATTATGGACTCAGTGGGGTGCTCCAATACCTTATCTTATCTTATGAGAAGCATTATGATACAGTGGAAAGAACCCTGTGTCTGGTTCAAAAGATGTAGACTCAAATTCCAATACTGCCATTTACTACCTCTATGACTTTGGTCATATATAGCTGAGCCTCCATTTCCCATTTGTAAAATTAGAATATTGAATCAGATGATTTCTATCTCCTTCCTCTATTAGCATGTAAGCTTCTTGAGAGAAGCTCCTTTTGCTTTTGTGTCTAGCACAGTGTCTGGTACATAGAAAGATGTTAATAAATATTTTTTCCATTTCTTTCTTCCACTTAGCACTTCTTTTCCCCTCTTCCTTCAAAGCGTGCCTCTGTTCTATTCTTGACTTTTGTGCTGTGATAGTAAGTTATTCTCTTTTCTCATTACCTCCACTACCTTAAAATTTCATGACCATTTCTGCTTCCAAATGGGCACAGACAATCCTTCCTTACTTATTTCCCGCTGCCCCCCTCCCATCCCAACATCCTCTTACATCTTAATGGCCTGGATCCTGGATCAAATGGTTAAGGAAATGAGAGAAGATGTTAGATCGACTAGTACTTACGTGATTCTGGTAGACACCTTCATACACCTCACCAAAGAAACCTTCTCCCAGGATGCGACCCAGAACTACATCCTCACGTGCAATACCATACTCCAGACCTGAAGACAGGCAGAAAACCATGAGCCCCAGAGAGGGTTAAATGCATGTTAATGATTCTTCCCAGGAATCTGAATACTTATAAGATAAAATAAGGTACAAGAAATAAGTAGAATTCAGAGCTGCAGGGACTTTGGTGGCCATTAAGACCAGTACTTGCATTTCTCAGATAACGGATCTAAGTCCCAGAGAGGCTAAGAGATTTGTCACATAGCTAGCAAGTATCTGAGGTGGATTTGGTCCCAGATCTTCTGAACTCCAAGTCTAGCTCCCTAAACATTATACCCATTGCCAGTTAATTGAAGGTTCCAGGCTTTCCCAATGACCTAGCCATAGTACCCTTGACCAGGGCTCAGGGAGGGATAGGGTAGGGCTTGGAATCAGGATAGTAATATGGAAAATGCAAGGAATTCTGATCACTTCAGAACATCAAGGATATTCACTAAGTGATCATATGTCCTTGAATAAGTAATTTAATCTCTCTGGCCTTTAGTTTTCTGTCCTAGAAAATGAAGAGATTGACCTTCATAGTTTTGACAGGCTTAGATATCAAAGGCTAGAAAGGAGCTCAAAGACAATTTAGTACATCATTTTAGTTTAGAAAGAAGGAAATGAAGGCTCAGAGAGTTTGTGATTTATCCAAGGTCATGCAATCGAATATCATAGGTGGGATTAGAAATCTCATCCTTTAATCACAAAGCTAGTATCTTTCCATTTTTCTATTCTATCTCCCTCAGGAGTTTTTAATATATCTGGGTTTCCCTGTTTTCTCAGACCCAGAAAAGAGTTTTCCCCTTGGAAGGTTTGGGGCATGTTGTCTTCTTGAATCAAGTTCAAAAATTGTTGAATAAGGTATAGCTAGATGGAGCAGTAAATAGAGCATTGGCCCTGGAGTCTGGAGAACCTGAGTTCAAATCCAATCTCAGACACACTTGACATGTACTAGTCATGTGACTCAGGGCAAGTCACTTAACCCTGATTGCCTTGAGAAACAAATAAAGAAAAAAATTGAATGAATAAATACTAACATTAATATCACTCAAATGAATGACAACTCAGGTGTTCTGTCTTTGCATAGGACTGTTGGTGCCAAATATAGGAAAGAATGAAGGAGATTTTCTTATTAACATTCTAGTCAAGGCCTGGACACTGTGTGGTTTTCCTCATTCAGTCAACAAATATTTATTAAACACCTACTATGTAACATGTGTTGTGCTATGCACTAGAGATTTCTTTTGGGGGTGTATGGGAAAGTTTGCAATTTTGCCCAGGACCTACCTGCAGATCTCCGAAGGGTGTCATCAGGAATTTCTGCATAAATGTCTGATTCTGCAATGACAAAGGGAGGGCCCATCCCATTGTCAAGATGCTCCCGAACCACATGAATCAAGAATCCAGTGGGTGGTTCTACACCCTGTTGCTCAGGGACAATGGAGTTTCCATGAGCCATGTCTCTGGATCTTTAGAGGATCAGAAACATTCCTATGGGGTAATTCTCTCCATTGTCTGATAACTGAGCCAGCAAGAGGTACTGAGAGGAGAATGAAACTGGTGGGTATGGGTGAAAAAAGGACAGTGTTATTCTAAGTCTTTTGCCCCTTGGGGCTGAATCTTTCCAGCAATCCTTGCTTTTATTATCAAAACTGATCCTTAGAGTGGGGTCAGAATGTGGAAGGGCTTTCTCACCCTCCACCACCACCTCCCAGTCCCCACCCTGTATTTTTCCTCTTCATTAGCCTCAGATAGGCCAAAAACCTAGGGAAAGAATGAAAGTAACCCCTTGGATTAAGGCCTTTAACTGAAATTATGTGTGCCATGGGAAGAACTAGCAATGGATTAAAACTGTCTTTATTTCTATCCTGAGGGAGACATTGGAAGAATTTTGAAAGAGGCCGGGTAAGGAGGAGACTGATGAATATATGGGGCTTACCAATGCTGCAGCTTTCTGAGAACTGGTTTCTCCTTTCTCCGAAGTGTCTATAGAAGGGGAAGCATCAAAAGAGTCAGAATTATAGGTTAGTCTGAGAATAGACCTTTGGATTAAGTCCCACCATTGCATTCCAACTTCCTCCACTCTAAACTAGTTTCCTCTCCAGATGACCTGATCCAGGAGCTTTGAAAGGAGTTTCCAAGAGAGTCTACCCAATACTAAAATATATCTAATTTCTAGTATGAAAAATGGCAGCCAGTACTTCCCTTCTTCTCTCCCAGTAATGTTCTCAGTTACCACTGTCAGGTATGGTGACAAGTTTCCCTGCTAAAACAATCCAGGCTACCATTAAGACATGGGAACATCACAGTAATGAATGAAATAGAACCTAAACTAACAAATCTCTAAGAGATGAAGTTTCTATTTGTCCTTCCTTTTTTCATACAGGACCCATTCCAGTTCTCACTCAAAGCTGTTCCATTTTACTCACAGGGTAGGGATCTGAGGCAAGCTGTTCCGCTTCTCACCATCTAAAAGAGATAAAAGGGAGAGAAAAAGAGTCTAGGTACTGGGTGGTCATTGGCCAGCTCCACTACTCCTAGAAGCTTTTTTTCTGTTTGTTAGATTGATTCCTATCCTAATTTTCATGGAGTCTACAGATCCTGGAATACAGATTTGGTGTTGGGGTGGGAGAAGGCAGCTAACCAGTCCAATCTCAGTGGTTAAGGAACTGACACTGAGAGAGTCACGTGAGTTTCCTAAGGTTATACAGTAAAACAATATTTATTTATTCATTATTATAATATTATATAATGATATATAATCATTATAATAAATAAAATACTAATAAAACTAATAGATTCATTTAAAATTAATTTAAAAATAAGTAAAAGTTGAGGTAGATAATAGGGATATAAAACAAGTCCTGCCCCAAAGGAACTTACATTTTATTATTTTATTGGTGGAAACAACAGATATATATATATATATATATATATATATATATATATTTAAAATAATAGCAGAATAAATACAAAGTAATTTTGGGAGAGTTAGCACTAGCAACCTGGGGTTTCAGAAAAGATTTCTTGTAAGAAATGGCATTTGAGCAGACCCTTGAAGAGAGTAGTGGAAGTGAGAAGGGAGAGCATTCTAGGCATGGGGGTCAAGGAAGAAGGAACCAAAAAGATGAAGAGATTGGACTAAAAGGTCCATTCAACTCAACAGCTTCTGAGCCTGTGCATCTCAGGATAAAAGCCAGGGTCTAACCCAAGAACAGTCCTACTTCTTCAAGACTTCTTTCCCATTGTTCTATTAGCTTCCTTCAGGCCTGACCCAGAGATTCCTCAGCTCCACTCCCATTTCCTGATTACTAAAAGTACCCACCTTTCTTGGGGCAAATAATGAGGGAACCCTGATGTTCACCCTGTATCCGACAATAGCCATCAATCAGATCAGCCATGTTCTCTGCCTCAGCCAGGGAGGAAGTTTTGATGGACAAGGACTGCAAAGGAAAAACAGAGAGGAAGAGATCCAAGGGGACCACAGTGAAAATATATTCAGTGTATATAGAGTTGAGCCTGTATAGCACAGTGACCAGAATCTTTCTGTGTAAGAGCTAGGAGCAGTGTATGGCTTCTAAATATGCTACCTAGGCTACTCCCCTGTTTCTCCAGCTGTTTCTCAAAGCTTCTTATTTTTTGGAGGTATCTGGGTTAAGTGATTTGCCCAGGATCACACAGCTAGTAAGTATCTGAAGTCACATTTGAATTCAGGTCCTCCTGACTCTAGAGCCAATGCTCTCTCCATTGTACCACCTAGCTGTCCCTCTCAGAGTTTCTTGAGACCTATCTTCTGCTTCTCAGGATCAGTTCCTTTGACTAGCCCTCTAATAATAATGGTAGCTGGCCTTTACATAGTTCTTTTAAGTTTTGAAAAACATTTTATAAATAGTTTCTCATTTGATCCTCATAACGACCCTTGGAGGAAATAGGTTCAATTATTAGGATTCCCATTTTTCAGATGGAGAAACTGAGGCAGAGAGATGTTAGGTGATTTGTTCAGAGTCATGCAGCTATTAAGCATTTGAAGTCACATTTGAACTTAGGTCTTCCTTACTCCAGGCCCATTGTTCTATTTCACCACCTGCTGCTAGCCTTAAGTCCTACTTACCTTCACCAACCTTAAAATTCAAACACTGTTATCTTCCACATAAATACCTATCCTCTGAGACCCTGCTTCCTGGATACTCTGACAACCTGAAACACTATGAAAGAGTTGGATGCTCTTTTCTCAATAATGACAACAGCTCAAATTTTATTCATATTGTTAGGTGGAACCATGGGTAGAGTGCAGGCTTAAGGTCAAGAAGACCTGAGTTCAAATTCTTCCTTAAACACATACTAGACATGTAACTCTTGGTAAGTCACTTACGTCTCCAAACCTCATTATTTTCATCTATAAGCTGAGGATGATGATGATAATGGTATTTACCTTAAAAGACCAACAGAGGAAAAAAAAGGAGACCAAATGAGAAAACAGGCTAAGTCCTTTGCAAAACTTAAAAGTGCTACATAAATGCATAAATGTTAGATATTGTTATTATTTAGTGTATTAAGAGTTGCAAAGGGCTTTTGTAGTCGATACCATATGTTTTCCCCAGACCATGGGCCCTAAGGGGCTAACTGGGCCAATGGTATAATTAGAAATTCAGTATTCATGTGCAGCCTCTGGTCATGATTATGTAACATGGGAGCCCCAGAACAAGTTACCATTATCACTAAAATAGGATCTTGTTCTTTGAAGATATCTGACCTATTCAAATCCCAAATTAAGTAAAAGAACCTGCTTCACTGTAAGACTAAATATGCTAAGGCCCACTTGGTGGTAGGTGACATGATGGTCTATATAAACCAGCACTGAGAAGTGGGTATAACTCTTCAAGATCAGGATCTGATTGCTTTTGGTCTTTTTTTGTCATCTGCCTTGTTTGACTCAATCTCACCAATTTGGGTCTAGTGAGCACCCAATCCAGAGTAGCTTTACATACATTTTCTCATCTGATTCTTATAAAAACTTGTGAGGAAGGAGGCATGTAACTAGTAAGAATTACAGATGAAATTTGAACCCAGGTTTTCCTGATTGCAAATCCAGAACCCTAACTACTATACTGCCTAAGCTGACCACAGGAAATTGAAAAGGAACATGACATCATGGTTATAGTACTGGACTTAAAGTCAAGAAGTCTTGGTTGGAACCTGAAGAAAAGGAACAATTCCCTTTGCCCTCAAGGAGTTCACATTCTAATGGGAGAGACAGCATATATGTAGGCAGATACAATATATAGAGAATAGACAAGTGACTTCATAGGTGAATTCACCCACAATAAGGATATCACAGATTCTTTTTTCTATTCTAGTCACAACTAAATTGGACTTAGAAGAGTACTACTACCTAATTGTTTTTGATGACTCTTATAGAGCCACCAATGCTCTAGGGGAGAGATTTTACCTGAGGTGCTCCTTCAATCCCCAGCTGGAGTAGTGCTTGTCCATCTTCTACCAGTGTACACTTGATGGACTTTATCTGCTTGAACTCTGCCAGGCAGGTGGGCTAGAAGGAATAAGTGACTCTTTACATTCATTCAGAGAAAGGAAACACCATCTAGATTTTGATGGTCACTCAGAACCCAAGGACCAGGCCCAACTAGAACATTTGACTTGGGGAGGTATGGGGAGGAGCAGGGAAAAGGAAGGGAGAGTTCTCCTTCTGGGATGCTTTTATAGACAATGTTTTGTCCTTGTAGCTTGGCATTGAGTAGAGTTCATACCATGATGAAGATGATCAGTTAAATACTAGCTATATTAAAATGAATTAAAGTTCTCTTGTGGTCATCTCCTGAAGACTCTTCTATATCCCTTATTTCTTTAAACCACATCTTCCTTTATATCCTTCCATAGCATCCATCCCTGTTTTCACTCTCCCTTCCATTGTGCTCACTGGAATACTGCTCTATTATTAACAAATTACCCATCATATTAGATACATGCTCTTTCTTCAGAAACTATTTTGTAATTTGTTAAATTATCTTTGTATAAGCTGCTTTTAAATGGTATGAAGTCCATTATTTCTGTTTTTTTGTCTGGCACATGGTAGGCAGCACTTATTAAATGTTTGTTGAATTTTTATTTTCCTTCTATGACCTTATAGACAGAGGAAGAATATAAGGGGAGCTCTGACTGCTCTGTCCTAAAGGGTTCCCCCCTCACCTCCTTGTCACATATTTCTTATAACCTACCTTTGCATCTTGACTTGTCAGCTGGCGGATACCTTTGGGACCAATGACCAGATCTACAGTAATATTCCACCCTTGCTGGAAGAAAGGTAAAGAAAGGAAATCATTGCACTCAATCCCTTCAAAGCCACAATTCAAGAACAGGTCTCCAATTGGACAAGATGAAAATTTGTTAAAAATAGATCAGCTTTTGGTTTGGTTTTGTCTTTATACCCCTCAGTCCCCTTGTAGGCACAAACCAATTAAATTAGAATTCAATCCCTCTACTGGTTTAAAATATAAGCCCCTTAAACAGAGGGGCTTTTACTTTTGTTTTCTTATGGCCCCCATCCAGCATTCTTCTTGATATGTAGTAGGGGTTCAATAGGTTGTGACTTGTTTTGCTATAAGAGTAGGTGGGACAGTTTTTCCTTAGTTCTGTCAGATTCCTGAAGTCCTTTTATTCCCCAAGCAGAGTCCCCATCCTGCTTTTAAACCACCTAACTCAGATACTACTACAACAACAACAGAGGGAATGATAGATATCAGAAGAGACTTTAAAAAAATCATCTGGTTCAGTCCCCTAGATTCAAATAAGTAAAGTATTAGATAACCTTATTTTATAAAGGAAACAAAGGTAATCTACTTAAAGTAGATATACTTCTTCTGGATGCTCTGACCCTCCAGAACACCCTAAGCTGGGGGGTTGATTTGTTTGTTTTTCTCTCTGCAGACCTCATGGAGCCTAGACACTGAGAGACATAAAATCTAATTTGGAGATGAAGAAAGTTGGAGAAGTCATTACTATGAGTTCACAGCGATAGGTCTCCTGGTCAATGTTGGCGAACCCTGCAAGTGTGTTGAAAAATTTCCTGACACATTCCTCTTCCTTCAGTGAGGCATACTGCTGAAAGGTTTGCTGTATCATCTTTCGGAACTGTTTGGGCTGTAGAGGAGAAACAGTAAGAGTTGGAAGAGGAGAGTGGAGCTCATTGAAACTCTGCTGCTCCTGATTCCCACCCTACCCTTTAGGCTACCTACCCATAGGCCAGATAAAAGAAGAACCACCATATAAATATGGTAGGAGAAGATGCCATCTGTTATAGAAAAATCCCCAAGACCCCACTAGACTCAACAAATTTAAACATATGGCATTAAATAAAACCAAACTGAGAAAATTTCCCCTTTCTACAGTCTAACCTGCCCATAAATGACCTTAAAAATAAATATTCACTAGTTTCCCAAAGAACACTTCTACCCTTCCCTTTGTTAGACAATTTGGAGACATTCTCTCTTCCTTCCTCTTCCTCACCTTCAGATTCTCTTGCATCTGCCTTGGGAAAAATAGGTCCAGGCCCACCTCCTTCCTAAAAGAGAAATCAACTAATAAAACCCCAAACTTCTTTTTCAATCATAAATGAACAGAAGGCTTGGATTTGGGGGTAAAGGGTGGAAGGTCCCACTTGATCCAGGAATGATTGAACTCTGTCAATTTGCTTCATCAAAATGGGATAAAAGTTAAGTATCTGGGGAATAGCAAAAGGGACAAAAGGGAATGAAGATACAGTTTGCAAAGTAGGGAAGGATTGTAGATACTTACTCCAAGAGCTCAAAGTTGGACTTCTTGTCAAGGGCATTATGGGGCATGTCTTTAAAGAACCGCCTATGGAGAAAGAGAAGTCAAGAATAGGATAGATGGTGGTTAGTAGAGCAGCTCTGCAACTAAATCTCTCTTACTGATGCATATTGGCCTAGAGGAATTCCAAGTATCTTGGGGAAACCCTGATTGAACAGTTCCAAAGTTCCAAAGTCTGACTTAAAAAAAAAAGACTCTTCACCCAGGGCCATCCCTAAAATTAGATCCATTGTCTACAGCTCTAGGGTGCAAAGTCCTCACTCTATTATGACTAGATCCATAGACAATGACTGAAGGACACACACATTTGGTAAGAGAAAAAGAGGCAGTTTTATTAGTTAATTTGAAAAAAAAGAATTGAGATTCTTATATACACAGAATTTTTCCTTCTTCCTATAACCAAGGAGAAGCAGATAGATATTTTCAGACATAGCTAAGGTGTGGATTTGTTTTGTTTCATAATAGCAATATTTGTTACAGGAATTTTATTTTTCCTTTATGTTTTTCCAGGGTGGGTGAGCAGGAAATAAGAGGAAGGATAGAGGGAAGCAAGGAAAGACAGGAAAGTTGCAGGGTAGTCTTTTTTAAATATTCAGAGAACATGGGGCAGCTAGGTGGCTCAGTGGATAGAGCACCAGCCTTGGAGTCAGGAGTACCTGAGTTCAAATCTGACCTCAGACACTTAATAATTGCCTAGCTGTGTGGCCTTGGGCAAGCCACTTAACCCCACTGCTTGCAAAAAAAAAAACCTAAAAAAAATTCAGAGAACAGAAAGGACAGACAAAAAGGATAGCTTTGAAAGGTACAGGTTGAACTTATATACTTACAAAGAAAAAGAAACTATATGTAATAGAGGTTAAAACTTCATATTTAACCCCCTTCTGATATGTGTGTATGCAAATGTCCATTTTATTTAGTGTTTGTTAAATTTATAATAAAAATCTGAATGAATTTAAAGAAAAAAAGCAGAACTCCTTGTTCTCTTTCCTCTTTCTCTCAATCATGTTTTGCGATGGTTTTTGCTCTCTTTGCTGCTCTTTATATTGATTTTAATTTGATTTCACCTACTTTTTTTTTTTTGGAGAGCCACTTAGAACTGCAAAGTCCCAGATCACATCCACAGCTAGGTCTTTCTTATATTCAGCCCCTAATATGTCAAAGGAACACCTAGGTCCCAACCAAAGTTGGATTATCCCAGTTGACAGAACGCTTCATTTCTATATAGAATAGCCAAGGAGACAGTAGCTGATGATATGACCTTGACCTTTCCTGGTACCAGATGGCTGCTTCATTTTGACCCATCTAAGTAGGTATCTTTTCCATGGGCCTCACATAGCTTCTCTTGCTATGTTCGTATGTGTCTCTTTCATCTCCTTAAAGAAGTCCTTTGGAAATCCTTCCATGCTACAGTTCCATTTTTTTAAAACAATATTGTCAGGAGCAGCTAGGTGGCACAGTGGATAAAGCACCGATCCTGGAGTCAGGAGGACCTGAGTTTGAATTCAGCCGCAGACACTTAATAATTGCTTAGTTGTGTGACCTTGGGCAAGTCACTTAACCCCATTGCCTTAAAAATTTTTTTTAAATTGTCACTATGGAAAAGAGAAATAGTTAAACCAAAGTAGGAAGCTTGTCTGAGATGACTTTTGTCATGAATTCTTAAGATTAGAAAGACCCCTAGAGCTTGTGTAGTCCAACCTCTACCTCTCAGCTCAAGAGGAATTTCCTCTTCCATATCCATTACAGGTAGAACCAAATAGCACAAAATAAATCCTTCTCACATATAACAACCTTCAAATAACACTGTACACTTTCTCTTCTCAAGATTAAACGTCCCCATGACAAGGGGCCATAAGAAAGAATAAAACATAATAACAGAGACTGAAGGGCAGCTAGGTGGCTCAGTGGATAGAGTGCTGGGTCTGAAGTCAAAAAGACTTGAGTCTGGTATCAGACATCTAGTAACTATGTGACCCTGGACAAGTCACTTTACCCTGTTTGCCTCAATTTCCTCATCTGTCAAATGAGCTGGAGAAGCAAATCACTCTAAGATCTCTACCAAGAAAACCCCAAATGCGGTCATGAAGAATTGGATACAACAGAAAAACTAAACAAAAAAAGAAAAGAGAGGAACAGAATAGACTAGAAAGACATATTATGGACTTGCCCTGTTTTCCCTGCCCTCACAAGCCCCTTAGTTTACAAAACTACTGACTTTTTGAATGCCTTTGATGTTCATTTTAACTAAATTTCACTTGGATATAAATCTGCTGGGTGAAGGTTGGGAGGAACACAGAGCAGAAGAAGACTAAGACTGAGTTACATTATTCTCAAATGTTAGTAACAGACAGAAAATGATAGCAATAAAGTGTTAAATTATACTTTTTCTATTAAAAATATACCATCTTAAAATATTCATGTAAATATGAATGTAATTAAGCTATAACAGTAGTGAGAGAAAACACCATTTGATTTAAATTGCCTCTTCTAATCTTTGTAATCAGTCACTAATGAAATTGAGGCACAAACTTAATCTGGTTGATTTTCTAGGACAAAAGTTTTCTGAGACTGTGCCCTGGCAATTTGGCAGTCAAATCCCTGGACCCCACTGGTCAGGGTAATTCCTTGGCTGACCATATTGTTGATTACCTACTCTTCCATCACTAAACTCTTCCACTGAAATATGCTATTTGTGAATAGTGAAAGAACATATGAGAAATATTTGTTGTATACCTATTTTAAAGCCAATTACCCTCCTCTACTATGTCTAGAGATTTGTTTGTTTTAAAATTTCTAATGTAGGTTTATAAAAAATATTTTACTTTCTTCATTTCTTCCCTTCCCACTTTCCTGAATTACCTAAATGTATTATAAATGGTCAGAAATAAATTTCTTTAGTTTCATGATGGAATCAGAGGTTCTAGAACTGAATGAAACCTCAGAAGTAGTCTAGTCCAACCCTCTAATTCTATAGATGAAAAAACTCAGGCATGGAGAATTTTGACTTGCATGAGGTTACAAATCTAGGAAATAGATTCTAGGAAATCAGGTCCCTCTTATTCTAAATTCTATTATACCAATCTGACTCCCTTTCTATGTTTTCTCATATGTATTTTTTTGAAGATGCCCTCCACTTCTTACCCACCCATACATATATCTGGAGATATATGAACAATTAAAATTCAATAAAGAAAAAATCACATAAAATAATACAAATGTTAATTTATCTCTTATTTGATCTAAGTAAAACAAATTCCAACAGAAATGGGAATTGATTAGTCACTGCTTTCAAAATATCAAAATCAACCCATCTCTTAAGTGCTTACTAAAGGTCTTATTGTTTTGTTTAATCAGCTTAATGTTTACATTATATTTCAAAACTTGCACAGAGCCCATCTAACCATTAGAAAATGAAGCATTCTTATTTTCTAATAGGAAAGTTTCTGGATAGGAACAACAATTTAAAAATCACAATTTGAGTGTAGGGAGAAGAAAAAGACAGATATAAAGACAAATAACATATATATTTCTTTTTTCAGTTGAGCAACTGAAAAGAAAAAGTTGAAAAGAAAAAGTGATAATTTCATAGCTGATAAGTTCATTTAAATGCATTCACCATTTGTTGTTATTGTTGTTGCTGTTCAGTTAATACAGTCCTATCTAATTCATTGTTACCCATTTAGGATCTTATTGGTGAAGTGATTTGTCATTTCCTTCTCTAGGACATTTTGAAGAAACTGAGACAAACAAGGTTAAGTAACTTGACCAGGGTCACATAGCTAGTAAGTGTCTGAGGCTGGAGGTTGCCCTGTAGTCAACATAGAGGATTCTTATAGATAATCCCTTTCACCTCACCCCCAGCAGCTAACACAAGTAATTCATAATTAACTGAGCAAACGATAATATAAATTAGCTTTATCTTTTCTGGAAAAGAAATTTTCTCTTAGGATAATAGACTTAGAACTAGAAGAAGTTTTAGAAGCTATCTAAGGAAATGTTAAAATATTTACCCAAGATCACATGGATAAGAAAAAAACAGAGATGGACTCTAAACCCATGTACTCTGACTCTTGCAACCAGTGTCACATAATCTATTAAGGTAGTTAATGTTTTATTTCATTCATTCTAGGACATGTAATACCTTTATACAGTAACTTGTTGGGTTGCTTTCAACCTTTTAGGAAATGGAGATGGAGGGAACAGTCTTGGGTCTGGTATAAATCACTCCACCAATCAAAACACTAAGAATTTAGTAAGCACTTACTATATATCAAATCTGTCTGAAAGGAGGGAAATACAAAGACAAAAAAGCAAAAACAGCTCCTCCCTTTCAAGAGCTTACATCTTAACAAAGAAGACAAATTATACATATATAAGATGCAAGCAGATACAAGGTTGCCCTAGAAAGGAAGGCATTAGCAATTGGGCCAGGGCAAGTAGATTCAGAAAGTGGTAAAGAGTTAATACTTGAAAGAAAACATGAATTAAAAGACAAATGAAGAGGGAAAGCAGTTCAGACATAGGGACAGAAAGGCAGGGAGCCAGGAGATGAAGCACTGTATATGAGGAATAATAAATAGACTTAAGCAACTAGGATGGCCAAAATGGCTGAATAGCAAAGTCTATAGAGGCTGACTTAGAGGATGCTACACCCTTGATAGTAATAAGAAGTTTTAGAAGGCAGGAGATGTGGGAGGAAGGAAGGTCCAGGGAGAGAAGATATTGATTCTGATTTGGGCTTGATGAGTTTGAGATACCTACGAGACATCCAGTTCAAAATGTCCAAATGGGTAGTTTGGAATGCAGAACTGGAGCTTAGTAGAAAGACTAGGGATGGATATATGAATCTGGAAGCAATCTGCATAGATCTTAACAACAGAATCCTTGAGATCTGATGAGTTCACCAAGTAAGAGAGAAGAGAAAAAGGCTCAGACTGGAAACTCAAGGGTCACCCACAGTTAATGAGGGCATAAGATAGATGAAGATCAAGTGAAGGACATTGATGAAGAATAGTTAGAAAAGTAGGAGGAGGTATAAGAGAGGTCAATTATGAAACCCCAGAAAGTAATAAGCATGCAGGAGGAGAAGGTTGTGAATAAAGTCAAATGAGAGGTCAAGGAGGATGGAGAATGTCCATTAAGAGATCATTAGTTTTTTGGGAGAGTTGGATTTCTCAGATCTATAGGAAAGGACTTTATATTCTAACTTAAGGAATTATGCTGCTTTGTTGCTGTTTAAATGAATGTGTGCCATGCTGAAAATATTCTAGAGAAAGAGAACCAGGGAAAAATTATGGGGAAGGTCAAGCATATTGTTCTTGGAGGAGAAACATCTTATATCCTGCATCCTGTTGGGCACATTGTCACAGAAACAGTTCCCTCAGAAAAATTGAGGGGATCCTAACTCTTCCTAACACTCATCTCTCTCTGCAATTTATAGGAAGTTCAAATCATCTACAGGTATGATGCTGAAATACTGAATTTAAAGTTAGAAGATCTGAAGTTGAAATCTAGCTCTGCTATTTACTACCTGTATATCCAAATTTAACCTAGGGCCTTAATTTTCTTATCTGTAAAATGAGGGAATAAAAACTACTAGATTGTCTTTAAGGTCTCTTCCTGCTATACCCCTGTGTCCATCTCTGGTCATCCTACACTCTATTTTCTAGAAACAAAGCCAGAATTCCCTTTCTTTCTCTCCAAATAGTAGGAACAGTAAGAAAGATTTCCAGAGTCTCTCACAGCTTTGCAATGACCAGTGAGCTGAATGGTTTTCCAATGCTATTCCCCATGATTCCCTCCCTTTTCAAGAGGCTGGGATAATCTTGAATAGAATATGTAATAACTTGGAGATGTAGCTAAGTGACAATGTTTTTCTGTCTCTATCCTTATACAGTGCTAAGGGTAATGCCTAGACACAATTGGGAATAAAGACAAAGATGGCCTACTGGATGGAGAGGCATTCAAACAGTGAAAGAGCACTTGAGGAGAGAATATGAGAGATAAGAAGTACCCTAGAATCATCTAGTCCAAACCCTTCCATTGTGGAGGTGAGGATGCTGAGTCACATAAAAATAAAGTTACCTACCCAAGGTCACTGAAGGATTTAGTGACAAAACCAGCAAGGGTAATGAAACTAAGCCCAGATCTTCTGCCTGCCTAGGCTAGAGCTCTGTCTATCCCATAAGAATAGAATGCCTTGCTTAGTATAGTTTGTAAATGAGACTAGAAAAAATGGGTGGATAAGAAAGGCTGATTTTAGGTAAGGAGACAGCTTAGGGCTGAATGCTAAAGAACTAAATAAAGAAACAAGGTAACACAGGAGAGAAGTAGGGATAGTGGACAGAAAAAATAGGCCAGTATGAATTAACAAGTAGTCAAATCTTAGTTTCCAAGTGTCATATCTTGTTCTACTTCTCTCTTTCTCCTATTCTGTCCCTTTGACTCTAGAAAGGAAGTCTGAGTCACCTGTGTACAGGGAAACCAAGAAGAGATGAACAGTCTCTGCCCATGGTATCAGGCTCATATCCAGATGGTGCCTTAATAAGAGACTAAAAGTCACATACCTGAGTTCCAGACAGCCCAGCTGGAGTGCCATGCCTTCACTGACCTTGCTGGCATAACGTTGCATATAGTCATTCCGTAACTGTGGAGCAAAAAGGGACATTAATCAATCAATGAGCATCTGTTTAGTATCTACTGTGTATTAGGCACTGAACTAGCATACTAAGTCGGAAGCAAGCAGTTCCTGGCCTCAAGGAATTTATATTCTATTAGAGGACACATACACACATATGTAAATTAAATATATGTGTGTGTGTGTGTGTGTGTGTCCCAATGATTAAGTAATGGGGGAGAGAAATGGATTAGCAGCTAGTGGGATCAAGCTAGTGGGATGCAATATGAAGCAATCAACTGAACTTTGAAGGAAGCAGGGGATTCTAAAATGCAGAGATGAGAAAAATCAGAGTTCCATGGGGAATAGCCAGTGAAAAAGTATAGTGATAGCCAGGAAAGTTGCCCTGATATCCTAGAAGCAGAAGGTAAAAATAGAACTTGAGAGAAATCTCCTAAAAGAGATTCTAAAATAAAAACTCCCAGAAATATTATAGCCAAATTCCAGAACTCTTAAGACAAAGAGAAAATATTATGAGCAACCAGAAAGAAACAATTCAGATATCTTGGAGCTACAATCAGGATTACACAGAATTTAACAGCATATTCATTAAGGGCTTGTAGGGCTTAGAATGTGACATTCTGGAAGGCAAAAGAACTTGGATTATAACTGAGAATCAACTACCCAACAAAACTGAACATCTTCTTTAAGGGGAAAAGATGTATATTCAATGAAACAGGGGACTTTCAAACTTTCCTGTTGAAACAATCAGAGCTGAACAGAAAGTTTGATCTTCAAATACAGGACTCAGGGAAAACATAGAGAGAAAGGGAAAATTATAAGGAATTTAATAATGTTTACTTGTATTCTTGTATGGAAAGATAACTGTTAACTCATATGAACCTTCTCATTTATTAGAATAGATAGAAAGTATATATATATATATATATATACACACACATATATATATATATGACACAGGAGGGAGTTGAATATGAAGTATAATACAAAGATCAAATCAATGGGTGAGAAAGGAATATACTGAGAGAAAGGGAAAGGAGATGTAGAATGGACTATTTCACATAAAAGAGGCAAGGAAAAGCCTTTGCAATGGAATGGAAGGGGTGGGGGAAGATGAGAGGGAATGAGTGAGACTTCATTCTCATCCTAGGTGCCTCAGAGAGGAGATAACATAGAGTATAGAAATCTATCTTACCCTAGAGGGGAAAAAAGAAGAGGAAAGGGGTGAGAGAAAGGGGACAGGGGGAGGGGAGGAGGGCTGTAGGTTATAGAAGAGAGGGAAGATCATGGGAGAGGGTAGTTAGATACAACACACTTTTGAGGAGGGACAGGGTGAAAGGAGAGAGAGAATAGAATAAATGGGAGTGGGGAGGAATAGAATGGAGGGAAATTACAGCTAGCAATAGAAACTGTGGGGAAAAAAATACTGAAGTAACTTCTCTGATGGACTTATGATAAAGGATGTGAACCATCCCAGAGACAGAGCCAATGGTATCTGAACAGTGATTGCAGTCCACTTATTTTTTTCTCTTACTTTATTTTTCTTGAGGTTTCTGTATCTTTATAGAGGGAGGGGGAACTATGTTTACTTTTACGCAAGACTATTATAGTAATGTGAAAATAAAAAAAAAAATTTAAATGTTAAAAAAAAGGGTACCTACTCTAACCTACTCTTCATTACCACTTTAGGAACTTAGACCATAAAAAGAAGAAAAGAAAAGAAAAAGTATGGAGATAGACAATGAACCCAGACCCCCAATCTCTTCCTCTCTCATATCCACACTCATTGAGAGTATAAGATTTAAACTCAGTTGTTCCACTGACTGGGGCAAGAAACTCTTTCCTAGAACCTATTTTCTCTTCAAGAGCCTGATTTTCCAGGTAAGAAAGTTCCCTGAGAAAGCAGAAGATGAAGTGGAAACCTTGAATATAGGGTTAGATAAGGGAGACAGAAAAAATGATAGCACAGAAGCTGCCTGGGGAGCCAGCTCTAACACGCTAAGATTCCAATCTAGAGTCAGAATGAGGAAACTATGAGGCCAGGGAATAAATGCCACTGCAGAGCTGCTGAAGTGGCTATCCTTCAATGCTGGCCTAAGTAAGGACAAAGTCCCAGAAGACTCACCTGTTGGTAAAAGTATAGCAGCGTGGTTCTATCTTCTTTCAGGGCCTCCATGAAGTCCTCTGGTAAGTAGCGAATCTGCAGATCATACCTGAGGCAGGAAATTCAGAACCTCTGGTCTGATGTGGGGTGGCTGGTGCCTGAAGTGGGTAAAGGGGCCAGCAGAGGAGGGGCAGAGGCAGACAAAGAGCCTGGCATATAGGGGTTCTCTTGGGCTTTCTCTGAACTCTAAATCAAAGCCTATTCCCTCTCAGGAAGAGAGCAGGGGGTGGTGAAAAGAGGGATGGATTTGAAATCAAGGGAACAGGAATCACAGCCCAATTCTTCCATTTACTACCTGTATGACTTTGGGTAAATCACTGATTTCTCTGGACCTCAGTCTCCTCACCTATAAAATGAGGGGATTGTAATAAATGGGATCTGAGGTCCCTTCCAGGGCTAGATTTATCATCCAATGATTTAGTTAGGGTGGGGCAGAAGATAGAGAATGACGGAGTCAGGGTCATCAGATTCAGGGGATCCATTGTATGTTGAATGCCTCATTGACCACTAGTACTACTACTACTACTACTACTACTACTACTACTACTACTACTACTAATAATAATAATAATAATAATAATAACCAACGTAAAATTTTCAAATAACCTCTCATACGTTCCCTTATTTGAGCCTCAAAACAACCCCATGAGGGAGATGTTAAAATGCTATTATTTCCACTTTACAAATGAACAGACTAAGGCTCAATGAGTTTAAGTGACTTGCTCTGGCTCATTCACTTAGTGTCTCTGGCAAGATTTGACCCTAGTTCTCATAATACTCTATTCATTAAGCCATGTTATGTTTCTTACATCTATTTAATTATCTCTATCTCAAGCATTCTTCAATAGTTCCTGAAGAGTCCTTATGGAATATCTTTCCAACTGAGGAAGTTTTTGGATTACAGATCATTGGTTTGGAGACATTGTGTTATAGTACAATATAGACAAAGTCCTTTGCAGACCTTAAACACTATATAAATATTAGCTATTAATATAGAAATGCTAGCTACCATTAAGGTCATCGAGGCAAATTCCTTCTCTTTATAGTTGTGGAAAGTAAAGTCCAGAGAAGTCAAGTTATTTGCCCAGGATCATAGAGGAAATAAATGGCAGAGCTAGAATTTGAACCCAAGTTCAAACCCATTGGATTACACTGTTTCTTTTTGATTCTGAAGTTAGGACTGCAGAAGGAAGAACACTTCTGGATTAGAGTTTCCTAAACCAGCATCCTCTTTCTGTGGGGCATCTACTATTTCAGAGTCTCAGAGTAAGTACTGGGATGGTAGAGAATTCCCTAGACCTCCAGTCAGTCCATTCCAATACATTCTCTACTTTGTCATTGTTTTGATATTTTCATTCAAGAGCAACTCTACATAATCCTATTTGGGGTCTTCTTAGCCTAGATACTGGGGTAGTTTCCCATTCCTTCTCCAGGTCTTTTTACAGATGAGGAAACTGAAGGTTAAGTGATTTGTCCAGGGTCACATATAGTAAGTGACTATAACCAGATTTGAAATCATGAAGATGAGTCTTCTGGACTCCAGACATTTTATCCACTGTACTACCTAGCAGCCCATTTCTACCCATAGGATTTGTTTCTCTCTCCTACCTCCATTCAGCTTCAACATGTAGACACTCATACTTCTCCTGCACCTCGCCCACTGTCAGTTGAGGGTGCAACCAGTGGATCTCATCGGATTTCATGTGTTTCAGTCTCAGACCATAGCATTCAGTCAACTGGATATTAGGCCCAATCCGCCCACTTAACAGGATAGAGGTGATGATCTCCTATAGAAGAGATGAGAGGGAGAATGTGAGCCTGAAGAAGAGAAGGTAAGGATCATAGATTGAGGGATAAAGGAGAGGTAATCTGGTCTAATGGCTTCACTTTACAGAGGAAACTGAGGTCCTGGTGAAGTTAAGCAACTTGTCCAATGTCACACAGGCAGTAAGTAGCAGAATAAACATTTGAACCCACATTCTATGACTCTTTTCACTGTCCATAAGGGAGGGAACAGAAAGAAGAAATATGGAAATAAGAAAGAATGACTTGGAGAGGAGAAAAGAAAGGGATTCATTGGTAAATGATTTAAATCAAAATGTCAAATATTTATTGAGTCCATATATTATCTAAGGTACTTCCTTGAATACAGGAAAATATTAGGAATGGAAAGTGGAATAGGGCAGGGATTGAAAGTGAAGCCATTTAGACTTTATTAGATTAAGTTCAATTGAACTGGGCATCCTCATTGTGGCAGAAGAAGTAGTAATCTGCGAGTCAGGAAACCTGAAATCTGACATAGACATGTCACCAGTCTCCTTGGGTCTCAGGTTCCTTATCTGTAAACTGAAGGGATTGAACCAGATGTCTTTTACTATGAATTACTACCAGGTCAGGTCTAATTGACTATAGTTCATCTCACAACTTTGAATATTTTCATTAGTTATATCCCATGCCTGACCACTCTTCTTTCCCTCTTATTTCCTTCAAGTTCCAATTAAAATCTCATCTGCTACAAGAAGTCTTTCCTGATCCTCCCTAACTTAGTGCTGTCCTTCTACTTATTATCTCCTATATTTTTTCCTATATATAGTTTGTTTGGACATAGCTGTTTGGGTGTTTTTTTCCCTTAGACTATGAACTCTTTGAGGACAGGGACTGTCTTTAACTTTTCTTTGTATCCCCAGCATTTTTTACATTGACTGTTATATGCTTACTGCTTATTAATGCTTAATAAATTGATTGATTGGAATGCATTTTTGTCTTATTTCTACCTGGGAGAATCCCTTACTTCCTTCAAAGCATAACTCAGGGGGGCCAATATGCACTCTCTAGATGCCCTCAGTTGTTAAGTGCTCCTGTTTTCCCTTTCCTGAAATACTTTTAATTATTTTGTATATACTATGTATATGTGTGTGCTTCACTGTATAATACTATATCCAGGATTGTGCTGGCGCCAGTCAAAAAAGCTGCTGAGATGAGACTGTTAAATTTTCAATGTGTGTACTTAACACCTTGAAAATCAACAAAATGCTACAGATCAGGGCTTGATTTATTGTTTTGTTGACTATCTAGATTTCAGAAAGTGATGGAGAAAATGTTAATAATGCATATTACACTTAAAAGTATATCCAGTTTTTCTGGAGAGTTGGTAATTAAACATTTGCCAGCATATCTCTTACTATCCCCTCAGTAGAAGGAAAATTCCTTGAAGGCACAGAGTCTATTTTGTTTTTGTCCTTGTAGCATTCAATCACTTAGGATAATGCCTGATACCCAGAAGGTACTAGATAAGTACTAATTGAATTGAGTTCAAAAAGTATGTGATAGATATTAGATAACTGCTTACTAAATATGATCTCTCCCTCTTGTAAACATCTACGATAACCAGTAATAAATAAAATTTATGTATTGCTCTAAGGTTTATAAAGTAAATTACCTCATTGGATAATCTGAAAATACTTCTTAGGTTTTTTTTCCTAGATATGTGAAATAGATGTTATTTTTAGAGATGAAGAAATTGAGGTTGATAGAGGATAAGTGACTTGCCCAGGTTCTTAGGAATGTGTCTATGGAAGGATTTGAATTCAGATCCTCCTGACTCCAAATTCAGCACTCTCTCTATTGTACTATCTAGCTGCCTATAATACTTTATTTGCCTGTCATATTCTTCCTTTTATCATTGATAATTATAAATTCTATAACTTTATTTCCTCTACTAGACAGTGAAATTCATTAGAGACCAGTCCCTATTCATCTTTGTACCCCTATATAGTGTAATAGTTTATCATAGTAGGTACTCAACTCATTTATTGATGATGAATGAATAAATTAAATATTATAGACTAGGTGTGACAAGTAGCATGCCTCAGTGGAGAAAAAGAATCAGGAATCAGAAATCTAGGAATCTAGTGCTGATTCCATCACTGACTGATAAGTAAGTTACTTTCTTCCTTTCCTGTCTTAGTCTCCTTGTCTGTAGCCAGCCTTCCCCAATAATAATAACTGTTATATATATATATATATATATATATATATGTATATATATATATATATATTAGGATTTAAAAAATACTTATAGATATTATTTGTTCTAAGCTTCCCTTCAAACCTGCTAGATAGGATCTATTATCCTCATTTTATAGCTGTTCACAGATAATATTATGCTAATTTCATTAAGTCCTAGAATACTAAAGTCTCTTAGATAAAGTTCATAACCACCCTAACCATCTTATACATGAAAAAAGCAAGATTATGACTTGTAAATACATAGATAACCGGGCCGGCTAGGTGGCGCAGTGGATAGAGCACCAGCCTTGGAGTCAGGAGTACCTGGGTTCAAATCTGACCTCAGACACTTAATAATTACCTAGCCATGTGGCCTTGGGCAAGCTACTTAACCCCATTGCCTTGAAAAAAAAATCTAAAAAAAAATACATAGATAACCTACAGTACCTATTCACATCCAGGAGTCCCATAGGTTTGGAATGGAAGCTAGGTAACTAGAGATAGAGACAAACATACACACATATAAATATATTGACTTAAATGTGTATGTATTACATAAAGACATGTGTGCATTATATAAAACACATGTGGGTATACAAAAATGTATTCATATTTTGCACATGAACTTACCTATGTGTAAATATGCATATATACAAATATATGGAACAGGTAAGTGGTACAGTGGTTAGAGCACTAGATGTGGAATTGGCAAACCGCTTGTGTTTGCCTGTTTCCTTATCTATAAAATCATCTGGAGAAGGAAATAACAAATTGACAATTTTATAGATTGACTCATCAGTTTCCTTTGTGTAGCACAGTACAGGACAGTGAAGTCAAGAACAACTGGATTTGACACTCATCTCCTTCTTCATTAAATAAACCCTACATGGGATCATAGAGTCAGACATGATTGAAATAACTCAATAACAATAATGTATATACACATACATGCATATATGGACATATGGGATATTTAGAGAGACATATAGACACATATTGTATAAATGTATACATATATTATACACTAACACATATATACATACATCTATAACTATATCTGTTTCTGTCTCTCTTTCTCCCTCAGTCTCTGTCTCTGTCTTTCTATCTCTCTCTCTCAGGCACATACTGCAAATAGTCTATGAATTCAAAGGGAAAGTTCATTTCTTTTCCCTTATACTCTTTCAAATCCAACTAGCCAGGCAACCAAACCTGCAGTATCAGCAGTAGGAGGGGGGGTTATAAATTTATCTGAAGAGACCATATGGCCAGTGGTTTGATTGTATCACCACCTGGTGGTACAGGTTATGCACTCCATTCTCTTAATGATTCAAAGGATTATAAATTAGAAAGAACTTTAGAGATTATCAGTTCATTAACTAATTTGATTAATTAGGTGACCAGAAACCTGCTTTTCTGTAGCAAGCAAGAAAAGATCCAAGTTTGGAGCATAATTGCTACTGAAACATCTCTCTCTCTCTCTCTCTCTCTCTCTCTCTCTCTTTAGGTTTTTGCAAGGCAAACAGGGTTAAGTGACTTGCCCAAGGCCACACAGTTAGGTAATTATTAAGTGTCTGAGACCGGATTTGCTCCAGGGCCAGTGCTTTATCCACTATGCCACCTAGCCACCCCACTATTGAAACATCTCAATTATCACCTGAGATATCAACCAGGCATATGCCTAGAACAAACCACTGTCAACAAGATAATAATATCTGACACATATATAGCATTTTAAAATTTTCAGAGTACTTTACATGGATTATCTCATTTGATCCACCCAACAACCCTGTGAGGCAGATGCTAGCATTATCCTCATTTTACAAATGAAGAGAAGCTAAGTGATTTGTCTGGGTGAGTGAGGTGAGAGTCAAATCCAATTATTCCTGATTTCAAGTCCAGAGTTCTATACATTGTGCTACACTAAGGATGCTGATGGGTCAATCAATACAGTCATCAAGCTCTCCACCCTTTTTAAAAGGAGGGAACTGAGGCTGAAAGGTTAAATGCTTTGACCAGGATCATCCAGATGTAAGCGACTGAAAGCAGGATTCAAAGGCAGGTCATGCTAACTCCAAGTCCAATGCTTTACCCAGCGTATCACCTGCTGCCTCATAGGTCATTCAATCCAACCTCCTCATTTGATATAATAATAACAAACATTTATACAGCCTTAAAGGTTTATACAGGCTTCACATACAATATATAACTTATAGACAAAACCTCTCAAATGTATTATCTCTCCCATTAGAATGAGAGCTCCTTGAGAACTGGGAGTTGATTCCACTGTTCTCTTTGCTTCCCTAGTGCCTAGCATGGATGTTTTGTATAGTAAGAGTATAATAAATATTTTTGATGCATTCATTCATTTCTTCATTTGATCATCACAGTAACTCTATGAGATGTATTATTATTACTCAATTTTATAAACAAGAAAACTGAGACTCAGAGAGTCTGACTTGCCCAAAGTAACATAGCAAACGTCTAATGTGTAGTCCAGGATCCTACTTAAAAATTATGCTATTGGAGGGAGGGGAGGACAGACAAGGGAAAGAGAGAGAAGAGGCAGAGGGAAGGGCAGAAAAGGGGAACACAGAGGAGAGGAAAGGAAGGAAAGAGGAAGAGAAGAGAGGGGAGAAAGAAGGAAAAAGAGGAAGGAGAGAGAGGGGAATAGAAAAAGGAAACTGAGGAAAGAGGAGGGAAGAGAAAGGGGAGACAAAGGTAGGAGAAAGAAGGGAAGGAAGGAACTAGAGGGAGGGTGGGAGGGAGAGAAAAAGGATGAAAAGAAAACAACAATCAACAATTATTTTATTAAACACTATCATTTGACACCAGTGTGGTGTCACTTAGGTGGTGCACTTAGGTGATACTGAATTGTGGGATAATGCAGTATCTTCAGTTTGTTTCTTTTTAATCAAGGGAAAAAGGGGAAAAAACCTCCTAATGGGGGAGTGGGGATTTCAAGAGATCCATCAGGGGAGGAGGAGTGTTGGACAAACTTGGCAAGGCTCAGACACATTCCTGGTACAGAGTGTTCAGATAGATAAGGGACAGATGTGGAAGTCATAAACAGAGATGAAGTGAGAAACTAGAGGGCTGCTTATGGCAAAGAAGTCCAGTGTGGGGAATTTGGGGAGCAAGCTCTTTTTGTTGACCAGGACCTGGGGTTTAATCTAACTATGGAGAGAATGGAGAGCTTCCATTGCCTGGAGTCGAGCTTCTTGGGGCCAAGCTGAGAGTAGTCTGAAGTGGATAGGGGTGTGCAGTGTATGTGGTTAAGCAGGGCCCTGGTCTTTTGGCAGTAAAACCACAGGAAGCCAGACGGCTGCCTCTGAAAAGGACCCATAAAGTGAAGAGGAAGAGCTTCCAGACAGGAGAATCAAATGATAGGGAAGCTGGGAAAATGGGACAAGCCAGGGAGAAAACTCTAAGCACTAGGAGGCAGGACTCCTGTTCTGTTTGTTGTCTGTTTGTTTTTCATGCTACATACATTGTTCTCAAAAACCGAGCAAGTTAAGTCCAGATTATTGTCGGTAAGGTCTTGGGCATGTCATTTTCCTTCCCCTAGGATTCACATTTGAAAAGTGAGTATATTGAGCTGAAGATCCCACAATGATCCTAGGTTGGTCAATCAGTACATCAGTCAACAAGAATTAAGCACTATTATGGACTGAAGATATAAAGAAAAGTAAAGAGCAATTCCTGCTTTCATGGAGTTTACAGACTGAGGAGGATTGTTAGTGTGCTTTCATTGCATCCTTTATCTCTCCCTCTATTTTTACTCCCCTTCTCCCCTTCCCCCTCTCTCTTTTTCTTCTCCCTCTCCCCTTTTTCTCTCTTCTCTCTTTGGGTAGATAATGCACAAACAAGATTTATATAGGAGAAATTAGAGGTAATAAGCAGAAGGAAAGAAGTGGAGCTAAGGGGTATTACAAAGGACTTCTTGCAGAAGATTTGACTTTAGATGAGTCTTAAAGGAAGTCAGGAAGCTAGAAGGCAGAGAGGAGGATGGAAAGTCCCAACAAGGGGGACAACAAAGAAAAATGTATGAATTAGGAGATTAGATTGTTTAATTTGAGAAACAACTAGCCAGCTAGTGTCACTGGATCACACCATGTGAGGTGGGGAAAGAGTTAGAGGGGTAAGGTTATAAAGGGGTTTGAATGTAAATAGAGGATTTTTATATTTGATTTGGGAGGTAACACAAAGTCACTAAAGTTGACTGAATGAGAAGGCAACATGGTTAGATTTATGCCTTAGGCAGGTGCTATTGGCAGCTGAGTGGAAGATGGACTAGAGTAGGGAGAGACTTCAGACAAAGAGAACCAACACATAGACTATTAGTCTATGTGCAAAGTCATAAGCGCCTATTCCAGGGTGGTAGTAATGTCAGAGAAAAGAAAGAAGCACATTGGAGATCACAAAGGTAGAAAACAGAAGCCTTGGCATTTGGATTGGATGGAGTTAGGGTGGGGGGTGAGAAAGGATGACATCTAAATTGTGAATCTGGGTGACAGGCAGGAAAGTGGCACCCTTAACAGTCCTGACTCCTTTTCTCTTGCCTTATAAAGAACATTGTACATATTACAACAACATTGTAAGATGTTCAACTATGATACACACAATTACTCTCAGCAGTACAGAGATCAAGAACAATCCTGAGAGACCCATTATGGGCAATGCCATCCACATCCAGAAAAAAAAAATTAGTCTGAATGCAGAGCAAAGCATACTATATTTGCTTTTTAAAAACTTCTTTTATGTTTTCCCTTCCTTTCTCATGGTTTTTTCCTTTCCCCTTGGTTTTAATTCCTCTTTCACAACATGACTAATACAGAAATATGTTAAACATAATTGTCCATGTGCAACTTTTACCAGATTGTTTGCCACCATGGGAAGGGGGAAGGGAAAGAAAAGTGGTATAAAAATGTAGAACTCATAAATTTGAAAATGGTTGAATGCTGAAAACTATATTTGCATGTTATTGGAAAAATAAAAGGAAATTTCAATTAAAAATACTACTTTATGGCAAAGAATTGGAAAATAGAGGTGATGGCCATCAACTGGAAAATGAACAAGTTGTGATATATGATTGTGATTGAATATTATTATACTATAAGAACTGATGAACAGGATGCTCTCAGAAAAGCCTGGTAAGACCAACATGAACCAATGCAAAGTGAAGTGAGCAGAACCAGGAGAATGTTGTACACAGTGCATACTATATAATGGCCAACTGTGAATGACTTAACTATTCTCAATAATATAATGATCCAAGATAATTTCAAAAAAAGAATAATGATGAAAAAAATCTATCTACCTGCGGAGAAAGAACTTATGGAATCAACGCAGATTGAAGCATATTTTTAATTTTATTTTTCTTGTTATCTTCTACAATATGGTTACTATGAATATAAAATTGAAATATTACCTCAATTCCTACTGTCCCAATTTAGGTCTCAATTTGAAAACCCCACACCACAACCCCCCTCCCACTTACTCTGATCACTAAATGAAAAGAAACCTTAAACAGCAGTTGAAAAAATAGAAAGATATAAAAGCTTTGAATCTAAACTCAGTTCCACCCACTCACTTTCTGCCAGTCAGATGGAACTGGCAGGACTTTTGAAGCTATTGACTCAACCTCCAACTCCCTCCTTTTCTGATGAGGGTAACCATCCTTTCTCTATCTGAATTTCCTTGGTTTCCAAAGAAGCAAAGTTAGAATACAAAGAGTACTGGATTTAGAGTCAGAGGACATGGGTTTTAATCCTAGCTTAATTTTTTTGTTTTTGTTTTCATTTGTAAAAAGGATATGTAGCATGTTGGAAAGGATGCTGAGTCAGAAGACCTAGGTCTCATCTTTAACTTCTTACTACCTCTTAAGACCTTGAGCAAGTTACTTAACTTTCCTCAGCATTCATTTCCTCATTTGTAAAATTGGGGATTGGGTTAGGGGTTCTGACATTCTGTTTAAGCTAATGTTCTATTATCTTGACATGTTTTAACTATTTAGCTCAAAATTATTGTGAATAAAAGCTATGGATAGAGACTGGATCCATGATTTTACTGGTACAAGGAGCTCCCCCTTCCAGTTCAGGTAGGCATCCTCAATTTAGAATGTCAGCTAGTTGCTTAGAACAGTGGTATCAAACTCAAAGAGACATTGATCCCTATGGACTGCATATTGACTTAGAAAACCAGAAATTAATATTATTTCTGTGTGTTTTTATTTATTTTGTTAAACTTTTCCTACTTGTATTTTTAATCTGGCTCAGATGGTATTGGGAAGTTGTTTTTTTTTTGTATATAGCAGGCTAATTTGAATCCTCTGGCTAATGAAATGAGAAGTTAAATGTCTTCCCTAGGTTCTCATGGGCAGATGGATGGATCCACCATGCAGTGGATGGAGCACTATGCCTGAAATCAGAAAGACCTGATCTGAAATCCAGCCTCTTACTAGTTGTAAGACTCTAAGCATGTCATTTAACCCTATTTGCCTCAATTTCCTCATTTATAAAATAACTGGAGAAACAGCAAACCACTCTAGTATCTTTGCCATGAAAACCCCAAATATGTTGGAAAAAATAAATTAATCAGGGCAGCTAGGTGGTGCAGTAGATAGAGCACTGGCCTTGGAGTCAGGAGTACCTAAGTTCAAATCCAGCCTCAGACACTTAATCATTACCTAGCCGTGTGGCCTTGGGCAAGCCACTTAACCCCATTGCCTTGCAAAAACTAAAATAAATAAACAAACAAACAAATGGATGAATACAAATTAATTAATTAATTGATTGATTGAAAAATGAAAACCTCAAATATAGTCACAAAGAGTTGAAAAAATCTAAAATGGCTGAATAACAGAAGCTCTCTTAGCCAATGTGTGTCAGAAAATGACCTTGAACCTGGTCTTCCAGACTTTCTTTAAAATACTACATAAATGCAAACTATTGTCTTTACAACTGTTTTGTGTCCTCTCACCTCCCTATCTCCCCAAAGCTACCCCAGAACCTAAAAAAATGTTCAGAACATAGAATTTATAGGTACTGATTATTAGATAAATATTAGATAGCAAAGGGTCTATCTAAGACCTTTTCTGATTTCTCACCCCACCCCCAAGGTGTTAATGCCTTGTTTCCCTCTCCATACAAAAAAAAATCTCCAGTTTATATATTTTGTATTTCATAATCTGTGACCTTGTTACTCTTTGTAATAGAACATGACAGTAGTACTGATGGCATTTTTGGAGAGGCAGTTAGGTGATACAATTGATGGAGTGCTGGACTTAGAGTCAGAAAGATTTGAGTTCATACCCTTCAGACCCTTACTAGATGGATGACTCTGGGCAAGTCACATAACTGCTCTGTGCCTCAGTTTCCTATTTATGAAATAAGGATAATAATTGCACTTACTGACCAAGGTTGTTGTAAAGATTAAATGAGTGAACAAATATAAAACATTTTGCAAGCCTTCAAGCACTATTAAAATTCTGTCATCATCGTCATTATTATTGTTATTGTTATTATCATTTTTATCATAACCATATATATATATATATATATATATATATATATATATATATATACATATATATATATGTCAGTGTGTGGCACACAGCTGGTACTTAAAGAGTATTGAGGGCAGCCAGGTAGTGAGGTAGATAGAGTGCTGGGCCCCAAGTCTCATTTTCCTGAATTCAAATTTGGTCTCAGATACTTCCTAACTATTTGACTCTGGGTATGTTGCTTCAGTTTCCTCATCTGTCAAATGACTGGAGAAGGAAACAGCAAACCTTTGTAGTGTCTTGCCAAACCACTGCAGTGTCTTTGCCAAGAAAACCTCAATGGGATCATGAAGAATTGGACACAACTAGAAAAACAACTGAACAACAACAACAACATTCTCAAGTCTAGAACAATGTTTGGCAGATAGCAGGTACTTAAGGATCATTATTGGCTGATTAATGAGATCATAAATTAGAGCTAGGAGGGACCTTAGGGGTTGCCTAGTCCAGGCCCTTCATTTTAAACAGAAAGAAGGTGTCTATTAACTAGAGTAAAAATGTATCAGAATTTGCTTGTGAACTGGGTGATGGATGTTAAACTAGGCCCAAGAAAAGGGGGAAATATGAAGCACATGGCTGACAGGGGAGGAAAATGACAATGCATATTCATAGCATCTGCTAAACAAGAAGTCTCAGGGGATTTGTTTATAAAGTCTAAACTCCTCAGCCTTATACTTCAGGACCCAAAAGAGTTATCTTGGATCTATCTATGAAGTGTTATCTCATGCCACCTTTCATTCCAGCACACCAGTCCAACCTGTCCTTCCTATCACACAATTCCAAATGTTCACCTGTGTATGTCCTAAGAAGTAACATGTCATAGTAGGTGAAGAGCCTGGCTTCTTGTCAGGGAGTTCAAGGTTCATACCCCTCCTCTAACAAATAATGGTTGTACTTACTATCTCAGAAAAAGAAATTCAACAAGCCATCATTGAACTCCCTAAGAAAAAATCTCCAGGTCCTGATGGATTCACAAGCGAATTCTACAAAACATTTAAGGAACAATTGGTTCCAATTCTATATAAACTCTTTGGAAAAATAGGGAAAGATGGAACTCTGCCTAACTCTTTCTATGAAACCAATATGGTTCTGTTACCTAAACCAGGAAGAGTTAAAACAGAGAAAGAAAATTATAGACCTATTTCCCTGATGAATATAGATGCAAAAATCTTAAATAAAATCTTAGCAAAACGATTACAAGTTATCACTAGGATAATACATTATGATCAAGTAGAATTTATTCCAGGAATGCAGGGTTGGTTCAATATTAGGAAAACTGTTAGTATACTCAATTATATCAACAACAAACCTATCATAAGTCATATGATCATATCAATAGATGCTGAAAAAGCTTTTGACAAAATACAGCATCCATTCCTACTAAAAACACTAGAGAGAGTAAGAAGAAATGGACTATTCCTTAAAATAATTAGCAGTATCTCTCTGAAACCATCAACAAATATTATATTCAATGGGGAGAGGCTAGAGGCATTCCCAATAAGATCAGGGGTGAAACAAGGGTGCCCATTATCACCACTACTATTCAATATTGTATTAGAAATATTAGCATCAGCAATTAGAGAAGAAAAAGAAATTGAAGGAATTAGAATTGGGAAGGAAGAGAAAAAACTCACTCTTTGCAGATGACATGATGGTCTACCTAGAGAATCCCAAGAAATCATCCAAAAAACTATTGGAAACAATTAGCAATTTTAGCAAAGTTGCAGGTTATAAAATAAATCCTCATAAATCCTCAATTTTTCTATATATGTCTAGCAAGATACAGCAGGAAGTGCTAGAAAGAGAAATCCCATTCAAAGTAACCTTAGTCAATATAAAATACTTGGGAGTCTATTTGCCAAGACAGATTCAGAATCTTTTTTGAAAACAATTATAAAACACTTCTCACACAAATTAAATCAAATTCAAATAATTGGGCAAATATCAACTGTTCATGGATAGGTAGAGCTAATATATAATAAAAATGACAATTCTATCAAAACTAAACTATCTGGGGGCGGCTAGGTGGCACAGTGGATAAAGCACTGGCCCTGGAGTCAGGAGTACCTGGGTTCAAATCCTATCTCAGACACTTAATAATTACCTAGCTGTGTGGCCTTGGGCAAGCCACTTAACCCCGGTTGCCTTACAAAAAAAAACACACAAAACCCCCCCTAAACTATCTGTTTAGTGCCCTACCAATCAAAATTCCAAAAAATTACTTTAATGAGTTAGAAAAAATTGTAAGTAAATTCATATGGAGAAATAAAGAGTCAAGAATTGACAGGAGCTTAATGAAAAAAAGTACAAAAGAAGGTGGCTTAGCCCTACCTGATCTAAAATTATATTATAAAGCATCAGTCATCAAAACTGTTTGCTATTGGCTAAGAAATAGAGTGGTGGACTAGTAGAATAGACTAGGTGTAAAAGCAGGAGATGATTATAGTAATCTGTTGTTTGATAAACCCAAAGAGTCCAGCCATTGGGATAAAACCTTCCTCTTTGATAAAAACTGCTGGGATAATTAGAAGTTAGTATGGAAGAAACTTAGATTAGACCAACACCTAATACCCTTTACCAAGATAAGATCCAAATGGTTACAGGACATAGACATAAAAAACAATACTATAAGCAAATTAGAAGATCAAGGACTAGTTTACCTGTCAGATCTATGGAAAGGAGAGCAGTTTATGACTAAGGAAGAGTTGGAGAACATCACCAAAAACCAATTAGATGATTTTGATTACATTAAAAAGCTTTTGCACAGATAAAACCACTGTAACCAAGATCAAAAGAAATGTAGTAAATTGAGAAACAATCTTTACAACTAATGATTCTGACAAAGGACTCATTTCTAAAATATACAGAGAACTGAGTCATATTTTTAAGACAAAAAGCCATTCCCCAATTGACAAATGGTCAAAGGATATGCAAAGGCAACTTACAGATGAGGAGATCAAAGCAATCCATAGCCATATGAAAAAATGCTCTAAATCATTAATTATTAAAGAAATGCAAATTAAAGCTTCTCTGAGGTACCACCTCACACCTCTCAGAGTGGCCAATATGAACAGAAAGGATGATGATCATTGTTGGAAAGGTTGTGGGAAATCTGGGACACTATTACACTGTTGGTGGAGCTGTGAACTCATTCAACCCTTCTGGAGAGCTATTTGGAACTATTCCCAAAGGGCAACAAAAATGTTCATACCCTTTGACCCAGCAATACTACTACTGGGTCTATATCCTGAAGAGATGATGAAAAAGGGTAAAACCATCACTTGTACAAAGATATTTAAAGCAGCACTCTTTGTGGTGGCAAAGAATTGGAAATCAAGTAAATGTCCTTCATTTGGGAAATAGCTTAGCAAACTGTGGTATATGTATGTCATGGAACACTATTGTTCTATTAGAAACCAGGAGGGGGGCGGCTAGGTGGTGCAGTGGATAGAGCACCAGCCTTGGAGTCAGGAGTACCTAGATTCAAATCCGACCTCAGACACTTAATAATTACCTAGCTGTGTGGCCTTGGGCAAGCCACTTAACCCCACTGCCTTGCAAAATTTAAAAAAGAAAAAAAAAAGAAAAGAAACCAGGAGGGACGGGATTTCAAGGAAGCCTGGAGGGATCTGCATGAACTGATGCTGAGTGATATGAGCAGAATCAGAAAAACACTGTATACCCTAACAGCAACATGGGAGTGATGATCAACCTTGAAGGACTTGCTCATTCCATCAGTACAACAATCAGGAACAAATTTGGGCTGTCTGCAAAGGAGAGTGCCATCGGTATCCAGATAAGGAGATGTGGAGTTTGAACAAAGCTCAAGGACTATTCCCTTTAATTTAGAAAAAAACAGATATCTTATTGTCTAATCTTGTTACCTCTTAGACTTCTTGTTTCTTCTTTAAGGATATGATTTCTCTCTCATCACACCCAATTTGGATCAAGGTACAACATGGAAACAAAGTAAAAACTGACAGATTGCTTTCTGGCGGGGGGGGGGGGGATGAGGGGAGGGAAGTAAGATTGGGGGGGAAAATTGTAAAACTCAAATAATATCTTTAATAAAAATAAATAAATAAACAAATAATGGTTGTATATTCATGAAAGATTATTTCATTAAGACAGTTTCCTAAGATTATAAATTATGGGTAAATTACATGCTTGTACTGGTGAAAGGAAGTTTCACAATAGAAGTTTCATATATTGATGAAAACAACAACAAAATTCTTTGTCTTTTGCCTGAAATGCCCTTGAAATAGTCTGCAGATCCTTCAAGGTGTAGTTCAAATACCTTTTTTTAAAAAATTTTCCAGCCTCCTCTCCTCCCTTTCCAGTCAAAAGTAATCTCATTGTATTTATTCCTCTTAAAGCACTTATGACATTCTCCTGAAACTGGAAAATAAGACTGGGATGAGAGCCCTAACTCCCCCATTACAAAAACGAATTCTTCCTAAATGCCAAATTCCTTCCCATCTCTTAATCTAACAAACATTTTTGGGCAATGCATTGTGACAGATGCTTGATACTAGGAACACAAAGGTGAAAGAAGATATGCAAGGGACTTTTAAGCCCCTCATGTTTTGTTCAGTTCTATATAATATCCCTAGTACTGTGTAGACAATGATCTGTTCCCTTACTTGAAGGCCCTCTTCTTTTCTGCTTTCCCCTGTAATTCACTTATGCAATGTAACATATTATAGCTATGTCTTCTCATTCTTTCATTTCATTGTGAGTTTCTCTAAGGTGGGGACTCAAATTTTTATCTCCCCAACATCTATAATGGTTCTAATAAAAAAAAGTAGTATTTAATAAATGTTTGTAGAATAAATTATTAAGCAGAATCATCAGATTTTCTAAAAACAATGAATTTTTAAAAATCTGAACATTATATTTCAAATAGTCATAAATAAAAACTGCTTAGATATATTAAAACCAGAGGAAAAGGTAAATATAGATTCTACTGATCACTTCAAAAAAAAATGCCCTTGATGACTTGGACTTCTAAGACAAGAACCAAGATGGTGGTGTGAAGTGAGCATGCTCCTAGAGCTTTTCCCTATACAAACTTATATGAACCCTCGATACAGACATAAAGCTACAAATTCCACCAAAAAAAAAAGGACAAATTTTCAACTATATACAATGTGGAGGACCTTCAGTGAAGGTCTCTCTGTTTGGAGGGGGGGGAAAGGAGAAGTAAAGCCTAGCTAGGCTGGAGAGCAGGAAAGTCAGCAGGAGGCATCTGGTCACAGCATAGCCCAGGTCTCAGCAGCTAAATAGCAGCACAGGTTGCGATAGCTAGGAAGGGTTCCAACCCCAGACAAAGTCTGAACCCTAGGAACACTGGGACAAAAGACAGGCTTGAGAACAAACCACTGCATAGGCAAAGACCAGACATAAAGGAGGCAACATCTAGGCTGCAAAGGCAACATCTTGACCAGTGATAAGCCAGGGATCAGATACCCCACCCTCAGCACTAAAAGCTCAAAACTATTCTCTGTATACCCCAAGAACAGAGCTCAACATTCAAATTGAGCAAAAAAACTAAGAGTGCTAACCATAGAAAGTTACTATGCAGATAGAAATGACAAAATGCCATCTCAGAAGAAGAAAGCAATGACAAATTACCTACATGCAAAGTCTCAAAGGCATCTATGAATTGGACTCAAATCCAATACTTCATATAAGAGTTTTAAAAAGAATTTAAAAACCAAAGAAGAGAAGAAGAAAAATGGGGGGAAATGAGTCATGCAGGAAGATTATGAAAAATTGACCACAGAAATCAAGTCTTTTAAAAGCAGAAATAACCAAGTGGAAAAAGAATGTAACTCTTCAAAAAATAAAATCAACCAACTGGAAAAGGAAACACAAAAATTAACCTAAAAAATAAAACCCTAAAAATTAGAATTGGACAAATAGAAACTAATAATCTATGAAATACCAAGATTCCATCAACCATAATCAAAAGACTGAAAAAACTGAAGAAAACTTGAAGTACCTTTTAGGAAAAACAAACAACCTGGAAAATAGTTCCAGGAGAGATAATTTATGAATTATTGATCTACCAGAAAGCCTAAATCAAAAAAAAAAAAAAAAAGAGAGCCTGAAAAATGTCTTTCAGGAAATTATCAGGGAAAGCTTTTCTAATATACTAGATCAAGAAGATAAAAATAGTCATTGAAAGAATACACAGAATACCTTCAGAAAAAGACCCTAGTCTAAAAACTCCAAGGACTATCAAAGCCAAATTTCAGAATTCTCAAAAAAGGAGAAAATACCGCAAGCAGTCAAAATAACACAATTTAAATACAAAGAAAGCAGATCGGAATTAAATAGGACCTTATCAGCTTCAACATTAAAGGATATGAGGACCTGAAATATGATATTTCAGAGGGCAAAGGACCTTGAATTACCATCAAGAATTTGTTATCCTGAAAAATTCAATATATTCTGTCAGGGGAAAAGATGGATGTTCAATGAAATAGAGGATTTCCAAAATTTTCTGATAAAAAGATCAGAACTGAACAGAGAATTCTATCCAAACACAAGATTCAAGAGATGCATAAAAAAAGTAAACAGAAGGGAAAAAATGTTAATCAAGAACATTAAATTGTATATAAATATACAAGGGAAGATAACAATCATAACTCTTGAGAATTATATTTCTCTCAGGATAGTTAGAGTTGAATATAGCTGAATAGATTGTACTTAGAGGACATGGGCATGCTTGGTTCTTGTCCTTCATTATCAAAGAAGACCAAAATGATATCTCTGTGTTTAAGACAAAATACAGTGTGTCCAATTGTGGTTGATCAGACCAATATGGATTGAGAATACTCTACTCAGGTCTGGCACAAATAAGTCCAGGTGAATATCTGAAATACTCTAAATTTATATATTTCAAGTTTCCTTTGAGTTACTTTAATTCTGCCTTGCTCATAGGGCTGATGGGGGCATAGAGCTGATGGGGGTCATAAAGCTGATGAATTTCTCTGATAGGGGCATCCTATGTTGAACGGTCCTGAGTCAATGTCTCCCGTGCCTTACAATCAATTCTAAAGTTCTTAAGAGAATCCCTCAAGATGTCCTAGTACTTAGAGTAGAGGCAGAAGGTGGGAGGTACTTAGAAGGGTTGGACAAAAAGAGATTAGGAAGTAATCTTGTCTTAATCCATACTTTAGTTAGTAAGGGTTTTGGGGCCATGGTTGGGGCTCTAAAGGTAAAATGGGAGAGAGTGCACGTGATAACTTTAGTTGGGAAGGACTGTAGGGCTATGACTGAAATACTATAGAAATGGAGGGAGAGAGTATATATATATATATATATATATATATATATATATATATATATATATACATATATATGTATATATATATTTAAGAGTTACTGGACATGAAAACATCATGAATAAATTTTGCTTTGCTTGATATTTTGGCTATAATTGGAGGAAGTATGCTTTGGAGGGTGGTATAAATGGTTCATTAAATGATTTGACTTTGCATGAAGCTTTGGCGAATGAGGATTGTGTGTCCATGGTGCGTACTTGAAAAAGGGATAAAGTGTAAAGTGATTATAATTTGATGTGATTCATGACTCTTCAGAAGTGTATTTAAAATGAGATAGAATATGGTAGAGTACTCAGTGACTATGAGGCAATGCAATCAATCAACCTTTGAGAATAGTACTTTTATCAGTTCAAATAAAAATATATTTTGACAAAGGGGATGTAAGAATAATAGAGGGATAAAGCAATAGAATCATAAAAAGAAGGACTATACTAGGAGAAGGACAGGCATTAGTGAATAAATAACACCAGGTAAAGAGGCACAAGGACCTATTAAAGTATAGGGAAAGATGGGAGGGTGTGAACACCCAGTAAATCCTACTCCATAGATTTGGCCCAGAGAGGGAATAACCTACATTCCCAATTGGATTTAAAAATCTATCCTACCCTATAAGAATGTTGAGGGGGTGGGGGGAAGAGAAGGGAAGAAGGTATTGATAAAAAGGAAGGTGAAAGATATAATGGAAAGTAAACTTAAAGTTAAAATTTAAAAGAAAAGTTTAAGGGGGGAAAGGGAGCAAGACATTGGTGAGAAGAAATAAGAGCAAAGGAAAAAGAAAAGTTCAAATGGGGAAACACAGCATGGAGAGAAATGTGGAATTAGCAATCTAAATTGTAAATGTAAATGGAACAAACTCTACCATAAAATGGAAACAGATAGCAGAATGGATTAAAAACCAGAATCCTTTAATATGTTGTTTACAAGAAGCACATTTGAAGCAGAGAGATACACACAGGGTAAAGATAAAAGGTTGGAGAAAAATATACTATACTTCAGCAGATGTTAAAAAATCAAGAGTGATGATCCTGATTTCAGACAAAGCAAAAGCAAAAATAGATCTCAATTAAGGGGATAAGGAAGGAAACCACATGTTCTTGAAAGACACCATAGTTATATTATTAAACATATATGCACCTAGCATCCAAATTCTTAGAGGAGAAGCTGAATGAATTACAAGGAGACATTGACAGCAAAACTATAATAGTGGGGGGCCTCAGCCTCCTTCTTCCAGAAATAAATAAATCTAATTACAAAATAAACAAGGAGTTAAGAAGGTGAATAAAATCTTAGAAAACTTGGATATGATAGACCTCTGGAGAAAACTGAATGGGTTTAGAAAAGAATATACTCTTTTTCTCTGCAAAATGGCACCTATACCAAAACTGACCATGTACTAGGGCATAAAAACCTTACAGTCAAATGCAGAAAGGCAGAAATAATAAATACATTTTTAAATCATGATAAAATAAAAATCACATGTAATAAAGGACCATGAAAAGATAAACCAAAAATTAAATGGAAACTAAATAACTTAATTTTAAAGGAGTGGATCAAACAAACAAATCATAGAAATAATTAATCATTTCATTCAAGAAAATGAAAACAATGAGAAATCATACCAAAATTTATAGGATACCACCAAAGATGTTTTTAGGGGAAATTTTATACCTCTAAATGCTTATGTGAATAAAATAGAGAAAGAAGAGATCAATGAATTGAGTATACAACTAAAAAAGCTAGAAAAAGAACTAATTAAAGATCCTCAATTAAGTACCAATTTAGAAATTCTGAAAATCAAGGGAAAGATTAATAAAATTTAAAGCAAGAAGACCATTGACTTAATAAATAAAACAAAGTTTTATGAAAAATCAATAAAATAGATAAATCTTTGACTAATTTATTTAAAAAAAAGAATGCCAAATTACCAGTTTCAGAAATGAAAAGGGTAAACTCACCACCAATGAGGAGGAAAGTAAAGTAAGATAATTCAGAGCTATTTTGCCCAACTGTATGCCAATAAATCTGACGACTTGAGTGAAATGGATGAATATTTGCAAAAATACAAACTACTCAGATTAAGAGAAAAGGGGATAAAATACTTAAATATCTTCATTTGAGAAAAAAACTAAAGAAATCATCAATAAACTCTCTAAGAAATAATCTCCAGGTCCAGATGGATTTACAAGTGAATTCTACCAAACATTTAAGGAACAATTAATTCCATTTCTATACAAACTATTTTAAAAATTAGGAAAAGGAGTTCTGCCAAATTCCTCTTATGACACCAATATAGTGCTGATACCTAAACCAGGGAGAGTCAAAATAGACAAATAAAATTATAGACCAATCTCCCTAATGAACATTGATGCAAAAATCTTAAATAAAATTTTAGCAAAGAGATTGCATTAAATTATTACTATTACCATGATCAGGTAGGATTTACAACCGGGTTGGAAGAAATGGTTCGATATTAGGAAAACTCTCCACACAATTGAATATGTCAATAACAAAATCAACAGAAATTATATGATTATCTCAATAGATGCTGAAAAAGTGTTTGACAAAATACAACATCAATTTCTATTAAAAAAATACTAAAGAGTATAGGGCTAAATGGAATCTTCCTTAAAATAATAAGCAGTATTTCTGAAGCCATCAACAAATATTATATGCAATGAGATAAACTAGGATCATTTCCAATAAGATCAAGGGTGAAACAAGGGTGCCCATTATCACCATTACCATTCAATATAGTATTAGAAATGCTAGCTTTAGCAATAAGAGAAGAAAAGGAAATTGAAAGAATTAAAATTGGCAATGAGGAAGCAAAACTTTTACTCTTTGCAGATGCTATGATGGTATACACAAATGAACCCTAGAAAATTACTGTAAAAACTACTTGAAACAATTAACAAATTCAGAAAAGTGACAAGGTGTAAAATAAACCCACATAAATCACCAACATTTCTATATATGAACAACCAAGCCCAAGGTCAAGAGAGAGAAAGAGAAATTCCATTTAAAGTAACTGCAGACAACCTAGAATACTTGAGAATCTTACCTCCCAAGACAAACCCAGAAACTGTATGAACACAATTACAAAACATTTTTCATGTGAATAAAGTCAGATCTAAACAATTAGGAAAATGTCAATTGCTAATGGTTAGGTTGAGTTAATATAATAAAAATGACAATTGTCCCCTAATTAAATTAATTTTTAGCGCCATCCCAAACTATCACATTATTATTTTACAAAGCTAGAAAAAAATGGTAGAAAAATTCATCTAGAGCATCAAAAAGATAAAGAATAGCAAGAGAAATAATGAAAAAAAATTGTAAGGGAAGGTGGCCTTGCCCTAACAGATCTAAAAACTACTATAAAGTGGCAGTGACCATAACCACCTAGTACTGGTTAAGAAATAAAGTAATGGATCAGTGGATTAGGATAGGTACAAAAGAAATAGCAATAAATGACTATCACAATCTATTGTTTGACAAACCCAAAGACATTTGCTTCTGGCATTAGAACTTACTATTACATATTTACATACTTGTTTGTAAATTGTCCTCCCCCACCCCAGACTATGAGCTCCTCCAAAACAGAAACTGTCTTGTGCCTTTCTTTATATCCTCGATACATAACCACAAAGTTGGCACATAATAAATTCTATTTGCTGACCAAAAAGAAAGAAATTATTAAAGAGAAGCAAGATAATGGATGTTATTAGAGAAAAATGTGGCCAAAAACCAAAAACAACCAAAATCAAAGCTGGGCTTGCTATGCAATGAGAACAAGGAAGAAATGGACAACCCATATGTCCCCTTCACTATCCACAAAGAATCAAGAAAACTCAAGGAAGGCACTAAGAACACTAGGAGGGGAATTCCTATTTTGTATCTATGGGGAAAGGGGGCAGTAATAGATGAAAATTGCATAGAATGGGCAGATGGGTTGCAACTTATACCATTAGCGACAATTTTCACAATATGAGATAACAGAGCTATTAGATTTGATATGTCGAACCACTTCTCAATTTGAAACTTTTCTCCCTTGATCTCTGTGACACTACTATTGCCTTGTTTTTGTTTTTGTTTTTTTAATCTCTCTGGTTGTTTCTCCTCTGACTTTTTTGGTGCTTCAACTTCCTCCTGTACCTAAAATCAGGATGTATTACAGTTTTCTATCTTCATTTTTTTGAAGACTCAGCCCACTATACATCTCATCTGAACTCTAGACCATATTTCCAAATCCACCATCAAAAACTGAACTTGCCCTCTTCTCCAAACCATCTCCCCATTCCCTAAAATTGTCATCACATTTCTCATTCCCTTGCCATCTTGTGTTCAACAAAAAACCCTACCTGTTGATTCTTATTTCAAAACTTCCTTCATACAGTCATAAAACCATAGCTTAAGAGCTGGAAGAGACATAATACATCTTATAGTTCAACCTCCTTATTTTTACAATTAGAGGTTAAGTATTTTTGTCCATGTTTTTTTAGGCCGAATTAGCCTCCTTACTGTTCCATTTCTTCCATCCATTCCAAGAATATATTCAAAAAGTATTTTATATCTCAGAATTCATATTTCATTTAAATTTCTTTTAGATCTCAGTTCAAATGCTATTTCTGCACAAGATGCATTATTATTTCTGCCCTTCTTCACTCCAGCTGGTGGTTTCTCCTTCCTAAAATTGCCTCACATTTCTTTTGTATATATTATATAATTATGTTTTTATACATATTGTCACCCCTGAGAGAATGTAAGCTCCTTGAGGTCTGGAATTGTTTCACTTTTGACTGTATCTCCAGCTCCTGCCCAGTGTCTGAGATACAGTAGGTGCTTTATTAAACTTGAGAAAACACCCACTATATCTAAATATAGATGTCTGGCAAAACATCTGTTGATTGATTGATAAGTGAAAAAAATCAGGATTGAATCCAGGTCCCTTGATACTGAATCCTGCTCTCTTTCCATACCTCTTCCTTTTTTGCTCCTACCTCATCACATTAGTTCAGGTTCTCATACCAAAACTTTTGCAATAACCTCCTAACTGCACTCTCAACCTTCCAACTGCAATCCATCCTGAATGTCACAACCTGATTAATATTCCAACAATAACAATTTCATCACATTTTTCCTTGCCAAAATCTTCAGTTTTCCAAGTACTCCTAGAATAAAGCCAAACTCTACAGTCTTGCATCCAAGATTCTTTGTAATTTGGTCCCTATCTACATTTTCAGCTTCATATCTTACCATCCCCTACACAAATAGTCTGTGACTTGACATTCCACCACCACCATCAATGCTGTGCCTATTCTTGCTTCTGCAAATTTAGCCATCCCATTCCTTTGTCTAAAATGCCTTCTTTTCCCTCAGCAACATTAGCAATGTTGAAAAATGTTTTACTGATGCTTTTTTCTTTCCTATAATGTTGTTAATTTATGTCACCCTCTTTCACTCTTTCCAAAAGAATTTGTAGCTTCATGACAAAGCAGCAAAATCAAACAAAACAAACATATAAACCATGTGTGATAACATGTGCCTCCTTCTATAGTCATAGACCATCATCCTTGTACTGAAAAGGAGGTAACCATCAATGCCAGTCCTTATTAGTAAAGATTGGTTACTACTTTAGTAAACAGTTCCCCCATCCAACAGCCTTTATGGATAATGGTTGAAGTAGCAGAATTTGTGCTAATAGAATTCATTTTTCTATTGGCAAATAAGAATGAATTTTAAGCTATTTTTTTCCAGTTTTAGTATCAAAGACCTATGAACTCAATTATCAGCCAAGATGCAAAAAAGAAACAGTAGATGAAACATTGTAGAACATCTCACCAGAACTGCTAAGTATTTGAAACATATATATTTGATTTCTTCATCATCCCCTTCCTTAAGATTATGACCAACAACTTGTAATGATTTAGGTATTTGAGATAGTATATTTTTTCTTAAATGTTGAGTGTTCTAATCACAGTGAAGAAAAACTTGGTGATTCTTATCTTTCCAGAAGATAACAAGGAAGCAGGATGCAACCTTAAAATATTTTTGTTCGACTGGGCAAAAAAGCTTTCTAATTATGTTACAGTATGTGGGTGTGGTTGATACCAACGATAAGTAGCACAACGCCTGCTAGTGATGTGTAGAGTGGTGGATGGCCATAATTATGGTGCCTTTTTAAACAAGTCATTTATCTGTACATGGAAAACTGCTCTTAAACGTTCATAATAAGATGAAAGAATGTATGTAAGAAAGAAAGGAAGGGATAAAGATAACATTTCTTTACTACAACATATTTTCTCTGCAATGGATAATTTTCTGTTATCTGATATTTTCCCTTTAGGGGAGTCACAAATTAAAGCTTTCTGAAACTAAAAAAAGTATCTCAAACCTTCCCATGACTAATAAAGTAACAGTCCTCCTATGTTTTTTAACTGCAATGATCAGAATATTAATGTTTTTCAAGTTTTTTATTATTGTTACCATTGTGTAGAATTGACTTTCCATGTTCATACATCTTTTTTTTTGTTTGTTTTGTTTTAGGTTTTTGCAAGGCAAATGGGGTTAAGTGGCTTGCCCAAGGCCACACAGCTAGGTAATTATTAAGTGTCTGAGACCGGATTTGAACCCAGGTACTCCTGACTCCAAGGCCGGTGCTTTATCCACTATGCCACCCCTGTGTTCATACATCTTTCAAAGGTTCTCTTAATTCTTTGCATTTGTCATTTCATACAGTTCATTAATATTCAATTACATTCATGTACCACAGGCTGGAAATGTAGACAGGGACTACAAATATACTTCTCAGTTTGCTTCTATTTTTTTCTGCCACAAATACTACCATAAATGTTTATTTGAAATCTGTGTCTCTGTCTTTGGTACACTCTCATAATGTAGCATTCATGATTTCACTGACTCTAAGGATATTTACCAAGTATAATTTGCCAAATATAATTTACTCTGGTCATTCTCTAAGGAGCTGCTCATATTCTTCAAGCACATGAGAAATTTTACTTGTTCGACTAAGGCAGAAATTGGTAGAAGTTTTTAGTTTATGTGCAGTCATGTCTAACACCATTTGAAGTTGTCTTGACAAAGCTACTGAAATCTTTTGTTATTTCCTTCTCCAGCTCATTTTACAGATGCGGAATCAAGGCAAATAGTTAAATGACTTGCCCAGGGTCACACACATAGTAAATATTTGAGGTCAGATTCGAACTCATGAAGATAACTTTCCCTGATTCCAAGTCCACTGTCACATAGATGCTCATTTTCCTGGAAAAGTTTCTGAAGTGCTTTGCCATTTCCTTCTCCAGCTCATTTTACAGATTAAAAAAAACTGAGGTAAATAGGGTGAAATGATTTGCCATGGGTCACACACCTAGTAAGGGTCTAAGGTCAGATTTGAATTCAGGAAAATGATTCTTCCAGATTTCAGGCCCAGCACTCTTTCTACCGCATTACCCTTACAATAAAGTTACAAAGAAAAAAAAATTGAATTTGATGAAAGAAAAAAAATCCTAATAATTAAAGCAATTTAAAGGTAAAATAGGCTACCCAAAAGATAATTAACCTAATAAACAAGAAGGCCAAGCCTGGAGTTGTACCCTGAGGAAATCCCTACCCATTCCCTACTATGTTTTTTCAGGTATGAATCCTTAATTTGATTCTAGGTAGTTCAGTTACTATAGAGTAATGGACAAATGGTCCATATGCCTGAAGATCTCCAAGGAGAGTGAACCCATCACTCCTTGAGGAAGCTCTCATTGTTAGGACGTTTATACAGCTAGCAGAAAGTTGAATCCTATTATCCCAAATAGCCAAATTGACTGTTATCTGTAGAGATTATTTGATGGAGTCATATATGTGAAGAGAGACTAGAAGCAGGGAGAGACTCCAAGATGCTAGGAAATAAGGGCTGGGTCTGCTAATAGGACTCAACCTACAGGGGACATTCACAGGCTCAACAGTACATTTTCCAGATGGGGATAATGAGATTAGAGAGTTTCCATTAACAATTCATCAAGACAACCAGGATCTATTAGATGTTTACTATATGCCAGATACTATAATATTCCCTGGGGATACCAAGAAAGTAACAAACAAACAAAAAACCTTAAAAGCCCTATTTGTTGCCCCATCTTCCATCAAAGAGCTCAATTACTAATTAGAGAAAACATGAAACAACAATGTATGCACAAAATATATGCTGTGAGGATGAGTGGTGATCTCAGAATAAAGCTCAGTAGGTAGGAGGGATCAGAAAAGGCCTCTTGAAGCAGGTAAACATTGAGCCAAGACTTAAAGAAAGCCAGGGGAGTCAAGAAGTGGAGGTTAGGAGGAAGAACATCCCAGGTATTGGTAACATTCAGGGAAAGTCATGGAGTCATGTCTGAGGAATACCAAGAGGCTTATATAGCTGAAAAGCAAAGTACGTGGAGAAGCCAGGTTATTAAAGACTTTAAGTCTCTCAAAGAGAGGATTTTATATTTGATTGTGGAGGTAACAGGAAGCCACTGTAGTCTATTGAGTGAGGAAAGGGAATGATGACATGGTTAGATCTATGCTTTAGGAAGATCATCTCGTCAGCTGAGTGGATGATTGACTAGAGTTGGGGGAGACCTAAGGTTGAGACCAACCAGAATATCCAAGTGTAAAATGATTTGTCCAAGGTCATAGAAGTTCTAAGTGTGGGCTACATTGAGAGGGGTATAGCTTCCAGGAATAGGGAAGTTGATTGACCCCCTCTTCAGACCACACTTGGAGCATGTGATTTATTCCTGGGCACCTCAGTTTAAATAAGCTCTTGATAAGCTGAAGGGTCCCAAATCAATTGACTACGCAAGGATTTATTATAAAATAATAGGCATAGTAGGCATAGTAAATGCCTACTTTGTGCCAGACACTGGAGATACAGATATAAAGAATGAAACAGTCCTTTCTTGAAAGAAATTTGCATCCCAATGGAATAAAAGCAAGCTCATCAATCAATCAAATGGGGGCAGCTAGGTGGCCCAGAGGATAAAGCACCAGCCCTGGAGTCAGGAGGACCTGGGTTCAAATCTGGTCTCAGACACTTAATAAGTACTTAGCTCTGTGACCTTGCACAAGTTGCTTAACCCCATTGCCTTGCAAAAAAAAAAAAAAGAAATGAAAAACAAAACAAAAAACCCAAGTGAATAAATGAATTAATAAGAGAAAATTATGCACATACCATTTATATACATATATGTGTATAGGTCTGAGTCATAAGTCATCTGTATAGACACAACAACTAGAACTGTAAAGGACCTTATGGCTGTATCCAGTGAGGTTTTGTTAGCTGATTAACTGGAGAAGAAAAGCCTCAGGGGACACATAATAGCAGTCTTCAAGTATGTGGAAGGCTATCAAGTGGAAGAACAATCTTGTGCTTAATTCCAGAAGGGCAGAACCAGAAACAAAAGGTGGAAGTTACAAAGAAGAAAATATAAACAAAATGTCTGAAAAATTTTTCTAACAATGCAAGTTGCCTCAAGGCAACTTGTGTTCACTCTCCTTTGAGGTCTTCAGGTAATGGCTGTCCAGTATGTTATAGTAGTTGAACTACTGTAATATCAAAGCTGAGAAAAGAAATCAGTCTGGTAAAAATGGAGGTCAAGCCTAGAGATGTGCCCTAAGGAAATTCTATTTACTTCTTCCCAGGTATGGAAATACCAAGCCAGGACAGTTGAACTGTATGAAAGATAGGATCATAGGTTGAAGAGTTGAAAGTAATCCTAAAGGTCATCCAGTCCATTCCTTCCTGTTTCACAGATGAGGAAATGAGACCCAGAATGGTTGAATCTGATCAAAGGTAACAATTATCAAGTGACAAAGGTGGGATTTGAACCCAGAGTTTCTAACTCTAAACCAAGGACTAGCTTGGCCCATCTTGCCCACGTCCAGTTCTTACCTGGATCTCTGTCTGCACAGTGCACTTGACCAGCTTGAAGTTCTTCCCAGGATTGAAGCTGTTGCTGTAGAAACAGACCTTGAGGATACGCACATCCTCCTTCTCCACATCCACAGGCACCACCACAACAGGCTCTGGGGGGATGTCAGGTCGGCGCAGGGTGCCCACCCTCACCCGGCTCAGGGGCTCAGACACCCCAGACATGCTGCCAGAGGACAGCTAGGGCCAGCACATCTCAGTCCTATTAGGAGACAGCAAAGGGAAGAGTCTGCATGAGACTTGCTACAGAGTAGTCCCCCCCCCCATGAAGAACAAACCCAATGCTTTACACACACAAAGGCCATCTCTTGCCCTTGAATCATCCCCTAGAAAGCAGAGAAGTGTTGAATGATCCTTTCTACTTTAAAGATTAGGGACATTATACAACATAAGTCATGAAAACTTAGAAGTTGAGCCTAGAAGAGAATGTTCTGGGCTCCATCCTCATTTTATATGAGGAAATTGAGACCCAGAAAGTTGAAGTGACTTGCTGAATATTTTTACACAATAGCCTGTGTATATAATTCTCATCTGCCTTGAGTCTCTTCTCTCTCTCTCTCTTTTTTCAAATTGGAAACTTGCCCAAAGTCACACAGCTAAGTGTCTGAGGTGGGATTTGAACTCAGGTTCTCTCATCTCCATGGTCAACACTCTATCCTAGTTGTCCTTCTTCTGTCTCTGATCTATCCTTCACACAACTATCAATTGATATTCTGAAAGCACAATTCTCACCATGTTACGCCCCTGTTCAGGAGCCTCCAGAGGCTCTAAAATTGCCTCTAAGATAAAATACAATGACTTTGTTTTTATGCTATTTGAAGCCCTTATCATTCTAGCTTCAGTCTACTTTCCCAAGTACTGTACATCTCCACCCTTCACACATTCTACAGATTACACATACTGGTCTGTTTGATTTGCCTTGTTGATGACATTTATCTCCTGTGTCCATGTTTTTATATTAGCTGCCTCCTATGCCTTGGAATACACTCACTCTTCATTTTGTTTTCTAGGATCTTCTTTTCTCTGAGTTTTCATGATTCTCAATCTCCTTTGCTGGATCATCATACATATCCCACTCCTTTTCTATGGGTAGATTCCCTAGGCTCTGTCCTGAGCCTTCCTTCTCTTGTTTCTCTCTTGGTGACCTTAACAAATACATTAAATTTAAATATCACTTTTATAAAGATGCCTCACAAACCTATATCTTGAGCTCCAGTCTTACTACCTGCCAAATGAACATTGCAAAATGAATGTCCTAAGGTCATCTCAAAAATAACATATCTGGAGCACCTGCGTTCACTCCAAATTCACCCTCCTCTGAAGTTCCCTATTTCTCTTGAGGAGACATCACCAACCTGCCAGTCACTCAAGTTGGGACCTTAGAGTCATCCTCAGTTCCTCACTCCCCTTCATCCCACACATTCAACCAGTTCCTAAGTCTTGCTTAAGTATCCCTTTTCCTCCACTCACAAGGTCACCATACTAGTTTTCAACTCAAGACTTCTTTTCCAGTCTATCCATCAACTCAGCTACCAAAGTGATCTTTCTAAATAATAGGTCTGATCATTCACTGCCCTCCTCAGTAAATTTCAGTGGCTTCTTATTTCCTCGAGGATCAAATGCAAACTTTTCTGTTTGGCATTTAAAAATCTTCCCAATGTGGCTGCTCTCTACCTTTCCAACCTTATACATTATTCTTCTGTCTCTACAATTTAGCTTTCTTACTATTCCTCATTCTTTACTTCCCAACTCTGTGGGTTGTCTTTCATGCCTAAGTTACTCGCCTTTTTTCTTCTATCTCCTGGCATTCCTAGACTCTTTCAAGGCTCAGTTCAAGCTCAATCATCTACCTAAGAGTTTTTCCTGATCCTCCCAATAACTAGTATTTCTCACACACAATTACTTTGTATTCAATTGCTTGTTTACACTGGCTCCTCAAAAAGAGTCTAAAAATCTTAAGGACAGGAAATGTTTCATTTTGGTTTTGTTTAGTGCCTGAAGTACGTTGTTGTTCTTCAGTCATGTCCGACTCTTCATGACTTTACTGTCCATGAAGTTTTCTTGGTAAAGACACTGAAATAGTTTGTCATTTCCTTCTCTGGTGAATTAAGGCAAAAAAGAGCTAGTGAGTGCCTGAGGCTGGATTTAAACTCATCTTCATCTTCCTTACTCCACTGAGCCACCTAACTGTACTTTATTTGCACCTACCTTAATAAATATCAGGTATTCCAAAAGTCTTAGTGTATTCATAAACTATTAGACCTTAAAAACTGCACTGAGACTTTTGGTACACTATACTTTTTTGATTGATTGATTAGATTCACAAGTTTCCTTCAAGGCTCAGCTCAAATGCCAACTCCTACAAGAGAAACCTGAAATCTATTCTAATTTCCCCAATTATTACTGCCTCCCCTTTTTGGATATATCATCTATTGTTGATGAATGTGTTATTTCCCCCCGCATCCCAATTTAACAACTGAAGTTACTTGAAAGCAGGATCTATTTTCCATTGTGTTTTTGTATCTCTAGTTCTCAGCACAGTTCATAATAGATGTTTAATAAATGCTTGTTGAATGAATGAACAAAAACAGAACTTCTTGCCTTCAGGCTTTCTCATCTCTCCACCAGATACTGATGACTTAGCTTTGTCACAGTAACTCCCACTCCCACACTGTACCCAAAGACAGAAGTGCTAGGCTTGACAGTGGCAGCTGCCAGGAAAGGAGGCAGCATGTAATGCAGTTTCAAGATAGTGGAACAGGATGAGGAAAGAGTGACAGGAGAAACAGGAGAAAGTTGAAGAAATGACAAGGAAAGAGGACACAGGAAAGGGAGAAGACAAGAAAAGTCAAACAATAGGATGGAAGGGCCATGAAGAAAAGGCAGGTGGGAGAGGCCACACTGAACATCTCTGCCTGTTAAACATCATCTGGGTTGCCCAATAGGGATACCTCTCACTCAGTTTCAAGTAATTCTGTGTCTACTGTGTTAAACACTGGAGACAGGTACAAAGACAAAAGTGAAGTCATCCATCCCTCTAGGTCTATGTTGTCTGTCAGTGAGACAACATATATTTCAATGAGCAAGGGGATATGGGGTCAACAGATAGGTGTTCTTTGACCAATTAAATTCCCTCACCATCACTCTAGTCAATGTAGTCACATGAGTGAATCCAGACTGAAACAACTTTGTGTAGTATGATCCTTGTGTTCATAATAGAGGTCAATGAAATTTACTCTCTTCTTCCCTATGACCTAATCAGCAGAGTCACTTGATCAGAAAGAAACATTCTTGAATCCAAAGGTATCATTGAGATGCATCCATCAGGAATAGAAGATGCATATTCTACAGTCAGGCACAGACATATTAATCAAGGGACAATGTTGTTTCAACTTGAAAAATATGTCCTCTGGAAGAAGGAAAAAAAATGACTGTAGTTTGAAGGAAGAATTAACTCTGATTGTCAAGAGGTGAGCTTTGTGAGAACTCCAGCAAGAAAGGAAAACAAGGCTTTGCAGAATTACCAGTGTGCATTGTTTTGATCATATTTGTTCCCTCCATGCATGCTTCACTTTAAGGTTAGACCCAAATCTTCCCCTCAATGTGGTGTACATCTGTGGAAGAGTATGCCCCTAAGATATGTTTTGTAGCTATTGTTTTTATATAATACCTTAGTAAATGCCTTTACTTTGAGCTAATTGTATCTACTGGGTGACCATTAGTATGAAGTACATTGGGGGCTCATGAGCTATAGATTTTGAAATCTCCAGATCCATAAATTACACCTTTGTACCTGAGAGTAACAGATACTCTCTAGAGACCCAAACCATTAGTGACAGTGAAAGTTGGGGGAATAATAGAAGGGGTGCTATATAAGTATATATGCTAAATCTATAGTGAGTCCAAAAGCCAATTCAATATCTTTTACTCAAAATTCATGGGAAGTAAGTCAGATGGGACCTTAGATTCTTTATTAATAATAATAGATGGGATTTATTCAGAAGGTTATGGTTTAATGCCTTTAGCTTAAGGTTCAATGCTTTAGGTGCATCAGGCCACTTGATTCTCACAACTGTAAGAGGTAAGTACCATAATAACTTTTATATTCATTATATAGAAAAAGAAATTGAGCTTCAGAGGCTTGCTCATAGTCACCAAACTAGCAAGTGTCTAAGGTGGTATTTGAACCTGTCTCCTATGACTCCAAAGTGTAATGCTTTTTCTACTACTCCACTGATATTAGGGAGGCATAACTTTCTTCATTCCCATTCATTTAAATCAAGGTAGATTATATTCAGGAAATTTTTCTTTCCTTCAATATCAATGCTTTTACTCTTCCCTTTGCCTAGAATGTCTTCTTCTTCCAGCTGCCCATCCCACCCCATCCCACTCCCTCCTATCAAAATCCTGACCGTCACTCATGCTATTAAGCCACCTCTGATCCATCCCAGTCAACAGTTAGTTTTGTTATCTTTTTGTGCTCCCATGGCATCTTCTGTATCCTTCTCCAAGGATGCCTAATCCATTTTGTATTTTATTACAATTCATTTTGTGTCTTACTGTCCTTTCTAGGTTATAAACTCTGAAGGCTAGGACCATGTCTACTTCACTTTTATATTTTTGCACACTGCCTCACATAGCACTTAATTTGTTGCATTGAATTTAATATGCTTCCAACAACTAGACTGGTATAGGCACTCAAAAACTTTTCTGTATTTTACTACTTAGCAAATACAAGACTAGGGACAGTTAAGTGTTGGTGAGACTATAGTGCTGGGTCTTCAGTCAGGAAGATTTACCTTTTTGAGGACAAATCTTAGCTCAGGCACTTACAAGTTGTGTGACACTGGGAAGGTCACTTAACCCTATTTGTCTCAGTTTCCTTACCTGTAAAATGAGCTAGAGAAGGAAATGGCAAACCACTTCCCTATCTCTGCCAAAAAATTCCAAAATGAAGTCATGAAGAGTCAGACACAACTGAAATGACTGAACAACAACCAAAAACACAGGACTAGGACTACAAAGTTTAATGGCGCCCCCATCTTCTAATCAATTCCAAGCATGGAGGTCCAGATAAAGGCAAAGTCCAGTCTAATCTCATTAGCTGTGAGTTAGAGAAGAGATCACCAAATTGTAGACCAAAGGCCAAAGCCAACCTGACTTTTTTTTGTGTGGTCTGCAAGAAAATTTTGTGGTTTTTATTTTAAAATACAGCAAAACATTATTATAAAATGTAAAAACCATTCTTATCTTACAGACTAGGTTTGGTTTTGCTCAAGTCTGGCTTAAGAGGGTCAGATCAACTCAGTTTTAGAGGACACTCCAAGAAGCCATGTTTGTTTCCAGAGTGGGCCTGAAGGAAGTATCCATAATGAACCCAGGCTTCTAGATCTGGCCCAAACTTATGGAAGTTATTCCAAAATGAAGTAGGTCTAATGGGTCCCTCTCAAAAAATAATTATGCAGTCAGGTAAATGTCAGACTGGATTAGGAATTGAGTGATAGAGTTGTCTTTGGACAACCAATCAACTCCATACTACCCAAATAATGAAACTCTATCTTTATCCCAATGTTTTATCCCCTCTATCCCCTTGTCTCTGAAAATAACCAGTCTTTACTTTTAGACCAGGTCCTCCACATTTCCATTAGATGTGGTTCAGTAGAAAGAAATATGTCTTTGGAGAAGAAAGACCTAGTTCTCTGGAAGTACACCTGAGATTAATATATCTGTTTTCTATAGTTACCTAGCTAGGCAGATGCACTAGATATAAAATAAGTCTGTTTGGTAAAAGGTGTCAATCAGGAGCCTGCAATGTGTCAAAATCTTGCTCACTCACAGACCCCTTTGCTGGTATTCACTGGCTGACCTTACTGAGCTGTGCCCCTTCTCCTTTACTCCTACACCAAAACTGGCTCTTATCTGCTTTACTGTCAACTGTTCTTGCAAAACATAATGTTTCTATGTTCACCTGTTTCTGTGAAAGAATGTCCTTTCTTTTCCCCCACCTTTTCTTTTCTCAACCTCTTGTTTGCGGTTTTCAAGCATAAATCTCCCCTGTCTTTACTGGGCTGGGAGCTCCTTTATATCTTGTACTGGGGGACTCAGCACTAGTATCTGATTTTCTTCCTAATAAAATTTTTCTTTTTCCAACACAGCTTGAACTCCTTTGTATTTTGAGGGATGAGCTTCACTTGGTTGACAGTTCAAATCTCATCTTCTAACACTTAGTATTTGTTACCTTAAGCAAAGCCACTTACCTCTCTGAACTTCTCATCTATAATATGAGAATATTGACTAAGATCCCTTTCAGATCTCTGACTTAGACATTAGAAACCAGGAGGGATGGGAATTCAGGGAAGCCTGGAGGGATTTGCATGAACTGATGCTGAGTAAGATGAACAGAACCAGAAAAACACTGTATACCCTAACAGCAACATGAGGACGATGATCAACCTTGATGGACTCACTCATTCCATCAGTGCAACAATCAGGGACAATTTGGGGTTCTCTACAATGAAGAATACCATCTGTATCCAGAGAAACAACTGTGGAGTTTGAACAAAGACCAAGGACTATTACCTTAAATTTAGGAAAAAAACTGATATCTCATTGTCTGATCTTGCTATCTCTTATACTTTATGTTTCTTCTTTAAGGATATGATTTCTCTCTCATCACACTCAATTTGGATCAATGTATACCATGGAAACAATGTAAAGACTGACAAATTGCCTTCTGTGGGGGGGAGGGGTAAGATTAGAGGGAAAATTGCAAAACTCAAAATAAATAAAATCTTTTAAAAAAATAAAATAAAATAAAATACTACTCCACAACTAGTGTTTTTGATAAAGGACTCATTTCTAAAATATAGAGAACTGAATCAATATAAAAGATTACAAGTCTTTGCCTAACTGATAAATGGTCAAATAATATGAATAGACAGTTTTTCAGATGAAGAAATTAAAGCTATTTATAGTCATATGAAAAAATGCTCCAAATCACTATTGATTGGAGAAATTAAAATTAAAACAACTCTTGAGGTATTACCTCACACCTATCAGATTGGCTAAGATGACAAAAAAGGAAAATGATAAATATTGGAGAGGATGTGGGGAAAACTGGGACACTAATGAATTGTTGGTGGAGTTCTGAAATGATTCAACAGTTCTGGAGAGCACTTTGTAATTAGGTTCAAAGAGCAAAAAAGCTGTGTATACATACCCTTTGATCCAGCAATACCACTACTAGGTATATATTCCAATGAGATCATAAAAAAATGTGAAAAGTCTCAAGGTTCAAAAATGTTTATAGCAGCTCTTTTTGTACTGGCAAAGAATTGGAAATTGAGGGGATGCCCATCATTTGGGAAATGACTGAGCAAGTTATGGTATATGAGAATCTGAGTTCCAATCAGGCCTCAGATACTGGATAATTATCTTGCTTCATGACCTTGGGCAAGAGACTTAACTCCATTGCTTTTGTAAAAACTGAAAAAAAGAAGAAAGAAGAAGAAAGAAGAAGAAGAAGAAGGAAGAAGAAGAAGAAGAAGAAGAAGGGAGAAGAAAAAGAAAGGAGAAGAAGAAAGGAGAAGAAGAAGAAGAAGAAGAAGAAGAAGAAGAAGAAGAAGAAGAAATCATGAGCAGTCAGACTTTAGAGAAACATGGAAAGACTTGCATAAGCTGATACTAAGTGAAGTGAGCAAAACCAACAGAACATTGTGCATAGTAAGTATAACATTGTGAGATCAACTATGATGAATGCAGCAACTCTCAACAATTCAGGGATCAGGGACAATTCTGAGAGACCATAAATAAAATGCCATCCACATTCAGAGAACAAACTATGGATTCTGAATGCAGAACAAAGCATACTATGTTCATTTTTTTAAAAACTACTATTTCTCCTTTCTTTCTCATGATTTTTTCCCTCCTTAATTCTAATTCCTCTTTCAAACATGACTAATATGGAATTAGGTTAAACACATTTGTGTATGTACAATTTTACCAGTTTGTTTGCCACCATGGGGAAGAGGGACAGAAGGGAAGGTAATAGAAAAATGTGGAACTCATGAACTTGCAAATGAACAAATGTTGAAAAACCACTTTTGCATGTACTTGGAAAATTTATATAAAAATTTCAATAAAGATAAAAAATGAATAAATGAAATGCTATTTCAATTTCTATTGTCTCTATCTAGTAGTATTTTATGACTAAGTATAGGGAACATGAAGTATGTGAATTTTGGTTATGAAAGCTGTCTTGTGGGCAGAGCACAGATCATGGTATGATAAATTTTATTTTAATTTTGAACCACTTCCTCTCTTGGGTTCTGTGTTTTCTGAAATGAAGTTCTTTCTTTCAGAAAGGGGATTCAAGTCAATTAATTGGGATTGGTTTTTCAGTTTCATAGAAGGGCATGGGAGAAAATCTGGATCGTTTACTTGGATTTTGAATGTTTTACCTTGCCATGGGCTTTAAGATTTACTGATTTCTTGGGTCCTGACTCAATCTATCCCTGGCTTTGTCCTTGCTACAATATCACTAGTTTTACCCTCATTTTGTGTTTTGTCTTAACTTGGAATCATCATCGATTGCCTTCATCCTCATATCCAATAAGTTGCCAGGTCATCAATCCTAACTCCCATCTTTCACATTACCTGCTCTCAACTCACACAGTCACTGTCTCAGTTCGATCACAAATTATTGCAACAGTATCCCAAATGGTCTCCTTGCTTCCAATCTCTTCCCTGTCTAATACATCCTCTAACTGCCAAAATAATCTTCATAAAGGTCAGCTTGAACTATATCAGTCCCCTGCTCAAGCATCTTAGGGAGTCCCTGTGGCTTTTTAGGAAAAATATATGTCCCTCAATTTGGTATTTAGCTCTTCACAATCTGGCTCCAGTCTGTTTTTCCATCTTTCCTTATTTTCTCCTATTATTTAATCCCAATACTCTCTAATATGACCCTTACACTCCAATAGGGTTGGCCCATCCCCAAATATGGGACATTTATTTTTGCCTCCCAACATTGCTCATGTTTTATTCCTCCTTACCCCAACCTTTCCAGTTCTTTCCCATCTGTCAAGACTTCATTCTTTATGCTTTAAACAGTCTTCCATTACTTTTCTACCTGTCCACTAATGATATATACCCACTTTTATTCTCCAACAAGCATGTAAACTACTTGAGGGAAAATATCTTGTGCTATGTATTTTGATCTCTAGAGCTTGGAATGGCATCAGGTATAGGATAAGTAAACATTTAATAAATGCTTTTCATTTCTTCATTCTCATAGAGCAGAGGCCATTTGTAACCCTTCATCTCTCCTCACACAGGGGCTAGTAGTGGCTAGAGATTTGACTCTGGAATCAGGTGATGGACTTTCAAGTCCCAGCTTTGATACTAATGGGAAGATATGGGACCAGTCATTGAAGCTCCTATAACATGACGGGGGGGGGCAGGGTTGAGGCAGGCCCCCTCCAACTCTAAATCCTGGAGTCAATGAGAGGGTTTATATCTATAATAGTATCTCAATAAATATTCATCAAAGAATAAATGAATTACATTGAGAAGACAGACAGTGGAATCATATAAGGAGTGGTAAGCAAGACTTATAGAGGACTCTTAGATTCAAGTAGGGCCTAGAAGGAGGGGTACGGTTTGAATAGTAAAGAGAAAAGGAGGTCATTCTGGGTACTTGCAGATAAAGATAGCTGAATGAAGAAACTTGTTTTCAGGTCTGAAGTAAAATTCATAGCTACTCTTTCCTTTCTAGCCACTGAAACATTAAAAAAAATCAGATTAGGCCTTAAATAATGGTACTATTCTGGTCTCCATCCTCATAGACTATCAATTAAAAAACAGAAAGGTTCTATGCAGACTTCATTAACCTCATTCATTGATCCGGGTCTATTTTGTGCTAAACTCAAAGGCTATAAAAAAATAAGTGAAGCCACCCTTGCTCTCAAGGAATTTACTTCTACAAAGTGAAGCCCTAGCAAGGTGCAACTCCTAGCAGTTGTAGGGATCCAAAAAGCCTCATATAGGAGTCACTCGTTAAGAGGTTAAGTCATTTTTCAGTCATGTTCTACTCTTCATGACCCCATTAGAATTTTCTTGTCAAAGATTCTGGAGATATTTGCCATTTTCTTCTCCTGTTTATTTTACAGATGAGGAAACAGGCCAACAGGGGTAAGTGTCTTGCCCAGGGTCACACAGCTTATACATGCCTGAGGCTAGATTTGAATTCAGAAAGAAGAGTCCTAATTCCAGGTCCAGCATTGTATGCACTGAACCAACCACCAGTCCCTGTTTTGAGGATCATATAAAATGAAGACTATGAAACATAACTTAAAATGAATGCCCATCTGACTCTTGTTGCTGATTCCAATCTTTCCTTTTGCACCTAATAAAGCATTTTACATTGCAACTCCCTGATTCATTTAACCTGATTATTATGGTTAGAAGTGTATATACTCTCTCCTTCTTCTAAACTGTAAACTCCACAGTCTTGCTGACCTCTGTCAGAGTCTGATATGATACTCTCTACACATAGCAGGAGTGTGCTGAATGTTGGGGGAGTTAATAAATGGGTAAAGAAAGGTCTGTCAGATATGACATTTACCATCCTTAGAAAGGCTACCAAGAGGTTGGGACCCAGGACTTTCCAACCTGATGCACTTTCTTTAACATATTTAGGTTTTCACTCATACTCATTCTTGTTTTATTTCCTTACCCAACCCCCTTCCTTGCTGTCAAAGGAAGAAGTTTTGCAGAACTCTGAAAATTCTGGAAGACCCCATTTTTTTCAAACCTCATTTGGGAGATTTTCCAGGATAAGCTTAATTAACCATATAAATGCTAGGTGGTATTTTCATTACTATTATTATCATTATTTTAATTAATTTGGCATAAATGCTAGGCATAATGCTTTGGCATAAATGCTGAGATGAAGATGAAAATGAAATAGTCCTTGACCTTAGGGAGTTTAGTTCATTAAATCTTGCATTCCTTAAAGGTTCCTTTTGCCTCTTTTTGCCCCAAAACTTAGCACAGAGTCTGGTAACAGTTGACATTTAATAAATGTTTACTTGAATGACTGACATTCAAGTCATCAACAAGCATTTATTAATGTGTGCCAGACACCTTGCTAAGTTTTGAGGATACAAAGAAAAGCAAAAAACAATTCCTGCCTTCAAGGAGCTCACAGTCTAATTCAATAAATATTTAATGGCATACTTACAATGGTCAGGTGCTGTAGAGACAAATTAGATTTGACCTCTGTCCTCAAAGAGCTTACAGCTTACAGAATGGGTAGAATTTCAACCACTGGAGAAAATGTAGAAGAAGTATATGCCCAAGCTTCTTTTTTGATTGCAATGGCATTTTCATAAGGGAAATAATTATATAACTGATATTTAAATAACATTTTAAAGTCTGCAAAGAACTCCTCATCTGTTACCCCATTTGAAACCACAGTAACCTAATGAGATAGGTACTACAGGTGTGAGCTTCACTTTACAGATCAGGAAATTGAACATCAGGAAGCATAATGGACTTGATATGGTCACTCTGCTAGGAAATATCAGAGATAAAATTTGAGCCATGACTTCCTTACTTGTAAGTTTGATGCTCAATCAACTTTGCTACCTCAAACCACAAATAACTGAAATAGTTTAGAGGCTGAAAGGTCATAAGAGAAGACCAAGCAAAATGCTTTTGGAATTTCATCTCCTACCTCCATCCCTACAGCTTGGAATGCACTCCCTCTTTACCTCTGCCTTGTAGAATAACTGGCTTCTTTCAAAGCTCAGCTCAAATACTAATTCCTTTATTCCTTCCTTCCTCCACCCCCCCAAAAAAAATTATCTTCTTTTTATTCTTTACATAATTCATTTTGTTTGTTTTGGTTTTGCAAGGCAATAGGGTTAAGTGACCTGCCCAAGATCACACAGCCAGATAATTATTAATTGTCTAAGGTCAAATTTGAACTCAGGTCCTCCTGACTTCAGGACTGGTACTCTATCCACTGAGCTACCTAGCTGCCCTTATACAAAAACTTATATACATCTTTCTTCTTTAATAGGATGCAAACTCCTCATGTTGTCTGCCCAGCCCCCAGTCAGTACCTGAAACAATAAGTACTTTGTTGTTCAGTCATTTTCAGTTGTGTCTGATTTTTCTCAACTCTATTTGGGCTTTTCTTGGAAAAGATACTTTTCTTGGAAAAGAATCCAGCTCCTTCTCCAGCTCATTATACATATGAGGAAACTGAGGCAGACAGGTTAAGTGACTTGCCAGAGTTTCACTAAGCCAGGTAGAGTTGGAGGCCAGATTTGAACTCAGGAAGATGAGCCTAGCACTCTATCTGTTGTGCCATCTTGCTGAATTAATACTTAATAAATGCTTGTTGATTGATTGAGGAAGGAATCATTTCTGCCAGGGTGAGGTGGGGGCAGAGTGTGGAAGGCTATCTGGACAATGTGCCTTCTGAGTTGGACCTGGAAGTATAACTAGGATGTCAACTGCTGGAGAAAAAGCAGAAAAAATGTTCAAGCTTTCCAACCTGATTGCAATGGGATTTTCAAAAAGTTTTCTACACTGAGTAAAACAATATTCAATTCAATTGAAAAAAAAATGCTTTTTAAGCACCATTAGCTACTAGGCAGTGTGATAAGCAAAGACAAAACTGAAAATAGTCCCTGCTTTCACTTACACTCTTCAAGGACTGGAGGGAATCAAATACCAAGGGAAAAATTCAACTTCTAATTTCCAGTGCCTGTGGCACAGTAGATGAAGGTTATGGGACTTGATAAGATCTTAATTCAAATTTCTCTTCTGACACTAGTGATGTGACCCTGGGAGATGTTTCTTAGCCTTCTTTAATTTCATTTTCCTCATTTGTAAGATAGGGGCTTAGGCTTGATGATTCTGGGGAGTCCCTTCCATCTCTAGATCTAGGATCCTATGAACATCCTAGAGAAGAAGGAGATTTCTCAAGCAAGAAGGATATGAGCAAAAGGCACTGAAAAGTTTCAAAATAAAAATGAACCAAGTCCTTCCCTCAGCCGTGGCATTCTCCTTTTTCCATAGTCACCTGTGCTCAAGGTTCTTTAGCTACCACCCAATGGGTGAATTTGGCTGGGCCCCACACACAGGGGCCGCCCTTTGCAGTATTTTGTAGAAGGTAGGAGGCATTGAGAAAGAGGAGAAGGCTTGGGAGGAAATGACTGCTCTCACCACACCTGGGTTCTATTTCTGGTTGTTCTTTAAAGTATGTCTTTATAGATATACTCTGCTTTGGGCTTTACCAGATACAAGGCTATGTTTAGCAGAACGTTACCAACCCCTCTGACCCCAAGATCTTAGATGGAGATTTCTAAAGCATACAGGAAGCCAGAGCATAAAAGACGAAAAACGATTTTCCCACATTTTCTCCCATTGACACAAAGCAGGGGAGGTGGGGAGATGGGAGACAGGGGAATCCGTAGCATCAGACATAGAGGGGAGGGGAAGGGAGAGGAGGGAGGGAAGGTTGGAGGGAAGGAGACATAGGAACAGAATAAAGGAGAGAGAAGAGGGAAGGACATGGAAAGGATAGGGACTTCACTGTTCTGATAAGATTCAGAATCTGTTTTCCCTCGCAGGGTTAGGGTTTCTGTCTTAGAAAGCATCCTAGGGAAATCAAAGCTTAAATGACTTGTCCAAGGTCACACAACCAGTGTGAGTCAGAATCAGTACTTGAACTTAAGTTTTGTTGAATCTGAGACCAGTTCTCTATCCACTTCTGTGTTAAGAGGGCCTTTTAACATTAAGTAGTTACAAAAGATGTTACAGAAGAGTAAACTGAGGTTTAGAGAGGTGCAATTATTTATTGAAAGCATTCAGCAAGATTTTCTTACATCTCTTCCACCCAAATGCAGCCCCTCAGACCTTTCAGGTCCCCATATTTCACAAATTGCAACAAAATTGACACTGATAAAGTGCTTTTCAAGTTTACAAAGCACTTGTCCTACCTTATCTCATTTGAGTCTTAACACAATCTTTTTAGATAGGAACTACTGGTATTATTATCCCCATCTCACAGATGAAGAGACTGAACTCAGTGAGGTTAAGTGATTACCCATTGTTGAACAGTCTTTAAATGTGAGAGGGAAGATTTGAACCCAAGTCTTCCTGAGTTCCACTCCAACATTCTAGCTGTTACACCCTGCCATGAATTACTGATGATTCTTCCCTTGTCCCTACATTGCCTTTCACAAGATAAATTGAGCACCATTTAACCTTCAACCCTCAGGATTCTGTTCTTGGTTGCCCCACTGGGCTAGCCTCAGAACCATTGATTACATACCTAAGTATATGTAGAAAATGTAAAAAAAAAAAGTCAAAAGAGAGTGGGGGGGGGGCAGCTAGGTGGCACAGTGGATAGAGCACCAGCTCTGGAGTCAGGAGGATGTGAGATCAAATCTGGCCTCAAGACACTTAATTCCCTAGCGGTGTGACCTTGGGCAAGTCACTTAACCCCACTGTCTTGCAAAACCAAAAAACTGGAGGAGGGGAAATAGGGAACATGGACTTAGCTTGCCTTCTTAAGCCAACAATATTTCTGAACAAAAGAATCTTCACCAAAGAATTGGACCATCTTACCAAAGAAGAAACAAATGATATCTTATGGGTAGGTGCCTCTGTGGCACCTTAGAGTTGACAGATCACATGGGTGAGGGGCAAAGGGAGAGCAGCTGTGGGAGAGACATGGAAGGAACATGCAGGAAGTCTGGGAATCTCATTCCCACTACCTCTAACTGGATGGCCCTGGTCAAATGCCTATCTCTGGAGTCAGTTGTCTCCTTCGTAAAAATAAAAATCTTAGCATCCTAGGTCTCAGACTGTTGCCCCTGGGAGTCACCAATTAAAGACAGAATTTGGGATAACTGAGAAACCAAGAGCCACTGAAATGACAAAAGAATGTGTGCTCTCTGGGATGTTAAAACTGCTCAGGATTATTATAGCAAATCATTACAAACACACAGGTTAAAACTCCTAGAAAAGCAGTAAGCACTCTAACAATAGACTAGGTGAAGTTTGAGTGAGAGAAAGAAGGAGATAAAGAGAGAGAGAAAAGAGCAGGCAGCCAATGAGACTTGGTTCAGTCTGGCCACATGCTAAGGGGGGGAGCCCATGTGAGTCTAAGAAAGAACATGAGAAAAATCCATCCTGCTAGAGTCAAAGAAGGAAAGGAAAGAAGCTGTGCTTCCTGTTAAATACTCTTCTGTTGTAGTTAGGCAAGGGGTGGCACTTAGGGAGTGGTCTTACACCTTGGGTCAGGTATCTTCCAATGGCAAGCTACATACTGGTCCTTCCTGTCCCAAGGTGCTGAACCCACTTGTTCAACATGTCATTTCCTGTCATGCCAGTGTCTACAACCAAGGTTAGATAAAGGGGGAAAATGGGGGACAAGATACAAACAAGAGGTCAATGGACGACAGAATACAATCAACAATCAAGGTCATTTTACATCTCAGGAGCAAACAGCTTTCCACAATTAATAAGATTTTAATAACATTAAAACTACATTCACAATTCTCTACATCAAGACTAGAAGGGATTTTAGGAGTCCTCTGTGAAATTCCCTCATTTTACAGATAAGGAAACCAAGTTCTATGGAGGTAAAATGATATAACCGAAGTCACACAGGAAGATAAGTTTAACCCATTCTCTCACTCCAGAGTCAATATTCTTGCCACTGAACCTGGACCTCACTTGCTCAAGGCAGTAAGCTAGATCAATTAATGATGATGATAATCCTAATTAATAATATTTTACTATATCTCAACATAGAAGATATACTGATATACTACTGATTTTTAGTTCTGGAGGTAATGGAATCTAGAGAAAAGAGGGCTAGATATGGTATCAGGGCCTAGGTTTGAACACAGGCTCCTGTGTGACCTTTCTCAGTTCCTCATTCAATAAATAAGGGTTTTGAACTAAATCAGTCAATCAGTCAATTAGAATTTATTAAGTACCTACTATGTGCTAGGTATTTGACTAACACCAAGAATACAAAGGAAAAAAATAGGCGCGTTCATGGTCCAATGGAGGAAGCAACATGAAAACAATTCTATGTACAAACAATAAACAAGTTCTATGCAGAATAAATGGGAGATAATCATCGGAGGGAAAGTATTGTGATTGAAGAGGACTGAGGGAGACTTCTTGAAGAAGGTGGCATTTCAGCTGAGACACTGAGGAAACCAGGAGGCAGAAATGAGGAGAAAGAGCAATCTAGGATTAGGGGACACCCAGAGACAGTGCCCATAATCAAAGGATAGAGAGTCTAGTGCAAGGAACAACTAGGAGGCCAGCATCCCTGGATCTCAAAGTACATGGAGAGGAAGGAGTAAGATTAAGGTAGGAAGAGTGTGAAGCAGGTTTTATATTAGATCCTGGAGGCAATGGGGAGTCACTGGAGTTGATTCAGTAGAGTGTAACATCATCAAATTTAAGTTTTGAAACTTTCAGGTCCCTTTCAACTCTAAATTTGGTCATTAGTAGAAAATAGTTTCCTTTCTACATTCTATATTCTTAGGTGGTTTCCTAGAGTCACTGAGAAGTTAATTGATTTTCTCAGGGTCACACAGTCAGTATGTGTGAGAGCCATAACTTGAACCCAGGTCTTTCTGATTCTAGACCAGTTGCTACCACTGCCTTTCAGTTTTGTTTTTCTTCTTAGTAGACCTAGGATGTCACTGGCATAAGAATGTCTAGTAAGGAACTTCCTTTACCTTTTCTTCAATTTGTGTTCTTAGAAAGCTTCTCTCAATAATAAGCCTAATTATTATAATTATGTTACACTTGCCTTATTAAAATTATATTCCTTATTTATGATGATTGAAGGTTTATAAGGTACTTTCCTCACAATTATTCTATGAGGTAAGTCATATCCATGTTATCATCCCCATTTAGTTGATGGGAAAATGGAGGCATAGAGAAGGTGAGTCATTCCAAGTCACAGACAGTGTGTATTCTCATGCTTACATTTTTTGTGTGTTCTTTCTTAGCTTTAGATTCAGTGACTGTGATTTCAAGGGTTCCACATACCTGAAAAGCAGGACAAGAGGGTCATGTTCTGATCAGAGGAAGGAGAGGCTTGAAAAATTCTGTCCCATTCCCTACCACTTCTTAAAATAACTATAACAATCTGTATTTATAAAGGATGTTCTTAATATCTCCATACATACACACATATATATGTGTAGATATACATGTCTGCATATATACTCATTTTTAACATATATACACACATATATATCTATTGATCACTCTATCAATCTATCTTTGGCAATCAGTTGGTATAGTGGATAGAGCCTGGGGTCAGGAAAATCTGAATTCAAAGTTAGCATTAATTTACTAGCTGTGTGACCTTGAACAAGTCATTTATTTTGTCTCAGTTTCTTAAATCTGTAAAATATGTGCTATAGAAAGAAATGGCAAATCATTCCAGGAATCTTTGTCAAGTCCCAAATGGGGTTAAGAAAAGTCAGAGAACTGAAACAACTGAATAACAAAATTGTTATGCTTTAGCACTATGTTAAAGTGTCAAGGATACAAAAAGCTAAAAAGACAGTCTGTTTTCCAAGAGTTCACAATCTAATCTAATCTAATTGTAACCACTTTCTCAGCTCAGATGCTAGTGCTTCCTACCCAGAGGATAGCTGTTTTGTATATATTTTGAATACTTGTATATGTTGTTTCTCCCCAGATCTTAAGCTGGTTCACTTTTTTTTAATCTCAATATTTGGCATAGTCCCCAGCACATAGATGTGGATTCATAAATACTTGTTGAATGACTTTCACCTTCTACCAGTCCAATAAACATGTCAGCTTCTGCTTCTGTTTCTGCTCCGACCTCTCCTCACTGTCCCAAGTCCTTGTTCAGCCTTCATTTGCCCTCCCTGTCCACAAAGCACTCAAGTTCTTGGAGGAAGATGGAAAATAGAAAACCCATTTGGCTTCCCTGATAATCTCCTTGAGTCTTCCTCAACACCACTGTCACCTCAACCTTTTAGATTTGCTGCTACCCCTAGCCCCTGACCACCTCAGTCCTGTTCCTCTTGAAACCACTGCCATCTGGATGCCCCAGGCCTAGCTCAGGCTGAGTCTATACCTGATTACCATATCTGTGGTGGATGGAGTTCAAATGCAGTCTCAAACATTTGCTGGATGTGTGATCCTGGGTAAGTCATTTAACCTTTGTCTCAGTTTCCTTAGCTACAAAATGTGGAAAATGATAACATCTACTTCCCAGAGTGGTTGTAAAGATAAAATTAGATAACATTTGTAAAGTTCATAGCACAATGCATGGTCCCTCTCTTTCTGCCTTCAGTCTTGCACCTTCCCCTAGACTCCTCCCAGCTGCCTATGCTGCAACCCAGCCCTTGGAAAGAGACCACAGAGTAACCTAGGCCAAAAACCAGGGGCAACAGAGAAGGGAGGTATGGACTCCTTATCTTCTTTGCAAACTTCTGCTAACAGCCTTATGTATCCCCTGCCACCACCCCAGGGTGAGGTGGGGTGGGGAGGGGTAAGGAGGCTATGTTCTCCCCTAGTCCTCTTGAAAACCATTGGTTTAATGATCTCTAAGCTCCTGCCCAGCTCCAACATTCCAGAGCTGGTTTTATTCATTTTAAAACTAAGTCAATATGCAGTCCACAGTGATCCTAATGTACAGATGAGTGACCCCCACTTCTGTTTGAGCCTAGAGGAAGGCAGCTTGCTGGAGAAGCTTGGGGCAAAGGACCAGCTGGCAGAACAACTGAAGAATCCTGGGAATTTGTCTCTAGCCCATGTTCCATCCCTACCCAGAATCAGTTGGCATTCATAGCACACATATGTTCCATTTGCAGCAAACTGGTCTTCAGATTAGGGACTTTATTCTTCTAACCTCTAGCAGCATGAGGAAGTCTTTGAAGTCAATATAATCTGGAAAGACCAAGGCATTTTTACATCTTCTGTCTAGAAACTTTATATTTCATTATACTTCCTGATATCTATAATGTGGGGGTCATCCTCTACTCCACATTCTCACTCATCCTCTTCCAAGAGTACATCATTTGCCAAATCTTATTGAATCTACTTCTGCATTAATCTCTCCTATTTTTTTCCCTTTCTAGCCAGTTACAAGGCCACCATTCCAATCCAGGTCCTCTTGTCTAAATAATTTTAAAAGTCCCTAAATATAGAAGTCATCTCTTGTCTTAATAATTCAATGGTTTCAGGGGCGGCTAGGTGGTGTAAGTGGATAAAGCACTGGCCCTGGAGTCAGGAGTACCTGGGTTCAAATCCGATCTCAGACACAATAATTACCTAGCTGTGTGGCCTTGGGCAAGCCACTTAACTCCATTTGCCTTGCAAAAACCTAAAAAAAAAAATTCAGTGGTTTCCTAATTGGTCTTCCTGCCTCAAGACTCTCTCTTCTCCAATCTCTCCACACAGCTACCAAATGGATATTTCTAAATCATAGGTCCTGAAATGCTACTCTTCTCAAGAATCAAATTATGGTTGCTTCCAGGATCAATTAAACTGCTTCTGTCATTAAAAGCATTTCACAATCTGCTTCCAGAATATCTTTCCAAACTGATCATCTATTACACCCCATCATGAATTCTATATTCCAGTTGAATATAGCTGATTCCTGTACACATTTTGTCTTCTGCTTCCATGCCTTTGCACAAACCCTATAGATCTCCTAGATCTGAAATGCTTTATCTCTCCTTACCTTTGTTTCATAGACAGTTTAATACACAGACTATTTAATACACATAGACAATTTAATGCACATACACATAAACTGTTTAATATACATTCTAGGTGTAACCTTGTAGGGGAAGCCTTTCCCTACTGTTAGTCTTACCTCCTTTTCTCTCCTCCCCAATATTCTGTATTTGTCTGTAGTGGATAGAAACCCAGTTCTAGAGCCTTAAGACTTAAGTTTAAGTCCTGGCTTGGACATTTCCTTGCTGTGTGACCCTGTGTGTTCTCTAGGCAACACTCCAAGATAAGAATTTGCAGAAAGGTGCTGACTTGCATTGACAGAAGGAATTGTCACACCCTGGGAATTCCTTACAAAGTGAAATCCAGAGTCCATCCATATACTCTGTATATGCAGTCCCCCTTTACTCTGAATATATTTTTATAGAGAAATAATATGATATAATGGATAAAGAACAGGTCTGGGGCTCAAGTCCTAACTTTGACACACACTGTCTAGGTGACTGGGCAAAAATTTCTCAGGACCACAAGAATAAAGTAAAGAATAAAAAAAAGAGAAAGTGATAACCTGCATTGGTAAAAGAATTCTTCACTTTGTTTCCTTTACTGAAAAATAACTGATATGGTTAAAAAATATTTTGTATATTTTAGCTGTGTAAATATTGTTTCTCCTCAAAAGAATATTAACTCCTTGAGAATGAGGACTCTTATTTTCTTCTTTGTAGCCAACAGCATACAGTAGACAGTTAATAAATTTAATTACTTAATTGAATTAAATGGGCTCCTCAAAATTACAAGATAAAAAAATTGAAATTCAGTTGCCCAAGGCTACCTTTCCAATTCCCTATGAATTCTTGTTTCCAGCTCAATGGTTCAGATCAGCTTTGGTACAGAAGAGGTTGCATCTACATTCTCCAACATCTTAATTACATAGAAATAAACCTGTCAAACCCCAAAGAGTCCAGAAGCTTAATTAGGACAATTTAAAGACAGTTCAGCAAGTGAACTTTTCCGAAAAAGTTCCAAAGGTCAATTAATGGTAGGATTATGTTTATTTGTCTTCCCTTAAAAATCAGATGAAGGAGCGGCTAGGTGGCGCAGTGGATAGAGCATTGGCCTTGGAGTAGGAGTACCTGAGTTCAAATCCAGCCTCAGACACTTAATAATTACCTAGCTGTGTGGCCTTGGGCAAGCCACTTAACCCCATTGCCTTGCAAAAACTAAAAAAAAAAAAACCAGATGAAAATGCTCTTAGTGAAGCTATAGATTGGTATAGTCATTCCATAATTTGGAACTATGTCCCACATGTATTAAACTATGCTGCCCCTTGACCCTAGTGATGCCATTGCTAAATCTACACCCCAAAGAGATTAAAGAAAATGGAAAAATACCTATATGTATAAAAATATTTAAATAGTTCTTTTTTGTAATGACAAAGAGCTAGAAACTTAAAGTTTACCCAATCAGTAGCTTAATTAAGTATGTTATATGAATAGTGATCCTCTTTGGGAATGACAACAACCAACCATATGAATATAATTTAATACTATTGTGCTATAAGAAATGATAAAAGGAACTATTTCAGAAAAACCTGAGACACCTTCTGTGAGTTGAAGCAGAATAAAATAAGCAGAACGAGAACAATTTCTACAGTAACAATAACATTATAACAACATAAAACTTTGAAATACTTAAAAATTCTGATCATTTTTATATGCTAACTATAATTACAAAGATCTATTGATGGAGTGTGTTTCCTACCTTCTGACAGAGATGTGATGGAACAGAATAAGTCATATTTTTTGGACATGGTGAATGTGGGAATTTGTTCTGTTTGGCTGCATATTTGTAAGGATTTTTTTTCTTTCTAATGGGAAGGAGGTAGGAGGTGGAAGGGGAGAAAATAGATTTTTGTTAACTGAAAAACAATTATTTAAAAATTAGAGGGGAAAAATGAAGGAAACTGTCATGATGAGGACCATAAAAAGAGAAGGGTACAAGATACCCTTCCCCCTCTTTCTCCCAGCTGCTATAGAAGTCAGAAGAATACAAAGGATTTAACACCAAGACTAGAAAACTAGACCACAACAGAAACATCTAAAAATAGCATGCAAGATAGAGTTTGATGAGCCATGAACAGGAAGGGCACAGATGTTTCAAAACAAGGTGTCCTCTTTCCTGAAGCCATCTCTCCCATAATGTTGCTCCATTCCCTTAACCCCAAAAGAACCAAGTTCAATAGCAGACCCAGCAGGAAGATGAAATGGAAGAAGACGTAAGGACAGTAAGGATGAAAAAGGACAAAGTCAAATCCAGAAAAAAGAAGTAGGAAGGAGAAAGCTATAGATGGAACACTGCCTCAGATATTTACTAGCTGTATTGTCCTGGGCAAGTCACTTATTTTCCAACACCTTCATATGCAGAGGAGCATATGAGGGAAACATGAAGGCAGCATGTATCAGGCACATGAAATAAACTCTAGTCTTTTAAATTCTGACAAAGACAGCCTTGGACACTGGGCCCAATAGCCTTGGAAATAATAGCATCCCCTAAAACAAGAGAACTGCTTCAATACCTCACAATTATCACTGAATGGAAGAATCATTATGAAGAAGGGACCCACCTTCCTCATCACTACCAGTAACAACTACTAACCAGCTTCTAGCAAAAACCACAAGAGTCCTAAGAATGGCAGAACTGACCCTTCCAAAACTATTAGCTTAGCCCTCGCAACTGCCATCCAAAGAAACAACTCCTGTGGAGGAATCAGCCATCCCATCAACTGTTGTCCATCTTATAATTCATTAACTTTAAGTTCCTTTCTATTAATTGATCCCCAGTGCTTAGCACAATGCCTAGGACATAATAGGCACTTAAATGTTTATTAGATTTTTTGGAGCTTCCATTCAAAGGACAGAGACTTCAAACTCATTAAAGTAATAAGATACCCTTAGGGAAAGAAAGGAAGCAGCACATGCCAGGCAAATCAAACCACCACCAACAACTTGGCCACCATCTTCCTTTGGATCACAGTGGAAACAGCCCAGGAAGCTGAGCCCAAAAGCCTTTGGGATGACAATGCTTCATAGCCCAGTGCCCATAACCATTATTCTCAAGAGCAATCACTGCAGAGATACAACCTGGCAACTACTCCTACAGGTGCTACAACCACACCTAGAAAAGAAAGTTCTTGTCATCCAAGTCCTTGGAACTGTCAAATGGCTCAACATCAGAAACTCATATAACTTTATCAGTGGAAGTGACATTAACAGAAGATGCATTACCATTTGCTTTGCTGTTGTATCCTAAAGACCATGGACCCTTTCCATCTGACTTGTAGCAGAAACCTTCCATATCTTGTCTCCTGCATTCAGATGTGAAATCTCTGAGGACAGGACCTATCTTACTTTTCTATTTGTAGGTCTAGTATTTTCACATAGTAATTAATTACAATTAGTGCAAAAGTAATGAATAAAGGCACAACTGTATGCCCTTTTACTTTCCAAGGCTCTTTAGCCATTAAGATTTGTAAAGAAGCTCATGTTACTGATCCCAAGAAAACTAGAAAGTATCCCCATTTGTATTCTTCCATCTTAGAAACCACTGCTCTTTGTGATTATGGTATATAACAAACAATGACTTCATTTAAGACCACTTGCCTATATCCTATGTGGAAATCTAAAACCTTCTTGGGATGAATTGCATCTACTCTAAACAATCCCCTTCCTCCTACCTGCCAACCCTTCCCTGCCTCTTTTCCAGAAACCCCTATATCTACAATCTTCCATGTCCTATGATGTATTCAACCTCTCTGAATGATATCTCTCTGTCTGTGACATCAGAGGCAGGAAAATTAACCAGATTCTCTCAAGAGAATCCTTGTCTCTAAAAACTCCCTGGTCCTGATCTGTTTGACTGATATATTAGGTTGCCCTACTGAGTGGTCCACCCTAGTATACATGAGTCACCATATGTTTTCTACTGCCCTTAGTTACCTTGATGTGTCAAAGATAATAATAATATCATGATTATTAATAATAATAACTAGCATTTATATAGTGCTTTAAGGTTTACAAATATTATTTCATTTTATCCTCATAATAAGCCTGGGAGATACTATTAACCTCATTTTACAGAGAGGAAATTGAAGCAGAGGTTAAATGACTTCATTAAGGTCACATAGCTTATAAGAATCTGAGGCCAAATTTGAATTTATATCTTCTTAACTCCAAGTCCAGAGCTCTAGCTACTCTGTCACCCAGCTGTTCTTAATCAAAGGATCCAAATACCCTACCCATTAAACAAGACTAATGGGAACCTGATGAAGCAAATTAAAGGAGCAGCCTCTCATAGAGTGACTGAACTCCTTTTCTTCTCCAGACCTTGTCCCCAGGAATCTAGTTGCATCCTTAGTCCTGAATCTATTTTTGTTTCTTACCTGCCCTACCCCATCATTCTCAGTATTCCAAATTAGTCCTCAAGCTTTCCATCCTGTGAGTTAATATTTGTCTATAATGAAGGTTTTTGGAGTTTATCTTTACTGGCCAATCTGTTTCCTTAGTAAAAGTATCTTAAGTACAAAGGCAGCTACAATGGCTTTTTCTGTGTATTATAGCAATAAGCTTCCATTTTAACAGCTTGACTTCATGATAGCAATTATCTAAAGACATAAGCATGATGCAAAAAGGAAGAGCCAAGATTGAGGGGATCTGGGCCCAAGTCCCAGTTTTGTCTGTGTGAAATACTGAACAAATCACTTCTCACTGAGACTCATTTTCCTCATCTGTAAAATGAGGAAGTCAAGTCCAGTAATCTCTAAGGTCACTTGCAACTCAGAAAGGGGTTAATGTAAAGAGTCTTGAAGTAAGAAAAACTCTAGCTTTTATTGGAGATATATAAGACTTTAGATTGGTCTGTTTAAAGACTTGGACACAGACTATTATGTCCCTATTGTTTATTATGGAACTTAAGGGTTTTCCTGGACAGCTCTATTTGATGTGGAAATGATCAAGGTTTATAATCTGGTAGCATTTGGGTTTTTTTTTATATTTACTCATAAATAAATTTTAGAGAATTAAAAGAAAAAGAAATACCTATTCAAATTCCCCCTCAATAGCAGATAAGTCACTTGATCTTACTGAGTCTGTTTCCCCAGCTATAAAATGAAGGTAATGATACTTGTAATGCCTCAAGGGCTTTTTTGAGAAACAAATGAGATAATGTTTGTAAAATGCTTCAAAAAACTTGCAGAATTATAAAAACATCTGCTATATTTTATTATTATTCTGAGATCACAGAAGGAAAACTAGAGGAGGGGAAAGCATCCTTAGGACCTGGCAGATTGGGAGAAAGAGAAGGAGGCCAGAAAGATAAACATAGTGAAGGGGGAGGGTACTGAGAGAAGATAATTTTTTTCTCTCCTTATCCCAATATCACAACTCTGGTTATTCTCAGCAGCACCAGCTGCAGGTTCAAAATAGATGTGCTGAGGAACATCTCAAAGGACAGCAAGTGCTATAGGGAGATCCGAGCCAAGGTTAGACAGCCCTTTTCAACGGATGGGGGAAGAGGAAAAAGAGGGTGGGGGGGATGGCACTCCTGGGACATTTTTAACTTCATTCTAATATCTTACTGACCTTTCATTAGATCTATCTCCACTGCAGAAGCAAAGCATCTTTCCTAAAAATTCTAGATTTAAAATTAAGAGGTAGGTGGAGGGGTGATCTCCCAGGCATTCTCCCATGTTCAGCCTCAATCTTACTGGGTTTTAGGATTAAAGTCTGAGTCAGCTAACATTTCTTAATTACTGTGACAAATTAATGTTAGGGATAGAAAGAAAATTTGTAAAAAAAAAATAATCCTTTAACTCAGGGATTTCATAATTGGATGAAATAAAATGGAAACAGCTATGGATAAATTATAGATAGCCAGAGGGAAAACCCTAGCAATAAGGGGGGAGGAAGGATTAGGAAAAGAAGGTAGGAGTTTAAGTGAGTCTTAAAGGAAGCCAGGAAAGCCAAGGGGCAGAAATGAGGAGGGAGAGAGTTCTCATCATGGAAAGCAGACTCTAAAAATGCTTAGTCCTATCACCAAGTCCTATCTGATTTTTCTGAAGGCAGGGAAGAAATGGGACCTCCCTTGCTTTAAAATTCAACTTAAATGCCAACCTCCTGCATAAGGTCTTTTTCCTATCTTTCCAGTACGAGGGCCTGCAGTGAAATGACATTGTACAGTATTTATTTTATATAAATGTGTGTGTGCGTGTGTGTGTGTGTGTGTGTGTGTGTGTGTGAATACCTTGTTACCCTAGATTGAATGTAAGATCCTTGAGGGCAAAGGGCAGTTTCATTTTGGTTTTGGATTCCAGGTACTCAGTACCAACTAGGTACTTTAAACAAATGCTTGTTGATTGAGTCATTGATTGACAGTCACTCTAGGCTCCAATAAAGGACAGAAAATCAGTGGGAGAAACAGAGTCATAGCTAGAATGAGATAGGTTTGAGGCTTGATTTGGATGCCAACATGTTGGAGAGCACTTCCTAGCTGTCTCTAGTGAGAAGACAATGAAACGAAAAGACTCACTAGGAACACTGCTTTATATGGGAGTGATGGGAAAATAGCATATTCCAGAAAGTAACTGATTCCCATACCCACTGTTGTGACTAATAATAACAGCCTACATTTCTCTATAATTCTCTACAAAGCACATTCCTATAAACTTTATGAAGTTGATAGTATAAAGATAATTATCTTCAATATATAGATGTGAAGAATCAGACTATAACCACAGAAATGATTTTCCTGTTCATAACTAAAATATCTTCTCAATATTTCATACTGCCTCTTGACCCTCCAAAATATTTACTCCAAGTATCAAATCCTAATCATTACCACTCCCCGCTTCCTCCCAACCTCCCTTTCATTCTGCAATGGAAGTAGGAAAGGGCAGAGAGCAGAAAGAAAGAAAGACAGGAGGATGGATTAAAGGTCATCCCAGGATACTTTGGAAAAGCATCATAAAATCATGTGATAGATTAGAAATTCTGAAAATTGGCAGACTGAAATTCCAACAGTAATATAAAGGCAGTCTAGCACATAGGTTTGGTTACCAAAGTCCTTCCTGGTGTCCAAACTCATTGACTTGGATTACAAAAAGACCCTGAACAACTTTGAAAATAATAATGAATTTATTAATATTTTAATAAGAAAAGTAAAATGTTCATAATAGAGATTCTCAGTTTCATGGCCAATCCTCTTGATTCCTACTCTGTATATATATATATATATATATATATATATATATATATATATATATATATGGAAGGGCTCATTTTAATTGAGGTTTCAGTTCAGTTGGCTGGAATGTAGAGCACAGAGAAAGGGAATCATAGTGTGAAATAAAATTGGCATGGTAGGCTGGTGCCATACTGTGAAGGACTGAGCTCCCATGGCAAGCCTAGACACCAGCATAGCAGATTTTCTCTAATCTCTCATCTTCAACTAGAAGAAAGCAAAGATCAAAATGGTCCCTGAACATCTAAAGTGCTGGACTAAAATTCTGTCTACAGAGAATAAGAATATCTGACTGGACCAACTACAAATATTTGACTATTTTTAGTCTGTCCTTGCTCAAAAAATGCTGTGGTTCTATGATCATTCTTAGAATCATAGCCTTCGCTCCTTGCCTAAAATACTCTCACCCACCTAACTTCATTTCTGCCAAAGTCAAACAAACCTGTTACCCCACCTCTACTTCAGTCTCTCCTCCACAAACAGACTCATACACTCTCAGCAGAAGAGCTGCCAGGATCCTCTTACAAGCTCTACCCTTTTAGGGGTGTACAACTTCAATTAGACCTTCCTGCCTCCTTCAGGAACTCTAGAACTAAGGCCAAGTAAATTTGAATATTATAGACCAAAAACCAGAACCTCAGTCAGGAAGCAGCCTCCCACACAGGTAGGAAGTGAGCAATCAGAGGGTAAGGAAAATTAAAAGAGCCAGAAGAAATAATCATTTAATTAAAAAAGCACTTCTTAACCTCATGTTATAGGCCTGAAGGATGGGGATCCTAATAAGAAAAATAAAATTGATCCTTCCCCCAGAAGCTCACATTCTAATAAGAGGAAGACTACTCATGGAGAAAGTTTCAGTGTTAAGCCAGATGGCCAGGTTTAATGATCCTTAGGGAATAATGGCAAAGAAGGTGCCAGTGTGTCTTCTATGTTATTTTCATTGATAACACCCCATCTATTTGTAACATAGAGTCATTTGCTGGTGCCAATGACTTTAGTGATAAGAACTTTCTTATCTAGATCTTTAGCAACTACAGAGGAGAAGGAAGCAGAGAGACCTGCTTTTGCAGGTTCTTCCCTTCTCCATATCCCCATGAGGCTTGCTCCCCTAGACTCTTAAGAAATGTTCTGGCATCAGGGCCAAAGATCTGAGCCCACAGGTAGTCAATAGTAAATATTGGTGATGGATTCCAGACCCCCCTTCATAGGGATTGCCCACCTCAATGTCATAATAATCTTTAGAAAGAACTTTAACAGAGATGGAATGAACTGCAATAAAGGATTGACCAACATCATGACCTGTTTTAGACCTCAGTCACTCACTGTTTGTCAGAGAAGCTCTTACCCCCTGACAGACTTGACCACAATCTGGCTCTTACTCAATAGTGGGATTGAAGCAACAAATGGCATTTTATAGAAAGAACACTGTTCTTTAGTCAGAAGACCTGGTCTGAGTAAAGTATCTCCATTTACTTCCTATTTGACCATCGCTGTGTGCCTTCTGCCTTTTTCTACAAAAATATTATGTATTTGTATATAATAGTCATTCTAGGGGCGGCTAGGTGGCGCAGTGGATAAAGCACTGGCCTTGGAGTCAGGAGTACCTGGGTTCAAATACGGTCTCAGACACTTAATAATGACCTAGTTGTGTGGCCTTGGGCAAGCTACTTAACCCCATTTGCCTTGCAAAAAAAAAAAAAACCTAAAAAAAATAGTCATTCTACTTGTTTCATGAGTCATTGTAGGATTCAAACAAGACCTTGTAGATGAAATTTAGTTGGTATGGATAACTACATAAAATATGAACTATTACTATTATTTCTAATAATATACAAGTTCCAGCTGAATCTAAGTTCCTTAGGATAGGAACTTTTTTTAAATTTTGTTTGTGTATCTCTAATATTTAACACAGTGTCCATTTCGGGGAGGAGGGAGTAAAGTTCAAACTTGTGATCGTTCACTGGCAGAGATTTGAACCCAAGTTTTGACTCCAATTTCAGCATTCTTTTCATGATATCATGTGAGTCCTATTTTGTCCCTTGTTGGTGTTTTTCCTGTGGGAAAGATACCCTATATCAGCTGATGGTCAAGACCTGACAAGTATAAAGCCATTTTTCCCTAGTAACATCCCCTAGACATATTCCTCCTCCTCCACAGCTGAAACCTGACCTTGGTTCTTATTGTTGTCTTGCAGGCAATTCACCAAGACAAACTTTTGCCGTGTTCAAAAACTAGGAAGAAGTGAGGAAAACATATTTTTAATTTTAAAGTCACTGGTCCAAAAGATAGCCCACCATTTCCTTCTAGTTTCCCTCTAATTAAATCAAACAACTTTTGTCAGAAGGTATGTCACTGGCTAACTAATCCAAGGGAAGCTTTAATTCTAGGCCTGTTTCTCCTGACATTCAAACTTAATTTGCTTATTTTGCAACTTCCATCTACTGATTTTTGTTCTGTCTAATGGAGCTCAGTAGAATTCCTTCAAATTCTTGAGGGCAGCTATTATATTTATCCTGGAGCAAACTGGACAAACACTAATATGTCTTCTATCTCTTAAAGTCTGTGCCTGACATTTATGGGATCTAGGAGCAAAGGAAAGTGGAAATGCAAAGTCATATGGTCTTGTTGAGGGTTTAAGAATATGTAGTCATGGGGGCAGCTAGGTGGTGCAGTGGATACAGCACCGGCACTGGAGTGAGGAGTACCTGAGTTCAAATCCGACCTCAGACACTTAATAATTACCTAGATGTGTGGCCTTGGGCAAGTCACTTAACCCCATCTGCCTTGCAAAAACTAAAAAAAGAATATAGTCATAAGAATGCTATGTGGTTGTGATTACCTATCTTTGCCCTGAAAAAAAGATAAGGTTATACTTTTCTCCTTTCAGTAAAGAGGTGAGGGACTATGGGTGCTGAATGTGGTACAAACTATTGGGTAAAGTCCCAGTGTCTTTTGAGGTTTTTTTTTTTCCTTTATTACAAGAAGCAGTTACAAGACTGGAGTGGGGAGAGAGTTTAGTCAGACATAACTAATGGAGAAACACACACACAGAAGGCATAATGTAAACAACATTGACTGTTCACATCTATGGATAAAGAATGCATTTATGTCCTAATAAGAGAGGAAGAGAATCACAAAAAGTTAAATGGATAATTGTGCGTACATGAAATAGAATGCCATCTTTATTCAGAGAAAGAATTGTGAAGTTTGAACAAAGCCCAAAGAACTTTAATTTTTTAAAAAATATATTATTATGTAATTTTGCTATATCTCATACTTTATGCTTCTTCCCTAAGGATTTGATTTCTCTTTCATCACATTCAACTTAGATCAATGCATACCATGGAAACAATGTAAAGACTAATAAACTGCCTTCTGTGGGGGGGGAAGCAAGATTAGGGGAAAAAATTGTAAAATTCAAAATAAATAAAATCTTTCAAAAAAATGCTTTTGCATAAACTAGACCAATGGAACCAAAATTAGGAGACTAGGAAACTGGGGGGGGGGGGGGTGTAGGGAGTGAGGTGGGGGAAGGGAGGGGAACCAACAGCAACTTTCTCTAGCAAAGGCCTCATTTCTTAAATATATAGGTAACTGAACCAAATTACTAAAAATAAAAACATCTCCCCAATTGATAAATGAATAATGATATGAAAAGGCAGTTTTCAGAAGAAGCAATAAAAGCTATTAGTAACTACATGACAAAATGCTCTAAATAATTATTAATAGAGAAATACAAATTAAAACAACTCTCAGAGGGGCAGCTAGGTTGTGCAGTAGATAGAGCACGGGCCCTGTAGTCAAGAGGACCTGAGTTCAAATTCGGCCTCAGACACTTAATAATTACCTGTGTGCCTCTAGGCAAGTCACTTAACCCCCACTGCCTTGCAAAAAAAACCCAAACAATTCTCAGGTATTATGTCACATGTATCAAATTGATTAACATGACAGGAAAAGAATGCTGGAGGGGATATGGAAAAATAGGAACACTGATGCATTATTGGTAGAATTGTGAACTGTTCCAACCACTCTGAAGAACAATCTGGAATTATGCTCAAGGGGCTATAAAACTGCACTCTGACTCAGCAATCCTATTACAGGTCTATATATCAAAGAGATCAAAGAAAAAGGAAAGAGTTCCATATGTACAAAAACATTTGTAGCAACTCTTTTCATGGGGGCAAAGAAATGAAAATCAGAGCAATAACCCTTCATTTGGGGAATAGCTGGACAAGTTGTGGTATATAATAGTGATGGAATACTATTGTGCTATAAGAAATGATGAAGAGGAAAATTTCAGAAAAACCTAGAAAGACATATAAACTGATGCAAAGTGAAGTGAGTAGAAGCAGGAGATTATTTACATGGTACAATGGTATTGTACATTGTTATAATGATGAACTGTGAAAGACTTAGCTACTTTAATCAATACAATAATCCAAGAAAATTCTAAAGGACTCATAAAGGAAAATGCCATCCACCACAAGAGAGATAACTGATAAACTCAAAGTGTAGATTGAAACATACTTTTTTTAAACTTTATTTTTCTTGTTTTTTTCTTTTTTGCAACATGGCTAATATGAAACTGTTTTACATGATTTCATATTTGTCATTAATATCCTATTGTTTGCCTTCTTAATGGTTGAAGGAAGTACTAGAGGGAGGAAGAGAATTAGGAACTCAAAATTTTTAAAAAATGAATGTTAAAAAATAAAGGCTTATTTTTTTTAAAAGACTGTTATCCAATGATCTGTATTCATATACTGCCTTTGATACTGCTCTTCACCTTAAGCAAGGAACTACCTTTCCTTGGATAATGCATTTACTTTTCTTGGACCTCAACTATAAAATGAGGGTACTTGTCTGGATGACCTCTGAATCCCTTCCAGCTTTAAAACATGATCCTATGAAGCTATTTAAAACAGTAACAAAAATGTCTAGGCATGATCTTATTGAAGTCTGAATAGAGTTGGCTGGAGATGGGCAAATCATAAAGTTCATAGACTCAGTGTCACCATCATCTGTAACTTGACTCATATGGAATTTACTTTTCTACCTCAGGCAAAAGAAACAACAGAACTGAGGGGCAGGCTTCAGTCACTAAGATACTGAGGTCTCTGATTTTTAATCTCCATCCAAAAGTAGCCTCTGTCTATCTCCATTGCCCAGACAGTGACATAGGGAAGAATAATCTTGACCTCTAGGACCAACAGGGGTAAGAATGATCAACCAATAAAAATGTATATTTAAAACACAACTGAAGTACTAAAGTGGCTTGAATAGTTCATCAAGAGGCATCTGCCAATGCTTATGCCAAAAATCAACACACAGCTTACCACAGGCACAGGCATGGACACAGGCAGGAATGACTAACAGTACCATTCTGACTCAGAAGGGAAGGCCCTAGGGGTGACTAGGTGGCGCAGTGGATAAAGCACCGGCCCTGGAGTCAGGAGTACCTGGGTTCAAATTTGACCTCAGACACTTAATAATTACCTAGCCCTGTGGCCTTGGGCAAGCCTCTTAACTCCATTTGCCTTGCAAAAAAACAAAACTAAAAAAAAAAAGAAGGGAAGGCCATAGTCTGAAGAAGGAGATAGGTTGGAAGAATAGGCAGAGGGAGGAGAATCTGAGGATAGAATCTTAGCATTTGATGGGACCTTGGAAGGTATCTAACCCAACTCCTAACTTCAGGCAAGTACCCTACTTCTAGTATCCTTGGCTCATGTCCAGAGAGCCTCTGCTTGAACAGTTCCAGTACAGGAAGTTTCACTTACTATCTCACAATGCAACCTGTTCTGTTTTCTAACAGCCCTTCCATTTACCGAGCTAAAATCAGTCTCCCTGAAATTTCTACCCACTGGACCTTTTCAGCCCTCCAAAATGGCAGAATAAGTCTCTTCTAAATGATAAATCTTCAAGTATTTGATGACAGCCCATATATCTTTCCTCTCTTTTCCAGGCTATAACTCCAGTTCCTTTGACCACTTCATTTTCATTCAGTTTCTAACCATTAACCATTTTAGTCACCCTGCTCTGAAGATGCTTTAATCAATCTAGAATGCTCCCCCCATATGAATAAAATATTCCAGATGTTTTATATACCTGTTCTAAAGGTGTTTCAGTTTATCTAGAATCCTCCCACTATCCCCAATGAATAAAATATTCCAGATCTATTCCATATACTTTGTTCTGAAGGTGCTCCAGTGTATCTAAGTTTCTTTAAAATGAAAATTATTTTCTAGATGAGGTCTGTGTATTATATAATGGAGGTAAGATGAGGGGCTACATGAAATTTTCCTTAGTAGAGAGGGTACCTGAAAATTCTATGTAGTGAACTGGTGTCATGGTATACTTATCTCACCAACTTTGGAGCTGGACTCCAACAATGACAACAATAATAACTAGCAAAAGGTTTGAAAAACTCTTTATGAATATTAACTTATTCTTCACAACAACCCTGAGGTAGGTACTGAGACTAAGAGTTGACTTACTCAATAACTGGATTTGAGCTCAGGTCTTCCTTCAAGTCCAACACTCTTATCCTTTGTTCCACTTATTTGTATGCATAGCAAGGTTTGAAGAAACCTGAAATTCCATCTACATATTACACTTTTTTTTAAGTGTAGCATGGTAGCTATGGTTCTTCAATTGGAATCAGAAAAACCTGGGCTCAAATTCTGCTTCAGACACTTAATAGAAAGTGTCTGAATAGCAAGGGTCAACTCTGGAGAAACAACCTTATATGTCTTTTCAGTTTTCTCCTCTAGAACATCATGATGGAGGGGAAGGGACAGACTCATTGAATTCTGAGGTCCCTTCCAGCTTTAATTCTATGAACCTATGATCTGGAATTTACCAAGGTAAGGGTTGTTTAAGGATTAGATAAAAATAAGACCTACATGCAGAACTCTTTGTAGATATTAAGGTTCTATATAAATATCAGTTAGTATTTTCCCCAAAGACTCATCTTTAATGAGCAAAAGTTTCACAGATCAGTTAGAATGAGGGCTTACAAGAGACCATGATCCTAGGGAGAAAAAAATCTTTAAAGCTTAAAGCTGACCCTAACCCCTAACCAGCCTCATATGATGCAGAGAAATGGGGTAAAGAGAAATATTGTAATTGGAAACAAAATTTTATAATCTTTTCTGCATTGTTAAAGTATTTAAATTTTTTATATATGCACATATTTATAAATTGTGAACTGATGTTTGCAATCTTTTCTGTACTGTTGAAATGTTTCCTTTTTTGGTTTTTTAGGTTTTTTTTTTGCAAGGCAATGGGGTTAAATGACTTGCCTAAGGTTACACAGCTAGGTGAGGCAGGATTTGAACTCAGGTCCTCCTGACTCCAGGACTAGTGCTCCATCCACTGCCACTGGCTGCCCAAAATGTTTCCTTTCTTGACCTTTACTTTAACCCCAGTCTCACTTTCACCTGTGGGTGGGGTTAAATTAAACAGGTGAGGTAGAATACCTCCTTAAACCAAATAGGAGTCCCTCCTACAGGCCACACCTCCATTATCTGAGGTTAATCACTCCCAAAACACTGCTCCTTTTGCAGACCCAGGAGGGGCATTCAAGGGGAGTCTGGTGACTTGCTCTCTTACATCTCCTACTGGCTCTCATTCTCTTACACCTTCAGCATTGCAAGAAAGAGAATCCCAGCCCTAGGAAATTTTTCCAGTAAAACTATATCAAACTCAAACTCTAGGCCTTTCTTTGCCTAAATTGTTCCTCCCCCCATTCCTGGAATGCTTTCTATCCTCATAGAATCAAAGAAAGGACCTTAAGGATCACCTAACCAACTCTTTTATTTTACAAATTAGGAAACTGAGGCCAAAACATTTGCCCAAATCTACATTAAGTAGAAATTACGAGGCTAGGATTGGAATCTGGGTCATCTGACTCTAAAAGTATTTCCATGTATATAAGAGCCTATAGGAGATGTAAAAAGTATAGGAGAATATCTAAAACTCAATGTATGGCTAACTCCTCATCTCTACTTATTATTTTTATCTTCCTTCCATTCTCAGTAATAGATCTCCCTGCACTCTCTCCCTCTGGAAATTACCTTGCATTATTTTATCTATGTATATATTATTTTCCCCCTAGTAATTAAATTTAAATTCTTTAAGGATAGAGACTGTCTAATTTTTCTATGTGCCTCTCAATCAATATTCATTAAGCATCCTTCTAAGGACCAGGCATTCTGCTAAGCACTAGATAATCTCAATAAATACTTATTGAATTGAATTGAATATATATTTTAAAAATTCACAAAATCTCCAAAACCACAGATCAGGTTGCTGCTATGGAATTCTGAAGGATAGACAACAATGCAAGATAGAAGGGGCCCCTTGAAGGGCAAGGAGGAAGAAGACTTAGGGCTACAGAGTAGAAGAAACTAGGGCTCTCGGGAATGAAAGAGCTAGAGGTTTCTGGGTGAAACAAAATATGCCTATAATGTTCGAGTTTTAACTTTCCTAAACTTATTAATACCCAGAGTCAAAAAATTCATCTTGTCAAGAAAACAGAGAACTCTTCCTTACATAGTTGAAACAGCTACTGAGTTCTTTCTAGGGAAGGGGGACAGGAAGAACACAACCTTCAGCCCTCACACCCCAAGGGCCAGTCACATGGGGACTGGTATAGATCTGAGTTTCACCAACATCAGGAAATGACACATAGCAGCCAGGCAGAGTCGGGAACAGGGAGGCATGAATCATACCCAGGAAGTGGCAAAAGGAGAGAAGAGGTCCTCAGGGAGGAGAGAGAATGGGTAAGGCCCTGGGAGAATCATACTAGACATGGGACAGCCTGCAGGCCCAACTCTTCTACCCTGAGGTAGAAAACCTGAGTCTGATGGGGTGAGGAGAAAGTCTACTGCCAGTAGGTTGATCATTCTCCACATGCAAGTCTCAGAGTGAGATAGATGCCTCACCTTCCCAAAGACAGTTATATTAGCGAATATTAGACATAAATTATTATTTCACTATATGCATTATATAATATTAAAGAAATTATTTTCTGACATGTTAATCAGACCTTGAATGTGAAATGGGGGAAATTCCTGAGTGAGGTGATTTTGATTCTTGAGACCATGAGAGCACTTTTGGATGAATAGAAACTCCCATAATTCAAGAATAAAACAGAAGTCACCTAGTACAACCCTAACTGAAGCATGAATTCCCCCTCTGTTATATCTCTCTACTCGGAGATAATCCAGCTTCTTCTGGAGTATTTCCAGTAACTGAGACCTTCACCGTCTGGCTCCATTCTCTAGTCCACTCCATATACCTGATGTTAGCTACAAACTGACTTTTTTCTGTTCCATGAATTTGGCATTCCATCTCTGGCCTCTGTGCCTCCATGTCTGAGACAGATTCTCTCCTTAATTATGCATCTTAGAATCCATATTTCCCTTAAGGTTTAACTAAAGTACCATTTCCTATATGAAAGTCTATCCTAATCCATACTACCACTCTCCAACTGCTAGCGGCTCCTCTACAACCTACCTTTTGTTTACTTCATATATTTTGTATCTACTTGTTTTTTGTAAATATAGGACAAACTTTATTTTACCTGATGGAAAATACAAGAGGAAAAGTGTTTGAGCACATTGCCTAACATACTATAGTCACTTAATACTGCTTGTAGAGTTCAATGAGCCCATGAAGAGTCCAGAGAACTCAGTCTTCATCTCTGATGGTTCCCACCTCCCTAGGACCACTCTATACACTGAAAACTTCCAGAGACTATAAAGGGGGAAAGATTTTCACAGAATTTTCAGTGGGAGGAGAGACAGAAGAATGGCAGTTTTTTGTACTGACTTTAGCTCTAGCTTAAATGTGCACTTTTTTATTAATTAAGCCAGGTGGGCCAAATGTCATCAATTGATAATCATAGAGGAAGCATACAGTTGGGGCATCATGAGCCATAATCAATTCCTCACATTCCACACATAAACTCAAGGCTACCTCTAAATTCTTGAAAGGAAATACAATGAATTACTCTGGGCCCCTGAGCTACCAGTGTAACTATGGGTTCAGAGAGCAGTTACAATTCAAGTTATATAAGCAGTAACTCATTTTATTCTCCACATTTGACCTACACTCCTCTTGAGATCACTAAGACTCATTTGCGTTTAAGTCCAGCCTCTTCTTATCTCTGTTTTCCTTTTTCTCTTCTCTCAATCATTCTCATCTAGACCTTTGCTTTTTAGTCTGTCCTCAAGCAACTTATTGTCTTTCCAGGGAAAAGTTTAATCTATAAACTTCACAGGTTTGTAAAATAAAAATCTTAAGTTTTCCCCATTCCAGGACCAGTCATGAGTTTTTCACTTCTAAGAACCCTCATCTTTAAGGCAATTCCACTCATTTCCCTGTCATCTTATTGTTGACTACAAAGGGACACACATCTGACCCTGGACTCACTCAGCCTTCTAGAAGGTGAGGGTCCTCTGAACCAGGACCATCTCTTACAGATTAGACTAAACTGGATTTTTAGCCAGCCATCTCACTTTACCCCTCTTTTGCCTCTGGGGAATTTTGAGAGAAATGGCATGTTGTGAATGTGTTTGGGCCTGACTAGAAGCAATAGATGGGATGCCATCATTACAGCACCCTAGTCCGTGTGTGTGTGTGTGTGTGTGTGTGTGTGTGTGTGTGTGTGTGTTATTGAGGCTCCCCTCTTTCTAGTTGAAGCAGTTTTTGTGCGCTTCTATAGGATAATAGAAAAACGTTTATCTCAACTCTGAGCTGGAATTACAAGTTTTTTTTTTTTTAGGATAAAGTCCACTTGGTGTGAAGATTTCAATAGCTAGAGTTTAAGAGATGATTTTTTTCCCCTCAGTGATCCTATCCATCTGCAGTAATTGAGGGAGGGAGTTCACCCTAGGGAAACTAGCAGGAATCCTCCCCTTCTTTTCCCTTTGACTGGTGAATGGTTATTTTAAAAAAAGGTTTTTTCTCTCTTAAGAAATCTGGGTTTTTTAAGGGTTTTTTTCTCCTCTTGTCTCTGGAGTTCCCAGAGACAACATCCCCTACTTTCATTTGGCTAATCTGTTCTGTCTTTGCTATCTCTTCCCCCCCACCACTTTCCCTCACTGAGAGAGGGAAGAAATGGAGTCTTTCTTTATACAAAACTCTCCTTCCCTCTACTGGGATGATAGGAGAGGAGGGGGAGAGGAGAGAGAGGAAGGGTCCACACCCCAGGGTCCCAGAAGATTCTAATCCTTGCCTCAGCTGAAGTAACATCCTGGTTGAATTTTTCCAGTACCTAATGTAAATTCTTCAAACCTGCCCTTAGTCCAATGGCTGTCTGAAGGAATACCACATTATCTTCTCCCTGGTTTAGTGGAACGACCTTTCCCCATCCACCCACATGGTCACTCAGCCCTGCTTCCATCACTAGGGTTTTACAGTAAGTCTGCCACATGTCTAGGAGTTCAAACTGGAGGAAAGCCCAGATGATGGGTGAAGTCAGGTAGCTTGTGAGTGCCTGAAAGGGTTTCTGTAAGTTAACAGCTTGTCATTAATTGACTGAAAGAGTAAATTCTCTTTTGGGGGTTTTTCTAACTTTATCTTTAAAATAAATGAAAAGAACTATATGGAAACTGATAATCCAAAGTTAACTTATAGATTCCTTCTGGACTGGGAAATTCAGATTCAAACTCTATTAAGTTGCGTTTTAATATGAAAAGCTAAATCCTAACACCAGACTTCTACATTTGTAAATCCTAGTAGTTAATTAGCATAATGAAATAAATGTTTTAAAACGTGAAGCATTTGCTATATGAATATTGGCATTTTTATTATTATCTCTGCAGTTAGATAATTGGGTTTAATCTTCTGTGCAAGGTAACTTAAGATTGCATTTAACCACAACAAGGATTTTTAATAACTGATTGGCTGTTTAAAATCTTAATATTCAATATAAGGTTCCTCAAGAAATTATAATTGACCCTAAAATTATTTTCTGACCAGTCTTAATTAGATGATTCAATAATAATAATAATAATAACAATAATATATGTATATATAAATCAGAGGTCTCTGTATGTGGCTTCCAGTGGTCCTTCTCTTTCCACTGATCTAGAGAACTGAGAAGTGGTTAATGGACTTTCCTGGGGTTTAGTGGGCTGTCCAGATTCCCTAAAATCTCTATTTATCTCTGAACTATGATGGTTTACATCTGAAAGTATGGGACTTTGTGTATAAAATCTTACTTTGACCAAGAGAAAGTGGAATTTGGAAATTTTGTGATAAATATTTTTGTGAAATATTTTCACCTGTAAGCTAATTTATTGTACTGTTAATCTAATATTGATAACAATTTCAAAATATGTCAATTAATGAGACTCTGGGACTATTCTCTCGGAGGGCTATGATATGGGGTTTGGAAAATGAGTGGTAAGCTATAGTGTCTGTATTCTCTGTTCAAGGTAATCAAAAACTTTTGTATTAAGGACAGATTCAAACCAAACTTTTGGGAATAAAAATTGTGCTATTTATAGCACATCTAATAATTTAGTCCTTTACCATCAGATTGTAAAGGTTTGTCATGTTAACTGTAGAAGGCAGGAGATTATATTGTCAACAATTTCTCTGGGTCTTTTTGGTCCAGAAAGCTTGTAAAACTTTTGTCTTCCATCATGTGTTTATAAAAGGGAATATATGAATATATCTGTGTGTGCATATATATGCACATACACATATATACATGCATATGTGTGTATATATATATGTAGATACATGATTAGAGTAACTTGTTTTTTGAAAATAAGGTAGAGAAAATGTACCTATTTGAAATTTTTGACTGAACTGGAGGATTATTTTTTCATTTCTATGGGATTATAAAAATGCATCTGATTGTTCCTATTACTGTTTTGCTACATTTGGAATTAATAACACATGTTGAAAATTTTAAATCACCTAAGATGTTCTAATGGTGTGAAAGAATTCTAAAAGCAATGATTTGTATTTCTATCTAGTTTAAGCATGGTTAATAACTAAACAGATTTGCTGTAAAGAGTTATTTTTATAAAAAAAATACAGTTCTAAATGAGATTTGGGATTATTATATTTTTACATCCCAAGTTTTTGTTTATTTTATTTCATTTATAGCACAGTCTTTGGGTGCATGTACAGTGATTGATAGAATTAGTTATAATTTTCTCTTTGGTGATATTTATCATATCATATTTATCATAATCATCACATAGAACATTCCAATTCTTTAAAGTTGTACCTATCTGAACTCTGATTTTGGGAAATTGCTATATTACAGTATATGTTGCTACTAACTGGGTTGTCTGACATCAGATATGTTAAACAAAAAGACAACACAATATGCCAATGAGGCCACTAGTCCAATGGGATTTGACAGTTAATACTGCAGGTGGAATGGCCTTTGAAGGAAGAGCCATTAGCATTAACTGAGACAGGATTCCCTTAACAGAATGCCTCATTTGTCAGACTTAGCTCATTGCAAAGGATTGTCACCATGAGTTCTGCCTGGAACAGACATCTAAATACATAAGGGAACATGTCCTTTTATGTCCCTATATGTGCTTTATAGCAAATTACTATAATCATTCCAGATGCTCATTAATCAAGTATAAAAGTGAACCATTGGCTCCATCATCCTCTTAAATCCTTACCAGTATTTAGTCTGGGCTTGTTTTTTAAGAATTGTATCATAAGGGTATGATTTATCACAACAAGTTTTTAGGAAAAGAATTATCAGCTCAATGAGTTACATCGGAAGAATGACCTTTGATCTATTTTAAAACTGTTTAAAACAACTATAGGTTCTTTGTTCATTCTAATCATGGCTAAAGTTAAAACAGAAAAATTTTATTGTAAATCACTTATTGGACATGTGCTGTTCTAAAATGATTATCCAATGTATTTTTTATACCACTCTTGAGCTCTTCATTACAACTCAAGTTGATATGGCAATCATTAATGAATCAGTTTGTAAAATTCATGTTCTTATGAAAGTACACTGATACTGGTTTAGGATCATGGAATCTGATTTTTGTTCTCTATATATCTCCTGGCTTTTCTCCTTACTGGGCCTCTGTTAAATGACCCTCTGATTTTATTTAATCTTTTTTCTGAGATTTGTCTCTCCCAGGCTACAAACTATGTATCTCAGATGGTGGCCTCACAGTCAACAACCTTTGGATGAGGCTGTCCCAGCCTATGTATAACACAGTATTTTGCATTTACAAAATGTTTAATAAATGCTTAATGAAATCAGTTCAACTGATGCAAGAAATTGTAAATATAATATAATTGTGATTAGAAACAAATTTTATAGAAGGAAAAATATTGTTTATAACAAGTGACTCCATTCCAGGATGTGAGTAGCCTTTGCTTGCTCCCCTTTCCTCCAATTTCCAGTTTTTAGCTATCTGACCTTGCCCACTAATGGGTCAAGCTTACTTTGGCATGACAGGCAATGACATGTTGGACTCAGAGGTCATATACCTTGGAACAGGAAGGACCAGTATGTAACTTGCCTGTAGGAAAATACCTGGAGCCAATTGCTAGACCACTCCAGAAGAAAAGCACCAGCCTCCCTTCTGTCTCTTCTTGACTCTATTTTTGCCTTGCAAGGATGACTCTCTCTCTCTCTCTCTCTCTCTCTCTCTCTCTCTCTCTCTCTCTCTCTCTCATCACATATTTCTGGCCTAGGCCTGCTGAAGAACACTGGGCCAGACTGCAGTCATTATGGCTGTCTGTCTTCTCTCTCTCTCTCTCTCTCAAACTTTTTCTAGTCATATTCACTTCTGGCCTCAAAGTACCTGCTGCTTTTCTAGGCAAAGTCTTTAATCTGTACACTTTGTAGCCTTCTATAATAAATCATGAGCAGTTTTAAATCCCAAAGATATAAGTGAATTCATCCACTATTCTCTTTCACTCTCAATCTTTATTAGGTGATCCTAATCTCTCATCCACAACACAACTACATGGGAGAACATTCTGTTTCACAAGGCAGCCAGTTCCAGATTTGAACAATATAAATGTTAGGAAGTTTTTTATACTGAGTTCAAATCTACTTCCCTGGAGCAGTCAGATAGTGCAGTGATAGAGTAATGGGCCTGGATCCAAAAGATCTGAGTTCAAATTGAAGCTCAGATTATGTGACCCTGAACAAGTAAATTAACTTCAGTTTATAACAGTTTTTTCATTTATTAATAAATAATAATCTAGCTCCCAAGGTTGCTATGATGATAAAAAGAGATAATGTTTGTAAAATACCTTTGCAAACCTAAAAATGCTATCTATTTGCTGCTATATAATTTTATTCTATATTAATATTAATAACATTAATATATTATGTTGATTATATCATATAATATTTGATATTATCATTATTATTTATATTCCCAATAATTACCACTTATTGATTCTTGTTTTTTCTCTGGAGCTACATGATACAAGTCTAATTAATCTTCTTAAGACAACCCCTCTGTGAATTAATGATGGTTATCAAATTCTGCCTGTTTCCTCTTTTCAGTGCTTTTCTAGGTTACCAAGATTCTCAGTTCCTTCAACCTTCTTTCACAGGTCACGGTTTCCTGAGTATTACATCATAGATCATTGAAGGAACCTCAGGAAAACTAAGGGCTACGGAAATTAAATGACTTGCTTAAGATCATCAAGTCATATTTGAACCCATATGGCTCCCAAGTCACTCATTCCTCCATCCGATGTTGTTACCCACTGTCCAACTTAGGCAAGTCCTCTAGACTTGCTACAAATTGTCAGCATGGTTCTAGAAATGCAATTCTAAGAATTGGGTATGACCTTTTAGACATATGCTGGCCAGTCCAAAGTATGGTAACAGTTTAACTAGAACCTCTAGTCTCAATCAACTCTGAGTTCCTGGCAGTCAGAGCCTAAAGGCCCAAGGAATAAGTAGATGACTAGAAAAATTGAGAATATAAGATAACTGGACTTCAATAGTGTGCTATTTTTCTAACAATTTCTGAAGGATTTGAGTGTACAGGAAAGTTTAATACCTTTCTTCCTACTACCTCATTTTCTAAAGACCAAATATCACAAGGAGTCCTATTTCTTAGACTAGCATCTCACAACTTTTTTCTTTTTTAAAGTAATAACATACCCAAGAAATTGCTAAAAAATCCTGGGAGAGGTATGACAAATCTTGGTAACCACCTCATGCTTCTTGTTATTGTTTATCCTTCATTTTTGAAGAGGATAATGATATCAGGGATGTGATGCCATAAGATGCAAGTGAATTGGGTTTAAGGGAGCAGGAGGAGTGTTGTGCATAGTCACCAGTCTCAGGATGACCAAGCTGTTAAAGAAACTAGGAATTGTCACTATCGGATATTTTGTCATTTCAGCCCTGTCCGATTAGTTGTGACTCCATTTGAGATTTTCTTGGCAAAGACACTAGAGTGGATCGCCATTTCCTTCTCCAGCTCATTGTACATTTGAGGAAAATGAGACAAAGGGGTTAAGTGACTTGCCCAGGGTTACACAGCTAATTTATGGTCAGACTTGAACTTAGAAAGAGAAATCTTCCTGACTCCTGGACCCAGCACTCTATTAATAGTGCCACCCAGCTACCCTATTGTCACCACTTTATGATGTTTAAAAACACACCCCAAAGATGGCAGGAGGGAGTCACAACAGTCTTTATTGTTTCATGGTAGCATTACTTTTTTATAAAGAGGTAGCATGTTATGGTCAATCAAAAACACAACTTGGTGTTCATCTGGGATAAATGCTTATTTCCACACCTCAGTTTCCTCATCTGAAAAATCAAGGTATTGTACCAAATAACCTTTAATTTCCCTTCTGATTCTAAAATATACAGACCACCCTAGCCTTCAACATTACTCCAGAGGCCCCAGACTACCCCTGGCCACAGAAATCATGTCAAGACCGGGGATATTCTTCCATTATGTTTTTCTTTATTATGTGTAGTTGTTACAATGGTTATGTTTCTTTTCTATTTCTAAGGAGGAGGTGGGTGAGAAAAGGCATTCAAATTTGTGCATTAAAAATATTAAATTCAGTTTTAAAATTGAGAAAATTCTCCCATTTCCCAGAACAGATGTGACATCATTGAATCACAGATCAACAGAATCAATAGAATTCAATAGAATAGAATTCAATAGAAAATAGGCTCAATCAGTACAAACCCTTCACTTAATAGAGAAGAAAACTTCAGCCTAAGGAGATTGACTTGCCCAAGGTTATAAACCTTGGTAATACAAAGATAAAACAGTCTCTACCCTCAAAGAACCTATATTCTGTAAGAGAAGATTTGGAGGCAAAGCCCAATACTTGAAAGCAGTTTGACTCCAAAGATAGCATTCTATACAATGTACCATAAATACAAAATAGGCTTCAGAAACAGTGGTTTGTTGTATCCCATGTGGAATGTAAACTCCTTAAGGGCAGGGAAGTAGCCCAAAGGATAGCATACTGGGCTTGGGGTCAGGGAGACTAATGGTCTTGAGTTCAAATTTGACCTCAGACCTTTATAAGCTCTGTGGCTCCCACTTAACTATTTGACTCAGTTTTCTCATCTAGAAGATGATTTTTGAAGAAAAAAAATAACAAAACAGTATCTTCTCAAGATTTCCCAAAATGGGATCATGAAGAATCAGACATGACTAAACAACAATGATTATTCCTAGGGGCAGCTAGATGATTCAATCAAAAAGGTGAGATTTCAAATCCAGCCTTAGATACCTAGCTAAAAGACCCTAGGTAATCATTTAACCCTGTTTGGCTCATTTTCCTCATCTGTAGAATGAGATGAAAAAGGAAATGGCAAACCACTCCAGTATCTTTGCCAAGAAAACCCCAAAATGGAGTCATGAAGAATATGACAAGACAAAAATGACTGAGCAACAACAAAAAGGACAGAGGTTATTTCACTATACTCTTTGTATTCCTAACACCCAACATAGTGCCTGGCATACAGAAGATACTTAATAAATGCTCATTGGGTTGGATTGGATTGTTGCTCTTCAGATATGTGTTCCAGGTCATTCAGAGAAGAGTAGAGAATCTAGCAAGTGGAAACAAGATGTAGAGTCAAAGAATCACTTTGTCTCTAAAACATCTAGCTCTCTCCTTCCCCACCTCACAACAGTTTTCATGATTTCCCAACAAATATGTAAGGACAGCATCAAGTTGTAAAACATCCTTAGTGCGTCACCTTAACCTTGCTTTGTTTCCTCACTCCTCTTTGCTGATTTTAGGTCAGAGAGGTGGAAGTTGGGGTAACTTCAGTAAGGTATAATATACTTGGCAAGCTCAGGAAGAGCTGGGTTCAAATAACCTTCCTCAAAATATATTTTACCTTATTGCACATGTATAACTTGTATGAGACTGCCATCTTGGAAGGGGGAGAACAGAGAGAAAATTTAGAACTCAGAATCTTTTCAAAAAATGAATGATGAAAATTACAAGTAATTGAAAAAAACAAAATATGATTTTTAAAAATTCTCCTCACAAAGAAGCTTTGTATATATCAATTTCTAAGGTCATTTTCTATTTTAAATTTATAAGCTTAAAAATAGGACATTGTCTTGCCTTCCTTACCTTTTCCCCACACCCCACTCAGACTACTTGTGATATCTTGTAAATTGTAAGAAAAGAAGATATAGATAGATAGTTGGGTGTGAAATAAGATTGACCTGAGTTTAAATTTGGCCTTTGATACTGTCTGGGTTCCTCAAGCACTACCCTAAGACTTATCTACTAAAGTCAGCTAAATTTGGATCTGAGTCAGTTCAGGGAGTTTCCCCACAGGGAATTCTGCTTGATGAAACCACAGAAACTTTGTGTTTAGGGATATAACCTTTTAGAACCGGGAAGAATCTTAGATACCATCTGGTCTAACCTATTCATTTAACTGAAACTAGAGCCCAGAGAAGTCAAGTGCCTTGCTCAAAGTCACACAGCTAATAAATGGAAAGAGTTGAAATAGAAGTAAGAGTTTAGCTTTCCCCTTTAGAAGCAATTGTACCATCTGGATCATAGATTTAGAGCTTTAAAACATCTTAATTATCATTTCATTCAAATCCCTCATTCTACATTTAAGGAAATAGGCCCAGAGAGGTTAAGTGACTTGCCCAAAGTCACATAGCTAGTAATTAGTGGAATTAGGATATGAACTCATATACCCTGACTCCAAGATTAGTTCTATTTCCACCGTGCTGAGTTGCCCCTTTCCTTTCTTTCCTTTTAAAGTTGCCCTCATTGTTCAGTCTAATCTATATAAAAATATCAGCATTGGGGAGGCAAAACCCAGAGAGATCTATCTGTCTCTTGAGAAGACAGCCCTGCATGTGTCCACTTACCAATCCAGCCTAACACCCATCTGTAACAGCATCGTCCCTCAACATGAAATCCTTTCTCTCTTTCCTCCCCCATTATTCTGCTCATATCCTCTTCTCCCCAGTGATCACAAAACCATCCATTTGGAGCCCAAAGAGGCTTTGAAGTCTATCAAACCCAGAGTGTTATGTGACCTGCCGGCATGTCATATCAGAAATATAACTCTAATTAAACACTTTGTCCACAACATCACACTGCCCTCAAATGACATTTATATGCAAAGAAGATATGTATGAATATAATTTAGGGGCATATAAACAGAAACTCTGAAGTAAGGTAAATACTTTCAATAGCATAGAGATTTAAGCACTTGAAGCTAGAAAGGACCTTAGAGACCATCTAATTCAGTGGTCTCAAACTTTTTTCAGGGGGACTCATGCCACTATATTCTTTGCCATCATTTGTCACACTTTATTTTAAAGTTGAGAAACATGCTGAAGTTCAAATGTGCTCAAGGTAGCTAAGATTTTGAACCCAGATCCCAAGTCCAGATTCAGTACTAATTTGTTATTCAGTCATTTCAGTTACATCTGACTTTGGGGGGCTTTTATTGGCAAAGATACAGGATTGGTTTACCTTTTTCTTCTCCAGTTCATTTCACAGATGAGGAAACTGAAGCAAAGAGTTTAAGTGATTTGCCCAGGGTTGTGTTGTTAGGTCCTGAGTCCAGATTTGAACTCAGGAAGATGAGTCGATCACTGCAAGCCTGGTACTCTATCCACTACGTCACCCAGTTGCCCACACCATCTACACTGCTTTGATATAAATTTTTGGTTGATGAAAATATTGGGATTTCTTCCCTTGAAAAACTTTATCCTTATATAAGAATAGCAAATGAATAGCAGATAAACATAGTAACCTCTGATGAAATAGGAATCGCATTTATTTCTCATTTTGTTTTGGGTTTTCCCCTTAAAGAGATTGGATTTCCAGAATTGTAGTCAATGCTGGAAATGAATTGTACAGAATTGTGTCTTTTTGCTGGAAGGGAGGGAAGGAGGGAGGAAAGAAAAGACTTATTAAGTCCCTACTGTGTACCAGGCTCTGTGCTAAGTGTTTTACAAATGTTACCTCATTTGATCCTTACTACAATCCTGGTAGGTAGACAATATTATAATTCTCACTTACAGTTGAGGAAACTAAGGTAAATAGGGGGGGTTAAGTGACTTTCTCAGGATCACATGGCTAGTAAGTATTTGAGACTATATTTGAATTCAGATCTTCTTGTCTCCAAGTTCAACACTCTAGAATCCTGAATCTAAGACCTACCTAGATCTCAGAACTAATCTGTCTGCAACAGTTATAATGTGTTGAAAAACCTAGGTCTCTAGTTTGACCATATATTTTGTTTTATGTTTTAAATAAAAATTTTCTTCCCTTTCTTTAGGGGGAAAAAAAAGAAAAGGAAAACTGGTGTAACAAATATGCCTTGTCAGACAAAAACTCCTGTATTTGTCTGTGTCCAAAAATATGTCTTATTCTATACCTTCAGTTTATCAGCTTTCTGTCAAGAGTTAGGTAGTCTCATGGTTCCATTAGACCTTCAAACATGTACATCTTGACTGGTTTTAGTGGGAAGGAAGAGGCAGGAGAATTAGTGAAATTGAGGTCATCTTCATTTGAGAAAGGTAGAATCTACATTTGATTTTAAAAAAAAAAAGTAGAAATAAACAATTCCTGAAGGGAAAAAATAAATGTAGGAGTTTATCCAAGAGTGTCACCAGGAAATGATAAGGGTTGTAAAGTCACTCTTTCTCAGCCCTCCCTGCCCGGGGAAATGATACTTTTTTTCTAACTTAGCGGAACATTTTACACTTCATTAGAAAGACATAAAAACACTTACCAGATAATTGGCATAGACTTTTAAAAGGGAGCTTCACAACATGGAGTCTAGTTTCTACTCATTCTTCAGAGCCCAGTCCAAATATTACCTTTCTCAGGAAACCTCAGATCCTGCCAGAGAGCTCTGAATCCTCTGAATCCTCATCTCACTTTGAGCTCTCTCTGGTGGCTTCCTCACTTCCACTTTGGTAGTTATTTGCATATGAGTCATCTCACCTACTTGATTTTCCCTTAAGGGAAGTACCTCCCAGCAGCTACGTAAAGAGTGAATGATCCTCCCCCAGGACTGTTAAAAACCAGACTAAGACTAAATGTGAGCAGTTGCTTCAATGTGCTAAAAGGATGCTGAAATCTATGATGTGAATGCTGGGTGAATAAAGGAAGACATGGCAATTAGTCAATGAAGAGCAAGAACAGGTAGCTTTGAAAAAAGACTCCAAAAGACTGGAGAAAACCTGGAGAATGCCTAGCCCAACCTCTGACTTTATGGAGAAAGCCTAGACCCAGAAAGATGAAATGATCAGTTCAAAGTCACACAGAAGTAACAACCCAACACTCTAGTCACACCTGGCTGCCTCAATTCTAATCAACCAATCAGTAAGTGATTATTAAATGTTTTCTAGGTGTCAATCTCTGAGAATGCATAGATAAGAAACATTTCTTCCTTCAAGGAAGTCACTTTTTAGCAGGAAAATCACAGGTACACATAGAAATAAATACAAAATATAAGCAAAGAAATTATGAGGTAAAGAGGTCGAAGGCAGTAACCTCTGGGTGGAGAGGGGTGAGGGTGGAAAGCCGGAAAGACTTCCGGTAGAATGTGGTCCCTCAGGTTACCATTTTGAAGGAAGCTAGGTCTACTAAGAAGCTGGGGAGGAAATACATTCTAGATTAGAAACAAATCATGTAAAGGCATACTAATGGATGATGGAATATTCCAACAGTTTAAGAAAATGCCAAAAAAAGACATCTTGCAGTCTGAAAAGTACATATGAAAAAGGGAAAGCAGGCAAGACCAAAGTCTTTCAACTTTTAGGATAATGATATTTAATTACAAATTAGGGAAGTATAAACAAAGCTTTCTAAGTATGAATAGAATTCTGAAGTAAAGAAAATACCTCCATTCATATAGGACTTAGATCTGGAAAAGACCTTAAAGATCATTTAGTTCAGTCCTCTTATTTTGTACAAAAGGAAACCAAGGCTTGCTTGAGAAGTCATTTGCCTGATGTCACCCTTCTAGTCACTGGAAAAATCAGGATTTAAACTCAGGACTAGCTAGACTATGGAATGATTCCTTCCAATACTAAATACATATTACTGTGATCCAAATTCAGTGCTCTCCTTTGGGATCAAAAGCCTTTTTAAATAAAGAAATCTCATACTAATAATAAAGCAACAAAAAAAAAACTTCATAAACCACTTGAAACAGGGCTGATTTCTTTAAAATCAGGAGATAGCAGTACCTTAATATCTGGTGGTCCCTAAGTGGAAGGTCAAGAAGGTTTGCCCTCAGTAATGCTGTAGAGCCTGTCCCACTGGTTCCCTATACCTACATGCCCCTTTCCCCTTTTCTCTCATTAGTGATGCTTTCCCTACTGAAGGCACATAGTGTCCTACTCTTTGCTTGCATAGCTCCCCCATCAAAACATCTTCAGAAAAAGTCTAAGACATCAGTCACCAATATTCAGTGAATGACTGGTTGCATTCTATCGAGTCTAAGAGTCAATCAACAATAACATTATCAATAGGCAGCTAGGTTGTGTTAGACTTGGAATCTAGTAGCCATTGCAAACTGTGTGACCCTAGGCAAGTCACCATAACCCCCCCCCCCGACTTGATTTCCTCATCTCTAAAATGGGAATAATAATAATAGAATCTATCTCAGAGGGTTGTTGTAAAAATCAAATGAGATGAAGTGTCAGGCAATCTGTAAACCTTAAAGTGATATAATCACTATCATTATTCTTATTATTGAAGTATAAGTTTATATAGTATTTTCGGGTTAAAAGCATTTTCCATACAGCAACACTATGAATTAGATTTTTTTATCAGACCTACTATATACCTATTATGCTTAATCACTTTACAGTTATTTCCTCACAATTTTATCTCCTTACAATTTTATTGTCACAACAATCCTGAGAAATGGATGCTAATATTATTATTCCTATCTCACATATTTTGTTACATATATGTCATTATTATCATTATCCCTATTTTACAGCTGAGGAAACTGAGGCACACTGAGGTTAAGTGATTTGCCCAGAATCACACAACTAGTGTCTAATCAGGTCTTTCTGATTTTCTAGTACTCTATTCATTGTTCCCACTAATTGTGCAAATATTATTATCTAGTAGTGTGGATATTACTATTCCAATTTTATAAGTAAGAAAATTGAGGTCCAAAGCAGTTAAATGATTTGCCCAAGTCACAACCCTAGAAAATATTCAGGCCAAAACTCAAGCTCAGTCAATTCAACCATTTCAATTATCATTTTTCAGTCAATTTTTTTTCAGTCAAGTCTGACTCATCATCTCTGAGACCAGATTTGAACTCAGAAAGCTAAGTCCTCAATCCTCATCTGTAAAAGAAGGAAATAGGATGAGATGACCCAGAGGTCTTTTCTAACTCTGAATCTAGGATCTGTCATTTCAGAGGACCCTCTTGCCCCCACAAGAAACTATCTACCTGATGGCTAAACCTTCCAAAACAGTAGAAAAATTCTACAAAATATTTATTATAACAGAAGACATTTCATTCTTTAATTTGAGATATATTTTCATTATAATTATATAATACCATACAGTAGATTCCAGCCCTCGATGTCATCTCATCTAATCTCCAATTTTTACAGATTGGGAATGGGGGCCACAAAGTTTAAGTATCTTAGTAACTTGCACAAGATCACTCAGGTAGTAACAGAATCAGGATTTTAAACCCAAGTCTTCTTTCTTTAAACACAATACCCTAGGGGGCAGCTAGGTGGTACAGTGGATAAAACACCAATCCCAGAATCAGGAGGATCTAAATTCAAATATGACCTCAGATACTTAATTACCTAGCTTTGAGACCTTGGGCAAGTACTAAACCCCATTGCTTTAAATAAATAAAATTTTTAAAAAATGAAAACAATATTCTTGTCTCTTCTTTCCCAGCTTCTTCCTATGTCCTATTCTGCCCCAGTGTTCATTTATCAGGTCTCTTCTTCTAGATCTCTCTTCATCTCCTCCTATCATCACTTCCCCATCTGAACACAGCTCTAGTCTACAAACATAGCTACTATACTATACTATTACATAGCTACTTTACAAACATAACTACTATACTACATAGCTACAAACATAGCTACTATAATATACTATACATAGCTACTTTACAAACATAGCTACTATAATAGGAGACATTAGACGGAGAGCTAGAAAGAACCTCAGAAACTATCTAAACCAACAACCTTCACTTTACAAATGAGGACTGAGGCCCAGAGATGGTGAGCAACTTCTCTAAAGAACACCAACTGATAAGTGGCCAAGTAGAGATTTAGAGTCAGTCAACCTAACTCTAAAACCTTCTCTTCCCTTCCTTTTCCTTCTGTTCCCTCTGTCCCAAAATTCATATATCTATCTTATATTTCTAGCACATTTGACATTATTTAGTTAGTATCTAATTATATTTTCATACTGTAATCTCAATTATAAGATGACCTGGAATACATCCATACACATACTATGTTCTTCCTAACCTCTGTCAATAACAACATATTTATTACTTTTAATAATATTACTATAAAGACTGGAACTTTGAGTTCACTATTGTAGGGAATTGTTAGGTTAAGAAACTATACAGGTCAGAACCTTCTCTTCAAATTATAGCCATTTAGAACTGCTTAGAGCTCAGAGAGATTGGAACTTGCTGGGATCACATGAACAGTATATATGAGAGGCAGGATATAAACCTGGACCTTCCTGGCTTTGTGGCTGATTTTTTTTACTTATTACAACTTGCTGCAGGTTTGTTATGATAATATTATATAATACCATAATAAACAATAATGCTGTTGTGATATTAAATTATTTCTTATCATTATTATTAATGTTTTTGCTCTTATCCATAATCATTAATCTGTCAGTAATGACACTGGGGCACATTACTAAACCTCTCTGGATTTCACAGGATCATCAATTTAGAGCAAGAATGCATCTAATGTCTCTGTCTCCTTCAATGTCTCCTGTTATAGTATCTATGTTTGTAAAAGAAGGGAAGTAGACTAGAACTGTGTTTAGGCAGGGAAGTGATAATAGGAATAAATGAAGAAAAATCTAGGGATCAGCTATGTAAAATGGAGGAGTTAGACTAGGTAACCTCATGGGTCCCATTGTTTTCTAATTTTCTATGACAAATTGCTTTAATGTTGACATACATTTCAGGTCTGAGGAATCAGCCATATATTTATGATTGCCTAAAAGGTGCAGAGTTCAAAGCCCTGTGGATGCATGGTTAAGAACAGACACTGAACTTGCCTTCAGGAACCTACAGTCTATCAGTAGAGGAAAAAAACCAAAGCAACTCAAAAATCCATAAATTCATAAAAAGATTTACTCACATGTACTAATGACAATATGAACAACTTGATGTGTAGCTCTCAGAAACTGAAAGACTTTATTCAAGCAAATTCACCTCAACCTGTGAGGTGAAAGGGGAAAATTCCAAAAGATAAAAGATATTTACCATATTCAGCCAATCATCACAGACTAAAGAATAATATGGTTTTTCAGCCATTCCCACAAACAGAATAGTAAAAAACCTTATCTTTTAATAGGAAAAACTCCTTGGAGGAAAAAAAAGACTTAAATGTGCATGTACGTATATAGAGAAATATAATATATTTGAAGTCAAGGGAAGAATAATTAGTAAATATATTGTCCTCTGTTTATACTTCAGGCAGATGAACTAGCACATAAGAAATTAACCGATAAACATGCTTTGTTAATAATTTATGACATCTATAATCAAGTCAAAGAATATTACTAAATAAATAATATATCTATATATTTATATAAATGTAAATAAAATATATATTTATGTAAATAAAATATTACTAAATAAATTATAGATCTACTAATTGTATTTCAGTTGATAAAAGTTTTATTTGGTCTTTTATTTTATGATAAAGTATCTATAGGGATCCATCACCAGTTGTCCTGACCTATGTCTTGCCAATGGATTCCGATGACTCTGGAGAATAGAATGAGGATGATGACTTTGCACAGCCCTTCATCCCTTAAATCCAATTCACTTGCAAGTCAAGACATCATCCTACTACTGTCACTAGTCCTCTTCAAGAATGAAGGATCAACAATTACAGCAACAATAACTTATTCTTCATGATTGCTACATGACCCCTTCTTCTTTCCTTCCCTATATTTACACTTTAACCAGGGTAAATAAAATTCCTTTTTAATTATTTTTTAAGTCATTCAATCACATCTAACTTTTCATGACCCTATGGATCATAATGTCCATGGAGTTTTCTTGGCAAAGATATTGGAGTGATTTTCCATTTCCCTCTCCTATTTTACTTATAATACAATTGAAAAAAACACTGGATTTTAGGGTAAATCATTCACAAATTTTAATCCTGGAAGGGACTTTGGCAGACATCTAGTCAATTGAAATCCTTATATTTAAAAGCAGCCCCCTCTACAAATTATTTTACAAGTTTATATGTCTTCTACTTGAAGACAGTCAATTAATTACCTCCAGTTTCACATTAGGACAACTCTAGTTCTTCCTGATGTGAAGTTTAAATTTACCTGTTATTCTAGTTCCATGGGTTGTTTCTCCTTTATAAATTCAAACAGACCAAGTTGAACACAACAACCCTTCAGATAGTTGGAAAGGAATTAGTTTCTTTCTGGTGCCTTCTCTTCTCCAGGCTATTATATATCTGTATCTGTATCTGTATCTGTATCTGTATCTGTATCTGTATCTGTATCTGTATCTGTATCATCTGTATCTCTAGCTCTATCTCTATCTCATCAACTATATCTATATCTATAGATAGATCTGTGTGTGTGTGTGTGTTTGTGTGTGTCTGCGTGTGTGTATCCCTTAGTTCCTTCATCTGATCCTCACATGGAACCAGCTTAAGGCCATTTACCATCTTAGATTTCCAAATGTTCTTCCATATATCAGTCTGCTTAATTTCTGACATAAAAACCCAACACATTCTCCCTTCCCCTGCAGTAAGACAAGATAATCAACCAGATCTCCCTTGGAATCAGTCCATTGAGTCAGAGGACATGGATTCAAACCCTTCTGTGCTACTTAACTGTGACTTTGGGCAAAGTACTTGACTTCTGTGAGTCTCCGTTTCCTTATCTAAAATTAATATGTTTGACCAGATAACCTCCAGGTTCCCTTTTATTTCTGTATCTGTGATCATATAATCTATGGGATGTCCCTGACATCTGCTTCAATATATATAAATATATATATATATATAATTGAATATTTTAATAGCTCCATGATCTCATCTCACTCTTGAGGACACACCCTTCACTGTCCATCTATACTTTCTCATCTTTTTCTATGTTTTTCTGTAAGTTCTCTGTTGAGGATCTACTCAACATTCAAAAGAACTTCCTCTATCTTAGTTCATTTAAAAAAATCTACAATGAAAGAATAAGATGTGTGTGGTTAGTATGTTTTACATGTATTTTACATGTATAACTGATATTATATTCCTTTGCCTTCTAAATGGGTGGGGGAAAGGCTGGATGAAGGGGGAAATTTGTAAATCAAAATTTTAAGTGCTAGAAACAAATAAACGAATAATAAAATATGATATGGAAAGCATGAT